>NC_054468.1:199409201-200021778 GCF_017639515.1 Carcharodon carcharias | reverse complement strand
CTTTGCTGTATTATAAAATGTTCCTAATCCTAAGGTTTACTACTAGTTATGGCAACTTTATTGGCCTTTTCTTTTAATCTTATACAATCCTTAATTTCCTTTGTTAGTCACGATTGACTGACTCTTTTTGGGTTTTTGTGCCTTAAAGGAATGTATAATTGCTGTAAACTTTGTAATAAAATTTCAAAGGTACCGTCATACCTTTTAAAGTATTTTCCCAATCCACCTCAGTTTGCCCGTCATACCTTCATAATTTCCTTTGTTCAAGTTTAACAGCCTGGCTTCAGATTGAACTACCTCACTTTCAAATGTAATGTATCTATCATATTATGGTCACTCATCCGTAGAGATTCTTTTACAACAAGATTATTAATTAGCCCTTTTACGTTACATAATGCTAAATCTAAAATAGCCTGTTCTCTAGCCTGCTGTAGAAAACCATCCATAATACTTCAGAAATTCGTCTTTCACAGCATTAGTACGCACTAGGTTTACCCAGCTTATATGCAGATTGAAGACATCCATGATTACTGTATTACCCAAGCTACATGCTTCTCTAACCTCCTGATTAATACCATGTCCCACACTATCACCATTGTTTGGTGGCCTATAAACAAATCCTACCAATGTTTACTGCCCTGCCCTTTGCTGTTTTTTTTTAGCTCCAACCAATCAGATTCAACATTTTGTTCTTCCAACCTGAGATCCTCCCTTACTAATCTACTGATCCCGTACCTTATTATCAGCGCAACACCACCTCCTTTTCCTTCTGGCCTATCCTTCTAGCTCAGGAGCTGAGTGGCCCTAGTGGAACCCAAACTGAGCTTCAGTGAGCAGGTTATTGCTGAGTTAAGTGCCTTTTGATAACACTGTCGATGATCCCTTCCATCACTTTGCTGATGATCGAGAGTAGATGATGGAGCAGTAATTGGCTGGGTTGAATTTGTCCAGCTTTTTGTGGACAGGCCATACCTGGACACTTTTCGCCAGTTAGAGGCCAGTGTTGTAACTGTACTGGAACAGCTTGGCTTAAAGGGGCAGCTTGTCCTGGAGCACAAGTCTTCAGTACTATTGCTGGAATGTTGTCAGGGCCTGTAACTTTTGCAGTATCCAGTGCCTTCAGTCATTTCTTGATATCATATGGAATGAATCAAGTTGGCTGAAGACTGGCATCTGTGATGCTGGGGACCTCTAGAGAAAGCCAAGATGGATCATCCATTTGGCACTTGTGGCTGAAGATTGTTGCAAATGCTTCAACCTTACCTTTTGCATTAATGTGCTCGGCTCCCCCCATCTTTGAGGATGGGGATATTTGTGGAGCCACCTCCTCCAGTGAGTTGTTTAAGTGTCCTCCTCCATTCATGAGTGGATGTGGCAGGACTGCAGAGCTTAGATCTGATCCGTTGGTTGTGGGAATCCTTAGCTCTGTCTATCACTTGCTGCTTATGCTGTTTGGCATGCAAAGTAGTCCTGTGTTGTAGCTTCACCAGGTTGGCATATCATTTTTAGGTATGCCTGGTGTTGCTCCTGGCATACCCTCTTGCACTCTTCATTAAAACTGAGTTAGTCCCTTGGTTTGGTAATGGTAGAGTGGGGGATATGCCAGTCTATGAAGTTATAGATTGTACTTTTGTACAATCCTGGTGCTGTTGATTTCTCATAGTGCCTCATGGATGCCCAGGTTTGAGTTGCTAGATCTGTTTGACATTTATCCCAGGTAGCACGGTGAAAGTGCCACACAACATATTGGAAAGTGTCCTCAATGTGAAGATTGGACTTCGTCACTTCTATCAATGCTGTCATGGACAGATGCATCTGGAAGGGTAGATTAGCGAGGACGAGGTCAAGTAGGTTTTTCCCTCTTGTTGGTTCCCTCACCACTTGCACCAGACCCGGTCTAGCAGCTATGTCCTTTATGACTTGGCCAACTCAGTCAGTAGTGGTGCCACCAAGCCACTCTTGGTGATGGTTATTCAAGTCCCTGACTGAGTACGTTCTATGCCCTTGCGGGTGCTTCCTGCAATTGGTGTTCAACATGGAGGAGCACTGATGCATCAGCTGAGGGGGGCAATGGGTGGTGATCAGCAGGAGGTTTCTTTGTCCATGTTTGACCTGATGCCATGTGACTCCATGGAGTCTGGAGACAATGTTGAGGACTCCCAGGCAATTCCCTCCTGACTGTATACCACTATGCTGTCATCTCTGGTGACTCTGTCCTGTCAGTGGGTCAGGACATACCTAGGGATGGTGATGGTGGTGCTTGGGATGTTATCTGTAAGCTATGATAATTCCAAAATAAAACTAACAATGGGTAAATCAAAGATATTCTTGTGCACACAGCATAAGCACGATTTTTCCATCATACTCCTGACTTGTGTCTTTTATGTGGTGGACAGACTTCAGGCAGTCAGAAGGTGAGCTACCTCCTGCAAAATTCCCAGACCAGGATTTTCCAAGGGTGGGACCAGAAATTCATGCTGAAAGTTGTGGACTTTTTGCTGCATCGCCAGATTTTCCCTTCCGATCACGACGGGTCCCGCTGTGGGTGGGACCGGAAATTCCTGGCCCCAGTCTCTGACCTGCTTTTGTAGCTATAATGTTTATATGGTCAGTCTACTTCAGTTTCTACTTGTTGGTAACTACCAGGATGTTGATAGTGGAGGATTCAGCGATGGTAATGCCATTGAATATCAAAGGGAGATGTTTAGATTCTCTCTTGTTGGAGATGGTCATTGCCTGGCAATTGTGAGGCACAAATGTTACTTGCCACTTATCAGCCCAAGCCTAAATGTTGTCCAGGTCTTTCTGCATGTGGACATGGACTGCTTCAGTATCTGTGGAGTTGTTAATGGTACTGAACACTGCAATCACCAGCGGATATCCCCACTTACGACCTTATGATGCAGGGAAGGTCATTGATGAAGCAGCTGAAGATGGTTGTGCCTAGGATACTGCACTGAAGAACTACAGGAGTGTCTTGGGGCTGGGAAGATTTGCCTCATACAGCTACAACTATCTATCTTTGTGCTAGGCATGACTCCCAGTAGAGAGTTTCCCCTTATTCCCGTGGATTTCAATTTTGTGAGGGCTCCTTGATGTCGCACTCAGTCAAATGCTGCATTGATGTCAAGGACAGTCACCTTCACTTCACCTCTGGAATTCAGCCCTTTTATCAATGTTTGGATCAAGCCTATAATGAGGTCAATGCCAAGTGGCCCTGGCTGAACCCAAACTGCGCATCAGTGAGCAGGTTATTGCTGAATAAGTGTTGCTTAATATTATTGTCAACGGCACCTTCCATCATTTTGCTGATCATCAAGAGTAAACTGATGGGGTAGTAATTGGCTGGATTGGATTTGTTCTGCTTTTTGTGGAAAGGGCATAACCTTGTAAATTTTCCACAGTTTCAAGTAGGTACCAGTGTTGTAGCTGTACTGGAAGAGCTTGGCTCGGATGTGGCTAGTTCAGGACCGCATGTCTTCGCTGCTATTGCTGGGATGTTGTCAGGGCCCATAGCCTTTGCAGTATCCGGTGCCAGCAGCTGTTTTTGATGTCATGTGGACTGAATCGAATTGGCTGAAGACTAACATCTGGGGAGCCTCGGCATATAATGAACAAGAGTGATCTTGTATTTCCTGATGAAATACGTGTCTTGTCCTTGCCTTTCTTGGTGGTGGAGATCACAGGAAGGCAGAGGGTTTCTGTCAGAATAACCTTTTGTGATCTGCTCCATTACTTTCCGGATGCACTGCACAAGAGCTTGCCAGATATGAACTTACTTCATTAAAGTAGTTTCAATTAAAGCAGTTAAGGGTAAAAGTTAAAATTCTGTTGACCTATGTTGCTCTCAATTATTTCTACCTTTGGCAGGTCAAAGCTGATACTGTTGAAAACAGAAAAGACTAGAAATACACAAGTCAGAGAAAAGATGGGTTTAATATTTTGAGTGCTGTTGAAACTTCTTTCCAACACTTTTATTTATCTCTAGATAGCAATTTCCATCAGCAGACTTTGTTTTGGAGATTCAATCACTCTGTACCTATTTTTGGGGTGTCTAAGCCTCTAACATGGTGGACAGGAAGTGACACTTACTTTAAGCAGGAAGTGCACCACTTTCCATCCTAAAAGGAAAAACCATTAAAGCTTAGAAATGAAGGGCACCGATAAAACTTGTCCAAACTGGTCTTTGTGTACTTTAAAATGGAACTCCAGTTTACTAGTGCCAGTATTATTGATATTTACTGAGACTTGACAATTTTGAATTGGCTTCCTTCTAGGATACTGGATCAGGTTTCTCCATAGGTATCCAGAGCACATGCCAGAACTATTGAAGATATTGAGGAACTTATTCATATTATAGCCCTAATACAGTAAGCTGTGCCAGCCTGGTCTATAGGCTGAAGATGATTGCACAAATGTGGCTTTTGAGATAGGGGAGAATAATAGCAACCAAAACTGAATGTGCTAAAGCTTTGCCTTTTTCCCTATTTCTAGCTGTAATAATAGTGATTTGCAGAAATTGCCTCAGCAGTGGCTAGAAGAAGTTCTACAGGAAATTAAATCCAGTTCCCCTGCATCCAAACTGTGTGCCACCCGACGTAGTGCCGGAATCCCATTTTACATTCAGGTATGGGAAGGATGGGTTTCATTGGTTGAGATGAATGCCCTGTTGCCTTCCACAAATCTGTGCGGGATTTCTACTGCTGAAGTACATGGAGAGACCAATCCTTATCATTGGAGGTGTGAGATCTGAGTTATTTTTATTATTACAAGAGGGACAAAATAGCTTACTTCTAAATTTTGTTAAATTCACCTAGAGCAGTGTAAATTTCTGTAAAATGTTCAGAAAATGTATTTGGTAATAAACTTACAGCCCTAATATTTTCTTTACACTTCTGCCTTTGCTCAGTTGTCAGTAAAACAAGGTGTGAAGCAGACCCTCTAAGGATGCCTCTTTGAGGATGCTGAGCTATGATAAGACTTCAATTTTGAGCTGTTCCATAAAATAGCATTTTACTTTAATAAATGTAAAGTAATCTGGAACTTAATGTGTGACCGTTATACTAAGAAAGGCAGATAAATGTGTGTACAGAAGAAGGAGGGAGAAAATGGTAGGCAGAAACCAAACCTTGTTAAATCGGAAATAACTTAGATAAAAAGCACCTCATTCAAGGGTATAAGGTAAAGGAGGTCTTTAAAATTGTACATTTTATTTTACCCCCACTGCAGGCCTTGGTGTCTTCGGAACCTAGGAGTTCCAACTTGGGTTTTCTGAAACTGGCAATGAAGGAACTGATCTCACTTGCTCTACCATTAGTGACGTGCCAGGATGAACCTGCCACCATTCCACAGGTAGCAAAAAGAAACAAATTGTAGACTTTGTCTTGTTGGATTATATTTTAACATTGGAACTCATTAACAATTCTTACTGTTATTGAGTTATTTCATGTAAGTAGATATTGTATAATGTAATAGAATTACAAATACTTAAAATTATTCCTCACCTCAGTACAATTGTTACTATTCTCTGGCATCGACAACGATTGGTACAATTGTTTTTTCTTATGCTGTGGAGCAGATTTTGATATTTCAGGTTGTCTTTCCTGTATTCCTTGATGGCTTCTCTTGTCAAAAAAACCCCAGATCTTTTGTGAAATTTTCTAACATTATTCACCTCCACTGTGTTCCCAGAAAGTAGGCGTAATTTTGTCAGTACTGCGCCATTCCCACTTCAGCTCTCTTGTTTTTTTGCATTTCTCATGTAATTACAATTAAAGTTTAAAAACCTGGCAGCATGCATGGGAAATACGTATGATTCTGTGGCGGGGAATGCTTCTTAGTGATGAAATTTGCTGTCAGCTGACAATGCTGCAGCTACAGTCGGTCTGTAAAGAGCCTCCTGGGCAAACAGCGAGGCACAGCATCATGGCCACAACTTTTCTGCCCAACTCTACCCCCATTAACAAAAGGCTTGAAACCACCAAGGTGACAAGGGTGTTTTTCAAAATTAAATTTCACTTGTAAACCTTTCACATCACAATTTGTTTCACTTTATTCATGTGTGTGCATTTATTTGTTGAGACTATTTGTTGAGTTAGAGTGCTAAATACTGGCATGCCTCATGTTTAGTACATATTGATGGCCACAGGGGAGTTAGGGGCATTTCCTTTATTGTGTAAGAAACAGTTCTGTGTTTTTTTGTTCACTCTCTTTATTGAATGTTCATGTAAGTGTTCAGTGTTACAGTCGCAACTGTGTGGGACATTGCTGCGCTTGCAGGATCAGCTCCCCTCTTTCCAAGCATTGTAAAGGACATTTCCTGATATTACACTCAGTGAGGATAGTTGAAATGTTGTAGCAAACTCAAAGCCCTATGAGGACTCCGCCAGCCAACATCCTGAGATGGACAAATATTTGGACAGTAGAGGAGGGTGTGAATGTTTAAGTTGGTAGATGAGGTGCTGATTAAGCTGACTGCTTTGTCGAGTATATTGAGTGTTGTTGAAGCTGCAGTCATCCAGGCAATTGGAGAGTGAGTAGTCCATCACACTTTGACTTGTGCCTTGTAAATGGTGGACAGGCTTTGGGAGTCAGGAAGTATGTTACAATTCCCAATCTCTGACCTGCCATACTTCAAATATGACTGGTCCAGTACAGTTCCTGGTCAGTGGAAACTCCCAGGAATTTAATAGTAGGGATTCAGTGATGGTAATTCCATTGAATGTCATGGGGAGATGGTTAGTGTAATGTATTGAAAATTGCATTGGGGATGCATAGCCTCTAGGATAAGGGACTGATAATTTAGGACTGAGGTGAGGGGAAATTACTTCATTCAAAGGGTGCTGAATCTTTGGAACTCTCAACCCTGAGGGTTGTGGGTGCTCCATTGTTGAATACATTTAAAGCTGGGATAGAAAGATTTTTGGACTCATGGGGTACAAATGGATATGGGGAGCAGGCAGGAAAGTGGAGTTGAAGTCCAGGATCAGCCATGATCATGTTGATTAGAGGAGCAGGCTCAATGGGTATATGGTCATATTTTTGTGTTCTTGTGTTAAGAGCCAAATGGCACTGGTGGATCCCAAACTAAGCATCAGTGATCAGGTTACTGCTGTGTAAGGGCCACTTGATAACACTGGCAAAGACACCTTCCATCACTTTCTGATGTCTGAGAGGAGGCTGATGGGGCAATAATTAGCCAGATTGCATTTGTCCTGCTTTTTGTGGACAGGGTATAACTGGGCTGTTTTCCACATTGTCAGGTAGATGCCAATGTAGCTGCACTGGAACTACTTGGCTCGGGGCATGGCTAGTTCTGGAGCACACGTCTATTGTCGATACTATTGCTGCGATATTTTCAGGGCCCATAGCCTTTAATATCATGTGAAGTGAATCGAATGCAGTGAAAGCAGTGCGCTATAATCAGACCGAAGTAATCCCACAATCAGTGGATCAGGCCAAAGCTTTGGAACCCTGCCACATGCAGTTGTGAATGATGGTTGACAATTTAACATTTAATAAGGAAGTGATTCCATGAATATTTGCATCCTCAATGATGGCAGAACTCAGCATCTGAGTGCAAATGACAAGACTTCTAACTATCCAGCTTTGTTTATGGGGATGATCCTTCTTGGCCCTCTTCCTGAGGACCTCACAATCACAGGTGACATCTTGAAACCAATTCTATTTACACATTTCGTCAAGAGCTGGCTGTGTGCACTGGATGCAGCAAAGACTATAGACATCAACAATATCCAGGCATAGGCTTGTTATGTTCTTGGACCGCGGCCTGGTTAGGGACCAGTAAATTTTTTTGTTTAAAGTAGACAAAGTTTGAGAGCCAAGGTACTTACTAAGAAAATAAAGCTACAAGATCCCACGGTTTTTGAACAGACAAGACAAACTTTTGGGGAGGCAATGGTATACTGGTATTGTTGCTGGACTAGTAATCCAGAGACTCAGGGTAATGTTTTGGGGACCCGGGTTCGAATCCCACCATAGCAGATGGTGGAATTTGAACTCAGTAAAAATCTGGAATTAAAATTCTAATGATGACTGTGGAACCATTGTCGATTGTTGTAAAAGTCCATCTGGTTCATTAATGCCCTTTAGGGAAGGAAATCTGTCGTTCTTACCTGGTCTGGCCTACATGTGACTCCAGACTCTTAAAATATCCTCTCAAATGGCCTAGCAAGCCACTTAGTTGTAACAAACCGCTATAAAGTCACAAAAAAGGAATGAAACCAGCGAACCACCCAGCATCAACCTAGGCACAGGAAGTGACAATGGCAATCTCAGCCCTGTCGACCTTGCAAAGCCCTCCTTACTAACATCTGGGGGCTATTGCCAAAATTGGGAGAGCTGTCTCACAGACTAGTCAAGCAACAACCTGACATAGGCCCAGGGATGGTGATGGTGGTGTCTGGGACATTATCTTTAAGGAATGATTCCGTGAGGATGACTATGCCCCTAGCCAAGCTGTTCCAGTACAGCTACAACACTGGCACCTAGCCAGCTATGTAGAAAATTGCACAGGTTGGTCCTGTACACATAAAGCAGGACAAATCCAACCCAGCCAATTACTGCCCCATAAGCCTATTCTTGGTCATCAGTAAAGTAATGGAAGGGGTCATCAACAGTGCTATCAAGTGGCACTTGCTTAGCAATAACTTGCTCACTGATGCCCAGTTTGGGTTCCTCCAGGGCCACTCAGCTCCTGACCTCAGTACAGCCTTGGTTCAAACATGGACGAAGGAGCTGAACTCCCGAGGTGAGGTGAGGGTGACTGCCCTCGACATCAAGGTCGCATTTGACAGAGTGTGGCATCAAGGAGCCCTAACAAAACTGGAGTCAGTGGGAATAGGGGAAAATTCTCTGCTGGTTGGAGTCATACCTAGCACAAAGGAAGATGGTTGTGGTTGTATACTAAGAAGCATACTAAAGGGAGGAAGAGGCAACCATGGCTGACAAGGGAAGTCAGGGACAGCATAAAAGCTAAAGAGAAAGCATACAATGTGGCCAAGAGCAGTGGGAAACCAGGGGATTGGGAAGCCTACAAAGACCAACAGAGCACAACTAAAAAATAAATAAGGAGGGAGAAGATTAAATATGAGGGTAAACTAGCCAGTAATATAAAATAAAGTTTGCAAGAGTTTTTTTTAGATATGTAAAGGGTAAGAGAGGGGCAAAAGTGGACATTGGGCCGCTGGAAAATGACGCTGGAGAAGTCATAGTGGGGAACAAAGATATGGCAGAGGAACTGCATAGGTACTTTGCGTCAGTCTTCACGGTGGAAGACACGAATAACATCTCCAAAGTTCATGAGAGTCGGGGGGCAGAGGTGAGTATGGTGGCCATTACCAAGGAGAAGGTGCTAGGAAAACTGAAAGGTCTGAAGGTGGATAATTTACCTGGACCAGATGGACTACACCCCAGAGTTCTGAAGGAGATAGCTGAAGAGATAGTGGAGGCGTTAGTGGTGATCTTTCAGGAATCACTGGAGTCAGGGAGGGTCCCAGAGGACTGGAAAATCACTAATGTAACCCCCTGTTTAAGAAGGGAGTGAGGCAAAAGATGGGAAATTACAGGCCGATTAGCCTGATCTCGGTCGTTGGTAAGATTTTAGAGTCCATTATTAAGGATGAGATTTCAGAATACTTGGAAGTGCATGGTAAAATAGGGCAAAGTCAGCATGGTTTCATCAAGGAGAGGTCAAGCTTGACAAATCTGTTAGAATTCTTTGAGGAGGTAATGAGTAGGTTAGACAAAGGAGAGCCAATAGAAGTTATCTACTTGGACTTCCAGAAGGCTTTTGACAAGGTGCCGCACAGGAGGCTGCTCAGTAAGATAAGAGCCCATGGTGTTAGAGGCAAGGTACTAGCATGGATAGAAGATTGGCTGTCTGGCAGGAGGCAGAGAGTGGGGATAAGGGGGTTCTTCTCAGGATGGCGGCCGGTGATTAGTGGAGTTCTGCAAGGGTCAGTGTTGGGACCACAACTTTTCACTTTATACATTAACGATCTAGGTGCATGAACTGAGGGCATCCTGGCTAAGTTTGCAGATGATACAAAGATAGGTGGAGGGACTGGTAGTATTGAGGAGGCGGGGAGGCTGCAGAAGGATTTGGACAGGTTAGGAGAATGGGCAAAGAAGTGGCAGATGGAATACAATGTGGGGAAGTGTGAGGTCATGCACTTTGGTAGGAAGAATAGAGGCATAGACTATTTTCTAAATGGGGAGAGAATTCAGAAATCTGGAGTGCAAAGGGACTTGGGAGTCCTGGTCCAGGATTCTCTTAAGGTTAACTTGCAGGTTGAGTCGGTAGTTAGGAAGGAAAATGCAATGTTGGTATTTATTTCGAAAGGACTAGAATATAAAAGCAGGGATGTGTTGCTGAGGCTTTATAAGGCTCTGGTCAGACCACATTTAGAATATTGTGAACAATTTTGGGCCCTGTATCTCAGGAAGGATGTTCTGGCCCTGGAGAGGGTCCAGAGGAGGTTCATGAGTACGATCCCAGGAATGAAAGGCTTATCATATGAGGAACGTTTGAAGACTCTGGGTCTATACTCGATGGAGTTTAGAAGGATGAGGGGGGATCTGATTGATTGAAACTTACAGAATACTGAAAGGCCTGGATAGAGTGAACGTGGGGAAGATGTTTCCATTAGTAGGAGAGACTAGGACCTGAGGGCACAACCTCAGAGTAAAGGGAAGACCTTTTAGAACAGAAATGAGGAGAAACTTCTTTAGCCAGAGTGGTGAATCTATGGAATTCATTGCCACAGAAGGCTGCGGAGGTCAGGTCATTGAGTGTATTTAAGACAGAGATAGATAGGTTCTTGATTAGTAAGGGGATCAAAGGTTATGGGGAGGAGGCGGGAGAATGGGGTTGAGAAACTTATCAGCCATGATTGAATGGCAGAGCAGACTTGATGGGCCGAATGGCCTAATTTCTGCTCCTATGTCTTATGGTCTTTATGTTGGAGGTCAGCCATCTCAGCTCCAGGGCATCACTGCAGGCGTTCCTAAGGGTAGTGTCCTCAGTCCAACCATCTTCAGCTGCTTCATTAATTACCTTCCTTCCATCATAAGATCAGAAGTGGGGATGTTCGCTGATGATTGCACAATGTTCAGCACCATTCATGACTCTTGAGATACTAAGGCAGCCCATGTCTAAATGCAGCAAGATCTGGATAATATCCAGGCTTGGGCTTACAAGCGGCAAGTAACAGTCATGCCACACAAGTGCCAGGTAATGGCCATCTCCAACAAGAGAGAATCCAACCTTCGCCCCTTGATGTTCAATGGCATTACCATCACTGAATACCCCACTATCAACATCCTGGTGGTTACCATTGACCAGAAACTGAACAGCACTAGCCGTATAAATACTGTGGCTACAAGAGCTGGTCAGAGGCTAGGAATCATGTTACAAATAACGCACCTCCTGACTCCCCTCAGCCTGTCCACCATCTACAAGGCACAAGTCAGGAATGTGATGGAGTACTCCCCACTTGCCTAGATGAGTGCAGCTCCCATAGCACTCAAGAAGCTTGACACTATCCAGGACAAAGCAGCCCACTTGCTTGGCACTACATCCACAAACATTCACTCCCTCCACCACCGACACATAGTAGCAGCAGTGTGTACCATCTACAAGATGCACTGCAGGACTTCACCAAGGCTCCTTCAACAGCACCTTAAAACCCACGACCGCTACCATCTATAAGGACAAGGGCTGCAGATAAATGGGAACACCACCACTTAGAACTTCCCCTCCAAGTCACTCACCATCCTGATTTGTTCCTTTACTGTTGCTGGGTCAAAATCCTGGAACTCACTTCCTACCAGTGCTGTATGTGTACCTACACCACATGGACTGCAGCTGTTCAAGATGGCAGCTCAACACCACCTTCTCATGGGCAACTAGGGATGGGCAATACATGCTGGCCCAGCCAGTGAAGCCTACATCCCGTGAATGAATTTTAAAGAAAAATAAAGTCAGAAAAGTAAAACAATCTTATACCTTATGTTAATTCTGAATGTTAGAGTTTGTGAATTAACAGGCAAGCTGTGGTTGAACACACTACACTGCAAAATACATGGTGACTGCAACCAAGAGAGATCCCATGGATTTCTTAGCAACCCACCATGTGGATTTCTTAGCAACCCAGACATCAGTATCCACTGTGAGTTACACAATCTTGTTAACACTGTCTCCCTCACAAGGGATTCCAAACTTTCACTTTTGAAGATCAAGCCTTTGAATTCCCTCAAAGCTGCTCCAACTTGGACTGCCTAAACAACTGCTCACCTTTCAGGGCTTCAGTCTCATCTCCCAACATGACATTCCCCTGGATTTCCTGAGCCTGCACTCCGGCACCAATTCACAGGCACAACTACAGCTCTTCAGTCACACTGAGCAGCACACCACTGCTCCAAAGGGCGACCTTTGCCCCAGCGGCCCAGAGCATTGGGTCACAAACCTTTCGCTGCCCTTTCAGCTCTCTGCAGCTTCTCCCAAGCCCTCACTACTTGGATTCTCTCAGTCTCAGAACTTTTGCATCCATGCGCTGGCTCCTTTGCTTTTCTCCAATTCCTACCAATGGCCTCCTTCTGATGGCTTCTTCTCTGGTCCTCTACATGTCTTCACTCTCTCTCTCTCTCTCTCTCTCTCTCTCTGTGTCCCTCCCCCTCTCTCCTCTCTCTCCCTGCCCCCCTCTCTCTCTCTCTCCCCCTGCCCCACTCTCTATCTCTCTCCCTGCTCCCCCCCTCTCTCTCTCTCCCTGCCCCCTCTCTCTCTCCCTCTCTCCCTCTCTCTCCCTGCCCCCTCCCTCCCTCTCTCTCTCTCTCTGCCCCCATCTCCCTCCCCCTTTCTCCTCCCTCCCTGTATCCCTCCCCCTCTCTCGCTCCCTGTTCCCCCTCCCTCTCTCTCCCTCTCTCTCCCTCTCTCTCCCTCTCTCTCCCTCTCTCTCCCTCTCTCTCCCTCTCTCTCCCTCTCTCCCTCTCTCTCCCTCTCTCTCCCTCTCTCTCCCTCTCTCGTTCTCGCCCTCTCGCTCTCCTCTCTCCATGTACCATGTTCCGGGACTCCTCTGTTACCCACCCCACTCCTGGGTCCTCTATTTTGCGCTGATTTCTCCCATGCAGGCACACTGGGCACCTGTCCCCAGCCTGAAGATCTTGCAATGCTGAGCTGTGCATGCTCAACCCGCACTCAGTTCCTGCAAATGCAGAAACTCCTGGCGCATGTCAGGACTTGTAGTTGCCGACTTCCGCTTAGAAATCAGATAAGTTCCTATTTCTTAACAGGCTGAGGACCTGTGCTCTAGAACTAGCCACACCTCTAACAAAATTGTTCCAGTGCAGCTACAGGACTAACATCTGACAATATGGAAAATTTCCAGTCTCTATTCTATCATTCTACTCCCAATCATCAGCAAAGTGATGAAAGAAGCTCTGTCAGATGACATTTATATACCAGTAATCTGCTCAGTAATTCTAATTTTGAGTTGTACCACTTAGCTCCAAAGCTCATTATGTCCTTTGTCTAAACATGGACATGAGCTAGATTATAGAGGTGAAGTGAGAGTCTCAGCCCTTAACATCAAGGAAGATTTCAACAGTGTAGTAACAAGCAGCCCTAATAAAACTGAAGTTGATGAGGATCAGAGAAAACTCTTTAGTTTCACATCTGGCACACAGGAAAATGTAACCAATTCAGCTCCAAGTTGTTCCTTAGGGCAGTGTCTGAAGTTCAGGTATCTTCAACTGTTTCATCAATGACCATTCCCCCATTGTAAGGCTAATAGTGGGGCTGTTCACTGATATTTGTAGTGTTCAGCTCCATTTGTAATTTCTCAGAATTGAAGCAACCTGTGGCCACATACAGCAAGGCCTGAATAACATCCAGTCTTGGACTAATAAATGGCAACGCTTTTGCGTCACACAAATGACAAGCAATGACCATCTTCAAAAAGGGAGATTCTGACCACTTCCTCATGACATTCAATTGCATTACCATCATCAAGTCCCCACCATTGACCAGAAATTAATCTAGGACAGATATATAAATCCCATATAAATTCTGTGGTGAGTGGCTCACTTGGTTCCCCAAAGCCTTCCCACCACCTGAAAGCCATATTGAGAATGTGATGGAATATTCTTCACTTGCTTGGAATGGTGCAGATGCATCAACATACAAGAAGCTAGACCATATACCGGATAAAGTGATCTGCTTGATAGACACCTCATCGACCCTATTCATCAGCAGCATACCATGGCTGCAGTATTTACAGGTCCTCCTGATTCTTTTCTTTCAGTGTTCACAGACATTGCTAATGGCTCCCTTAGTTCTGGCACATTCGTTTCCCACTTCAAAATGTTAATCATCGCCCGTCATCTTAAAAAGCTCTCTGTTCCCTCTAACTTCAGACTGCTTACCTGACCATCAAGCTGGTGATAAGCCAGAATTGCCTCCAGTAGAACATTATGTTCTACTTTCTGGCGGTTTTTGCCTGAATTCTTTTGCTTTGCTGTCTTCATACTTTAATAAGTTTTCTTGAAACTTAATTACTTTACTACACTTTTGGTCATCTCTCTTACTATTGCCTGGTTCCACTTCTCCTCCAGGAACTGTTTAGCATGTTTTATGTGATACAAGTGTAAGAAGTGATATTCTTTATTGCATTTTTGGTGGGTGGGGAAAAGTGGTCCTTTTCCAGAAAAGGTTTCTTGCACTTCATGCTTTTTTCCCCACAGTTCCTTATGTATATATTTTTGTTTTTGTCAGGTGCACGCTTTGAATATCTTGAGAGCTCTTTTTAGAGACACCAGATTGGGTGAAAATGTCATTCCTTATGTGGCAGATGGAATACAAGCAGCCATTCTTGGGTTTACATCTCCTATATGGGCAGTAAGTTATAACCTTTTAAGTCTTTGGAGTCTGGTAACTGGACCTTTTCCAAAACGAATGTGACCAAAACCAAAAAAAAAGACATGTCACCAAAATACTGACAAAAGCACTTAGTGTAAAATGTATAGGCTTCTGGGTTACAAGAATGTGTTATTTTATTAAAATTTTGCTATAGAAGTCTAATACCAATCAACGTATGATCAAAATGACTCATCTATTGAGCAACTGATGTGTTACGGGGAAGATGTGCTGTGCAAAGGTCACGTGGGTTCATGAAAATGACAATTCAATCATAATGTGATATGAATTGTTGCTAAATGTTCATTTATATTGTTCACACAATCCTTGGGAGGTTCATGTGATAATACTGAAACTGAAATATTACGTGTGTAAAAAATAAACACCTATAGCCCCCTGTCAACACACACTGCAGGGCTGGTTAGCTGAGGATTTAGGAGCTTTACAATGTAACCCCCAATTAATCCCTATTTCAGCAACACAATTAGGTATAGAATCACTGAAGATACTAAAATAGCTCTGATGTAAAAGTCCAATGTTCTGCTTATTATTTTAACAGGCCGCGAGTTGTTATTAGAAGGTTTGGCTGTGTATATGATTACATTTTGAATCACCTGTAACTATCTCCAGCAGGGTAAATTAGGTCATCTTATTACAGATTGAACTTTAATTAACTAAAAAGGTAATTGGACCGTGATCAGGGAAATGGTTGAATTGAGCCCTTGTACAGTTTTATTGCAGTAATATTTGTGCATGCTTTCTCTTCTGTACCCATTTGTTTGTATAGGAGTTTTTTAAAGCTGGGTACAGAACAGAATTAGTAATGTTTTAGTAATTAGTAATTTAGTAATTAGTAATAAGGCTTTTGATGCTAGTCCTCTGGAAATTGATATAGCAAAGTAGTGTCTATAAGCATTTGACAAACTATCTTGTTAATGATAACCCTTCAAACTTTGAAATCAGTATTAAGTGTAATTAAAAGAATTTATAGCACACTTTGCTGACTTGCAGCAGTCTGATGGAAATTTCACCTAAAGCCCTTTACAAAGCTCAAAGATTTCTTAGCTGAAACAAAGTCAAATTGCAGGATAAGAGATGGCTCTTTAAAAATCTGGCTGTCTTTTTGTGGAGTGAGATATTTGCGGAAATGGCTCCGAATTACCAACCAAATCAAACAAACCTACTCTAAAATAAATAACCAAAGTTGCCAAAACACAAAGTATAATCTAAAAGTCTCCAAAAGACATATTGGCTGTGGATGTAATCCTTCCTTAATTTGTTTACCGAAGAAAAAAAGTCCTGTTTATTTGAATCTTTAATTATCAGGTTAAGGGAAAATGGTACATTAGTTCTGGTTTATGTATGGTCCATGTGTTTTTGCTGCACAAAAGTGGCATTATATTGCATTCACTGAGTAAAGGCTAAAACTGAGAGATTTTTAACCACTGTCATTCAGTGTACTTTTTAATGGTCCTGAATGCAAGTTTATTTTGATCACATTTATTCACTGACTTTGGACTGGCTTCTCAGATCTGAGGTAGGACTTAAATATGCAACTTTATTTCCAGTAAACTGAGCTGCAACTTGTTGTTTTGCTAGCTAATATTAAAAAAAAATGCGCAGCCAGAATCAACAGTACTGAAAAGAAAAGTTTCAAATTTAGACCTGGTGGTTGTTTGTAGCTGGGGGAAAGATGCAGTACGTCTTGCTCAGTCGTTTCAACCCAGGATTCAAATCCAGTGTCACCTCTGCCAGCTGCAAAGTTCAAAATGAAGCCCTTTTGGGAAGTCAGTCCAATTCCTAAAATGCAGTGACACACAGCGCAAAAATATCCCAAATTTGGCAAAAAAAATTTCCACTAAACCTGGAAATTCTATTTGGCTTAGTGGTAGCACTTTCATCTATGAATCAGAAGGTTACAGTTTCAAATCCCACTCCAGAGACTGAAACATACAATCCAGGCTGATGCTTCAAGATCATACTGAGGGAGTGCTGAACTGTCAAAGGTGCCCTCTTTTAGATGAGACATTAAACTGATTAAAAAAAAACAATGTATAGTATGAAGTTATCTCCCTCATTCCTTTGACTTCAGTAATTCTCGCCAATCATTTTCTCAGAAGCTTCAAATTTCCAAAACCAGCACTGAAAAAATGTTAACAAAAATGATGTTTAGAATCGATAACCATTTATAGCAGTAATAAACATGCAGCCTTAATCAACAATGTGAAAGGAAAAATGAAATCAAGCTTCACAGAGGCAGCTTTGATAATGTAATTGTGAAAGCTGTATTTGAGGTCACAGAAGGTTATCGTTTATCCATTATTGTCAGTGACGACAGTGTATGAGTCATCTTTAATTTACTACATGCTTTGAATTCTCAAATGATTTGAAATTCTAATTTTTCCCAAGGAATATTTTCCCTACACAGAACATTGGATATCAGAATATGATATAGATTCTTCCACTATATATATCACTTTCAGATCCCTGTAGTGCTTTTTCGTTTATCATCTTTAAATATAACCAGATTTGAAATATGTGTACAGTGGAAATATAGAAGTAAATTTTAAAAAAAGGTACAAGGAATGCTACCTACAGTCCATAACGTTCTCCTTGCTTTTGATTACCAGGTACGAAATTCTTCCACATTATTGTTTAGCGCACTGATTACCAGGGTATTTGGAGTCAAAAGAGGAAAAGATGAACATTCCAAGAAAAACAGGTGAAATTTCATTCGTATTTACTTAATTATTCTTTTGAAAGGAAAACAATGATCATGCCAAAGAAAAGTTTGTCCCTGATTTCAGCTGTTCTTGTATGCTTACACATTTGAAATTTGGTGGCTCCATGCTGGTTCTGATTAAGCATGCCATATGGCAGGCTATGCGCGCACATTTTACGTGAGAAGTATGCTGTCTGCCTTTTTGATAAAGTTCCTGTATTGGTGTCTAGGCCTTAGGCCCAGGCCAGGATATGCATGCTGTGATCAATATTCTCAAGCATCTGGCAGATCAACTGCTGACCAATAGTAAACAGTGAGACCAGTGGACTGGTTTGAACGATCCACCAACCTTTCATCACCTGGTTATTAAACACTGAGAGCATAGGATCTGAAAGTGATTTAGAGAATGGAGGCATCTACATGATATTCTGGTATCCAATATCCTGAATGTAAAGCATGCAATAAATTTGAGGCGACTCATAGACTGTTGTTATCAACAATGGACAAAACATAATCATCCCCCTGCTCGATACCCTCTTTCCACTCCTTGTTGTAAAAACAGTTCCTACAATGCATTCATTCCTGAAAACTCCATAGGTTATTATATCCTCTGTCTTTTGGAACAGCCCCCATGGAATGCTGATCCCCCACTTATCGCTGGCCTTCTATCCAGCTTCACCTGCTCCACTCCTCTTAAACAGTATAAATTTCATCACATTTTTATTTATCTTTAGTTCTGAAGAAGAGTCATACAGACTCGAAAGGTTAACTGTTTTTCTTTCCACAGATGCTGTTAGACCTGCTGAGTTTTTCCAGCATTTTCTGTTTTTGCTTCAGACTTCTGTGTGTGTTCGGCTATATTTACGGATGTACGTATATGTTTGTCAAAACTGGTTGGAATAGTACACCTAACAATTGTTTTGGTAGCAAACCAATAAGGGTCATAAAGATTGTAATTGTTTTTATTCTTTCATGGGATGTGGGCATCACTGGATAGCCCAGCATTTTTATTGCCCCTCCTTAATTCCCTTGAGAAGGTGTGGTGATGAGCCACTGCCTTAAACCGCTGCAGTCCATCTAGTGTAGGAAGGCACTGGCAGGATTTTGATCCAGTGACAGTGAAGTTCCAAGTCACCATGGTGTGTGACTTGGAGGGGAACTTACAGGTAATGGTGTTCCCATGTGTTTGCTGCCCTTGTCCTTCTAGGTGGCAGAGTTCGCTGGTTTGGAAGGTGCTGTCGAAGGAGCCATAGTGAGCTGCTGCAGTGCATCTTGTATATAGTACACACTGCTGTCATTATGCATTGGTGGTGCAGGGAGTGAATATTTAAGTTGATGCATGGGGTGCTGATCAAGCAGGCTATGTTATGATCCTTGGCCCACGGATGTGGGTGGGAGAGATCCGGTTAAGGGTCAATAATGTTTTATTTCAAGTAGATAAATGTTGAGATTCAAGATGCTTACTAAGGGAATAAAGCCAGAAAATTTTGCAGGTTTTGAACAAACAAAAATAAACTTTACATACAAGCTCAGAAAGATAAAACAATTTACAATATCTATCTTATAATTTAACATTCAGGGTAAGTATAAGGTATATGTGAATTAATGGGTGAACTGTGGTCGGACACACCACAATGTACAACAGATGACAGATGGGACCAAAGCAGATTCCTTTGATTCCTCAACAACCCGCTCAGACCTTTGTCACATTGTGAGCCAACCAATCTAACTGAAACTTTGTCCTTCTCACAAGGGTTTCCAAGCTCCAAATTTGAAGATCTCACCTTGGAATTCTCTCCAAAAGTCACTCTCACTTGGATGTCTACAACAGTGACCCACCTTACAGGGTTTTAGTCTCATGTTCCGAGGCTCTTTTCCCCTGGATCTCTCTGTGTGCACTCAAGTTTCACCTTCCACGCACAATCTCAGATCTTTGGCCATACCACGCAGAACACCACTACTCCAAAGGAGTACCTTTGCCCCGATGGCTGGCAGCATGGAGTCATCAACCTTCGGCTGCCTTCTCAGATCTTCAGGGCTCCACTTGTGCCCACTTCTCTTAAAGTCTGCTCCCTGCAGCTCTTTCTTGAATTCAGAGCCTATTACTTTTCTCCTTTCTCTAACTTCACTTAAGGGACCTATTTCTGCCCTCTGGCTCTCATCCCTTTTTATCCTACAGGTGTGCAGGGCCAGTCCTCAGCCTAAAGAGCGCAAAACCACTGAACTGCATATGTGCACCCATTTCCGGGTCAGTGCATTTGCAAGAGGCTCGAGATTCATCCGGAACTGGAATTCCCGACCTCCGAACTTCAAACCATGATAAGTATCGGAATTCTTCATACTTGGATGGTGTCGAGCTTCTGGAGTGTTGTTGGAGCTGCACCCATCCAGGCAAGTGGAGGGCATTGCATCACATTCCTGTCTTGTGCCTTGTAAATGGTGGACAGACTTATTACTTGCTCCTTATCAGATGTTGTCCAGGTCTTGCTCCAAATTGTTGATAATTAATCAGTTTGTATGCTTATTTCGACAACTATTCCAATTTATAAGTCATATATAAGTGGGATCTCTACTTTTGTTCATAAAAGACTTAACCAACTGGTAAAAACAGAACTCTCTGGATAGTAAATTTTCTTATGTTTATTAAAGAAAACATACTTACCAAACTTCGGACAATAACATTTACAGCTTTAGCTGGTTGCACATTCTGTTGAAATGTAGGCCACAGGATTTACCTGCTCAGGTCCCTGATCTCAGTCTCAGACCCACTAGCAGAGATTGACATGTGGCTCATTGTCTCTAGAGTCTTCAAAGTTTTGACAATTAACAACAGCAACTTCATGGAACCCATGTTTTTTAAAACCTGTATGACAATCACACATGTCAGAGTCAGGCTATTGCTGACTTAATGATTGACTGTAGCAGTTGCTGGTGAATTTGGTTGTCTTTCACTTGTTTTTTCTCTCATGATTCTCAAACAGAAATACAATGAAATTATTTCTCACTGTTCCTTAATCCGATTTTGAACAACCCTTCATTTTTTAAGCTAGACTTTTTCACGGCCATGATGTATTTATTATCTCCTGGACCGTACCAGGGTTCCAGAGAGGTTTCCTTGTTTGTGCAGATTTAGCTCAAACTGCACTGACCCATAAGAGGGAAATTTGAAACTTCCACAATGATTCTACATTGATACTTAAATAAAAATCCAGTCTTTCTAATATACTTATTAATTCCGTTAATCCACTAATTATAACTTAATCAAAGTTCATTATTTTTGCAATCATCTGTTTCAGGACTGACGGCTACTTAATACAGTAATTTGATTGATACACGTAGCTAATACAGAATACAAAATGGCTGAAGAAAACCACTATTGTTACTCTCAAAATGGCTTCCTTGCCTTTGTGTTATTAACTCAATCGCTTGGCTTTAATTGATTTATTTTCCTAAAAACTGACTCTTTTAGTTAAAAACTAATTCTAATCACCCCAAAACTAGCTACAACATGGGCACAGACTGCTTCAGTTTCTGCAGAGTTGTAAATGCTACTTAACATTGTGTAATCATCAGTGAACACCCCCATTTCTGGTCTTATGGTGGAAGGAAGGTCTTTGATAAAGCAGCTAAAGATGGTTGGACCTAGGACACTACCCTGAGGAACTCCTGCAGCACTGCCCTGGAATGGAGATAATGGACATTAGACTAACACAACCATCTTCTGTTGTGTTAGGTATGACTCCAATCAGTTGAGATTTTGCCCTTTGATTTTGATTGACTTCAATTTTTACAGGTCTGCTTGATGTCACACTTGGTCAAATGTTGCTTTGATGTCAAGGGCAGTCATTCTCACCTCCCCTCTTGTGTTCAGTTCTTTCGTCCAAGGCTATAATGAGATCAGGAGCTGAGTGGCCTTGGCAGAACCCAAAATGAACACCAGTGAGCAGATTATTGCTGTGTAAGTGCCACTTCATAGCACTTTCAGCGACACCTTCCATCCTTGTTGATGTTTGAGAGAAAGCTGATGGGGCAGTAATTGGTTAGATTGGATTTGTCTTGCTTTTTGCGGATAGGACATATTGGGCAAGTTTCCAAATTGTTGGGTAGATGCTAGTGTTGTAGCTTTAGTGTAACATTTTGACTAGAGGCAAGGCTAGCTCTGGAGCATACCTTCAGTACTATTGGTGGGATGTTGGCAGGGCCCATAGCCTTTATAGTATCCAGTGCCTTGTTGCATGCTTGGCTGAGAGTCCAGACTCCCATAAAAGGATTAACTTTGTTGACACAGGTACAGAGAAGTGACAACTTTGCGTGATTGATGTTATAATAAGCTATTTTTCTGTGTTCTCTTTTGTCAATGCTAAATGTTCATTTGGACAAGATAAAGAGGTGTCAAATGTTTATAGCTTTGGCTATTGATGCTTTAAATGTCTGGTTGATTGACACTTTTATTGCCTTTTTTTAAGAAAATTTTGTATGGGTGGTTTTTTAAGCAATTCCATAAATGCCCTTGTTACTATAGTGTTCATTGGTTCTGTACAGTGTATACTGGGTGAATGGGCATGGAAGTGTCATGAGTTTGCATGGAGTGTATGAGGGACCATTGGGTGTGCATGGGGAGCATGAGTGGCATGGAGATTGAAGGCATTGGGGTAGGTGGGGGTGCTTGTGTTGGCATGAAGGGGGCATGGGTAAGACCTTTTGACTTACCTTTCAAAGGTTTCCTGAATCCAGATTATGGTTCATGATTCCTCTGAGGGGCTGTGGACCATGAGTCATGGAGAAGCTAGCCCAGAAGCTGAAAATGACAGGGTGCTAGGAGATGCCTACCCTTACAATGGAGCTGGCCAGGTAGGGAGTGCAGGGTACCGGCTCACTTACCTGCACCCTTATCCCATGCCACTGAGAATTGGGGGAGCTATGAATGGGTGTGGAAATCCCAGAATTGGGCCCCTCCTATTTTTAAATGGCTCTGGATTACAACTCCGTAAAGATCTGGCTCAACATGTTAACCAGTCTGTTCCAAATATAGTGATTTACAAGCGCTATCTAATACAGTAAAACTAAATGAGTTAATAGCCAATGCAAATGAAAACTTCTTGTGACCAGTATAATTTTGGACTCATCATTATCTGCATTTTCACTTTTGGCAGTTCTCCGCATGGTGAAAGTCAACTCAAATCTGAAGCACTTATTAACTGTTTTTAGAGCATTTCTGAGATCCATTCTTCCATATTGTTCCAATTTTGTCTTCTGCTGTAATAACTAGATCTGATAAAGGTGGTTCCATCCTCATTCTGCCTGTCTGTAATCCTTCCATTGTACTGACATTTCCGCCCGATATCTGGACTAGATTGAATTCTGTCAATTGTCTTCTATTCTTTGTGACATAGCAGAATGTCTCAATTGTTCCATGAATGCTGAAGCAAATGACTATTTCCCTAGGAATCATTTAAAAGCAGCAGACATCTAATCAAACAGATTAGGTGTCTGGGAGGAATCTTGTGGAGGTGAGGGGAGGGGGGGGGGCGGGGGGCTCTCGCCTGCTGGCTGGAGAGCCAGCCAGAGATCCATGTTGCTTTCTTTGGGGAAGGCCTGCTGAATCACCAGCCAATTAGACTTAGGAGAGTTGAGGGGCCAGCAGCAGGCCTTTCCTTTGGATCAAGACCCCGGGGTGGAAATCCTGCTTACTGAGAGCTTCTGGCTAATCAGAGGCTAGCAGCTGTTTTGAATGTAGGCGCAGCTGGGGATTAGGTGGCTGCTGCCAGAACGATGGGCATCAGAGTCCCAGGCTAGTGGAGTGACCCAGGCTACAGCTAAGTAACAGTTAGAGGGGTTTCACGAGGTGGGGGTAGGAGGAGTGTGGGGGTTCAGCAGCCAGGGCAGGAGATTGGCTTTCAGTGGAGGCACCCCCTTCCCAGTTCTGGGTTCCTCGATCAGGCATTTAAAGTGGGACCTCCTCCCACCCCACTATCCACGTGGCAACAGGCTTGCTCACAGCTGGGTTAGTAACAGTGACAGCAGGATAAGGCTCTTAAGTGGTCATTAATTGTCATTTGTATGATGGTTTCACTGAAACTTCACAAGACAATGTCATTATTATTATTAACTAAAAATTTGATCCATTTTAGCTGCCTAAACTTGATCTTGTGGCAAATGACAGGTTTTGAATGTTGAGTACATAAATGGAGGCCCAGTAATTGGGAGTTTGAAAGCACATTGACATCTTGTCAGTTGAAAGTTTTATTATCCTTGAAGTCCATACACCTTGAGATCCTTGATACAGAAATACGTGCACATTTACTAATTGTAAACAGATGGAAACTAATAATTTCACAAGGAAATGATGAACATGGCAACTAGTTACACCTGTAAGATAAAAGCAAAGCACTGCGGATGCTGGAAATTTGAAACAAAAACAGAAAATGCTGGAAAGACTTAGCAGGCCTAGCAGCATCTGTGGAGAGAGAAACAGAATTAACGTTTCAAGTCCATGTGACCCTTCAGAGCTGTGATGAAATTTATACTGTTTAAGGTGGGTGGAGCAGGTGAAGCTGGATAGAAGGCCAGCAATAGGTGGGGACAAAGGAGAGATTGACAAAGATGTCATGAACTAAAGGACAAAAGGAGTGTTAGTGGTAGTGGTAAGGGCTAAACAGGGCTAACTGTGTGAAACAGACTTGTGGGAAAAGCCTCCAGTCACCCTGGATGACTTTGCTGTTCCAGTAACTAAGGTTGTGTTAAAAACCTTTGGAGTTCCTGTGTCGAGTAAGAGGGAGAGAGAAGCTGTGAAATACCTCTCATAGCAGCCGTGGGTGCTTGTGGTAATATTGCTGGATGTTTTATAGATTAAAAAACTATTTGGACTATTGGGAAACTAGTTAAGTAAAAATCTTGTGAAAACTGTTATAAAACTAAATGCAGATATGTAACTATAATCTTGTATGTTTAAGTTTTCTTTTGTTAATGCTTTAATTTAATCTTTAAAATCTCTAAATGTGGAAGTGAACTCATTACTTCTGACTTCAGTGCACAAACCTCGTAATAAATACAAATTGCAAAATTATTGTGATTGTGTGTCCCAGTTTCCCTTTGGGATTTGGTCAGCCTGGCAAATACCACCTTTCATATCATAACATTTGGAATTATGAAAAAATGCATATATTCAGCCTGAATGTTAGTGGCTTATTACCCACATATCAGTTGAAAATGATCTAACTACCATGCATATGATGGCTACATAAATGATTGTGGGGCCTCTTAGCTAACAGGGAGCTAATTGGGCAGGGAGCTAGGACATAACGAATATCAGACATATGTTTATTTACAGCAATCAAGTAGCACCTTTAAACCCTGTAATAGCTCAGCTACCTGTTTTAACTAAAACCTAATTGTCAACATATAAAGCAGTAATTTGATTTGAAACATACTTGGCATAGAATTTGAAACATGATGTTTATCTAATCAGTAAAGTTGACAAATCATTTAAACCTTTCTCCCAAAAAAAGCCAATCAAAACAGAGAAACTATCATGCAACCATCACGGTATTTAAAACTATTTGTACATTGTAACCTCATTCAGTTAAGACATTCTTAGTGGATTTGAGATCATAAGAAATAAGAGCAGGAGTCGGCCAATTTGGCCCCTTTAGCCTGCTCCGCCATTCAGTAAAATCATGGCTGATCTAACTGTGACCTTACTTTCCTGCTTACCTTCCATAACCTTTGACCCTCTTGTCGATCAAAAATCTAACTCAGCCTTGAACATATTCAGTGACCCAACCTTTACTGCTGTCTAGGGAAGAGAATTCTAAAGCCTTAACGACCCAATGAGAGAAAAAAAATCCTCCTTATCTGTGTCTTAAATGGAAGACCCCTTATTTTTAAACTGTTTTCCCTAGTACTAGACTCCCCCACAAGGGGAAACGTCCAGCATCCGCCCTGTCAAGTCCCCTCAGAATCGTATATGTTTCAATAGGATCACCTCTCATTCTTGTAAACTCGAATGAGTATAGGTCTAGCCTACTCAACCTTTCCTCATAAGACAAGCACTGCATCCCAGGAATCAGCCAAGTGAACCTTCTCTGAACTGCTTCCAATGAAATTATACCCTTTCTTAAGTAACGAGACTAAAGCTGTACATTACTCCAGATGCAGTCTCACTAAGGCCCTGTACAATTGTAGCAACATTTCCTTACTTGTATACTCCATTCCCTTTTCAATAAAGGCCAACATTTCATTTGCCTTTGTAATTACTTTTTGTACCTGCATGTTAGTTTTTTTGTGATTCATGCACCGGGACACCCAGATCTCTCTACCACAAATTTCTGAAGTCTCTCTCCATTTAAATAATATGTAGCTTTTCTATTCTTCCTGCCAAAGTGGACAGGCTCATGTTTTCCCACATTATATAGACTATCTGCCAAATTTTTGACCACACACTTAAACCATCTGCATCCCTTTGCAGACTGTGCCCTTTCACAATCAGTTCCCTACCTACCTTTTGTGTGATAGCAAATATAGCTTGCGCTCGGCCCAAGTCATTAATATAGATTGTAAATAGTTGTGGTATCCACTAGTTACAGATTCCCAACCTAAAAACGTCCCATTTATCCTGAAAATCTGCTCCCTGTTAGCTAACCAATCCTCTATTCATGCTAATATATTACCCCCAACACCTTATCGACTGCCTTTTTGAAATGCAAATATGCCAGATCTACTGGTTCCCTTGCCTTACTTGTTACTTCCTCAAAGAACTCTAATAAATTAGTCAAACATGATTTATCTTTCACAAAACCATGTTTACTCTGCCTGATTGTATTATGATTTTCTAAATGCTGCTATTATCCTGTTGCACATGTTAGGCTAACCAGCCTATAGATTCCTGCTTTCTGCTTCCCTCTGCTTTTGGATAGAGGTGTTACATTTGTAGTTTTCCAATTCTCTGGGACCTATTTGCAGAATCCAGGGAATTTTGGTAGATTACAACCAATACATCCACTATCTCTGCAACCACGCATTTTAAGACCCTAGGATGCAGGCCATCAGGTCCAGGGAACTTGTCAGCCTTCGTTTCTAATGGTTTTCCCAGTAGCTTTTCTTTAGTGATTGTAATTGTTTTAAATTCCTCTCTCTATTACCTCTTCATTTTCAACTATTCTTGGGATGCTTTTTGTGTCTTCTACAGTGAAGGCTGATACAAATTACCTATTCAACACTTTCACCATTTCCTTGTTTCCTATTATTAATTCCACATTCTTCACCCTCTAAAGGACCAATGCTCACTTTAGTTATTCTTTTCTTATAAAAACAGACAGTAAGAGTTGCTACATTTCTAGCTAGCTTTCTCTTGTATTCTAATTTCTCCATCATTACTTTTTTAGTCATTCTTTGCTGGTGTCTAAAATTTTTCCAAACTTCTGACCCGCCACTAATCGTCACACTAGTTGTACACAATTTCTTTCAATTTGATACCGTCTTTAACTTCTTTAGTTAACCACGGATTGTGCATCCTTCTCGTAGTGTATCTTTTTTTCAATGGAATATAACTTTGTTAAGAGTTATGAAATGTCTCCTTAAATGTCTGTCACTGCTTCTCTATCTTCCTATTTATATTTTAACCTATTTTCCCAGTCCACGTTAGCCAGCTTTGTCTTCATATCCTTATAATTTTCTTTATTTAAGCTTAAGGCACTAGCCTTAGACCCACATTTTTCACCCTTAAACTGAATGTGAATTTCTGTCATGCTGTGATCACTGTTATCTAGAGGATCAATTACTATGATTAATTAATTAATTAATCCAATTCCATTGCATTTGTTTTTTCCATTATTTAGTCCTTCATGAGATTTGGGTGTTGCTGGCAAGGCCAGCATTTGTTGTCCATCCCTAATTGTTCTTGGCCATTTCAGAGGGCAGTTAAGAGTCAACCATGATAAAAGCAAAATTCTGCAGATGCTGGAAATCTCAAATAAAAACAAAAAATGCTGGGAAAGCTCGGCAGGAATGCTGGAAAAACTGTAGAAAGAGACACAAGAGTTAACGTTTTGAGTCCAAATGACTCTTCTTTAGGCAGACTTGAAACGTTAACTCTGTCCCTCCATAGATGCTGCCACACCTGCTATGGGGCCAGGAATCACATGTAGGCCAGACCAGGTAAGAATGATAGATTTCATTCCCTAAAGGGTATTAGTGAACCAGATGGGTTTTCACCAGAAAGTTTCATGTTTACCATTACTGAGACTAACTTTCAATTCCAGATTTTTTCTTATTAATTGAACTTAAATTCCACCAGCTGCCGTGGTGGGATTTGAATTCATGTCCCCAGAGCATTAGCCTGGGCCTCTGGATTATTGGCCCAGTGACATTACCACATGTCACCATCTCCCCAATAAATTAAAGTTAAATTAAGTTAAATTGCCTACGGTTATTGCAGTACCTTTCTTACAAGCCTCCATTATTTTTTCATGTATACTCTGTTGTATAGTATAGCTACTTTTAAAGTCGACTCTACTCAAATAGGAAATGCCTATTTGTACTCCTGTTTAAAAACTTATTTTTCAGAAGAGACATTATTGTGATTTTGGATGTCAACAGCTAGAACAGTATGTAAGATTAGAGTCTGTATGCTTGAAATCACAGCTGCCAGTGTTGAGAAAGAAAGACTTTTATAAAACACTTTTCACAACCACCGGTTGTCCCAAAGCACTTTACAGCCAATGAATTACTTTTGAAGTGTAGTCAGTGCTGTAATGTAGGAAACGTGGCAATTTGTATCCCGCAAACTCCCAGAAGCAGCAATGTGATGATGACTGAATAATTTTTTTGTGATGCTGATTGAAGACTAAATGTTGGCCAGGATATCGAGGGCAACTCCCCTGCTAGTGCCATGGCATCTTTTACAACCACTCTAGTAGGCAGATGGGGCCTCGGCTTATTTCTCATCCAAAAGACAGTATCTCCAGCAATGCAGCGAGCCTTGAATTTTGTGCTCAAGTTTTGGAATGGGACTTGAACACAGGACCTTGTGACTCATAAGTGAGAGCGCTACCAACTGAACCATGGTTGACACAGACCAGTGTTGAGGAATGCAGAGTTTCAGAGAATTATAGGCCTGGAGGAGACTGGAAGGGGAAAGGTAATGAAGTATTTTGAACATGAGAATGGGAATTGTAATTTGGATGCATAAAGAGAGTGCGACTGATGGGTAGGGGAGAAAGGTTTAAGGAGATGGTTTGCTGTGAAGAAAAAAACTTTGGAATCATCTTTGCATTCCAGAATGATCTGAGAATAGTCAGTCATTTTGACAGCAACAGCACGGACTTGATGGCACTTGATGTGAATCAGCCAGATCTCTCAATGGATAGCTAAATCAGTTCTGCACAAGCTGATGTCAGGAAGTACTTCAAACAAGGGGTAGTGGAAATCTGGAACACTTACCATCAGAGATTAGATGAATTGAAAAATTCAAACTAAAGATTTTTGTTGGGTAAGGGTATTAAGGGATATGAAGGAAAGGCGGATAAATGGAGTTGAAGCACAAATTGGCCATGATTTAATCTAATGGTGGAACCAACTCAAGTGGCTGAATGAGCTATTACAATTCCAATGGTAAGTTTTAAGTCTGATCATCTTCTCAAGTTCAGTCTCCTCAGCCACCCGTAAATGGACCTTGTGTCTCCAATGATTAAAAGCATTCCACTACCAGGCCAATATCTTGGTAAAAAGGAACAAGACCCTTAGTTTAAAACCCTGAACGTTATTTACAGGCCTACTGGAATCTAACAGTTACCACTACATAATTTCCCTCCTTCTGTTACTTGCGTTACGTGTATATTCAGCCTGTTAGTGATTTAGACAGCAGATAAGCTTATTTACTTATAAAATAGAAAGCGCAAGTGAACATTCCTTGGGGCAGAATCTTCCCAGATTTGGACTAAGCGCAGTAGCATGTGGGAAAAAGGATATTTTACCCACCGTCCGCAATGGTGGCTTTTCAAGTGGTATTGTTCCAATCCCGCCTCATCAATTATGAGTTCCCAGGAAACATGCCATTTCAATGGCGGGCAGGCTCTCATTCGCTATCACCTCGCCACTTCATCATGTCGGGCACCATATTTAAAGTGCAGCCGCGTGTGCACTTCTCAGTGCTTCCAGCCCACAACTGCTGCAAAGAAGACATGGGCCCTAAGGGTAGGAAGACTGCAGCCCCCCCCCCCCCCCCCCCCCCCCCCCCCGCTTCCAGTTTAAGGACATGTCCGCTGAGCGCCTTTTGGACGTCGTGGAGGCCCGCGTGACATCCTCTACCCCCACTGTATCCGCAGGATGAGCAGCAACATCACTAAACCAGCATGGAAGGTGGTGGCAGTGGTGGTCAGTGCCAGTGCCCTACAAAAGAGGACAGCCACCCGGTGCCGAAAAAGGGTGAATGATTTCCTCCGTTCCACCAAGGTAAGTCACTCTTCTCATCACTCTCAACTCACACACTCTCAATCCCATCACACATCCACGGGGATGTCACTCACTGCCAGTTCAAGGGACATCACCATTCATTCTCTCTTATACACCTTCATTGTCTTCATTCCGTCTGTGGGATCATTCACCACCCACACACGCCAGGCACACTTATCATCTGGCCTGTCAGGCACCCTGCTTACACTATCTCCATCTATATTCGTGCAGCTCAAGCTGGCACACAACAGGAGGGAGAGGCTGCAGACTGGTGGAAGAATGCCTGAAATCAAGTCCTCGTGACTTTGAAAATAGAGACATCCAGCTAACCGGTGAAGATCTGGACTGTTCCTGTGCTGACGGTGAGGTTGGCGGTGTTCTACCAAGTGAGGATCCAGCAGTGTAACATCTATCAGGCAACCATGCTGTGAGTGATGTGCCCTGTTCCGCAGTCCCCTGCCATGCACTAATTATCTCCCTTTGCTTTCGCAGGCAGATCTGGGAAACAGCCAACAGAGTCTATGCCTCATGGCGCCCAATGAAACCCCGAATAAACCTTTGAAGAGGAATCTGAAGGCACCTTTATTGAAGACCCGTCACAGCGCTCACCCACACCCTCCACCAGCACAGAGACGGACCACTTGGTGGGACCTAGCTTTGGAAGAGTAGCCTTGGAATCACAATCTGATGAGCACGTTGCAGTGCCTGATCTACAACAAGCAGTGGCAGGGACTTCCCATGTCTCCGGCATTTGGAGGATTGTGGAGGCCAGGAATCTGCTGAGTCTGAGTCAGATGAGGAACCTCTGGACTCAGTCATGACTCAGTTGCTGGAGCTGTAAAGGTAAGTTCAGGAACTTCAGAAGGAATGTCCGCTGCACTCCTCGGATTGCAAGGCACAATGCAGGAGTGCGTCCGCCTTAAGGTTGAGGTAATAGCACCAGCATGCCAACGCACCGAGGTCAACACTGGTAAGATGGCGGCTGCCATGGAGATCTTGGTCTAGGACATCACTCCTGCACTGATGTGCAGGCTGAACTCCATCGCTGATGCCATAGCTAGCCTCCAACAGTGTCAATGTGAGATGGGTGTGGTGCCGCTCGATATCACTCCAGCTTCCCCTTCTGTTCAAGGAGTCATCTGGGGCCCTTGGGCACCCAGAAGGAGGAGGATCAGCAGGTGCATGCTCCGGGGCCATCCACTAGGTGACTCGGGGAGTGTTTGGCCCAACTGATTCTCTCTTCCTGTGAGCCCAGCAGCTCCAGCTCCACAGGCTGAGGAGGATGGCACTGCCACACAGCAGGACCCCAAAAGCAGGCCAGGGCCCTCCAGGCCTCGGTGCTCCAAAGGATCATCACAGACAGGGTGTATCAGTCAGCAGGCTGCCAGCAATTCAGCTGCTGATGTCTGTGGAGTGGCATGGTTAGGAAGGTTCAGAATATGTAGTAGCACAGCCTGGGCACGGGTGTTCACTATTGTAAATAAAGTCTCTTGAATGTCTCCCTGTCCTTAGCTCCTTGTTCTGATGAGCAGTGTTCGTGTCACTCAGATATGAAACCTTGGTTCCTGCACAAGATAAAGGCAGGTGTGTCAGTCCAGGGCCTCTTCCCTTTGCTTTGTACAGCTTTCAGACCAAAGTGATGGTCTGGCCTCAAACTCCCTGGACATAATAGTGATGCTTGCACCTTGATGATGCTTGTAACTGCTGCCAGAATGTTGTGGGCAGGCATCACAGAGTTCTATCATTCTGTCTGTGTGCTCTCAGCACCGTTAAGTTGGGGGTGGCCCCCATCTTGTTAGCATCTGTGACCAGTGGTGCTGTGCTCCTGAAGGGGTCAGGTGCTGAAAGCTGACAAAGGATCTGGTGCATTTAAAGTTTCATGGCTGCTTCTCCATGATATGACGCTGATCACAGAGTGCACGTGAGCTGCCTTCGGCCAGGCGGGAGTCAGGCATTCACAGAGGCTATGTGAAGATCTATGGAGTGTCCTCACTGCATGTTGTCATAAACCTTCTTGAACCTTGCGACTATTAGGGCCTCTGCTGCATCTCCATGACAGGAGCCTTCTCACAGAAAGTATGTAAGCTGCCATAAGCCAGACTGGAGTCAAATGTTCACAGATGCAATATGAGGATCAACGGTGTCTCCTCACTGCATGTCGTCATCATCCTCCAGAAATCTAGAAGCTGTGAGGGCCACCCAACTGTGCCTGTCTCATCTGGCCAGTGCAATGGCCTCATTGCCATCACTATCGCCTTCGAGGACTTCTTTACCTTCATCCCGGTTGACATCCTCCTCATTAGAGGAGACCTCCATCTCCTCCTCAACCAGCTCCACTCCCCATTGCAGCGCTAGGTTGTAAAGGGTTCAGCAGGTGACGATGATGCGTGACACCCTCTGTGAACGATGTTGCAGGGCTCCATCAGACCGGTCCAGGCACCGGAACCTCATTTTCAGCATCCCGATGGTCTGCTCCACCAAGGTGCGAGTTGCAATATGGGCCTTGTTATTCCTTTGCTCTGCTGCAGTCTTAGGCCGCTACATGGGTGTCATCAGCCACGACCTCGGCGGGTAACCCTTTTCACCAAGGAGCCATCCTGCAGCCTCTGTGGACCTTGGAAGATGTCAGGGATCTGTGACCAACTGAGAACGTAGGAATCATGGACACTCGAGGAACCGTGCGCTGACCTGCAGGATGCATTTCTGGTGGTTGCACAGCAGCTGCACATTCAGTGAATGGAAGCCCTTGCAGTGGATGTGGTTGACCGCTTGTTGCGATGGAGATCTGAGCATCACGTGAGTGCAGTTGATGGCACCCTGCATCTGTGGGGAACCTGAGATCTGGGAAAATCCAATTGCTCTTGCATACTGGCTTTCCTGGTCCTGGGCGAAATGCACAAAGTTGTGTGCCCTTGTGAAGATGGCGTCCATGACCTCATGGATGCATTTGAGGATGGAGGCTTGTGATATCCCACAGAGGTCACCTGTGGAACTCTGAAAGGAGCCACTCGCATAAAAATTGACCGCTGCGGTCACTTTCACAGTCATGGACAGTGGATGTCCTCCTTGTCCCTATGGTGCCAAATGCTGCAGCACCTGGCAGATGTGACTGACCAGTTCCCTAGACATGCGCAGCCTTCAGTGACACTGGTTCTTTGTCATCTGCTGGAATGAAAGGTGGCATCTATAGACCCAAGATCAAGCTAAGCACTGACCAGTGATGGCTCCCTGTGGCTCTTCAGCGGCATGTGGGCCCCCAGCTACCTCTTCTTCCAGAGTGTGCCGCTCCTCCCTCTGCGCAGTCTCTGTCACTCTCTTCTCCTTCATCTCCACTCTCTGTACACCATGAGGCATACACAATCTCAATCACAATCTCACAGTGCAGAAGAGGTCCTTTGGCCCATTGAGTCTGCACCAACACGTGAGAAACACCTGACCTACCTACCTAATCCCATTTATCAGCAGTTGGTCCATAGCCTTGAATGTTATGATGTGCCAAGTGCTCATCCAGGTACTTTTTAAAGGATGTGAGGCAACTCGCCTCCACCACCCTCCCAGGCGCATTCCAGACCATCACCAACCTCTGGGTCCAAAGGTTTTTCCTCGCATCTCCCCCCATAAACCTCCTGCCTCTCACCTTGAACTTGTGTCCCCTCGTGACTTACCCTTCAACTAAGGGGAACAGCTGCTCCCTATCCACCCTGTCCATGCCCCTCATAATCTTGTACACCTCGATCAGGTTGCCCTTTAGTCTTCTCTGCTCCAACGAAAGCAACCCAAGTCTATCCAACCTCTCTTCATAACTTAAATGTTTCATGCCAGGCAACATCCTGGTAAATCTCCTCTGCACCCCCTCCAGTGCAATCACATCCTTCCTATAATGTGGCGACCAGAACTGCACACAGTACTCCAGCTGTGGCCTCACCAAGTTTCTATACAACTCCAACATAACCTCCCTGCTTTTGTAATCTATGCCTGGATTGATAAAGGCAAGTGTCCGATATGCCTTTTTCATCACTCCACTAACATGCCCCTCCGCCTTCAGCGATCTATGGACACACAGGCCAAGGTCCCTTTGTCCCCCAGAACTTCCTAGTGTCATGCCGTTCATTAACTACTTCCTTGTCAAATTACTCCTTCCAAAGTGTATCACCTCTCACTCTTAAGGGTTAAATTCCACCTGCCACTTATCTGCCCATTTGACCACCCCATCTATATTTTCCTGTAGCCCAGGACACTCAACCACCCGGCCAATCTTTGTCATCCGCTAGTTCACCAGGCTCCATGCTCTTGATGTACTCTTGCAGGGTGGCTTGGGTGTTCTTAGAACCTCTGTTGGTTAAGTCTGAAGGTCCCTTAATGCATCCTGGAGAGCACTGACCAACACTTGGATGGCCAGAGATAAGTGTGCTGCATGGTGGCTGCCTGAAACCCCACCACCTCTGCCCCACTCCACCTGACCGATTGGCAGCAGCTTTGTCCACTGGACTGCATGCTGTCCTCTCAGCTCACGTGCAGGAATTCTCCTAACCCGCACTGCAAGGCTGCATTGTTAGCTTGAACCGCGGGAGAGACTGGTCCAAATCGGTATGATGACATTACAAGGAGCTCTGAGCACCTCTGCCAGCGACTGCTCTCTGGCCAACTTTCACAAGGAGATTGTACAACATTCACAGTCGCCCAATTGTTCTGCAGTCCACTAAAACGCTCATCCGTTTGAGGTCTGTGCGCAAGCGATGAAAAGCTCTGAGCACTGGTGGCAATTTCATGTCTCTGTGTTGCTTGAGTGGGCAGATAAGATAGAAGCCTGACTCCATGCTTGTTAATGCGGCTGCATCTGAACTGTCTCAGCTGTGGAAGAATGGTCACTTTATACAAGGTTTCCCTAATGCGTTGCTGCCTCCCTCCGGGCCCCCCCCACCCCCACAAACATGCTAGTGCACTACCATTAACTGCAGCGCAGCCCTTGTGCCTCCCCTGCCAACTTTCCTCAACCACAGGGCAGCCCTTGTTCCCCCCACACAACTCGCCTCAACCACAGGGCAACTCTTGCCCTCCAACGCGCCTCAACGTTGAGCCCCAACAGGTGACCCTGTCGAGTGCTGCGTAACGTTACTGTGCACTCACCTTTGAGGTTCACTCGAGGTGCAGCCTGCCAAGTGTACACCTTATATATGCTGTTATGCAACCACGCCGACATGCTCGGATGATCCAGAGTGGGGGTATGATTCTGACGAGCTGGGCTTATAATGATATGCAAATGTATTACAAAGAGGTTCTTGACTTCTGAAAGCAGGAAATGTGGCCTGCCGTTGATGGGCAGAGCCGACGATTGCAAACTGGTTTCATGATGTTGTAAAACCGATTTTTGGCCTTCTTGCCATATTGTCCGCTCATGCCCCCGAACACGCCAGGAGGTACAGAAATTTCCACCCTTGGGATGTGAGTGTTGCTGGCAAGGCCAGCCTTTATTGCCCATCTCTAATTGCCCTTGAGAAGGTAGTGGTTTGCAGCCATCTTGAACCACGACAGTCCAGATGGTGTAGGTAAATCCACAGAGTGATTAGGGTAGGAATTCTAGGATTTTGACCCAGAGCCACAGAAGAAATGGTGATATAGTTCCAAGTCAGGATGATGTGTGACTTGAAGGGGAACTTGCAGGTGGTGACGTACCCATACTGTTCTGCCCTTGTCCTTCTAGGCGGTAGAGGTCACAGATTCGGAAAGTGCTGTCAAAGGAACCTTTAGAGCTGCTGCAGTGGATCTTGTAGATGAGATATATTGCTGCTACTGTGCACCAGTGGTAGAGGCAGTGAAAGTTTAAGGTGGTGGAAGGGGTGTCGATCCAAGGACTACTTTGTTTTGGATGGTGTTGAACTCTTTGAATGTTGCTTTAGTTGCACTCATATGCAGGCAAGTGGAGGATTTTCCATCACACTTCTGACTTGTACCTTGTTGTTGGTAGACAGGCTATGGCAGTCAGGAGGTGAGTTACTTACTGAATAATTCCCAGCCTCTGACCTGCTTTTGTAGCCACAATATTTATATGACTGATGACTGGTCCAGTTAGGTTTTTGGTCAGTAGTAACCCCCAGTGCAGCTCTCAGAACTGGGCACAATACTACAGCTGAGGCCGAACTAGTGCCTTATACAAGTTTAACATCATCTCCTTGCTCTTATACTCTCTGCCCCTATTAATAAAATCTAAGATACCGTATGCTTTATTAACTGTTCTCTCAACCTGTCCATCTACCTTCAATGACTCATGCACAAATGCACCCAGGTCCCTCTGGCCCTGCACCCCCTTTCGAATTGTGCTCTTTATATTCTTTCTCCATGTTCTTTCTACCAGAATTAATTCCTTCGGATTTCTTTGCATTGAACTTTATCCATCACCTGCCACCCATTGTACTAATATGTCTATGTCCTTTTGGAATTCTGCACTATCATCCTCATAGTCCGCACTGTTTCCAAGTTTTGTGTCATCACAAATTTCGAAATTTTGCCCTGTATGCCAAGGCCTAGGTCATTAATAGATATCAGGGAAATCAAGGCACCCAACACTGACTTCTGGGGAACTCCAGTACAAACCTTCCTCTAGCCCAAAAATAATCCATTAACCACTAATCTCTGTTTCCTGTCACTCGGCCAATCTCATATCCATGTTGCTACTGGCCCTTGTATTCCAGGAGCTATAACTTTGCTCACAAGTCTGTGGTGCGTCACTGTATCAAATACCTTTTGGAAGTCCATGTACACCACATCAACAGCATTACCCTCTTCAACCTCTCTGTTTCCTCTAAACACAATTTTCCCCTGAGAAACATGTGCTGGCATTCCTTAGTTAGCCCATGCTTGGCCATGTGCCTATTAATTCAGTCCTAAATTATTGTTTCTCGAGGTTTCCCCACTGACAGATGGTCATTCTCTGGCACTTAAATGGCATGAATGTCACTTACCACTTTTTAGCTGAAGACGAACTGTTGTCTGCACGTAAACTTAAACTGCATCCGTATCTGAGGTGTTGTGAATGGTACTGAACACTCTGCAATCACTTCTGACCTTATATAGATGAAGCAGCTGAAGATGGTTGGGCCTAGGACACTGTACTGAGGAACTCCCTACAGCAATATCCTGGGACTGAGGAGATGGCCTCAAACAACCACAATCACCTTCCGACTAGTATAGAGTTTAATACCCCCACCCATGCTCCTATCCCCCACCACTCCCCTAGCCACCCACCCCAATCTCCTGATTCGTGTTGGTTTACATTTTTCTAGGGCTCTTTGATGCCACGTTTGATCAAATGCTGCCTTGATTTCACAGGCAGTCACTCTAACACCTCTGGAATTCAGTTCTTTTGTCTATGCTTGGATCAAGGCTGTAATGAGGACCGGTTCCGAGTAGTCCTTTCAGATCCCAAATTACGCATTGTTGAGCAGGTTGTGGCTGATTAAGTGATACCTGCTAGCATTGTTGACTATACCTTCCATCACTTTGCTGATGATTCAGAGAAGATTTCTGAGACATTAAATGGTCGGATGGATTTGCTCTGCTCTTTGTGGAGAGGTCATATCTGGGCAATTTTACAAATTGTCTGTTAGATGCTAATGTAGCTGTAGTGGAACAGCTTGATTAGGGGCATGGCTAGTTCTGGAGTTCAGGTCTTCTGTACTACAGCTGGTTGGTGGACAGGGCCCCTAGCCTTTGCAATATCCAAAGCCTTTTGCTGTTTCATGATATCACGTGGAGTGAATTGAGTTAACTGAAGACCGGCATCTATGATGCCGGGGACCTCAGGAGGAGGCCATGGTGGAAATTCACTTGGCACTTCTGACTGAAGATGGCTGCAAGTGTTTCAGCCTTGTCTTTTGCACTGACATGCTGGGCTTTGCCATTGTTGAGGATCAGGATGTTTCTGGAGCCTCCTCCTCCTGTTGTTTAGCTGTCCATCATAATTCATGACTGGATGTGGCAGGGCTTCAAAACTTTGATCTGATCTGTTGGTTGTGGGATTGCTTAGCTCTGTCTATCACATGCTGCTTCTCCTGTTTAGCATGCATGTAGTCTTGTGTTGTACAGATTGACACTTCTTTTAGGTATGCCTGGTGCTGCTCCTGACACGCATTTCTACACACCTCATTAAAGGATTGTCCCCCTGGCTTGATAGCCACGGTAATGTGAAGGATATGTCAGATCATAATGTCTCATGGATGCCCAGTTTTGAGCTGCTAGATCTATTCTGAATCAATCATATTTAGCATGGTGATAGTGCCACAAAACACAATGGAGGATGTTGCCAGTGCGGAAAAACACACGGACTGTGAGGTGGTCACTGCTACCAGATGGATCTGTAACAGGTGGATTAGTGAGGACAAGCTCAATTGGGTTTTCTCTCATTCAGTCTTTCGCCATTTGCTGCAGGCTCAATTTAGCAGATTTGTCCTTCAGAACTCAGCTGGCTCAGTCAATATTGGTGCTACTGAGCCACTCGGTGATGGACATTGAAGTCTCCCACCCTCAGTATACTGTATCCCTTGTTACCAAGTGCCGTTCAACTGGAGAAAGCACTGATTCATCAGCTGGGCGAGGGTGGTATGTGGTAATCAACAGGAGGTTTCCTTGGCCATGTTTGACCTGATACCATGAGTGACTTCATGAGATCGGGAGCCAATGTTGAGGGCTCCCAGAGCCTCTCTGTTCCAACTGTATGTCACCCTTCTGCCACCTCAAATGGGCCTGTCTTCCTGGTAGGACAAGGCATAACCAAGAATAGTGAAGAAGGAGTCTTGTTATAACTCTTTGAGTGTGACTATGTTAGACTGTTGCTTGACTAGTCTGTTGGTCAGCTCTCTCAATTTTGGCACAAACCTTCAGGGCGAAGGACTTTGCGGGTCAACAGTTCAGGGTGTGCCTTTTTCAGTGCCTCAGTCAGTGTGGGGTGTTGTGTCCACTTGTATTTTTATTTGACTTTTCTTGAGTATTACTGAAAAACGAGACATGCTGTCATCAGGACGGATTCACAAGAAAGTGAAATTTCAAAGGGAACAACAGTTTATACAGCATCAGAATTGGGTGCTGATTGTTTGTTTGGTAGATGTACTCTGATTGGTAGAGGTGTTGCCATGGAAAATGCACAAGGGAACAGTTAGCTGCCAAGCTTCTGGCATTCCTGGGAATCTGTCCTGATGAGCGCAAGATGAAAAGTTTTGATAGCATGTCTCTTTTTTTCAGCAGCTTTCTGTATCTGATACAACTCAGTGGCTTGCTAGGCTATTTCGGGGGCATTTAAGGGTCAATTGTATTGTTATCGCATGTAGGCTAGATTGGGTATTGATGGCAGATTTTCCCACGAAGAGCATTAGTGAACCAGATGGATTTTTATAATAGTATGGCGGTTTCATCATTATTATTAATGAGACTAGCATTTTATTCCAAATTTTATCATCTGCCATGGTGTGATTTGAACCATGCCCCTGGAACATGAGTCAGGGCCTCTAGATTACTGGTTTAGCAATTACCACTATCCAACTGTCCCATGTGATCAGTGCAATATAGTATATTTACAGTAATTGGTAAACTTTGTGATCATTCATGATGCATCTGAAAGGCAAGAATGACTCCTCTCCCTTTACTGACCCTCAGGATATATTGAACCTTGATGTTCACCCCTTACATAGTGAAATCTACCATGGAGTTTCTTGCTACTGGTTCCGGTCTGTATATGCAATGTGGTTGACTCTTAACTGCCCTCTGAAATGACCCCGCAAGTCACTCAGTTGTATCAAACCACTACATAACCTAAATGGAATGAACTCCCTTCCCAACAGCACTGTGGGTATACCCATACTTCATGAACTGCAGCAGTTCAAGAAGGCGTTTCACCACCACCTTCTCGAGCTTTTAGGGATGGGCAATAAATGCTGTCCTGGCCAGTGACACACACATCCTGTGAATGGAAAAATTTTTAAAAATTCATGTGAACGTACAAATTCGGAGCAGGAATAGGCCATTCAGCCCCTCAAATCTGTACAGCCATTTAAGCTGATTTATGTGCCGTTTCAATTTCTTTTGAAGGTCTACTGCATGAAATGTTAAATTGAGCCTGTCTGCCCACTTAGATGTGTTCAAAAGAAAATTCCCTTGGCACTATTTTGAACAAGAGAAGGGGAACCTCCAAGGGCTAAATTACAAGGAGATTGAAAAGCGGAAGGACTTGCATTTTATATAGCTCCTTTCATGACCACTGGACATCTCAAAATGTTTTACAGCCCATGCAGTACCTTTGAAGTGGTAGTCATTGTTGTAATGTAGGAAACATGGCAGCCAACTTGCACACAACAAATTCCCACAAAAAAATAGTGTTATTGACCAGTTAATCTATATTTTGTAATGTAACTGGGGTCATTTTACCTGAAAATTAGATGGTAAAGGGGTGATTTGAAAGGATGTTTCAAGATATCAAGGGGAACTGATGATTAGTTAGAGAGAAACTATTCCTGCTGATTGGGGAGTCTAGGACTAGGGGCATTGTCTAAATGTTAGAGTGAAACCTTTCATGAGTGAAATGAGGAAACATCCTATGCACAAAGGGTGATATAAGTTTGGAATTCTCTTCTGCAAATAGCAATTGATGCTAGATCAATTGCAAAGGTTAAACCCAAGATTGATTGATTTTAGTTATCAAAATGAATTAAGGGATATTGGGCAAAGGTGGAGTTAGGTTGCAGATCAACCAAACAATAACTTTTTGTCGCAATGAGACTCAGAATTAGAGCTAATGTCATTACTGCACAACAATCCATTGTATGTGTTGCAGGAATAGCATTTTTTGTAACCAAGTAATTATGCTTCTTTCTGAAAATTATGGCAAGTGAAGCAGTTGTGCCAATTGGCTCTTGAAGCTACTAAAAACCAAACTTTTTTGATGACGTGATTGCAGATAATTTTCTCGGAAGTGAGGAAAAATATGCTATATAGGTCCAGTTGCCAGTGGTTGTTATAACATGCAATATATTTTGACAAATATATTATCGGAAGACATTCAGTAAGGTGCTATACAAAAGGTTGTTGCACAAGAAAGGGTGGTACATATTAACCGGGAAAGAGAAATGGTCAACGAACAAGAGAGAGAGAATAGGAATAGACAGGTCATTTTAAAGTTGGCAGGGTGGTATAGTGGAATGCTGCAAGGATCAGTGCTGGGCTGTCAGCCATTTACAATCTCTATCAATGATTTAGATGAAGGAATTGAGTGTATTGTATGCAAGTTAGCTGAGAATACAAAAATAGGTGGGAAAGTGAGCTGTAAGGGGCACACAAGGGCCAGATTTTAACTCTTGTGTAAATGAGTGCATTTTCAGTGAGTTAAAATTTTGTCCAAAGAATCGCAAAGGGATGTAGGTAAAGTGGGCAAGAAGGTAAAAGATGGAGTATAACATGGGGAAATTTGACAATATTCATTTTGGTAGTAAGAATGTGGTAATAATATTTTTTAAATGGTGAGAAACTATTGGTTTTCAGAGGGATTTGGGTGTCCTTGTACATGAAACATAAAGTTGACATTGCAGGCCCAAGAAACAATTAGGGAGGCAATTATGCTGGCCTTCAATTCGATCATTGTGTACAGTTTTACAGTTCTGTACCAGAGAAATTATATATTTGTCTTGGAGGGGTTGAAATGAAAGTTCACTGGATTGATTCCTGGGTTGAGAGCATTGATTTATAAAGAGAGTTTGAGTTGAATACACTGTTCTGTGTTTAAAGAATGAGAGGTGATCTCATTGCAACATATGAAATTCTGAGGGGGCTTGGCAGGTTAGATGCTGGAAGTCTGTTTCCTCAGAAAAAAAGTACCATAATGCAGTGAAAAATATTTCAGAATGCCCAGTCCACCTGTGTCACAGAATCACAGAATTGTTAGAGTGCAGGAGGAGGCCATTCGGCCCATGATGTCTACCCCCAACTCTCCAAATAAGCAATTAACTTAGTGCCATTCTCCGGCCTTCTTCCTGTAACCCTAGGGCTCTGTTTTGGGACCCTTGTTTTTCTTCCTTTTCAGCTGACTTTAATTCCCTTTTGAGTGTTTTGATTGAACCTGCCTCCACCACACACTCAAACAGTGCATTCCAGACCCGAACCACTCGCTGCATGAAAAAGTTTTTTCTTTTGCTAAATACTTTAAATCTGTGCCCTCTCATTCTCAACCCTTTCAAGAGTGGGGATAGTTTCTCCCCATCTCCTCTGTCCAGACTCCTCATAATTTTGAATACCACTATCAAATCTCCTCTCAGCTTTCTTTTGTCCAAGGAAAACAGTCCTGACCTCTCCAATCTATCTTCACTGCTGATGTTCCTCATCTATGGAACCATTCTTGTATATTTTTTCTGCACTATCTCAAATGCCTTCACATCTATCCTAAAAACGGGGCTCCCAGAACTGGACGCAATACTCCAACTGAGGCTGAACTAGCATTTTATACAAGTTCAACATAACTTTTTTGCTCTTGTACTCCCTGCCCCTATTAATAAAGCCGAGGATACTGTATGCTTTATTAACCGCGCTTGCAACCTGTTCTGCAACCTTCAATGACTTATGCACATATATACCCTGGTCCTTCTGCTGCTGCACCCCCTCTAGAGTCGTACCCTTTAGATTATATTGTGTCTCCATGTTATTTCTATCAAAAGGAATCACTTCACGTTTTTCTACGCTAATCTTCATCTGCCACCTTTTGGCCTATTCCAACATTTTGCCTATATCCTTTTGAAGTTCCACACTATCCTCTTCGTAGTACACAGTGCTTCCAAGTTTCATATCATCAGCAAATTTCAAAATTGTGCCCTGTACACCATGGTCTAGTCCATTAATATATATCAGGAAAAACAAGGGTCCCAACACAGAGCCCTGGGGAACTCCACTACAAATCTTCCTCTAGTCCAAAAAGCATCCCTTAACTTCTACTCTCTTTCCTTTCAGCCGAACAATTTTGCATCCGTGTTGCTACTGCCACTTCAGCCTCCTCCCCTTATTTCCTAATCTAAATCTATCATCATTACCCTCTTCCCTTCTCTCTCGTTTACTTGTCTAGATTCCTCTTCAGTACATTTATAATATTTGCTTTAACTACTCCCTGCAGTGGTGTTCTATATTTCCACCACTCTTTGGCTAAAGAATGATCTTCTGAATTCCCTGTTGGATTTCTTGATGACTATCTTGCATTGATGGCCTCTAGTTATGTTCTTCCCCAAAAGTAGAATCTATCAAAACCCTTCAGAATTTTAAAAATCGCTATTCAATCACCCATCAACGTTTTTTTCCAGAGAAAAGAGACCTAGCTTTTCAAAACAAAAACAAAAATACCTGGAAAAACTCAGCAGGTCTGACAGCATCTGCAGAGAGGAACACAGTTAACGTTTCGAGACCGTATGACTCTTCAACAGAACTAAGGAAAAATAGAAAAGAGGTGAAATATAAGCTGGTTTAAGGTGGGGGTGGGACAGGTAGAGCTGGATAGAGAGTCAATGATAGGTGGAGATAACCAAAAGATGTCATAGACAAAAGGACAAAGAGGTGTTGAAGGTGGTGATATTATCTAAGGAAGTGATAATAGGTGACATTAAGGGTAGAAAGCAGGATGACCAAGGTACAGATAGCCCTAGCGGGGGTGGGGTGGAGGAAAGGGATCGAAATAGGCAAAAAAGTTGAGATAAAACAATGGATGGAAATACATTTAAAAATAATGGAAATAGGTGGGAAAATAAAAATCTATATACATTATTGGAAAAAAGGGGATTGGAAAGGGGATGGGGATGGAGGAGAGAGTTCATGATCTAAAATTGTTGAACTCAATATTCAGCCCAGAAGGCTGTAAAGTGCCTAGTCGGAAGATGAGGTGCTGTTCTTCCAGTTTGCGTTGAACTTCAGTGGAACAATGCAGCAGGCCAAGGATGGACATGTGGGCATGAGAGCAGGGTGGAGTGTTGAAATGCCAAGTGACAGGGAGATCTGGGTCATGCTTGTGGACAGACTCAGCTTTTCAATCTTTTCCCGATATGTCAACTCATGCATTTCTGGTATCATCCTTGCAAATCTTCTCTGCACTCTCTCTAATGTCTCTATATCGTTTTTATAGTATGGTGACCAGAACTGCACGCAATACAAGTGTGGCCTAATCAAGATTTGATACAGATTTAGCATAATTTCCCTACTTTTCAATTATGTCCCTCTAGAAATAAAGACCAGTACTTGGTTTGCTGTTTTTACGGCCTTGCTAACCTATGGCACACCTTTTACTGGTTGACGTATTTGTACCCTGGGATCCCTTTGATCCTCTACTCTAACTACACTTGCATCTTCCAAGTGCAGTATAATTGTGCGAGTGACATCTGCCTGTCAACTCTTTTTGAATTTTAGACCTATCAGCAGGTCACCCATATTAAAGGAAGCAGCTGCAGATAGTGGATGCACTGGTAGTAATCTTGCAAGAATCGTTAGATCCTGGAAAAGTCCCAGAAGATTGGAAAACTGCCAATATAATGTCCCTATTCAAAAAGGGAGGAAGACAAAAAGCAGATAAGTATAGGCCAGTTAGCTTAACATCCTTCATTGGGAAAATGTTAGAGTCTATTATAAAGGATGTAATAGCAGAGCATTTAGAAATGCATAAAATAATCAAGCAGAGTCAGCATGGCTTCATGAAGGGGAAATGACGCCTGACAAATTTATTAGAATTCTTTGAGGAGGTAACAAGCAGGACAGATAAAGGGGAACCAGTAGATGTAGTATATTTCGATTTCCAAAAGGCATTCAATAAGAGCCCATGGTGTTGGGGGTGGTACACTAGTATGGATAGAGGATTGGCTAACTAATAGAAGACAGAGTTGGGATAAGGGGGGTATTTTCAGGATAGCAACCTGTAACTAGTGGAGTGCCACAGGGATCAATGCTGGGGCCAGAATTATTTACAATATATATGAATGACTTAGATGAGGGAAGTTTTTTTTCATTCATAGAATGTGGGCTTTGCTGGCTGCGTCAACATTTATTACCCATCGCTAGTTGCCCTTGAGAAGGTGGTGGTGAGCTACCTTCTTGAACTGCTGCCGTCCATGTGGTATAGGTACACCTAAGTGCTGTTAGGAAGGGAGTTCTAGGATTTTGACCTAGTGACAGTGAAGGAATGGCGATATATTTCCAAGTCAGGATGGTGAGTGACTTGGAGGGGAAATTCCAGGTGGTGGTGTTCCCATCTATCTGCTGTCCTTGTCCTTCTAGGTGGTAGTGGTGGTGGGTTTGGAAGGTGCTGCCTAAGGAGCCTTGATGAATTCCTGAAGTGCATCTTGTAGTTGGTACACACTGCTGCTACTGTGTGTTGTTGGTGGAGGGAGAGAATGTTTGTGGATGTGGTGCCAATCAAGCGGACTGCTTTGTCCTGGATGGTATCCAGCTTCTTCAGTGTTGTATGAGTTGCACTCAACTAGGCAAGTGGAGAGTATTCCGTTACAGTTGGGATAAATGGGTCCTTTTCTGGATGGCAAGCTGTAACTAGTGGGGTGCCACAGGGTTCGGTCCTTGGGCCCCAACTATTTACAATCTATATTAATGACTTGGATTCAGGGATAGATGGTACTATAGCTAAATTTGCAGATGACACCAAAATAGGTGGGAAAGTAGGTTGCAATGAAGAAATAAGAAATTTACAAATGGATATGGACAAGTTAGGTGAATGGGCCAAAATTTGGCAGATGGAGTTTAACGTAGATAAGTGTGAGGTTATCCAATTTGGTCGGAAGAATAAAAAGGCGACTTATTATTCAAATAGAGAGAAATTTCAGAATGCTTCAGTGCAGAGGGATCTGGGTGTCCTCATGAAGGAATTGCTGAAAGCTAGTGTGCAGGTACAGCAGGTAGTAAGGAAGGCAAATAGAATTGTGGCATTTATTGGTAAAGGAATAGAGTATAAAAATAGGGAAGTGTTGTTGCAACTATACAAGGCATTGGTGAAACCGCACCTAGAGTACAGTGCACAGTTTTGGTCCCCTTACTTGAGGAAGGATGTCGTTGCACTGGAGGCAGTTCAAAGGAGGTTCACTAGATTGATTCCAGAGATGCGGGGCTTGTCTTATGAGGAGAGATTGAGCAGTTTTGGCCTATACCCACTCGAGTTTAGAAGGATGAGAGGAGATCTAATTGAGGTATATAAGATGCTAAAGGGGATAGACAAAGTAGACGTGGAGTGTATGTTTCCCCTTGTGGGGCATTCTAGAACAAGAGGCCATAGTTTTAGGCTAAGGGGTGGTAGATTTAAATCCAAGATGAGGAGGAATTACTTTTCTCAAAGGGTCGTGAGTCTGTGGAATTCACTACCTCAGAGCGCAGTGGATGCTGGGACCCTGAATAAATTTAAGGAGGAGATAGACATTTTTAATTAATAACGGGTTGAAAGGTTATGGGGAGAGCGTAGGAAATTTTAGTTGAGGCTGAAATGAGATCAACCATAATCGTAATGAATAGCGGGGCAGGCTAGAGGGTCTGAATTGCCTACTCCTGCTCCTAGTTCTTATGTTCTTATTCCTGACTTGTGCCTTGTAGAGGATGGACAGGCTTTGCGGAATCAGGAGGTGAGTTACTTGTCATATGATTCCTATCCTCTGATCTGCATTTGTAGCCACAGCATTTATATGGCTAGGCCAGTTCAGTTTCTGGTCAATGGTAACCCCCAGGATGTTGATAGTGGGGGATTCACACATGGTAATGCCATCGAACATCAAGGGGCAATGGCTGGATTCTGTCTTGTTGGAGATGGTCATTGCCTGACGCTTGTACGGCGCGAATGTTACTTGCCACTTGTCAATCCAAGCCTGGATATTGTCCAGGCCTTGCTGCATTTGGACTTGGACTGCTTCAGTATCTGAGGAGTCGCAATTGGTGCTGAACGTTGTGCAATTATCAGTGAACTTCCCCACTTCTGACCTTATGATGGAAGGAAGGTCAGTGATGAAGCAGCTGAAGATGGTTGGGCCTAGGACACTACTCTGAGGACCTCCTGCAGTCCTGTCCTGGAGCTGAGATGAGTGACCTCCAACAACCACTTCCTTTCTGCCAGGTATGATTGCAACCAGCGGTGAGTTTTCCCCCTGATTCCCATTGATTCCAGTTTTTCTAGAGCTCCTTGATGCCACACTTGGTCAAATGCTGCCTTGATGTCAAGGGCAGTCACTCTCACCTCACCTCAGGAGTTCAGCTCTTTTGCCCTTGTTTGACCCAAGGCTGTAATGAGGTCAGGAACTGAGTGACCCTGGCAGAACCCAAACTGGGCATCAGTGAGCAGGTTATTCCTAAGCAAGTGCCGCCTGATACCACTGTTGATGACCCCATCCATTACCTTACTGATGATCGAGAGTAGACTGATGGGGTGGTAATTGGCTGGGTTAGATTTGTCCTGCTTTTTGTGGACAGGACATATCTGGGCAATTTCCCACGTAGCCGGGTAGATGCCAGTGTTGTAGCTGTACTGGAACAGTTTGGCTAGGGGTGCGGCAAGTTCTGGAGCAGAAGTCTTCACTACTATTGCTGGAATATTGTCAGGGCCCATAGCCTTTGCACTATCCAGTGCCTTCAGCCATTTCTTGATATCACATGGAGTAAATCAAATTAGTTGGAGACTGGCATCTGTGATACTGGGGACCGCCGGAGGAGGCCGAGATGGATCATCCACTCGGCGCTTATGGCTGAAGATTATTGCGAATGCTTCAACCTTATCTTTTGCACTGTGCTGGGCTCCTACATCATTTAAGATGGGGCTATTTGTGGGGCCTCCTCCAGTGAGTTATTTATGTCCATGCACAACTGGATGTGACAGGACTGCAGAGCTTAGATCTGATCCGTTGGTTGTGTGATCGCTTAGCTCTGTCTATCACTTGCTGCTTATGCTGTTTGGCATGCAAGTAGTCTTGTGTTATAGCTTCACCAGGTTGACACATCATTTTTAGGAATGCCTGGTGCTGCTCCTGGCATGTCCTCCTGCACACTTCATTGAACCAGGGTTGATCCCCTGGCTTGATGGTAATGGTAGAATGGGGATATGCTGGGCCATGAAGTTACAGATGGTGTGCGAGTACAGTTCTGCAGCTGCTGATGGCCCACAGCGCCTCAAGGATGCCCAGTCTTGAGTTGCTAGACCTGTTCGAAATCTATCCCATTTAGCACAGTGGTAGTGCCGCACAACAGGATGGAGGGTATCCTCAACGTGAAGGCGGGACTTTGTCTCCACAATGACTGACTGTGCGGTGGTCACTCCTACCGATACAGTCATGGACGGATGCATCTGTGTCAGGCAGGTCGGTGAGGATGAAGTCAAGTATATTTTTCCCTCTTGGTTCCCTCACCACCTGCTGCAGACCCAGCCTAGCAGCTATATCATTTAGTACTCGGCCAACTAGGTCAGTAGTGGTGCTACCAAGCCACTCTTGGTGATGGACATTGAAGTCCCCCAGCCAGAATACATTCTGTGCCCTTGCCACCCTCAGTGCCCCCTCCACGTGATGTTCAACATGGAGTAGTGCTGATTCATCAGCTGAGGGAGGGTGGCAGGTGGTAATCAGCTGGAGGTTTACTTGCCCATGTTTGACCTGATGCCATGAGACTTTGTGGGGTCTGGAGTCGATGTTGAGGACTCCCATTGCAACTCCCTCCTGACTCGATACCACAGTGCTGCCACCTCTGCTGGGTCTGCCCTGGTGGTGGGACAGGACATACCCAGGGATGGTGATGGTGGAGCCTGGGACATTAGGTAAGGTATGATTCTGTGAGGATAACTATAAGTGAATGTACTTTCGCCAATTTTGCGGATGACATAAAAGTAGGTGGGAAGGCAAGTGGTGACACGAAGAATCTACAGAGGGATATAGACAGGTTAAGTGAGTGGGCAAAAACTTGGCAGATGGAATATTATGTGGGAAAATGTGAGGATATGCACTTTGGCAGGAAGCATGGAGGATCTGAATATTATTTAAATAGAGAAAGACTGCAGAAAGCTACAGCACAGGGATTTGGGAGTCCTCTTACATGAATCACAAAGTGCTAACATACAAATTTAACAGGTAATGGGGAAGGCAAATGGAATCTTGGCCTTTATTTCAAAGGGAATGGAGTATAAAAATAGGGAAGTTTTGCTGAAATTATACAAGACCACACCTAGAATACTGTGAACAGTATTGGTCCCCTTATCTAAGGAAAGATATACTGCCACTGGAGGCAGTCCAGAGAAGGTTCACTAGGTTGATTCCAGGTATGGAGGGATTTTCTTATGAGGAGAGGTTGAGTAGGTTGGGCCTGTACTCATTGAAGTTTAGAAGAATGAGAGGCAACCTTATTGAAACATACAAGATTCTTAGGGGGCTTGACAAGGAGAAGTTCCTTCTCCTTGTGGGAGAGTCCAGGACCAGCGAGCATAATCTCAGAGTAAGTGAGCACCCATTTAAGACAGAGATGAGGAATTTCTTTTCTCAGAGGGTAGTGAATCTGTGGAATTCTTTACTGCAGAGAAACAGGCAGATAGTTCAGGAGTCCCCTGGGGTCCTGCTCGCAAATTGGTATTCCATTTTGGAGGCTGATGAGGGCGCTGGTTCCTCCAGGGAGTGCAGACAGAGCCAAGCTTCTGGCACCACAAGCAGCCTGTATGGACAGGAGGGGAGGAAGAGCATTGTAATAGGGGATTCTATTGTCAGAGGAACAGATAGGCGCTACTGTGGCCGTCAATTTTACTCCAGGATGGTGTGTTGCCTCCCTGGTGCCAGGGTCTAGGATGTCACTGAAGGGAATCCTGAAGGGGGAGGGTGATAAGGCAGAGGTCATGGTACATGTTGGTAACAATGACACAGGTAGAAAGAGGGATGAGGTCTTGCATCAAGAATTCAGGGAGTTAGGCAGTAGACTAAAAAGCAGGACCTCTCGGGCTGTTATCTCTGGATTACTCCCAGAGCCATGTGCCACCGAGCACAGGAATAGGAGAATAGAGCAGATGAATACGTGGTTTAAGAGTTGATGCAGGGAGGGAGGGGTTTAGATTCCTGGATCACTGGGACCATTTCTGGGAAGGTGGGACCTGCACAAGCGGGATGGTTTACATCTGAACCAGTGCGGGACTAACATCCTTGCAGGCGGGTTTGCTAGTGCTGTTGGGAGGAGTTTAAACTAATTCGGCAAGGGGAGGAGACACAGAATGTTAGCAGAGTAGGGACACATCATAATACAGTAAAATAATCAAGTCATAGGGAATACAGCTGCATTAAGTTTCAAGGGAGTAAGGCAAGGCTGGATGGCCTCTACTTTAATGTCAGGAGTATTACAGGTAAAATGATGAGTTAAGGGTGAGGATTGACACGTGGAATTGTGATATAATAGCCATCACTGAGACATGGTTGAGAGAGGGGCAGGATTGGCAGCTCAACATTCCGGGATATGGAATCTTCAGGCGAGACAGGGGAGAGGGTAAAAGGGGAGGTGGCATTGCATTATTAGTTAAGGAGTCAGTTACTGCAGTAAGGAGAGATAATATCTTGGAGGGGTCATCGAATGAAGCTTTGTGGGTAGAGCTTAAGAATAAAAAAGGGGCAGCCACATTGTTAGGTGTTTATTGTAGACCCCCAGATAGTCAGCGAGAAATTGAGGAGCAAATATGTGCACAATTTGTGGAGGTGTGTAAAAACAATAACAATAGGGTAATTATTTTAGGTGATTTCAACTTTCCCAAGATTAATTGGGATAGACATAGTGTTAAGGACTTGAATGGAGTGGTTTTCTTGAAATGTGTACAGGAGAACTTTTTAGGTCAGTATGTAGAGGGTCCAACAAAGGATGGCGCAGTGCTGGACCTAATTCTGGTGAATGAAGCTGGACAGGTGGCTGAGGAGGTGGTGGGGGAGCATTTTAGTGATAGCGACCACAACATGGTACAATTTAAGCTTGTTATGGACAAAGAAATAGACAATTTGCATAAAAATATTTTGGATTGGGGGAGAGCAGATTTTAGTAAAATAAGGCAGGATCTGGCCAAGGTAGACTGGGAACAGCTACTTGTGGGGAAATCTACAGTAGAGCAATTGGGGGGTGGTCGGGGGGGTGTTGCGGGGGACGTTCAAAAAGGAAACGGGGAGGGTACAGGCTCAACATGTTCCCTCTCTGGTAATAGGAAGGAGTAATATTTAGGATATGATGAGAAGGAAAAGAGAGGCTTTTAGCATGTACAGGGGAAGCAAATCAGCAGAAGCATTAATCGAGTAAAGAAAGAGCAGGGTGGAGCTTAAGAAAACAATTAGCAGAGCAAAGAGGGGATATGAGAAAGCTTTGGCTGGTCAAAGTAGGGAAAATCCCAAGATATACTATAAGAATATCAATGGGAAGAGGATAGCCAGGGCAAGAGTAGGGCCCATTAGGGACCAAGAGGGCAATCAATGGGTGGAGCCAGAGGACATCGCTAGAGTGTTGAATGAATACTTCACATCCGTCTTCACCCAAGAGAATGAGGATGAAGGTATGGAACTCGGGGAAAGAGACTGCGAGGTTCTTGAGCAAATTGATATCGGGAGAGTGACAAGGCATTGGAGGTGTTGGCAGGCTTAAAGGTGGACAAATCTCCTGGTCCTGGTGATTTGTGTCCCATGCTGCTGAGGGAGGCAGGGGAGGAGATCGCAGGGGCTCTGACCCAAATTTTTAATTCCTCTCTGGTCACAGGGGAGGTGCCAGAGGACTGGAGAACAGCTAATGCGGTTCCGCTATTTAAGAAGGGTTGTAGAGATAAGCCAGGGAACTACAGACCAGTGAGTCTCACGTCAGTGGTAGGGAAACTATTGGAGAAAATTTTGAAGGAGAGAACCTATCTCCACTTGGAGAGGCAAGGTTTGATCAGGGATAGTCAGCATGGCTTTGTCAGAGGGAGGTCATGCCTAACAAACTTGATTGAATTTTTTGGGGAGGTGACCGGGTGTGTCGGTGAGGGTAGTGTTGATGAAGTTTATATGGATTTCAGCAAAGCCTTTGACAAGGTCCCACACGGAAGACTTATAAAGAAAGCAAATGCACATGGGATGCAGGGTAATTTGATAAGGTGGATTCAAAATTGGCTTAATTGTAGGAGACAGAGGGTGATGACAGAAGGATGCTTTAGTTACTGGAAGCCAGTGCCCAGTGGCGCACCACAGGGATCTGTGCTGGGTCCCCTATTATTTATGATTTATATAAACGATATAGATGACTATGTGAGGGGTAGGATTAGTAAGTTTGCAGAGGGTCGTGACAATCTGGAATGCGCTGCCTGAGAGGGTGGTGGAGGTAGATTGCCTCACATCCTTTAAAAAGTAGCTGGATGAGCACTTGGCATGTCATAATATTCAAGTCTGTGGGCCAAGTGCTGGTAAGTGGGATTAGGTCAGGTGTTTCTCACGTGTCAGTGTAGAGTCGATGGGCCGAAGGGCTTCTTCTGCACTGTGTGGTTCTGTGATTCTATGAATTAGTTTTGACATATTAAAGCCAGCTGCAACTTCAGATGAGCAAACTTGAATTGGTCCCCTTCAAATACATAACTGATGTGACTAAAGGTCAATTTTTGCTGTGTCATGGCAGATAACGTAATTGTTTTTTGTATAGTGCATTGTTTTAAAATAAGGAATGCTATTTTTTTTTATGTGTGGTCAGAGATATGCCCCCATAGGTTAAATGAATCATTAATGTTTTAGTAACTCGATGAAGGTTCTTTCCCAAATAGTTTGTAAAACCAGTTTTGCCTTTTGCCAACTTTGTTTTCAGTTTCCATTTTTATCACTTTAAGTGCTTTAAGTATGGCACATTACTTTGCATTGAGTCCAAGGGGAGGCAGTGGCATAGTGGCATTGTCACTGGACTCGTATTCCAGAGACTCAGGGTAATGCTCTGGGGAGCCGGGTTTGAATCCCAACACAGCAGATAAAATTCGAATTGAAGAAAAATCTGGAATTAAAAGTCTGATGATGACCATGAAACCATTGCCGATTGTCATAAAAACTCATCTGATTCACTAATGCCCTTTAGGGAAGGAAATCTGTTATCCTTACCTGGTCTAGGCTACATGTGGCTCCAGACCCACAGCAATGTGGTTGACTCTTAAAATGCCCTCTGAACAAGATGGATTGGCAATAAAGCTGACCTAGGCAGCGACGCCCACATCCCATGAACGAATAATATAATAGTAGTATCTCCTATTTTGAATGTTCCAATCAAGTTAAAAGTTGGAATAATGCCAGGGACAATTTATTGGGACCTGACTAAAGGATGATAAGCCTAATTCATTTTATATTACAAAAGAGTGTCGCATTACCATGGTAACAAGTGAAATTGAATTTCTGAAACTATGCTGTACAGTAATCCTACAAGGATTAGCTGGTACACTTTGACAAGTAATGTAAATCAGTGGGTTCATTGTGTATTGTAAAAGTGTATGAGAATTTGAGTGCCTCTGATGGTAATTAAAAATCTTTTATTTGTTCAATTTTGAGGAGTTGGACACAGCCTAAGGTGAAAAAATTGACCTGTTCAGCAAAGGTTGTGCTGAAGCGGATTACTTTCTTCCAGAAGAATATCTGGTTCCAAGATTGTTCTTCGATATTGCTAATTATGAAGAAAAGCAATTTAACAAATTTAAAATCAATGCCATGACATAAACCCTAGTTGCTGGTAATTCTCCAGTGGTTTGTGACTTATTTCAAGAAAGGCTGGGAGGATTAGCTTGGCTTTTAATCACTTTTCAATCCTTGAATTTTTTTTTTCCAATTTAGAAAATGTTACTTGAACAAAATGTTGGGAGTGAGAACATAAGAGCTGTTGAACATGATGAAAACCAAAGTTATCATGTTATGAAAGAGTTGAAACCAAATTTAAGACCATTTGATTTTAGAGTGCAGTTTTCAAAGCGAGGAAATAAAACGTTTAGTCTAGACTGAAAATATCTAGACTAACCAGAAATCAGAATATTGTTAACGCTTGCTGCTAAAACCTTTGAATAGATGCTCGGCTCCAAATGTTCTGCAGCCTGGTGCGCATTTTTATATTTTATGATAATCAGGAAGTACTTTGAGTGCATTGAAGGATAAACTGGAAATATACTTTTAACACATGGTTAATGATGGCTTAAGTTTTTTTAAAGGCTAACTTCCAGTACATTTGCTGTACATACTACAGATGTATTTGAACTATGTTTGACACAGGAGAGCTTATGCTGGTGGTTAGGGCATTTGCTTTAGCTGAAAATGAATAGTTGACAGTTAATAAAATACCAGAAGCTTTTTACTACAGCATCAGAAGAATCCTTTAGTGTTGTGCCAAAAGATTAATTTGATCGACTAACAATCTGTTCTGCATTCGGTCTTTGTGGCATATAAATGCTTAATAGTTAGCCATTGAGAGTAGGTCTGCAGTTTGAAATTGTAATTCAGGGACTCATATTAATGATAGTTGAGTAGCTTCATGTATAGGTTTGGTATACTGCGCAAAGTACCAGACAGAGCTTAAAGCAAATTTAAAATGTACCATTTGAAATTATGGTTGTCTGTTCGAACAGTGAAATTAATTTCTGTTTGATTTTGCATAAAACATCTCTGGAATACTTCCCAAACTTGGCAGGTGATGGTTACAGCTGTGTCCAGAGACTAATTACTTTCAGGGCCCTCTCACTTCTGCCTTTCCTGCTTGTTCCAAGCTCCTTGTTAAGGAATAAATTCAGCATGCATGTTAAAATTCTGGCATTTATATTAAAAGTATTGCACCTTGTGCTGATTTGCCATTTACTGCACTTAGTACTTATGTCATGATTTTCAGTCTACGATATGCATGGGAGTGTAAGGCCTAGGAATTATTTTTAACCAGATGTATACTTTCTTTTGAGTACCCCTAGCACTAGATGGCACTGCTGATCTTTCAAACCGTTAGGTGAGGCAAGGAAGAAAGGAATTGGAAAAGCTGCTGCTGAGGACTGAAGGCTGTATTTTTGACATCTATAGAAAAAGTGGTCTGTAGTCATTGTCAGCTCTCTTTCCTGCTGACCACCCTTTTTGAAAGAAAGAGGAAAGGAACAGATAGAAGCAGTGAAGATGAGATATGAAGAGATAAACAGTCAAGGGGAGACACAAAGAGAAATCGCAAAATGAAAGCTGACAGATAAGAGAGCAACACCATTATTTTTCAACTTAATGTGTGCATTGATGCAGGAGATCCATTAAGGATATGTTACAAATTTTGAATTTATCATACACTATTATGCTTGGGTATTAATTTTTAAATGTGTGATTAGTGCCCTTAACACTGCACTTAGTGTTTAGATCTGCTGTCATCAGATGATGCTGCTGAACCTCCAAATTTCATTTCCCCTCACTTTCAGTTTAGGTAACTTCCATTTTCAGCTTGACTTTTTCTATTTTTTTTATTTCTTTCCCCATTCTGGGCCTTTCCTTTTCCCCTGTACTTTCTCTGCATTTTTGTCAGTGGTGCCATGCATTCCTGCTTTGTGACGAGCTGAGCCTAATGCCTACTTTTCATTGGCAGTTCCCCTACACCCCCAACCGGACCTCCCCACCGACCCTCAATCCTGTCTATATTCACTGGCATGGCTTGGCTACCCTCAGGCCTGTTTGCCATTAATGACTGGCTCCCAAAGTTCAATTCCAGAAAACCTATGAACATTAGCATGTGGAACTTCTATCTAAAGGCCTTTGGGCCATGTTCCTCGTACAAATGGAGAGACTGAGAAGGACGTAAAGGTTAGGTGGTATGGGGGTTATGCTGGTGGTTAGAACATTTGATTTAGCTGAAAATGAATAGTTTACAGTTAATAAAATACCATAAGCTTTTTACTACAACATCAGAGGAATCCTTTAGTGTTGTGCGCAAAAGATTATTTTGATCGACCTGTTTTTCATTCAGCCTTTGTGGCATACAGATGCTTAATAGTTGGCCATTGAGAGTAGGCCTGCAGTTTGAGATTGTAACTGATTGAAATATGGATTTTGATAGACAATCCAGAATATTGTCTACAGTGTCATAGAAGTGATCTTTCTCTTTGGCATTCGCATAAAAGGTTGAGGCATAAGAACGGATGATGGTGGCAAAAACCTCCATCTGATGGTAGACGAAAAGATATGAGGTGTTTAGAGGTCGCAACAGGAATCTTAAATATCTGTGTCAATCCGTTGACAGCAAAGCCCGCTCCATGCTCTTGGTTGTCATCTGCACTTAGACTATGCCTATTAGAAGGCATAATTAGCCTCACATATTGATCCAGTATCAGCCAATCTAGCCTCTTGGAGAGGAACAATGTTGATGTCGAACTTATATAGCTCACAGTTGATGAATGCACTCTTACATCCATTGCCTGTTGACTGCAAGTCCTGATGCATGCCAGGACAGACAGCCTTGACGTTCCAGCTTCCAAGCCAGAGAATCTTCACCTTTTGTTTCATTGGTGCCTGTTTACCATGTTTGCCAGGATAAGATCCCTAATCCTCACACACCCATAGAGGAAGACAGATGTTGGCAGGTCAGTACTTTTATTGGCTGGTGGCTGCCCAGCTTGAGGTGGGCAGTGACTGACCAACAGAATGCAATCACTCTTCCTACTATTCCAGGCAACCCATTGCGCCCTGCCCTTAACCGATTGGGCTTATAACCCATAAACTCCTACCTCCTGTGTTGGCTCCCTCACTGGTAAGAATAAGGATGGAGTGTCCTCTCCATTTGTTTTGGCTGCATATCCTCAACAGGATTTGGAGAGAGACTAAACCTAGCATCGGCACCTCCATCTTGGCCTAATAGACTGAATCCTGAGGAAGGTTGGGAATCCCTACATCTGGAGCACGCTTGGTTCTTGGAAGGTGCTTGTTTAAAGCCACTGATAGGATTCCACTCCAGTGCCTTTGACTCTTCCGAGCCGGACCCACAAGGCAATATGTACTATTTGACACAGCTGGAACCTGGTTGGTGGATGTCAGAGTGTGTCCACATGCCAGTGGGCCAACATAGTGCATCTTTAGGAGCCAAAGTTCCTCCAAGATCCCTTGGAGTTCAGCCTAGGGCCATAGGTACCTAGTTGCTATGTGTTGCTGCAAGGAAGAACTGCAGGGGGTCTTGGTGATAGCAGGAGAGACTTACGCACGTGGTGATTTCTTTGCAGTAGGCAAGCCAGTGGCAGCAGATCATGCTACTGCACTTGATGCATGACATCACTCTGTAGCAAACCACTGACACAATGTAGTACACCTGATTGTGGTAACATTGGTTCATAGAGTGGATTTCAGCTAGCTAGCAAATTTTAAAGTGCAACAGTTATTCTGGTCTATTCACCAAAATAAGTGTCCTGTTTTTAAACTGTAAAACAAGGTGCTTTAAACCTTTTGAATGGTTGCGCATATATTATTATTTCCCCCTTTTAATTATTGGCGAGCTTAGTGACATTGTTTATGGTAAGTGTCAAAATGTGCTGTTTGCTTTTATTATCATTATTTTCTTTTGTGTTGCTAGAAGTCTCTCTCATTTTCATTGTTTATTTATGTTGTTTTTGTTATCTCTTTGTGGCCTTTTGTTTCTGTGTCTTTTGTGCTTCTATCTTTGCTGTGTTGTTTTGCCTTTCATATATGCTTTTCTACTTTCTGCTACTTTTCTTTGTTGAAAGGAGATGTAGCTGCTGGTTAGTGGTACTTATGGCTGGTGGTTGGGGGAGTGATCCAGAAATGGCTGCAAGGAACTTTGGAGCTGCAGGTTTGATGGAGAGGCGAAGAAGGGAGCCTGACTTGTGTATGGAGGCAGCGTAAAACCAGGTTAAGGAATTGACCCTCTAACCACCTTGCACTAACTTTTGCATACCTTGTCAAATGCCCTCTGCCCATGTTGTCACCTGCCATTCCAAATTTGTACCATTTTGACCCTGTGTTTCTCTTACTTTTCTGCACATACTTATTGTTGTAACATGTACCCCTTTAGTCCATCCAGACATTCCTTCCATCTCTCCCCTTGGAAGTTTTCCTCTTGTTTTCTCCTGCTTCTCCTTACACTTTGTTTTCCTCTCCCCCTTACCACTGGCCCCAAAACCCCTCCAACCTCTTACATTAATTGTTCTCTTGCTCATTCCCCATCTTGCCCCTCAACTGCTTTGCGTCTTCAATATTTTGATCGAATATTCTTTTGCTCTCCCCTTGCCACCCTGGATCATCTGTCACATAGAGAAAAGTTATTTCTCCTTGAGATTTTAACGCAAGAATTGGACCATATGGAGTTTCATTATAAACGTGTCTCAGTCATCATGACATTGGCAATGATGTTGAAAATGAAAAGTGGCTATGAGAACTTTGCACAGTGTGGACTTTGTGTTACTAACACTTTCCAGGACAGACATTGGCACAAGGTGTTATGGCGCTACCCAAGATCCGACTACGAGCGCTAACGTGAGATTAATTGATCTGCTAATCACCAAAAGATGTGATCTGTCCAGCACTCTTCACATCTGCAGCTATCACAGTGCAGACTGCAATACTGATCACTCCTCGTCAGTACAGGTACAGCCATGGAAAATACACAAGTCCAAACACAATGGCATGCTGCGCATCAACATTCCATGCAAAATGGATGACAACAAATGTTAGAAGCTCTCAGGCAGTTCCTTCCTCATGAGGACCCAGCAGATAACACTGGTGAAGCATGGAAGTGTGCAGTCAGTCATCTACAAAGCTGAAGTAATCACATTTAGCAAAGGAGGAAACAGGAACAAAGATAGATTTGAGACCCACCTTGCAGAAATGATTTCTGTTACTGAAGCAGAGAGCACAGCTCAACTGGCTTACAACCTGTCTCCTGACCTGACAGCATGTGACGATCTCATTCTAGCCAAGGCAGCTATGCAGAAGACAACAAGTTACTGTGCCAACAAGTATTGGATCAATCTATACTTGGTGATCTTCTTCAGCTACCTATTATGTACGAGCTTGATGCAGAACCCTCATTACTTGAGCTCAAAAAGGTTATTGGCTCCCTAGCAGCAAGGAAGATACCTAGAAAGGATGGAGTTATTGGATGGATAGGAGCTACTTAAATATGGAAAGTCCCTCCTACAGCCATACCTCCACAACCAACTCCTCCTCCACTGGAGAGGAGGCTCTATCCCACAGGATATACATGATGTAAACATCATCACGTTATACAAAAACAAAGGCAATTGAGAGGATTGCAACTACCAAGGCGTCTCACAAAAGCATTTGATACCATGAGAAGGGGCCTCCACCAGGTATTAGAGAAAATCGCTGCCCTCCCACCTTCGCAGTATCATATGGTCCTTGCATGATAACATGCATGACACGTTCAGTTCGCTGGCTCCCACTGTGATGGTTTTGAGTTCAAGAATGGGTGAAACAGGTGTATCTTAGCCCCTACTCTGTTTGGTATCTTTATTTCTGTCCCACTAACCTGCCCACATGGAAGGAATGTATCAGACATGATCAGATTGGACACTCCTCAACCTATGAAGACTGAGAACCAAGGCAAAAGGGTGGCATGTCCTGATCAGAGAATATCTGTTGCACTAACTGTCCAAATAGAAGACCAGTTCCAAAGGCACATGGTTTGTCTGTCCCATGCCTGTGTCATGTTCTTCCTCATCAGTAGTGCCAAGATAACTGTAGTTATGGGTCAGAGTGTTATGTTTCCAGCTGTGATCAGACTCAACAACAACACCATTGGAAGCAGTCTGCAAATTCTGCTACCATAGACCTACGGTGACAGATAACCTGTCTCCTGATTAAGAGCCAACCAACAAAATGGAAAAACAACAAATTGACTTACAGGGCCACAGGCGCTGGAAAAAGAGGTTAGAATAGTTAGGTACTTGTTTGACCGGTGCAGACTCGATGGGCCGAAGGGCCTATTTCTGTGCTGTAGACCTCTATGACTTTATGACCAAGATGCTTAGCTATAAGTCCCATTTCCTCAGCAATTGCTTTATGGCAGCGAAGCCTGGGCAACCTACACCAAGCAAGAAAAAAGGCTTAATAATTTCCATTTCTACGATAGATCCTTGGCATTACATGGAAAGACAAAGTCTTGACTGAAGCAGTCAATGAAGTAGCCCTTTCTAGGGCAAAGTGCTAGGCATACTAACACTAGTGCAAAGAAGGCTTCAATGGCTTGGGCATGCGCACAGGTTAGAAGGTAGCTGCAACCCCAAGAATGTGGTATAGTGGGAGGTAGCCCTTGCCAAGAGAACAGCAGGGCGCCCAAAACTCCGATTCAAGGATCTGTCAAAAGATACACGTAAGCCCTCAGCATCAATCACAAGTGAGAAACTCTAGCCATTCAAATGGTGACACCAGCTGTGGGCAGAAGCTCGCCACCACCTTGGCATGTGGCTTTAGAAGCTCCAAAGCAGATGTTAGTCCTGATGACAAGGCATTAGCAGAGATCATCCCACACCTTCGGCAAGGGACAACTTCGTGTGCAACACTTTTGGCAAACTTTGCCTTTCTAGAATCGGCTCGTTCAGCTATCAAAAGATGTTCAGCGGATCTCATCTGACCGTACCAAGTTCTGAGGCTGCATTCCTGTCATCTTTCGCAGATGGAAGGATGCCAATCGACACTGTTCCAAACCACAGTCATTGCTGAAAGTTTGGGGTGTTATCAGCTTCTATACTATTGAATTTTATCTATGATTAAGTTAGACAAAGGCATTTGTTCTGTAACATTTTTCTTCCCCAAGTAAAGCAAATACTGGATATTGAAATAAAATACAAAATATTGAGATAGAACTGAAGGTAGGCTGAATATTTCTATGCCAGAATTTTAGACTGCTGGGAAGGTACTGATGTTTTGTTTTGCTGTGGCACAAGTTCCATCTTCAGAGCTAAAAGGAAGTTTTGTTGATTTAATAATGCTTGTTGTTGATTTAATAATGCTACCAATTCAGTCAGTCTCACTGGTTTGTTCAATATTTCTGTCACAATAAGAAAAGAAACCAAGGCTGATTCACAGTGATTGCTCATTTTGTTAATTCTTTTAAGTTTAAAAATCATCATTTGGGCTGTCAAACAACTGAATGTTTGGCACCCAGAATGCTCAGTACGCATTGTGTTTCTGCACCATTGAACAACAAAATGCTTTTAAAGGAACATGTTTTGGTATGTCGAGGAAGAGGGCAATGTGCATTTTAGTTTTTATCCCCCCAAAGTTTCCTCCATTGTGTTAATAGCTTTCACTTAAGTCGCACAATTGAAAGATGCACACTTGCTATTTAGGAATTGCTTTGCAAGATTCTTGAAGCACTACATGGTCTGTTTCTTTTAAATTGCTTTAACTATAAAGTATTTTTCAATTGGCCTTTCCTCTCTATTATTTATGGTAATGTATACTTGCATAGTTTCTGCTTCCCTGCATCACAAGGTAAGGAAAGTTGTTACAAATCTTCAATAGGAAACAAAGCTAACCTAGGTGTGCTAGTATTTTCTCATTTCTAAAATTCTGTTAATTGTAAAAACTTCTCCATTTGTTGAAACCCAGAATGTCCACCAAACGGGGAAAAAGCTAAATTCATTCATCTGTTTGATGTTTTATTCAATAACTTTATGAACTATTGCTCTTCAGTGAATGGTGTTCAGCATTGCTTGTCTTGGCAGATCTCTGTACGTTATTGTTTTAAGTAAAATTGCAATTCATGAGCTGAAAGGTAGAACATTTTTGTAATCTGAACCATTAAAAGAAAGGAATAACTTGCATTTATATAGCATATTTTATGACCACTGGATGTCTCAAAGTGCTTTACAGCCAATGAAGTGATTTTGAAGTGTGGTCACTGTTCTGATGTAGGAAACATGGCAGCCAATATGTGCACAGCAAACTCCCAGAAACAACAATGCGATAATGATCAGATCATCTGTTTTCGTGATATTGATAGACAGATAAATATTGGCCAAGACACCCGGGATAACTCTACCCTTCTTTGAAATAGTACCATAGGATCTTTTATATCCACTAGAGCAGTCAGATGGAGCTTTGGTTTAATTCGCTGAGCTTTCTTGTGTCTATATCTGACTTTTATCCTTCATAGTACCTTATTGTTATTATAGCTGGACATAAAAAGGATTTAGATTTATTGTATAATGGTTTTCTTGAAATGGCAGAGTTTTACCATTTTCTTTGCCAATTTTTCTACCTCTTAAAAGCTGTGACAGTTGCTTCCTTCAGTCCTATGTGTGCCAGTAACTCTTCAGTGTCTAATCAAAATGGCCATTCTTATCTTTGAGCCCAAACATTAGATATCTGGCTATTCAGTTGTGAAGGGCAAAATAGCCTAGCGCAATCGCAACTGTATCCATAGATGTTCACCAAACAGAAATCTGGTGAAGAATCTCTGGATATTTGTTTCACTTCTGTCTAATCCAAGTGCACTGAAGCTAATTGTAGAGGCCCAATTGCTGCAGTGGCTGAGACCTGCTAACTTGGCAAAGACCAGAAATCCATCAGGTCTGTGTGGCTTAATGCTGCAACATTGAGTAGTGCTTTTCCTAAGTAGGCATTCGGCAAGGCCTTTTGTTCCATTGTGCTTGCCTATTATTTTTATTAGATGGAGTGTCAATCAGGAGGGGTTGAAAGGGAGAAGGGGCTGATTGGAGGCAGCAATCAGAGGCTAATTGAGGTTGGGATCAAAGGGAGGGGTGGGGGCGGTGGTTGCTGGTTGTGGTTTGAGGTCACGAGTGTGGTTAAGTGGAGCAGTGGCCCGCAATTTGAATGTAGAACTGCTTTCTTCTCCGGACTCAACGTTAAAGAAAGTGCATTTTAAATACCTGAGGAACTTATCTTTCTGGTGGTGGCCTACAGCGGTCCCTTTAAGAGCCATTGGTTAGGCAGTATGTAGATCTGGTTTTCCTAAACATAGCCAGCCTGTCATCAGCTGCATTTACTGACCTAGTTGATACAAGGCCTCAGACAGGTGTTAACCTTTTATTTGCATGTGTAAAAAAAAAAAGTATATTTCAGGTGTGGGCCTTGGAGGTCTACCTTTTTGCTTATGCCAGTGAATACTTCTGACTCATAATGAACTTGTGCTTCCTGTCCACTATTGGAGGATTAAGTGCCCTTTTAGCATCCAAAGAATGGCTGTGGCCTCATTGAATTTTTAGGCCATGGCCTTTGCCTAACAATCCTAGTTCCAACCACCAATCATTCTACACAATTTTAAAATCTTTTTCTTTACTAGGGTTGCCAACTCCGGTTGGAGGTAGCCTTGGAGCTTTGATCAAGTGGCATCTGAAAAAAATTGTTGCATTTACCTTATGAAGGTTAGATCTCTTGTAGTTCCGCATCATTGCTCGTGGTTTTACACCAGCAGCTGCTGTGTAACAAGTTGGCAAAGAAGAGAAACCAAGGGTGGGAAGAGGAGAAACTAAACATGGTGAAGGGGAACTCCAAAGCTGGGAAGAACTTTGATTCCACCAGTAATAGTAATAATAGCAACCCACTGAAATTGTACCAAAATACAAATAGTAATACTGGTAATGTTTAATATTACCAACTCTCCAGCTCTGTCCTAGAGTTTTCCGGAATTGAAGATTAGCCTTCGGGATGCTGATTTGACCTAGGAGAAAAATCATAGGGGGTTCCATACAATTGTATGTTTTTTTTGTTTGTTTTGAATACTTAAGATGGTTGTAAATTGGAGATGAGGAAGAAAGTTTATTGAACTGATCCAGACAGTTGGAGCTGATATGAAATTTCCTGGGATACATCCATCTGGATTTGATAACCTTAGTAGTGAACATTTTCCACTTTAACCAACATTAATACAAGTTATTGTATTAATACAATAATAGTAATACATCAGATGAAATGTTGTACTGCCAGTTACAAACGGACCATCTGTAACAAGTCCGGTAACTATGGGAAGGATCTTCCAGTTGGCGAGCAGGGGCGGAGCCTGCTCACCAACACGTAAAATGATGTGGGATGACGTTGGATGGAACTCCCAATGTCACCCTGCATTATTTCCATTTTCAGGTCGGCGGGGACGCAGCTGAATCAGCTGTGCACCCACTGACCTGTCAACAGCCTATGGAGGCCATTTAAAAGGTAATTAACCTCATTACTCGACCTGCCCGTCCAACCTTAGGGGTTGGCGGGCTTAAGAAAAAGCATGAAATCTCATCCACTGGTGGGATGAGGTTTCATGAGGGTTTCTAAATATTTAATAAAGGTTTCAGTAAAAGTGATGGACATGTCCCAACTCATGTGACCATTTTTAAATTTGGAGCTGATCTCCCTGAGGCAGACTTAGCTTCAGGGAGATCAGTGCTCTCTTTTGCACACATGTGCTCTCAGCTGAGGGAATTCCCCCCCTGCTGCACAGGGAGTGCATAGTGCTTCCTGGCGGACATCACGCTGGGTGGGCCTTAATTGGCCCGCCCACGGTGCAGATCGGAGGCGCGCAGGCCCGCACCCACTCCTGCACTTTGCCCCCATTGGGGGGAAAATTTTCCCCTCTAACTTCCACCAGTCCTGTAACCCTCAGGGAAGTCTGCATTGCTCCAATTCTAGTCTCTTTTGCATCCATAATTTCCTGCCCTCTCCAGCTTTCAGTTGCCTTAGTTGTAAGCTTTGGAATTCCTTCACTAAAAGTCTCCATCCCTCTACTCTCTCTCCTCCTCTAAGACACTCCTTAAATGCCAACTCTTTGTCCAAGCTTTTGCTTACCTGTCCTAAGAACTTCTTATGTGGCTCGGTGCCAAATTTTGCCTAACAGTGTTCCTATGGAAGCACCTTGGGAAACTTCACTACGTTAAAGATGCTATATAAATGCAAGCTGTTGTTGATATTCACCTTGTAAATACAACCAGCATGCCCTTGTACTGCACAGTGTGAAGTCAGACCTCCCCAACCAATGTAACTTATAACAGCCCCCATCTGCCTCGTTATCTCCTTGGATTCTGTTTTAGACTCCAGTTCTGTATGAAGATGGCAACTCTGAACTGGAAACCAATCTGTGCTTGAGTTTCACATGTCAGAACTGATTTGACTCAGACCAGCTAAAACCAAGCTGACAGACTTGGTGTCTAGGGAACTTCTCACAGGGCGTATTATCCTGAATTCAACTCACCATCAACATTTCCAAACTATCCCCTGGACTTGAATTCAGTAAAAGGAGTTACATAATGGAAGGAGGCTATTTAATGCCCAGTACCTGCTGCTGTTCACTCCTGTAAACCAATTTCCCCGATCCTTTAACATTTCTCCTTTTCAAATACTTTAACTTATTCCCTTTTAAATTGTGTTCTAATGTTCTAGTCCCTGCCTTCGTAGCCACTTGTGGTGAAATATCCCATGATCTAACAGGCTGCTGGGCCAAAGTCTTTGTTTTCTCTTGGTTCTTTCAGTGAGAATCCTTGGGCTCCATCCCCTATTCGTCTAGCAGTGGAAACAATCTTCCACTGTTCACAGTAAGGTTGCCAGGTTTCACTCACCCTTTTACTGATTGCTTCTCTCTCACCACTGTTCCCACTCACCACGTTGCTTCTGCTCCCGGCTCTGCAGGAAATGCCATGGGCTTTCATTGGCTCTTTTTCATTGGCACACTTTATGTTTTGCACGTAGAGCATTGGGTAACCACATCTGCAAATTGTGCTGACGTGCCAGGCTGGAACAAGGCATCTCTTGTGAACCTGTGGATCTTTCAATTCCTTGGTGTCTTTGATGTACTTCTACCAACGTAATTGGCTTGTGAGGATAAACCCTCTTCAATAGCTAGTTCACCTCGGAAGTCTTAATACTATTGTGTCTCAGGGTGAACTTCAGATGTTGTGATTAAAAATCCTATGAGACCAGAATATTTAACTTTTATAACAATTAATCTTCCTTGGTTTTAATGCCATCTTGCCTTGTTTTGATTGCAATATCAGATTATTATGCCAACAGGTACTTATCAGCTGTGCAAGATAAGGCAAGCAGGCTCAAGTCAATGTATCAGTTACTTCAATTTTGTTCAAATTTGAATTTAAAATGGTTGTAATTAGAACGTGACATCTAAATATATGAAAAATTGTTTCTTATTCAAAATACATTTTCCTCTTGTAAATCTTCTATTATAATATGGTGCTGATTGGATTCATGCCCTTTTTTTGAATTAAGGACCTTCAGCAAAGAATATTCTCTCAGTTTTAAAGCAATGTCTAGTCATCAATTGGGAATCCATGGAGCAAAGCCATCCTTAAATTAGCTACTGACTGATACTAATTTGAGAACTGTGCTTGCAGGATATACAAGACTGAAGAGCATTTTTCCAGTATTTGTTAGGTTTGCCACAAGAACAAGGTGATGCGAAGAATTTTGTGCTCCTGTTGATAACATCAGAATGATTAGATTAAATAAATTAGAATGGATGATTTTGTAATATTCATTTTGATGAGCATCAGTGTCCAAGGTATTGAATAATACACTGTGGCTGGGTGAAGTAGTCAAAAAGAATTGCAAAAATGCTAGAAAATTTATACTAATAGTTTCTTTATCTGTGAACACCTAACCATCCAAAGTCATATCTACATTCTATTTTTCCTATTCTAGTTGTGCCAAATAAATAATAGAAAACAATAGTGATTCAATTGATTAGGAGGAATCATACCAGAATGAGTAATATTGCTTTTTCTCTTCTGCAAAAATATAGATTTTGTTATCAAATATTTTGGAGAGTAAAACATTTTTAGTAGCTCTTATGTTTTTGGTTAGAAATTTCGAGTATATATCATAGTACATATCGAGTACATATTTTTACGCTCGGTCATTTCAGAAACTGACATTTATTTTGCTGCAAAGCAAATTTAGAGGTAGATCATTTTGTCACTCGTGCTAAGGTTGAAGGAAACAAATTTCAGATCTGATGTCTTTGTGCAAAGCTGGCCTTGTGACTAGGGCACAGCCTATAAAGTAACAAAATAATCTTTTCTCTGCCTTCTCTGTGTTTTCTTTTATTGCTTTATGTGATCTCTTTTCAAATATTTTGCAAGTTTATTTCTGCTTCATAATCAGCATTTGAAATGCAATAAAAGTTAATCTTGTACACGAATAAAAGAATGTGTGTATTGTGAAAGTTGCAAAGGAAATCGCTGAAGAGGTTTATAATAAGATGGAAAAGACTGACAAATGAAAAGTAAAATTGTTGGCGGAGTCTGTAATGAGTGGCTGATCTGTTACGACCAGTTTTCTGACAGTGGCAATGTTGAAAATTGCTCATTCTTCATTGTATGTCTGGACTTTCATGGAGAAAGCACTATAACCTATGCAGAATAGTTTTCTGAGAACACAGAAGTGTATTTATTTTCAGAAAAATAATTCCCTGTCCTGTCACATGGGAAGGCCAGTAGACAATTTTGTATTGTTACTCAACAAGCAAAGTTAATTAGAATTGTGATAAGGGGAGGGGATGGCGTAATGGTATTGTTGCTGGACCAGTAATCCAGAGACTCAGAGTAATGGTCTGGGGACCTAGGTTCGAATCCCGCCACGGCAGATGGTGGAATTCAATAAAACATCTGGAATTAATGATGTCTAATGAAAGTATTGTCGATTGTTGTAATGTCACAAATCCGTCCTTACCTGGTTTGGCCTACATGTTACTCCCACAGCAATGTGGTTGACTCTTAAATGCCTTTCGAAATGGCCTAGCAAGCCTGTCCTAGCAAACCACTCAGTTGTATCAAACCGCTGCACAGTCTCAAAAAAGGAATGAAACCGAGTGGACCACCTGGCATCAACCTAGGCACCAGAAATAACAACAGCAAATTCTGCCCTGTCGGCCCTACAAGGGTCCCAAGGCTCCTGAGACAGCACCTTCCAAACGCACAACCACTATCATCTAAAAGGACCAAGGGCAGCAGATAGATAGGAACACCACCACCTGGAAGTTCCCCTCCTCTCACTCATCATCCTGACTTGGAAATATATCGCCATTCCTTCACTGTCGCTGGGTCAAAATCCTGGAACTCGCTTCCTAACAGTAGTGTGGGTGTACCTACACCACATGGACTGCAGCAGTTCAAGAAGGCTGCTCATCACCACCTTCTCAAGGGTCACTAGGGATGGGCAATAAATGCTGGCCCAGTCAGTGAAGCCCACATCCCATGAATGAATAATAAAAAAAGTCCTCCTTACTAATGCCTGGTGGCTAGTGTGAAAATTGGGAGTTCCAGGATTTTGACCCAGCGACAGTGAAGGAATGGTGATATATTTCCAAGTCAGGATGATGAGTGAGAGGAGGGGAACTTCCAGGTGGTGGTGTTCGTATCTATCTGCTGCCCTTGGTCCTTTTAGATGATAATGGTTGTGCAACAGCTTGACATAGTCATCCTCACAGAATCATAACCTACAGACAATGTCCCAGACACCACCATCACCATCCCTGGGTATGTCCTATCCCACTGGCAGGACAGACCCATCAGATGTTATGGCAGTATAGAGGGAGCTGCCCTGGGAGTCCTCAACATTGACTCAGGACCCATGAAGTCTCAAGGCATCAGGTCAAACATGGGCAACAGGCAAATAAATGTCCTGCTGAGTACCACATACTACCCTCCCTCAGCTGATGAATCAGTGCTCGTCCATGTTGAACACCACTTGGAGGAAGCACTGAGGGTGGCAAGGGTGCAGAATGTGCTCTGGGTGGGGGACTTCAATGTCCATCACCAAGAATGGCTCGGTAGCACCACTACTAACCCAACTGGGAGAGCTCTAAAGGAAATAGCTGTTAGACTGGGTCTGCGGTAGGTGGCGAGGGAACCAACAAGAAGGAAAAACATACTTGACTTTATCCTCACCTGCCTGCCGCAGAAGCAATTGTCCATGATAGTATTAGTAGGAGTGACCACCGCACAGTCGATGTGGAGATGTGGCACTGACACCGCGCTAAATGGGTTAGATTTCAAACAGATCTAGCAGCTCAAGACTGGGCATCCATGAGGCGCTGTGAGCCATAGGGAGCAGCAGAATTGTACTCGGAACACAGTCTGTAAACTCATGACCTGGCATATCCCCCATTCTACCATTAGCATCAAGCCAGAGGATCAATCCTGGTTCAACGAAGAGTGCAGGAGGGCATGACAGGAGCAGCATCAGACATACCTAAAAATGAGGTGTCAACCTCGTGAAGCTTTCACATAGGACTATTTGCTGCATATGCTGTTTGGCATGCAAGTGATACACATATCTAAGTGATTCCACAACCAACGGATCAGATCTAAGCTCTGCAGTCCTGCCACATCCAGTCGTGAATGGTGGTGGACAATTAAACAACTCACTGGAGGAGGAGGCTCCTCAAATATCCCCATCCTTAATGATGGGGAGGCCAGCACAGTGCGAAAGATAAGGCTGAAGCATTTGCTACAATCTTTAGTCAGAAGACCTGAGTAGATGATTCATCTCGGCCTCCTCCGGAGATCGTCAGCATAGATGCCAGCCTTCAGCCAATTCTATTTACTCCATATGATATCAAGAAACGGCTGAAGGCACTGGATAGTGCAAAGGCTATTGGCCCTGACAATATTCCGGCAATAGCACTGAAGACTTGTGCTCCAGAACTTGCCATGCCCCTAGCCAAGCTGCTCCAGTACAGCTACAACACTGGCATCTACCCGGCAATGTGGAAAATTGCTCAGATGTGTCCTGTACACAAAAAGCAGGACAAACCCGACCCAGCCAATTACTGCCCCATCAGTCTACTCTCGATCATCAGTAAAGTAATGGAAGAGGTCATCAACAGTGCTATCAAGCAGCACTTGAATAGAAATAACCTGCTCACTGATGCCCAGTTTGGGTTCCATCAGGGCCACTCAGCCTCTGACCTGATTTCAGGCTTGATTTGAACATGGACAGAAGAGCTGAATTTCTGAAATGAGTTGAGAGTGACTGCCCTTGTCATTAAGGCCGCATATGACCGAGTGTGGCATCAAGGAGCTCTGGCAAAACTGGAGTCAATGGGGATAAGGGGCATAACTCTCCACTGGTTGGAGTCATACCTAGCACAAAGTAAGATGGCTGTGGTTGTTGGCATCAGTCATCTAAGTTCCAGGACATCGCCTTCCTTCCATCATAAGGTCAGAAGTGGGGATGTTCGCTGGTGATTGCGCAATATTCAGCACTATTCATGACTCCTCAGATACTGAAGCTGTCCTTGCCCAAATGCAGCAACACCTGGACAATATCCAGGCTTAGGCTGACAAGTGGCAAGTAACATTCGCGCCACACATGTGCCCGCCAATGACCATCTCCAACAAAAGATAATCTAACCATCGCCCTTTGATGTTCAATGGCATTACCAGCACTGAATCCCCCACTATCAACATCCTGGAGGTTACTGTTGAACAGAAACTGAACTGGACTAGCCATATAAATACTGTGGCTTCAAGAGCAAGTCAGTGGCTAGGAATCCTGCAGCGAGTAACTTACCTGCTGACAAACCAAAGCGTGTCCAACATCTACAAAGCACAGGACAGGAATGTGATGGAATACTCCCCATTTGTCTGGATGAGTGCAGCTCCCACAACACCCAAGAAGCTTGACAGCCTCCAGGGCAAAGCAACCCTCTTGATTGGCACCATACCCACAAATATTCACTCCCTCCACCACTGACGCACAGTAGCAGCAGTGTGTACCATCTACAAGATGCACTTCAGGAATTCACCAAAGCTCCTGGGACAGCACCTTCCAAACCCAAGACCACTACCATCTAGAAGGACAAGGGCAGCAGATACATGGGAACACCACAACCTCTCCAAGTCACTCACCATCCTGACTTGGAAATATATTGCTGTTCCTTCACTGTCGCTGGGTCAAAACTCTGGAACTCCCTTCCTAACAGCACTATGGGTGTACCTACATCACATGGACTGCAGTGGTTCAAGAAGGCAGCTCACCACAACCTTCTCAAGGGCAACTAGGGATGGACAATAAATGCTGACCTAGTCAGTGAATCCCACACCCTGTGAATGAATAAAAAAAGTAACAAAAAATATGTGCCATTTATACAAGATGCAAACTTAAATGGCCAAATATGATTGTGAATAATCAATAGAAAACCTAATGAAATAGTATGTGCATTTAGTAAGGTATGGTAATTAGCCATAGCCCACAAAACACCATAAGCATCTCTTTCCTTAGAGAGACAATTGGTTATACATAGCTTAAGGAGCACCATTCTGCAAGCATGGCACACCTGTGCTGTTGTCATCATTCTGTATCACACTTTAGCCTCCTAGACAATTGAGCTAACATGGGAAAAATTACTAGAATGCATTCTAGGTGCTTTCTAAGAATCCTGATGCTTGCTCTCAGCTTTTCTAGCAGATCACATCAATTGTGTTACTGTCTTGTGGTAACACTCCTTAGACTTCCATTGTCCTCTGTCTGAACAGTATAGTTTGTGTAGAAATTAGCTACAGCATAACACAGAAATAGGAGTAGGCTATTCAGCATTCAATTAGATCATGACTGAGCTGTATTTTAACTGCATCTATGAACCTTGGTTCCATAACCTTAATACCTATGCTGAACAAAACCTATCAATCTCAATTTAGAAACTTTCAATTGATCTAGCCTCAATGGCTTTCTCGAGGAGAGTTCAACATTTCCACTACTCTGTGTACTAAGAAATGCTTTCTGACCAGAATTGTCACCCCTGAATGGCCTTGCTCTAATTTTAATGTCATACCCCTTTATGCTGTACTTCCCCATCAGAGGAAATAGTTTCTATCTACTCTATCAACTCCTGTAAACACCTCACTTAGATCACCCCTTAATCTTTTGTGCTCAAAGGAATACAAGCCAGATTATGCAATCTATTCTCATAATTTAGCTCTTTCATCTTCTATATCATTTTGTTAAAGCTGTGCTCCAGCCCCTCCAAGTCCATTGTAATCCTCCAAAGGCTAACTGGCCTAAAGTTCCGTTTTTTGTCCACCTCCTTTCTTGAACAGGGTTACATTTTCTACCTTGCAATTGACAGAAACTGTTCAGGAATCTACAGAATTCTGCAAGATCAAAACCAAAACATGCACCATTTCTTTAGCCATATCTTTTCAAGTTCTAGGATATAGGCCATCAGTTCCAGGTGATGTTTGGCATTTGGTCCCCTTAATTTCTCCAATAGTTTCTTTACTAATATTAATGTCCTTAAATCCTTCATTTTCATTAGCTCCCTATTATGGCTGGAATAAATGCTGACCTTGCCAGCCACAACAGCCTACCACCTGAAAGAGTAAGGGCAGCAGGCATGTGGGCACACCACCATTTGCAAGTTCTCCTCCAAGCCACACACTATCCTGAATAACAGCATTGTGGATGTATCTACACCAGATGGACTGCAACAGTTCAAGAAGGTAGCTCACCACATTCACACGAGTAATTAGGAAGGGCAATAAATGTTGGCCTTGCTAAAGATGTCCACACTCCATAAACAAATAAAAAAAATCCCATGAGTGAATAAAAGAGACCTATACGATGCTTATACAAAAGGTTAGGTTAGATGCCAGCAAGTATTTCCATTTTGTTATGACGTGGCAGGTGATGTGTGCCAGGCGGACCAAGCCCACAAGGAAAACTTGGCCACTCTATCACTGCGATTTGTATTTATTATGCACTGAATTTTGAAGTAATGAGTCCCACTAACACCTTTAGAGGTTTTAAAAACTAAATTAAAACATTTATTAACGAAAGAAAAAATTTCAAGCACATATATAATATTACTGTTACTGAATACTATAACAAATCCCAAAATTCCTAATTAACCTGACTCCCAACCCCACACACTCTTTAAGGCAACAGTCCAAAATAGATTTCAAATTTAAATAGCAAGCCAGCAAATTTTCCACGGCACCCACTCAACAGTGGAATCCGCCAACTCCAGCATGATGCCACCACCAAACACATCTTCCCTTCACCCCCCCTTATCGGCATTCCGTAGGGATCGCTCCCTCCGGGACACCCTGGTCCACTCCTCCATCACCCCCTACTCCTCAACCCCCTCCTATGGCACCACCCCATGCCCATGCAAAAGATGCAACACCTGCCCCTTCACTTCCTCTCTCCTCACCGTCCAAGGACCCAAACACTCCTTTCAAGTGAAGCAGCATTTCACTTGCATTTCCCCCAACTTAGTCTACTGCATTCGTTGCTCCCAATGCAGTCTCCTCTACATTGGAGAGACCAAACGTAAACTGGGCGACCGCTTTGCAGAACACCTGCGGTCTGTCCGCAAGAATGACCCAAACCTCCCTGTCGCTTGCCATTTTAACACTCCACCTTGCTCTCTTGCCCACATGTCTGTCCTTGGCTTGCTGCATTGTTCCAGTGAAGCCCAACGTAAACTGGAGGAACAACACCTCATCTTCCGACTAGGGACTTTACAGCCTTCCGGACTGAATATTGAATTCAACAACTTTAGGTCGTGAGCTCCCTCCCCCATCCCCACCCCCTTTCTGTTTCCCCCTTCCTTTTTTTTCCAATAAATTATAAAGATTTTCCTTTTCCCACCTATTTCCATTATATTAAAAAAAACCCCACTAGAGCTATACCTTGAGTGCCCTACCATCCATTCTTCATTAGCACATTCGTTTAGATAATATCACCAACTTTAACTTTAACACCTATGTGTTCTATTGTACTATTGTCATTGACATCTTTTGATGATCTGCTTCTATCACTGCTTGTTTGTCCCTACAACCACACCCCCACCTTTCTCTCTCTCTATCTCTCCGCCCCCCACACACACACCTTAAACCAGCTTATATTTCAACTCTTTCTTGGACTCAAACTCAAGTTCTGTCGAAGGGTCATGAGGACTCGAAACGTCAACTCTTTTCTTCTCCGCCGATGCTGCCAGACCTGCTGAGTTTTTCCAGGTAATTCTGTTTTTGTAGTGGAATCCCAAAGGCTTTTCTCCAACTTTAATTACTGGACACAGCAGACTTCTGCAAAAGTGGCTGGAAGCTTCCCCAAAGCTGTTTTACATGGTCCTTCTAGATCTTACATAGCCCTACCACATCACCTCCCTTCCTTCTTTATATATGTTTCTCTCTCTTTAATCTGTAAATTCCATTGCTCTCTATGTCTTTGGAAGTGTACTTTTCCCATAATATAAAAATCTTCCATGTTGCCAATATGGCCAGTACCTTTTGGGAAAAATAAACATCATAACCTTGCCCTATTTATCTTGTTAGTTGTAAACATCCTACCATCCCTCTGAAATCCAAACAACTCCTTCACTTATCTAAAAATGCAAATTTCCTTCACACCGACATGCTAAGACCTCATCCATGTTCACTGATTAGCATTTCAAATATATTTTACCCCTAACTCCTTTCGATAATTTCAAGCTTGCAGCCTATCTGACTCTAATTTAATTAAATCATACAAACAGAACCATCTATACCCACACCCATTAGCCTACCTTACAGTAATATTATGAAACTTATTATAGTTTCATGACAGTTTACAAAGAATCATTGCCTCTGGAAGAGACGACTTGAAGATCATTGCAGTCCTTGAAAATGAAGCTCAACCTATTCTTGAGTCAAGTGGGTGTTTCTAGTTATAGAGGGTAATTTGATAGCTAACTGAGTTTATGAGTATTGCTGGAACATTACTTAATTGTCTTTTGGAATTAGATAGGAATTTCCAGTGATTTCCCTGAATGGACTGCAGTTTTATTTTGTTTCCTTTTGGCTGTTCTTGGAGATTCTGTGGTTAGGAAATAAGTCAGTAGTGTAGGTCGTTTGTATAAGGCGTTGGGGGGGGGATTTTAAACAGGAGCAGCATATGGATTTAGTTGAGGGTGGGGAGATCAAAGTGGCCGAAAATGTAAGTATGTCAGGAAGCCAGCTCAAACGTGCCAACTTCCCCCCTTAACTCAGACAGACTGCACTGGATGTGCATCACCTCGGGAGAGCTGGGTTAGCGATTTAAATAGTGTAATCGCTCAACAGCAGTGATATTTCAACTCACTTTCAAACCCAACTGTCCATCCATTAGATTCCTGGACTTCCTGAAACTCATCATTGAAGCTGAGAACATAATAGCAATTCACTCATTAAAAGTCAGAATACTTCAGCCAATACTCATTGATTACAGCTATTTTCTTACCTACCCACGAGAGAGATTTTATTCACAGTACAGTTGTTGAGAGTTTACTTTCTAACATCAGAGTTTATCAAAATTAAATGAGCATGAGTGGTGCTTAGGCTGTCTTAGCTTGGACCTCTGATGATATGACTATCAGCATTAACAACAGCCTGTTGTTGACAGACCTGTAGTTCGAAAGCAGAGCAGCAGAGAGGGACAGCTAACTGGAGCCATTGTTCGCAAAACAGGGTGTACAGGTAGAGGCTGAGCTTTCTTGCTTTGTTGAAAAGCAGTGATTCCAGAAGCCCTGATTGTTGCATCCAGTGGTGGCAGACATTTGCAGTCAACAAGAAGAAAACCTTCTTCCTACTGAACCAGATGACTTTTCATTGCTAGTGGCTGTCAAAGTCCTCAACTTGTTAGTTTCCAGATCCTTCCAGGGCTCTGTTGAAGATGTGTCCAGGATAATGCAGTCAGCATCGCAGGAATGCATAAAACTGTGACTGATGTAATGTCTACCAGGATTGGAAATTATGAGAACTTCGCTGGTGATGATGCCAGTAAGTTGAACTCTGGCTGTATCTGTATCTCTGGCTGGTTTCTCACAGATCATCAACTCTACACATGTGGCAATCTGCGCACCCCCGAAACAATCGGGAGTATTCTTGAGCTGCAAGGGACTCCACTGCGTCAATTTTCAACTGAAATGCAAATGTAAAAAAAAATGCAAAACACAGGTTCCTGGGGAGTTGCTCTAACACTTTCATCCTGTGGCAATCCAAGCTCTCTGACATCTTTGAGCCTGCAAACAATCTTCAAGGGATATCTCCTTCCAAGTTGGTTGTTTCACTAACTTGTTGGAGTTTTTTGGAGAGATAACAGGGCTGATGAGGGTAATGCTGTCGATGTGGTGTACCTGATCTTCCAAAAGGAATTTGATACAGTGCCACACAACAGACTTGTGAGAAAAGTTATAGCTCATGGAATAAAAGAGACAGTAGCAACATGGACACAAAATTGGCTGAGTGACAGGAAACAGTAATTGTTAATGGATGTTTTTTGGGCTGGAGGAAGGTTTTTAGTGGAGCGCACCCCCCCCAGGGCTCAGTATTGGGACCCTTGCTTTTCCTGATATATGTTAATGATCTAGGCCTTGGTATACAGGGAACAATTTCAAAATTTGCAGACAATACAAAACTTGGAAGGATTGTGAACTGTGAGGAGGACAGTGCAGAACTTCACAAGATATAGACAAGCTGGTGGAATGGGCAGATAGGTGGCAGATGAAGTTCATTGCGGAGAAATGTGAGATGATGCACTTTGGTATGAAGAACATGGAGAGACAATATAAAATAAAGGGTACTAATCTACAGGGGGTGCAAGAGCAGAGAGACCTGGGTATATATGCGCATAAGCCAATAAAGGTGGCAGGGCAGGTTGAGAGAGCAGTTACTAAAGCATACAGTATCCTAGACTTTATTAATGGGGGCATAGAGTACAAGAGCAAGGAGGTTATGTTGAACTTGGAAAAGACCTCAGCTGGAGTATTGCTAACGGTTCTGGGCGCCTCATTTTAAGAAGGATGTGAAGGCATTGGAGAGAGTACAGAAGAAGTTTACGAGAATTGTTCCAGGGATGAGGAACTTCAGTTAAGAAGTAAGATTGGAGAAGTTGTGACTCTTTTTTCCTTGGAGAAAAGCTGTCTCAGAGGAGATTTGATAGAGGTATTCAAAGTTATAAGGGGCCTGGGCAGTGTAGATGGGAAGAAATTGTTCCCACTCATGAAAGGATCGAGAATGTGAGGACACAGATTTAAAGTAATTAGCAAAAGAAGCAAAAGTGATATGAGAAAAAAAAATTTTCATACAGCAAGTAGCTAGAATCTGGAATGCACTGCCTGAGAGTGTGCTGGAGGCAGGTTTAATCGGGGCATTCAAGGGAACTAGATGATTATTTGAAAAGAAACAATCTGCAGAGTTATGGGGAGAAGGCAGGAAAATGGCACTAGGTGAAATGCTCATTTGGAGAGCCAGTGCGGGCCGAATGGCCGCCTCCCATGCTGTAGCAATTCTATGATGATACTCATGAGATACCCATCCAATAAAGTCCCAAGAGTGGTACAGTGGAAACCATATGACCATTAGCTGTGTTACTGAACAAGTGATCAGCATGCTCAAGATGTGCTTAGGTGCCTGGATTGGCCTGGAGGTGACCTTTCAATACTTGCCAGTGAGGGTCTCCAGAATGATTTGCAGTATGCTGTGTTCTGTACGATATTGTGCAGCAGTGAGGACTGAAGCTGGAAGAGGAACAAGGTGCAGAGTACACATTGTCTGCAGATGAATCTGAAGAAGAGGAAGATGAAGATGCCATTATGGCACCAGGCACTTGCTTTGCTGTTAAGGATGCACATATTAATGTCAAGTTCAGTTAGTTACTACCAAAGATAGATGTAAGAACCACATTCAATGCCCATTTACTCTGCACCACCCCTCATCCTGAACAATGCAACTAACACAAAAGTCCTGCAAACATCAACTACCCATTGCAAATCTTACCACTCCCCTTCCGGCCCACCCACCACAATCAGTCTATTACAATTCATGTCTTCCCATTCATCATCAAGTAACTGAAAAGGTGACTTACCAGCCATCAATCAAGAATGGGCAATACAGGAAAGTGGTGTAGAATAATAAATTTTATGTGATTTTTCTAAAAGAACAGAAATTCCACTATATTTTCTTGGATACCCATCCCTCTTCAGAAAATAAAGATCAATTGAAATTATATTTAATTTGAGAGAACTGCATTCTTCAGACATTGGCTTTCTTTTGAAGAGTTTGATACAGGTTTTAATTTTAGCTTCAGCTTATGGCAAAATGATTGAGTACTACTTATACTTTTGAAGGGTAAGAGGCTACTTAGGTAGCTTTTGGAAGCTGGATCTGGTTGATCTATTGAAGGTGAACATACCTTTTAGATTTCTAATCTAAATAAAAGGAAAAATTAATTGTGGAATATAAATGTATAAGATCATTTTTATGGCAAAATTGGAATTCTGTCAGGACAGCATGCCCCAGATCCTCTACCGAATGCACCACCAGTTAGCTGGGATTTGGGGGAACTAAAAAGGACAGCCTCTTTGAACTGGAATAATACAATGATCAATCAATATAACTGGTTTTGAACACTTTTTTTGTTGATAATTTTTAAAAAAATTGAACTTTTTACTCCCAGTACTTTGCTTGATTATTTTCTGCTACTGATCGAAAAGAATTTTTAAAAAAGCAAATCATTTTCAAATATCAGAGAGTAGTTTTCAATAAAATTGCACCGTAGTCCTTTTATTTTGGATGAAAAATTGCAATTTAATTTTATTACAGCAAAATACAGCAAATCAATTGTCAGAATCAAAACTTGGAGGGGAGGTGAAATATAATCTTAACTGCCATCCCTTCTTGGGAAAATATGCCGTGCGCCTTTCAACGCATGCATTTCCCTTTAAGCTTTAAGTACTGATGTTTCTCCCTGTCCAATACAAGTGAAGGATTGTTTGGAATATCTACAGCTTAAGTTACAAATTTATGACCCTGTGCGTGCTCTGTGTAATTACTTGTTTTTGTATATCTTAGACCTATAATGAGGCTTCAGTTGTCTGCTATTTCTGAGTTTGCTGGTCAATCTGATAAACATAAGGAGGCTACAAAAGGATATAGGTAAGTTAGGTGAGTGGGCAAAGATCTGGAAAATGTAAGTTTGTCCATTTTGGCAGGACAAATAAAAAAGAAGCATATTATCTAAATGGTGAGAGATTGCAGAGCTCTGAGATACAGAGGGATCTGAGTGTCCTAGTGCACGAATTGTAAAAGGTTAGTGTGCAGGTGCAGCAGGTAATTAGCAAAGCTAATGGAATGTTATCGTTTATTGCAAGGGGAATTAAATGCAAGTGTAGGGAGGTCATGCTTTAGTTATACAGGGCATTGGTGAAGCCGCATCTTGAGTACTGTGTACAGTACTGGTCTCCTTATTTAAGGAAAGATGTAAATCTTTCTAAGAAGCAGTTCAGAGAAGGCTTACTAGATTAATACTTGGAATGGGCAGGCAGTCTTCTCAGGAAAGACTAAAAGGCTAGGCTTGTATCTGCTGGAGTTTAGAAGAGTAAGAGGCGACTTGATTGAAACATAAGATCTAGAGGGAACTTGAAAGGCTGAATTAGAAAGGATGTTACCTCTTGTGGAAGAATCTAGAACTGGGGGTCACTGTTTAAAAATAAGGGGTCATCCATTTAAGACAGAGATGAGGATTTATTTTCCCTAAGGGTTGCGAGACTTTGGAATTCTCTTCCTCAAAAAGTGGTTGAGGCAGATTCTTTGAATATTTTTAAGGCCGAGCTAGGTAGATTCTTGATAAGCAAGGGGATGAAAGTTTATTGGGGGTAGGCAGGAATATGGAATTGAGATTAAAATCAGATCAGCCATGATCTTATTGAATAGTGGAGCAGGCTTGAGGAGCCGAGTGGCTTACTCCTCCTAATTTGTATGTTCATATGTAACCTTCACTGATAATAGGTTGACATATTTAGGCATTGTGAATAAGGATGATTGGTTACTTTTTTTGGTTGGGTCCTCAATTTGAATTATAATTTGTGCATGCTAAGTTTCCACCTTACAATATCTGGTGATATTTATGGAATTAATCCTTCTCAAGTACTGAAGACTGGTTATAATTTGATTATCATCTCCATGACTTAAATTAAAAACTAAGCTCAAGATGTGGATTATACACAAGGTTTCTAGCAGCACTACTAAGGTCTACCAGATGCCTACCTGATGTATTTTTGTGCATGAAGCACTGCTGGCTCCTATTCATACAGTGTAACTGAATTGGAGTGGAGTACATGGTGCATCTTCTCCATGTACCTGATGACGCTGCAAGCCCGTAATCAAAGCGTAATTGATGTGACTAGACTGCAGTATCAGGTTAACAAAATTAGGAATCAAATGTACAAGCAACAAGTTCCTTATTCAGTACAAAAATGGTAATTATTATGAAGCAAGATTACCCTGTTCTGGGGCTATATAATGAGCCACTCAACAGATTGCAGTTGAGGTGCTTTTGATTTACTTGTTTGTGGACAAAGTTTATGGAGACACTAGTAATCTGTTGGAGCATTTTGGAGATACTTATAGTACACAGTAAGGGGGGAAATACTAGTGCCTTACAAAGAGATGGGGTAGCAGTTGCAGTACCTCTTGGACTACAACATGACCGGGACATGGAGAGGAGAAGGCAGGAAGTAGACCTCATGCATCCTGTGCAAATAAATGCAGTGAATGGAACTGTCTTATGAGGCTTTGCTTCAGTTAAAAAGAACTTCCTCATCGCAACATAAATCCACCATTTGCCAGACCCAGTGGTACATCTGTTCTACACTCCCCGTTACAAAATCCCCTTGACCAGCATCAAAGACTTTCACTTGTTTTGATCTTGGTAGAGGCTGGTAACATTTTTAGTTTTTATTTAGAATCTGAAAACACCAGGTAGAGGTTCACAGTTTAAACAAAAGAACTTTAGTACACAAAAATCAAAGAACATGAATTGTAGCAACTATATCTTAAATAGTCACTTATGTTAAAGATAATAAAAGCACAATGACTAGTATTCTAAATCGAACGTCTTAACTCCACTTTCCTTCTACACCCATTAAACTTATACCCAAAAACTCTCAAGTCAGATATTTATATTTTAAAAATTGGAAGATTAACCATATGGGTCTAAGTACTGTGTCAATGATTCGTATTTGGGCTGAGATTTCTTGGGCCTTCCATTTACTTCCCGCATGGTTGGCATCTTGAGTGCCTTAAGCGTAGCCACTTCAGGTTCTAATATTCATTAAACTCTGGAGTTTTGTATCTAAAACTTCCCTCAGTTGGCTTTATCAGAAATTCAACTCGCTGTCGGTAGAGCCCTTCAGTTAACAAAAGTTTTTTATTCTTTTAGCTAACACTCACAATTTCAACCGAGTTCTGCTGAAAGAGATATTTCGTTTACTCCAGCTTGCTCTAAAGTCTCAAATTAAACTTTACGGAGAACCAGCCCTATGACCCTACTGACCCCTATAATTAACTTGTTGGCCCTCTTTTTTTTTTCTATTTTCTATTTCCCAGACAGCTTGGTCACATCATCATTTACTGGAAGTTAGTGGCTGTTTACCAGAAATCAGATCCTCCCTCTCAAAGGGACCACCACCCCAAATAAAATACAGTTATATCCCCCAAAAACACATGGGCCATGACACCCTCATAAACCCCATCAACACATCAATGATACAAGAAGAAACAGAACTGACTACCCTTGTGCATCCTCTTAGTGCCTGCCCTGAAGGTTCCATTGCCTGGTCTAGTGCCCATAGGCAGTACCAATACAGTGACTGCAGCATGGCTGGTGAAAGGCTGATGACTTTCAGTGTTGGAGACTTCAAGTGACCTTGCAGAACACCCTTTAGCAGCTCTGGGCCTTGAGAGTTCAGTTTCAAATTGCACTACCTTTGCATAGGTGGCAGCAGTCTGGGCCGGCTGACTGGAAGACAATAGCAAGGGCAGTGGTGGAAGCACGAATGCTGCCATCCTGAGAGAGGACAACAAGTTCATGTTCCATGATATCTCAGTAATCTTCAAAATCTGTTGCAGCACAGATTACTGGTCTGCTGAGAGCATCTCTGTGCTCTGATGAACACAGATCCACATGCACGATTGCAGAAGCCTGAGACTTGTTGGCAGTAGCCAGGGATCTCATGACCTCTGTCCAATCTTCCACTAGACATTTGACTCATGGGAAGCCTCTGCCTGTACTGCAGTAGAAGCTGAGACAGTGGTCAATAGATGTTCCATTATGGGTCGGTCTGGCACTACTGCCATGGTGGTACCCGCCACTTCCACAGTGGAAAGGATGAGCTCCAAGCTCATGCTATGGTGGAACTGGACTCTTCTCTTGCTTCTAGCCTGTGACTGGAGTCTACTGGCAGACTAATGCACCAAATGTCTCTTGCGTGCATTGTCATGTGTTCTCCTGTCGCCTGCCCTAAAGAGATCCTCATCTGAGTTCTCTCCTGCAGAACTGCTGTATGACATTGCTTTTCTGGGAGTTTGCACGCGAACTGATATATTTCCTTGGTCTTGCTGCAATCTTATTTATGCGCGATGACTCATGATGTGCAAATCCTGATTCTAAACAAGACTCTAAGGCATGTGGAGTGCCGGTATCTTAGCAGGTGGCTGCAAGTGTAGAGGTCTGCTCTTGCTCTTGTCTTCCACTTGAAGCTGCAGCGGCTGACCAGGTGGCAAATCTTGAGCATCTGAAAGCACAAAAGCATAAGGGGAGGGGAGGGCTGAGGGAGGAAGAAGGCCCATGATCACTCCAATGGTAATTTCCATTCCATGGTGCCTTTTAGGATGAAGAAGTTGCTTGAAGCAGCAACTTACCATCATCGTGGATGGCCTCAGCAGCACCCAGTGCCACTGACCCTGTGAGGTTGGTACCCATAATCCTAAGCACCATCCCCTCCACGGTGCTGAGCTGATGATGTCATTCTGGCTCTCCACAGGTCCTTTAAGTCCTCCCTTTGTGAGCCATCTTCTGCAACAGAGAGGACTGAATGTCAGTGACTATGTGCCATTGTAGTTGGGTGATGTGCCTGCCATGGGCAGTTTGTGTATTGTGGCCCCTGCACCCAAAAATCAGGTCAAACAAATTTCTGGTCTATATTCTTCTAATATTAATTTGCTTTTGATGTCTTGCACCAAGTTAATTTTTGGTGGAGAAATAAGATCTTCCCAAGATGTGTAATCTGTGATCTAAGTCAAATGAAATGCTCCAAATATTTTTGTTTTCTGTGCTCGATGGAATGCTTAGACTGGTTGACTATGTGAATTTTTTGATGCATTAAATTTTTTTTTAAAGTATTGGCAGATCTCCCCATGATGATTGCAACATATATTTAGCCTTCAAAAATGTTAGACTTTAGGAGATTTTTGCTTCTCGGGAAATTGGTAGCCTGCAGTTGTCACTAATGGAAATTGCAATGCTTGGAAAAATGCAGTGTTTCATTTTATATTACTTTCTTTCCATTTAGGATGACAGGTAGAGAATTCTTTACTCGTTTTCCTACACTTTACCCCTTCCTCCTAAAACAACTGGAGATGGTGGCAAACACAATGGACAGGTAAGAAACTCAAGTGTGTTTAAAGTTGACCACTTGGGAAAAACTGGTTTAGAACTGTTTTTGTGCCTAAAACAAGCTTATCGTTGCAAAATCCATTTTGTTGGATATTAGAGTGCAGAAGGTGACCCATTCTGTCTGGCTGGTTCTTTGCTGAAATATTGCCAAACAAACCTCACTACCCTGCCCTCTCTTCATAACCTCGTAGCTTTTATTACTGCTGGGTGTTTATCTAATTTTTCCATAAAAGTATGGCATTTCTCAAAATAACATTCCATATTCCAGTATGCTTATGTGTAAAGAAATGTCTCCCTCTCCTTGAGACTCTCTTTGGGACAATTTTGAATGAATGACCTCCTCATCACTGACTTCTCAACCAGAGAAATAGATTTTTTTCTATCCACACCATTGAAACCGTTCATAATGTTTAGGTGCAGTAAGCCGCTTCATAACTATAGTTACCATTCTGCTGATTTGGCTCTGTTGCTATCATACTGTACATAAACTATCTGTGTTTTAACTTAATTGAACCCACTTCCATCAGTGCTCCTTTTCTTCCTTTCCTTCTCCCTCTCCCTCTAAAATTATTAGAATTGTGGTGGAGATGTTTATTCCTGGTACTTTTGTAATTGGCTTTTCTTGATGTGGCATATTAAAGAAGGAACCAAGATAAGGATGGTAGAAAATTGAGTTTTGAGAACAATTGATTAGCAGCGATTGTAGTTTTGTGAAGAAAATCTTTTGAGGTTTCTGTAAGAACAGCAAAAACTAATGCTAGATTGCACTCCCATTTCTGTTTGCTCCATTCTCCTGTTTTAGTTTAAAAGCTTCTGAAAAACATTTTAGCTCATGAAGAATATCTGGTAAAATTATGTATTTTGTTTATAAAACTGAAATAATTTGTATAGCACCCTTTTATGTAGAAGGAAATCACAGGATGCTTCACAGAGGCATAATCAGAAAAATTAATACTGAACTGAAGAAGATTTTTTTTAACTTCATTCCTTCACAGGATGTGGATATCGCTGGCTAGGCCTTGATTTATTGCCTATCTCTAATTGCCCTTGAGAAGGTGGTGGTGAGCTACTTTCTTGAACTGCTGCAGTCCCTGTGATATAGGGACACTAAAGTTGGTTACCAATACTTAGTTTTAAAGAGGTTTAGTCAGATAATTGCAGAGTGTAGAACTTAGATGGCTGAAGGCATGGCTGTTAATGGTGGCGCAAAGGGATGTGGAATTAGAGTTGGAGGAATGGTCAGGTCAAGGAGGTGTGAATGGTTGTAGAACAGGAAGGTGTTACAGAAATGGAATGGAGCTTTAAATATAAGGGTCAGAATTTTAACTTGGAAGCTTTGGTGATCAGGAGACATTGTAGATCAGCGAGCACAATGGGATGATGTGAATGGAACTTGGTGCATGATAAGATATGGATAGGAGGGTTTTGAATGAATTGGATATTATGGAGGGGGGAGAATGGTTGACCAATCAGGATAAGTTGGTATAATCAAATCTGGAGGCGACAAAGGCATGTAAGAAGCAGATAGGCGGAGGCAGCTGTGTCACAGCAAGCGAGCAGTCTTTGTAAGAGAGGATATGGGATCCGAAGATAAGCTACTGGTCAAATAAGACACAGAGGATGGTGCATATGGTTCCACCTGCTGGAATATATGGCAAGTGTATGAAGTTTTCTAAAGTCATTGGTCTTCTCAATATTTCACTGGAGAAAATTGTGGTTTATTTGGGACTGGATTTTGTATGAGAAGTCTTAGAACATAGATGCACTGGAGGGGTTGAGAAAGATGATGGAGAAATGAAAGTGACTGTAATCTGCATCCTTATGGATGCAGATTCCATGAGGTCAGCTAATGTTGTCAAGGGGCAACATAGAGATGAGAAAGAGGAGAAGATCAAGGGGGATCAGAGGTAAAGGTGAAGAGGTGGGAAGAGAAACTGTTGCTGGAAGTGCTCTAGCTATGATTGGATAAGTAAGAGTGGCACCAAGTGAATGCAGTCCTGCTGAACTGGGCAATGGAGTAAAGACATTGAAAGAAGATGCTGCTGTTGATTCTGTCAAATGCTGCAGGGAGGTCAAGTTAGCAATTATGTAGCGTGTTTCACACACATGGAATATTCCAAAACACTTCACAGCCAATAAATTATTTATGGACTGTGGTCACTGTTACATAGGCTAACACAGCAACTAATTTGCAAGCAGCAAGGCCCCATGAACCATAATGAGAACAAAGTTCAGATATTCAATTTTTATGTTGGTCAACAGGCAAATGTTCACTAAAACAGCCCTGCTGATCTTTAAATAGCCCCAATGGGTCTTCTAGAGCCACCTGCACAAGCAAATGCATTAACATCTATCTGAAAGATAGCAATTTAGCAGACACTAAGGCCTGGATTTTTATTTTAAAGGCATGTAGCTCTAGTCAGGAACTTCCCATTTGGCACGCCCACATCAGGAAAAGTGCCCTGAATGGCATGATTTTCATTCTGGGGGGCAGTTGTGAGATAGAGTCAGATTCACCACCTCTGGACACGGATCGGAGGCAGCCATGGGCTGCTGAGTGATGAGACGGGCTGACCTCGGTTCTCTGGGACTTTGTCCCATTTGTTTCGTTAGATATTAGCCCCTCTAGCCCTCACCGCCCCACCACTCTCCATATCTAATCCTCATGCCAAGACATGCCAACTCATGCCCCTACACCCACTCCCAATAGCCCCTCACACCCTCCATGCCAAACTGTACTCATCCACGTAGCCCCTTAAAGCCCCTCTGCCAACTGAATACAAATTCATGCTGGCTGACACCCCCCAGCCTCCCACCCTTTGCCCTTATATCCTCCATGCCAACTCATCCAATATCCACCATGGACAAACCTCAGGAGCCATGCTGAGATGAAATAAAATAAAGATCAAAGCATCTCATACAAAGTTAATTATATAAAAATAACACACTCATTCATGAAAGCCCATTCAATACATTTAAATCCCCCCAAGGACTTAATCCATTATAGAAGCAAAAATTTTTATTCATAAGGACATAAGAAATAAGAACAGGAGTAGACCATTTGGCCCCTCAAGCTTGCTCCACCATTTAATAAGATCATGGCTGATATTCTTGTGTTTTGATTTCCACGTTCCCATCTAACCCTGATAACCTCATATCAAATGCAGCTAACCCTTTAATAACCTCTTGAAGGTGTCAAACTATAAACTTAAAGGCCCCACCTCCCCACTGTGATAATGAAAGTTTGTGGAAGCAATTAAGCAGTAATAATACTCTAATGATAGTGCTTAGGATTATGCCAACAAACATCTATTGAAACTGTTAGAACCAATTTTTTATTGCTCTTTCAGACTTAGGCAGGCTTTTTTTTCAAATTTTAAAGAGATGGGGATTTAAGTAACTTGATGGCTCTACATGCCTTACCTGCCCTTCAAGGGCAATCACGTCTTAACCATAAAGTCATGCAATTTTGAGGGCATATCTGGTGCAAAAATCGGATCATCTTGTCCTGTGCACTGACTTTAAACGGCCCAGTTGATTCATAATTCACGCTTGTACATTTCACATCCTGTCCACTTTCCCCGACCGTCAAAAATGGGATCCGCTGGAAATGGGTGTGGGACTTCCTGATCCAGGTCCTATTCATCATTTTTAAAGGTCCGCAGAGTCTCAGTGACTCCGTGAAAATCAGGTCTTAAATGTCAGCATTTTTGCACTTCCATTACCTGGATATTCCATGGATTTCAGCCCTCCTATGTTAACTTTGACCTAATATCACTTCTTAATGTGAGTTAAACAAAATGCCTCCTTGATCAAAAGCTAAAAGTCCCAAGTGGGTAACAGCAGATTAATCTTCTGATAGAATAAAATTATGGTAAATTTAAACTTTTATTTTATTTTGGATGGAAGTGAGATAGGATGGCTCATTGTGTATAACATCTACTTACTCATGAGAGAAAACAAAATGTTTTATTTTAAAGATATTTAATTTGGGTGTGAGCCTAATATTGATTTTCTGTTTAATTATTCTGCTCAATGATTAAAGATATTAATTATTATTCTCTTTTCTCATATATGTAGTGATTCTGGTGTGCTAAAGCTCCATCCTAACCTATTCTTGTTGCTGCTTGTTCTGGGTCGGCTATATCCATCACCCTTGGATGGCACGTGCTCAGCTCTCAGCCTGGCACCCTTTGTGCCTTTCATCATAAGGTGAGGTACACCTGATAATTACAGTTTTGAATGAGAAATACTTGGTATTGATGCACAATCAAATGTGCTTTGGATCTTTTAATCTGAATGCAAATTCTTTTAACTGGTTTTTTAATTGATTTTTCATAAGATGCAAACATAAACAATTATACACCTTTATAGATTACCATTGTCAATTTATGGTCTTGGAATAGTCTTAATTGTCATAATTAGAGCTAGCTAGAATGTTAGGTCCCAGATCAAAAGATGTTACTGTGCTAATCCACGTTGCTTGAAAACACACAATCAGTGTTGTGTAAATAAACTTATTTCATTCAGTTACAGCTCTCCAATTTGGCAAAGAGATACTATTTACATCAGTTTTGGTCAGAAAGGCAGAGTGTACACATATATACATGCACACATACTCTCTCTTCTGTGTTATGCATTAGTGGAATGCCTTGTGCTCTAACAGTATGCCATCAAGTCCTACAACGACATAGGGGGAGTTGGTGGCATAGTGCTAATTTAACTGGACTAGTAATCCAAAGGCCCGGGCTGATGTTCTGGGCACAAGGGTTCAAATCCCACCCACAGCAGCTGGTGGAATTTAAATTCAATCAATAATCTGGAATTTAAAAACTAGTTTTAGTAATTAGTAATGGTGACCATGGAACCATTGTCAGTTGTTGTAAAAGCCCCACTGGTTCACTAATGCCCTTTAGAGAAGGAAATCTACCACCCTTACCTGGTCTGGCCTACCTGTGACTCCAGACCAGCGGCAATGTGGTTGACTCTTAACTGCCCTCTGAAATGATATGGCAAGTGACTCCGTTCAGCAATGCCCACATCCCATGAAAGAATAAGTAAAGATAGATGTACACTATGCTATGTAGGTTGCACAGACTTTTAATGTTTGAGAAAGGGGAGAATCTAATACATTAATTTACATAAGGGCATTGAATCATTTCCATTCAGTTGACATATATGACATTCCTTGAGCCTGATCAACTAATTTTGAAACACTTCAATGAATAAGACGTTTAATGGTCAATACTATTCTCTAATATAGCTTAAGAAAGTATCATGTGTGTAACTTAGTGTACGTTATGAGGAGTTGAAAGATAAATGTTAGTATAATTCTGTTTTTATAATAATTTACATTCAAAAGCTTTTCCCCATTTTGAGTAATGAAAATAATATCTTTAGAAATTGTGTTAATATTGAGCCATGGAATCTCGAGTCTCATTACCACTAATTTTAATCGTTAACGTGGCTTATTCATTTAATTTGCTTGAGCTATAAATCTTAATCTATTCTAAAGTTAGCTGAAGTATCTTTGATAATTGCCAAGAAGACCTACAGCTGCTTTTTTTTAATAAACATTTTTTTATTTAAAAACCTGTAGACAGATAATATTGATTAATATTCTTGTCAATAAAATCAAAAAAAGAACAATTATTGAGTAAAACACATATATATTTACATTGTTGAATTCCTGTATTCAGGAAAAATAATGCATTAAATTTGAATCGATTACTGATGGTGATATGTGTGAATGTTGCAGTTCCTTATTAAGTATCTGAAGTACACGGTTGCCTCATCCCAGTAAATCTGAACTTAATGAGAGGTTCCCAAGCTCCCAGTCAGTGTTGTGTAAACTTATTTCATTCAATTACAGCTCTCTAATTTGGCAAAGAGATACTATTTACATTATTTTTGGTCAGAAAGACAGTGTACACACACATACATACACACACATATGCACGTATATACACACACACACACACACACACACGATGTAAGTAACTGAGATAGCATAAAGAAATAGAACGTACTGTATGGTTAGAATTTATAAAGAATTTTAAAAATTTTATAAATTGTAATGTACAACCTTTCAAGTATGACTGGAAAAACAATCCAAAAAAAAGTTGGCATGAATGGTTTTCTGAAAGAATTGTCAGTGTTTAATCTCATTTGTTTTGGCATGAATTGGTACTTGTGCTGTAACTTGAATTTTACCATGAACCATGTTTAGCTGTGATGCAGTGATTTGGAGGTCTGTCAACATCAAATCCAAAAATTAATTTGTATTCACATTTTAAGGATCAAAAGTGGACATTTTGAAGTGGTAAACAAATGCTCATTGATACAAGCAGGAAAGTCACAACAGAACTGTAGTTGTACGTGTGGATAGTGTTACAGAGGAGTGTCAGGTCAAAATGGATGTCACATTCCCTCTGGGAGCACTCAAAAGGCTGTCTTGTATTTCTTAAAGTAGAGTAGGAGAAGGAGTGATTGAAGAATTTAGGTTTCAGTTACATGAGTTGACAATATGAATAAACCAGTCAAAATAACCAGTAACTGGGACAGTTTAAATTACCAGCTTAATCGAAGCATATGGCGGAAGGGGAATGGAACAGATACGTAGATCCACATTTTTGCACAAGACAGAGATCATCTACTCTTTAAACTTTATATTTTATCGCAGTTCATTTTTTAACCTCATGCCAGTGCTTTTACCCTAGTTGAAAAAGGGAAAATTTCAGATAGTATTTTATGTCTGTACTCTTTTTGCATTACCTTTGCTGAACAGCTTCTGAGCACCAAATGTGGCTGCTCTTTTAGTTCCTGCCTCCTGTCAGTAACTGTCCTTGACTCTTAGAGGTCTCTGTATCACAATGCCAGGTTCTGGCTCTATTACAAACCTTTTTACTCCATAACAACAGTGTCATGAAAGTATAATAATTCTTATAATATTATTGTGATTTATTGTAAAAGTAGGTTAATAGTAGGGTTTGGATAGTGTGTGTGTGTGTGTGTGTGTGTGTGTATATATGTGGAGGGGAGTTAATTGAATTGGAGACAGCTGGTCTGGAGGCTTTAACTCATCAAAAGAAGCTAGGTTTGAAATGTTAAATACATAAACATAGCTGAAGTCTTAGAATGTAAGGCGAGGAGAATTTGCATTTTTTGATATATCAGGGCGGTTTTCAGAGGTGGTAGGATGTTACACCTAGCCAGAGAAGCTAGGCCAATATGTATGGTTATTTTTTCCCAAAGGTTACTGACAATATCAGCACCATGACAAGATTTATATTGTGAGAAAGATAAAGTTCCAAAGACATATGGGAACAATGGAATTTACATTAAAAGGGAGAAACATGTATAAAGGAGAATGAGGCTATGTGTCAGTGAAGACATTGTAAGATTTACCAGAAGTGTGAGAAGCCTCCAATATTTGTGAATTAAGTCTGCTGTCTACAGAAACTGAAGCTGGGAAAAGCCACTTTGAATTCTACTATCGTGGGTATTGTGCTGACTTGTCTGGATCTGTTTAAAATCTATTTTTTTTTACTGTTGCCTTAATGGGGGTGTAACTGGAAGCCAGATTAATTAGGGGTTTTAGGAGTTATTGTAGTAGTAATTTGTAGATGTATACATGTGCTTGAAATCTTTTCTTTTGCTAATAAATGTTTAATTTAGATTTTACAAAAAAAACCTCTGAAGTCTTGGTGGACTTATTACCTCTGAATTCAGGGCACGCATTTCCAAATAAGTATAAATTGCAAAACCATTGTGATCAACTTTCCCTCGTGGATTTGATCAACTTTTCCTCGTGGATTTGATCCGCTGACACACATCATCTGCCATCCAAAAGTAATTAATCATATGAAACACTTAAAAAGCTTGCTCATTGGTCTTCATATTTGTTTGTTTGTTATTTTAGCAGTTTTGAGGAGATACTGAAATAAGAAATTTGCTTTAAAATTTCTATAGTCTACCATTGGATCTTCCCATCTTTCAATTAGTTGGCTTAAGCGCTTGCCACTTAATATACATTTTCATTGTACAATATCACATTATATAGTATTTATAACATAGAAACAAACCAATCAGCTCAACTAGTGTTAATACTCTACATGAGTCTCCTCCCACTTTACTTCACCTGGAACATAAGAAGTTGGAGCTGAAGTAGGCCTGTTCTGTAATTCAAATCATACCATCTCAAAATATCCTCCTACTCCTTTTTCCCTCACATACTATTCTAGCTTCCCCTTAAATGCAGCTGTAGATAAGGAGTGAAAACTCTCGCTAATCTCCCTTCTTCCAAACCTAGAACATAAATGAAAGTTGCAGCATTTCAACTGTCCTCTACTGCAGATGAATTAACTCAATACTGACTGGCTCATCAAATGTGGAAACTTTTAGTTTGTTTCAGTGTGCATTTTACAAAATTATTCTTGGGAAGCATGTCACAGTCAATGGGTTTACTAGATATTTTGCATTCTGTCTTTTTCTGGAGAGTAATTACCTACACATTGTACAATCCTGTATTTTTTTGGAGACTTCTGCTTTTGAATTATATATATCTCTGACATTGGATGCATTCTGTACTGTAAAAGCTGGAAGGAGATTATGACATGAGTTTCACCATTATTTATAATTTTCTGGAACTTTTGCATGGCTGCATGAATATCCCTTATATCCTTTCGAAACTGTGCAAAATTGATTGTCTTAACTCTGTCCCTGGTCAAGTCAATAGTGATCACAAATTTTCTGGATTTACGCTGTTTTTTTTTTAACGCAGCCACTTAAACTGATGTGCAATGGCTCAGGTGAATGTGTCTAAATTCATGAATTCATCTGTTCAAGTTAATTGCTTAAAGTAAAATGAAATCTCAGATCTTTTGCAATTCTTTTAATTTTAAGCTAAAATCAATCAAACCACTTTTTTTTGTCATTGTGTGCTAGATTTACAAATTGCAGTTACTCCAGACATCTTTCAACGTGAATTAATAAAGACCACCTCTAGTGCTGGGCAAACATTTTCTTATTTGCCCTTGAGCTGTGGATGACCCAGCAAGGCCATGTTTATTGACCATTCCTGGTTGCCCTGATGAAGTGTTGGTGTTTTTTCTTAAACTGCTGCAGAACTTGCAGTGGTACTGTTCTCAGTGGTGTTAGTTATGGAATTCCAGGATTCTGATGAAGGAATGGAAACCTATGGATGTGATGTGTTTCCACAACATCTCTTTGTTCTTCTTGTTGGTTGATGTTGTAATGGTGGTACAGGTTCAGTATTAGCCTTCAAAAGAGAGTTGGATATTTACCTGAAGGAGAGAAGACATTGCAGGGATTTGGGGAAAGAGAAGGAAGTGGGATTAACTGGATTACCCTTAGAAAGATCTGACAGAGTCTGTACTATTCTACGTTTCTGTGATTCTAAAAGCATTATGAGTAGGCCACAGTCCAAAGTTGATAAAGTGGCACATTAACCATGTTGTGCACATTTATTTCTTTGCAATTCAGAGGTTTCTGTTCATATAGAACAAAAACAGAATTACCTGGAAAAACTCAGCAGGTCTGGCAGCATCGGCGGAGAAGAAAAGAGTTGACGTTTCGAGTCCTCATGACCCTTCGACAGTTCTGTCGAAGGGTCATGAGGACTCGAAACATCAACTCTTTTCTTCTCCGCCGATGCTGCCAGACCTGCTGAGTTTTTCCAGGTAATTCTGTTTTTGTTTTGGATTCCCAGCATCCGCAGTTTTTTTTGTTTTTATCTCTGTTCATATAGAGCCTGACGTCTTGAGCTTGTGTGAAAATATCCTTTTAGGGATTGATGTTTATCAATTTTAACCTGATCTTTGCTGTGGAAAAGGCTTTCACATTCCCATATGAAATTTTATTTACAAAGTTCTGCATTTTTAATGGGTGGAATTTGCTCTCAGTAAAGTGGACTTTTTCCGCTGCTGTCGCCACGAAAGATTCTTCAGCCAGTAATGCAAAAGTGGTAAATCATTTTCAGTTTCAGAATTCTGTGGTTTATACCTAATTTGGCAACTGTCTAGTCCAGGCAGAACACCCTTAGCGTAAGATTCAGGCATTTCTTAATAGCCCCTGCAACAGTTAAAATTTAATTCAATAATCTTTAGGACTATCAGTAGTTTCCAGAGTACTCCTCTCTGTTAAAGTTTATCAAGATAAATAACCGATATTTAAGACCTCTCCAGTGGTCAACCTAAAATAATGTTTTACTCAGATTGTCCTCTTCATCCTTCTTTCTCCCATCTGCCAACCTTTTACCGCAGATAGGCCTTTTTGTGGCTGTAAACTGCTGGGAAAACATTTGGTTGAAAAAATTTAGCTCTCCATCAGGATCAGGATCAGGAACATGGAACCTAACTAAAGGTTGTTTTCTGAATCTCCAGCCACTTCCTACTTCCAAAAATAGATGCCAGAGTACCTACTATAGTTAACCACAAACATAGTGCAATATTTGAAGAAATGGCAGGGGCGGAGTGGAGTTGGGCACCAAGTAAGGAAAGAGAACAAACAAAATTCCCTGCATTACCCTGATATGGTCGTCACTGAAGCTATAATTTCCTCTCGTTTGTTTTGCCCTTAAAAGATGTACAGGATCTACTTAATGGTAACCACCATTGCTCAAGTGGCCTCTGAGACCATTAGTCAAAGACTTCACCTCACAGACCTCACCTCCACCCACATTGTCTGTGTTGGAGAGGTGATGCATCCAGCTTCAAGCAAGTGGCTTGGCTTCAAATTTTGACCACATTGAAACTTCCAGCACAGCATGTCCACACTCATAATTGGAAGAAATTTTGCCCCTCATGCCAAAATCGTGAAGTGGATTCTGTATCATCTGGCAATCCAGTGTATTGTTCAAGGAATTGAACTGAAACCAGTTCAGTAACAGTGCACACTGCAATTATTTTTACTGTACATTTCGTATACCAAAGATTATTGTCTGTAATCTCTGGGTGCAAAGCCACTAAAATACTTTCTGGGAATTGCCAATTACATTTTTTGAAGTGTTTACTGTATTTTTCATGTAAGTAACATCCACTGCATTCCTATGACTTACCAAACCACTCCTGGAGAATATATATAAAACCAGATTGACTAGGAATTATTATTTTGTATGTTAAATATTCTTGTTAATTGTCTTTGCATATTTTAGATATCAGACTTTATTAGTATTGTTTATTTTTTCTAACTGCAGCATTAAGCTATTTTTCAATCTGATGTGCCACCCTTATACCTAATAAGCTCTAAAACATTTTAGCCAGAGCTGCCCCACCCCCACACTCCTTCATAGATTTCCTTAAGAATTCTTTATGTATTTCAAGGATCTGATGCCTTAAAATATCAAAGTATTATTTCATTACTGTCCCATATTTTTCCCATGGATCTTCTATCCCTCGTAACTCCAGCAATGGGTATATCGCAGTTATATATAATACTGTAACTAATGCAGTTGTCAGTACTAGCCCATCTATCTTTACTAATGTGCAGGTACTTGTTCAGTTCCATTTTGAAAACCTGTAGTGAATCCGTACTCACATTTATTGGCAATCTGTTGGAGCTCAAAGGCTCACAATGGAGAAAATGGACTTCTGATGTGACCTGATGCTGTTTTTACATTTTGAGCTGGTGCCCTAGTCTATCCCTCTTTATCTAGCTGAAATAACCTATCCAACTAAACTGAACCTATTTCCTTTGGTAATTTAAAGACCTCAACAATATTTTTTTTGTTAATTTATGGGATGTGGGCGCACTGGTGAGACCAGCATTTATTGCTCATCCCTTGGAAGTAAACTTTTCTGTAGAAAAAATGTTTCAATTCATTGAACCTACCAGATATTTAAGTCCTTGGACTTGTAATTAGTCGTGGCTGTCTTCTAGGCCACCTTCAGATCTATCATATCATTTGCAACATGAGGCTACCAAAACTGAGCATGATAGTCAAGATGAGGTTGTACCAATGTCTTGTACAGGGTAAGATTGTATTTCTGGTTTTGTATTTCATTGTGCTAGCTGTACATCCCTATACTCTACTTGCCTTCTCTATAGTCTCGTAACACAGGTGGCTGGCTTCTAACCTTTTTTGAACAACCCCTCTTAAAGACCTCTCCTACCCCACAGTTTTTGGAGTTTAACCCTGCTGGGAATTATCATGATGCAAATTAATCATAGGCATTTATCCACATTGAGGATATTTGCAAAACCTAAGCCCATTCCCCCAATTTATCTAAACTAACTTGCAGACCATTTATAACTCCTGCACACACCTTTGTTATCAGCAAACCTAAGGATCATAGTACCAGTTCCTTTATCCAATATTAACAAAAGTGGTGAAGAGCCATGGTTCGAACATTGATCACTGTGGGACTCCACTAGTAATTGAACCCCATTAAGAGCTGCCACCATTAATAATCAGCCTCTGCCTATATGAATGTAACAAATTGGCAGTCTGGCATAAAATAAGATGCTAATCTCAAAGGATGCAAACTTGTTTAACATCCTTCTGTGTGATACTTTATGAAAAGCTATTTGAAAAATCAATATGTATTCAATATACTAGGCTACATCATCCACCTTTAACATTTTCTTTGACCTTTTCAAAAAATTTAGCTAATTTGCTGAGACAGAATATTAATTTCCAAAAGTGGTGCTGGGAATTTCTTTTTCAAAAAGGGGCAGTTCTGTCTACTATCTGGCTACCTTTTGTTTCTGTGTGACTGTTGAAGCCCTTTAAGGGTTTTAACATTTACAGGCTAGTCCTAATGCTTTCCCAGTATCTGGTCACACCAGCTCCTTAAGATGGCAATGGTTATATTACTGTTCAGATAATTTCAACACTGAGTTGCTTGGTCTGTGCCTGAATAAAACTTGTAAAGTGGCAATGAGCCATTATTAAACAGAAAACGACAGACAATTAGGAGTATTAATATTAGTTGGTACTCTATAGTCCTCTCAGGAGCTCTGTTCATGGATAAAGACGCTGGACCAGCTGTGCTGAAAAATAACAGTGTCTGAATGATATGCATTTTTATTAATGTACAAATTGGCCAGCAACTTCTAGCAAGGAAGAGATGCCCCTTGAATTGTGAATCAGCACAAGCTGCTGGCTTCATTAGCAATGCAGTACCTGCATTGTGGGTGTACCTGCATCACTTTGATCACCACCACCTTCTCAAGAACAGTTAAGGATGAGCAATAACTGCTGGCCTCGCCAACAATGCTCACACCCTATGTAGGAATAAAAAATAAATGACACCTGATGTCCTTGCTGCATTTGCACATTAGTTGCTCGTTAACTTGCCATAGGAAGTTATGTCCAGTTATTAGCAGTCTAAGTACCCTTTTAATAATGTGACAATTGTTAATGACTGCCAGTCAGTGTGGTATCTCATTCCCTCAGGTTGTGAATTAAAAATGTAAAGTTTCATTTTTTAAAATTCTTGACCTTTTTCATTCTCTCTTTTTCTCTCTAACATAACCAAATCCTTCTTTTTTCTCTTTATTTCTCTTGGTGTTCTGGACATAACAATGAATCCACCCACTTTAATAAAGTACTGAAGACTTGTGCTCCAGAACTTGCCGTGCTCCTAGCCAAGCTGTTCCAGTACAGCTACAACACTGGCATGTACCTGGCTATGTGGAACATTGTCCAGGCATGTCCTGTAGACAAAAGCAGGACAAATCCAACCCGGCCAATTACCGCCCCATCAGTCTGCTCTCGATCATCAGTAACGTAATGGAAGGGGTCATCAACAGAACTATCAAGCAGCACTTGCTTAGCAATAACCTACTCACTGATGCTCAGTTTGGGTTCCACTAGGGCCACTCAGCTCCTGACTTCATTACAGACTTGGTTCAATCATGGACAAAAGAGCTGAACCTCTGAGGTGAGGTGAGAGTGACTGCCCTTGACATCAAGGCCGCGTTTGACATTTGAGTGTGGCATCAAGGAGTCCTAGCAAAACCGGAGTCAATGGGAATCAGGGTAAAAACTTTCCACTGATTGGAGTCATTCCTAGCACAAAGGAAGATGGTTGTGGTTGTTGGAGGCCAGTCATCTCAGCTCCAGGACATCGCTGCAGGAGTTCCTCAGGGTGGTGTCCTCGGCCCAACCATCTTCAGATGCTTCTTCAATGACCTTCCTTCCATCATAAGGTCAGAAGTGGGAGTGTTCACTGATGATTGCACGATGTTCACCATTCACAACTCCTCAGATGCTGAAGCAGTCCATGTCCAAATGGAGCAAGACCTGGACAATATCTAGGCTTGGGCTGACAAGTGGCAAGTAACATTCGTGCCACACAACTGTCAGGCAATGACTATCTCCAACAAGAGGGAATCCAACCATCGCCCCTTGATGTTCAATGGCATTACCATCACTGAATCCCCTGCTATCAACCTGGGCATTACCATTAACCAGAAACTGAACTGGACTAGCCATATAAATACTGTGACTACAAGAGCACATCAGATGCTAGGAATCGTGCAACGAGTAACCCACCTCCTGACTCCCCAAAGCCTGTCCACCATATCTACAAGGCACAAGTCAGGAGTGTGATGGAATATTCCCCACTTGCCTAGATGAGTGCAGCTCTCACAACACTCAAGAAACTTGACACTGCCCAGGATAAAGCAGCCCACTTGATTGGCACCACATCCACAAACATTCACTCCCTCCATCACTGATGCACAGTATCAGCAGTGTGTATCATCTACAAGATGCACTGCAGGGATTCACCAAGGTTCCTTCGACAGCACCTTCCAACCCACGACCATTACCATCTAGAAGGGCAGCAGATAGATGGGAATACCACCACCTGGAAGTTCCCCTCAAAGTCACTCACCATCCTTGGAAATATATCGCTGTTTCTTCATTGTTGCTGGATGAAGATCCTGGAACTCCCTTCCTAACAGCACTGTAGGTGTACCTACTCTATATGGACTGCAGCAGTTTAAGAAGGAAGCTCACCACCACCTTTTCAAGGGTAACTAGGGATGAGCAATAAATGCTGTCCCAGCCAGCGAAGCCCACATCCCATGAATGAATTTTAAAAAAATTAATTGTCTTTCTCAGCCATTCCTCTGCGTATTTCTCAATTCTTTAATCCCATTGCTTGAGGAGATACTGTTTTGTTCACCAGGGTCCCAGATCTCCGCTGCTGTCAGTGTGTTATCAGCTTGCACTTCCAACAACTTTCGGGTAAAATATTTTGAAACCCGAATACGCAACAAACAAGTCTAACAGTCTGTGTTGCAAGATGCTTCACTGCAGCAAAATCTGGCCCACAGAATACATAGTCAGCACAATCAGTATCAAAATGGCTGTAGCTAATGATTAATTGACCATACTAAAAAAGTAAGTAGAGGAGCTTTTGGGCACAGAACCCTGTACTGTCCACAGTCCAGATCCAATCTTGTCTTCCCATTTTGGCACAGAGTTGGCATTTAGTCCAGCTATTTTGATGGGCTGACCTCTGTGGGTTGCAATTTAGGATAGTCACAAGACTCACTTTATTTTTCCATTGCTGACTTTAGAACTATATACCATAGAAAAGTTACAGCACAGAAGGAGGCAATTCAGCCCATCTCGTCCATGCCAGCCCAAGGACACCCAGGTGTCCCACCTTCCTGCACCCGGCCCATAGCCCTGCAGCTTACAGCACTTTAAGTGCAGATCCAGGTACTTTTTAAAAGAGTTTAAAGTTTCTGCCTCTACCACCAACTTGGGCAGCGAATTCCAGGCACCGACTACCCTCTGCATAAAAAAGTTCTTCCTCATGTCCCCCCTACACCTTCTGCCACTTATCTTGAATCTATGTCCCCTGGTTCTAGAATTCTCCATCAAGGGAAACAATTTTATCCTGTCCACTCTATCTATTTCCCTCATAATTTTGTACACCTCAATCAAGTCACCTCTCAGCCTTCTTTGTTGTAAGGAAAATAACCCCAATCTATCCAATCTCTCCTCATAGTTACACTTTTCTAACCCTGGCAACATTCTTGTAAACCTCCTATGTTCCCTTTTATTTTGTAATCCCTGTAACTGTTTGACCTCCCTAAATGTATGACCTCACACTTCTCTATGTTAAAATCCATCTGCCACTTTACCGCCCACCTGACCAACCCATCTGTTTCGTTTCGGCTATCCTCTACACTATCCGCTACTCAGCCAATCTTTGTGTCGTTTGTAAATTTCCCAATTGTGCCCCCCACGTTCATGTCCAAATTGTTAATCTTTAACACAAACAGCAAGGGCCCCAACGCCAAGCCCTGTGGAACCCCACTTGAGACAACTTTCCATTCACAAGGGCATCTATCGACCATTACCTTTGCTTCCTGTTACAAAGCCAACCTTTTATCCAGTTTGCCACATTACCCTGTATCCCATGGGCTTTTACTTTCCTGACCAATCTGCCATGTGGGACCTTGTCAAAAGCCTTGCTAAAATCCATGTACACAACATCTACTGCACTACCTTCATCGACCCTTCATGTCACTTCCTCAAAGAATTCAATTTCTGCCATTAATTGGTGGGGTATGATTCTACTGGCACCAGGTGCCCTCCAATGTCTTAGCTCTGCCTTCATACCAATTTGCAAACTTTGACAACAGATTACATCAAGAATTGAGTTATATTCTATTCTAAAAAATAGAATATCTAGATGATTTTACCCATCCTGCCCCTCTCCAATGCTGCCTCTGTAGTTCTGGCTGAAATCTACTAAATCAAAATACTAGGGATTAGAGGATTCATATTTTTAATTTTTGGAAGTATTTTACCTGATTTGTTGCAGTATCTTTTATAGGAGCATAGGAATAGGAGTAAGCTATTCATTGTAATCATGGCTGAATTGTTTTAAGGGTGATACTCAAATGCTTATAATTCCAGCCAAATAGAACATATTCCAATGAGTTTTTAACCACTCAAGAGGACCTTGTTTATTTATTTTCCCCAGAATAGATCCCTCTGTAATTTTCCAAAGGTAGGAGAAATTCAAGTAGGCAACAAATCCTTTTGAGCTCTCACTGCTGTGTCACTGAGGGTCTTTTGGATCTACACCCTGCAAAATGTGTCTTTGTGTTTTCACTTGTTTATAGTGCTGCATTGCCTGAAAGTGGGTCTGTAACTGAATGTTCAGTTGGACAACACATTTAAAGATTGTTTCGGTCCTACCCGCCTCTTGACACTGTCTGATCACTAAATTGAAAATAAGGTAAAAGAGCAACAACTAAGATTTATATATTGTTTTCACTGTAGAAGAGCATTAGATTGTGCTTCAGAAGGAGATATCGAATAAGAGATACCAAAACAAAAATGTAAGTATTGGGAGAGATAACCAAAAGCTCAGCCAAAGAAATGGGATTTAAGAAGAAGTCTTAAAGGAGCACAAGTGGGGAGGTTTATGGAGAAATTAGAGAATTGAGACCCTAGGCAGCTGAAAACATAGCTGTCAATGGTGGGACAATGGAACAGGGGATGGAGTCTGAAGAACAGAGTTCAGGGTGAGGTTCTTCCAGGGCTGGAGGATGTTATTGTTTGATGAAGTGTCACATAACAGGCTTGTCAGTGAAGTTGAAGTCTATTGGAATAAAAGGGACAATGGCAGCATGGATACATGGTGCGGGACCAGAGCAGAGGGACCTAGGGGTATATGCGCACAAATGGTTGAAGGCAGGACAGGCTGAGTAGGTGGTTAATAATGCATACAGGATCCTGGACTTTCTAAATAGAGGCATAGGCTAGATCTTTGCTACTGAGTTTGGTAGCTCGAGTTGGGAAATTTGCTGATTTGTAAATTTTCGCTCCAAGGAGGCAGGGGCATGATAAAGAAGGGCCTGCAGTAGGTAGGCACGGGCAGGTGAGTGCCAAGGCAAGCTGATCATAATGTCTACCTCGGCTCTCTGGGACTATGCCCTAGTTGTTTGAAGCTGTTATTAGGCCCTATCGCCCTCAACCCTCACCCCCTCAACCCGCTACCCCCCCTCACCATGTCAACTCATGTCCCCCAACCACTCCTATGACCACTCATACCTCCATGGCGCCTTCATGCCCACTCATGCCACATTCATAGCCACTCGCTTATTATCCACCATGGACAGACCTCAGAAGCAATGTAGAGGTAAAAAAAAAATTCTTTATCAATCTAATATATTTTTCACTTATGCACATTAGATCGTGAAAATAACTACCATTTGTGAAACCTATTCAAAGCTTTTAAATTTCCTCAAGGGGTTAATATTTTATAAAAACAAACAAACTTCTATTCAGACCCCACATCAAAGATAGCTAATCCTTTCATAGCTTCTTCAGATTGTCAATCAAACTGAACTCCAAATCTTTTGCTGAAAGAATTTAAGCTTTTGAAACTCATCTAAGCATTCATAAGAATTGCCCTTTGGAAATGCCAACAAAGACCTCTACTGAAACTACACAAGATGGAAAAAAAAATTCTAACCTATGCCAGATGGCTTGTCAATCAAAGTAGTGCAGCAGAGCATCTTTTTTAAACTCTCGCTGCTTCATCCTGTTTTTTTCATGTTTAAAGAGCAAGGGATTTTTTAAAAAAACCTTCAAATCATGGCACTTAAACAGAACTTATCAGCCCTTCTAGACAATCTATGTCTATTCCCAAACTGTGGGCTAAGGCCCTTGGAACAGCAAAAATAGGACCTCTTTGAATTCAGAATTATGTCCAAGTGACTGTGCTAAGCTCAGATTTCTCGCCGGTGCAAATCACACCCCAACCCTTTTCTCCCACCATCAAAAATTGGGTATGTTGGAAATGGGGCCTGGATTTCTGCTTCTGGATCCTGTCTGCCAGTTTTCAAGGTCAGTGGAGTCAGCTATAGAGTGCAACGACAAAAACGTTATGGTGAACCTTTATTAAACATTAGTTCAGACTTAACTGGAGTACTGTGTCCAATTCTGAGTACCACATTTTAGGAAGGATATGAAGTCATTGGAGTGGATGCAAAAAAGATTTATGAGAATTGTTCCAGGGATGAAAGACTTCAGTTAATTGAATAGGTTGGAGAAGCTGGGGCTGTTCTCATTGGAGAATTTTGAATAGAGATTTGATGTGTTCAAAATCATGAGAAGTCTAGACAGAGTAGATAGGAAGAAACTGTGCCTATTGGTGGATGGGTTGAGGACCAGAGGTTACGATTTAACATAATTGGCAAAAGGTACAGCAATATGAGAAAAAGCTTTTTTATGCAGCAAGTGTGCACTGTGGCTGGGGCAGATTCAGTTGTGGCTTTCAAAAGGGAATTGAATAATTAACTGAAGATAGAAAAAATCGCAGGGTTATGGGGATAAGGCTGGTGGGTGGGTGTTAGTTGGTGATAGGACTAGCTAAGTAGCTCTTACAGAGAGCCAGCATAAAGTTGACAGGTCAAATGACCTTCTGTGCTGTAACTATTCTATGGTTTAGTTATTGAGTTACGAAACCATGGAGAGGCTTAAACACAAGAATGAGAATTTTACCCTTAAAATTTGGGCCCAGCAGCCAAGAAGGGGAGGGGTGATGGCGAAACTGGATTTGGTGCTCATTAGGATAGAAACAACAGTTTTAATTGATCTTAAAATTACAGGAGGTAAAGTACACTGGCCAGGAACACATTGAAGAAATTGTGCTTAGAAGTGTTGAAGTCTTGGATAAAGGTTTCAGTGGCAGATGGGATGATGTAGGGATGGCTGTGGATAATGTTGTAAGGTGGGATGTATGCACTCTTTTTGATGGGAAGGATATGAGGTCAGAAGCTTAGCTCAGGATTGACCAGAATGATGAGCTTGCAAACAATCTGGTTCACTCTGATGCAGTGTGAGGGAATGGAAGGGCTAATGGAAGGGTATGGATTTTTTGTCAACTGCTGAAAACAGGATTGTTCGGATCTTGCCAATTCTTATCTGGGGGAAATTGTGACTCGTTCACGACAGGATGTTGCTCAAGCGTTCTGACAGCAAAAAGATAAAGAGGGTTTTGAGAAAGACATAGTATAAAGGGAATGCCCATTTTCTCTGAATGAAGCTCTCTTGCCCTTTCAACGTCGAGAGCTCACCGACCATCCTTAATTGGTCTGGAAGAGTGGATTTCTGATCCGTTGTTAAAAAAAATTTAAACTGTAGTTTCAGCTTTAAGAAGTTCCTGAAATTCAAGATGGCATCACTTTGTCTGAAGACAAAGGGCAGAATTTTCCGATCCAGCTGGCAACAGGCTTGAAAGGTGGCATGCATAGAAAATATGGCAGGACCCATTCCACGATGGTGTGAAGGCAGGTGTCAATCTTCTGCTGAGTCCACTGACGGTGGGCCACATTTCCCCCATCGGTCAACAGGGAGCTAATTGTAATGCATTAGCATATAATTAAAAGGCCATCCTGCCAGGCTTTTAGTACCCTGCCGTATTGTTTGTCCACGTCGATGGGAAAGCATGTCGACGTGTTTCACAACAGTACGCAAGCGACGTGCACTTGGCCTTCACTTCAGGGGAACTGAGGTGAGTGAGCAGCAGCATTCTCCACAGCTCGCCCGTTGTTTACAGGACTCGGGCGCAGGGGGGCGGGGTAAACTGATGCCTGGCCTCGGAGGCAGCTGTTGAGGGGCAGAGGTGTCCGGGCAAGTGCTGGCCTCGGAGACGACTGCTGATTGAGGGGTGGGAGTCAAGTGCTGCTCTGGTGTTGCATCCTGTGCACAGGTAATCAGGGTGGGGGGCAGGGTAAGCGAGGGAAATGGCCATGCATTAGGGATCCCTGATACCTGACCATGCCTCAGCAACTAAGACAGATCAGGTGCAGCCACAATAATATGATTGGGGTCAGGCTTCTAGCCTGCCCACCCATGCAAACAGCATAAAGGCACCAGAGGGCCATCAAGCACTCCATACCTTACCCCAGCCCGCCATCCAGCCCAGCATAGACTTCGAGTCCGCCACTACTTTATTGGACCACGGAGCAGTTGGACTGCACACGTTATACAATCTCCTTGCCAATGCTGGCCATGTAGCAGTCATTTCTGGAGGTGCTCACAGCCCTTTGCAATCTCAGCATCCTAGTTTGGACCATTGTCCCCTGTGTCTCAGGTTGACAGGGCAGCCATGCAGCACACTCATCTCTGGCCATCCGAGAGGTGACCAGCACTCTCTAGGAAGCATTAAGGGGCAGTGACACAGGGCCAGGAAAGGTGCTAAGTACAGCCATGATAACCACATCTCTCTCTCTTTCATGCTGCGGGAGGACTACATCAGGATCATGGATCCTGGTGACCTAGCTGTATGCCTGATGGCCTACAGAGACTGTAGATGGCAGAGGAGAGAGTGACTGAGACACCTGGCCGCGCAAAGGCAGGAGCAGCAACCGCATGAAGATGGGGCAGCAGTGGCTCCCACACACACTGCCCAAGAGCAACAGTGAGCCATGGCTGGTCGGTGCCTAGCAACACCCAGAGCCTATAGACGCCACCTGCTATTCTTGCAGATGACTGAGAACCAGTGTCACCAACGACTGCACGTGTATAGGGACCTGGTGACTCACGTCTGCCACTTACTTCAGGACTTGGCGCCAAAGGGACATGGAAGGCATCCACTGCCAACAGTTGTGAAAGTGACCACGGCACTCAATTTCTATGCCAATGGCTCCTGTCAGGGCTCCACAGGTGACCTTTGTGGGATTTCACAATCCACCACCCACAAATGCATCCATGAGGTCACGGATACCATTTTCTCCATGGCACACAACTTTGTGCATTTCGCTGGGGACTGGGACAGCCAGGATGCAAGGGCCATTGGATTCGCCCTGATCTCGGGATTTCCACAGGTGCAGGGTGCGATTGACTGCGCTCATGTGGTGCTCAGGTCTCCATTGTTATGCTCAGTGGACTTCATCAGCCACAAAGGCTTCCAATCACTGAACACCAGAAACGTATCCTGCAGGTGTGCGCACAGTTTCCAGGGAGTGTGCACGACGCCTATGTCCTGAGTCGCTTGCAGATCCCTGCCATCTTCCAGGGTCCACAGAGGCTGCAGGGCTAGCTCCTTGGGGACAAGGGCAGAGGCCATGGCTGATGACAGCCATGCGGCCGGCCTCAGACTGCAGCAGAATGACGCTATAATGAGGCTCATGCAGCAGCTCTCAACTTGGCGGAGCAGACCATTGGGATGCTGAAGATGCGGTTCTGGTGCCTTGACCGACCTGGTTCAGCCCTCAATACTGTCTGCAGAGGGTGTCACGCATCGTTGCCCTCTGCTGCGCTCTTTACAACCTGGCGCTGCAACAGGGTGAGGAGCTGGCTGAGGAGGGGATGGAGGAGCAACATGTCTCCTCCGATGAGGAGGACGCCAATAGTGATGAGGGTGAGGGGGTCCTTGGTGGTGATGACAACGGGGATGAGGCTCTTGCACTGGCTAGATGAGGCAGACGCACTCAGGAGGCCCTCATAGCTGTCAGATTTGTGGAGGATGATGACAACATGCAGTGAGGTGTTCCCATAGATCCTCACGTCGCAGTTGTGAACATTTGACTCCAGTCTGCCTTATCACAGCGCCAATACCCTCCGTGAGAATGCTCCTGTCATGGAGATGCAGTGGAGGCCCTAATTGTCACTCGATCCCAGAAGTACGTTGATAATATGCAATGAGGACACTCCATAGATCTTCACATAGCCTCTGAGAATGTCTGAGTCCTGTCTGGCTGAGGGCAGCTCGCTTGTGCTCCATGATTAGGGCCACCTCAGAGACGCAGCCATGAAACTTTACACGTATCTGATGCTGTGTCCACCTTCAGCCCCCCAGCCCTTCAGGAGCTGGTGCACAGCAGCACTGGTCACAGATGCTGGTGTGATGGGGGCCAGCCCCACCTTAAAGGTGCTGAGAGCACACAAGAGAGAATGTGAGAACTCTGTGGCATCTGCCCACTACATTCTGGCAGCAGTGACCAGCACTGCCAAGGTGCAGTCATCAGTAATGTTTCCAGGGAGTGTGAGGCTGGACCAGCACTGTAGTCTGAAGGCCCTGGACTGAGACACTTGCCTTTTATCTTGTGCCGAAAGGTTTCACATCTGAGTGACAAGAACACTGCTCATCAGAACAAGGAACCACAGGCAGGGTGACATTCTTAGGAGTTTATTGACAATAGTGAACAATGTATACAAGTGATCCACGCCCATGGCCAAGCTGTGCAACTACTTTTACCTAATTTTCCTATTGCCGCTATGTCTTGTTGCTCCCCGGACTCCTACAGCAGAGGTGGAGGCAGCCTGCTGACTGTGATGCCCTGTCTGTGATGACTTTGGTGGGCGTCTTCTGGAGGACCGAGACTTGGAGGGCCCCAGCCTGCTTTCGGGGTCCTGATGTGTGGCAGTGGCACCCTCCTTGGACTGTGAAGCTGGATCTGCTGAGGTCGCAGGAAGAGGGGAGTCAGAAGGGCTGGTCACTTCCCGGGTCACCTGGGTGGATGGCCCCAGAGCGTACACCTGCTGATCCTCCTCCCAATGGATGCCAGGCTGACCCCGTGAAGGGGTAGCTGGAGTGTGATCGATTTGCCCAGCACCCCTCTCGAGTACACACTGTTGGAGCCCAGCAATGGCATCAGCGATGGAGTTAAGCCCACGCAGCAGTACAGGAGTGACCTCCTGGACCAAGGTCTCCATGGCAGCCATCATCCTGCCAGCGTTGACCTCAGTGCATTGTAATGCAGGCGCTATCACCTCAGCCTGAAGATGGACAAACTCCTCCATCATGCCTTGCAATCCGAGGAGTGCAGCGGACATCCCTTCCTGTTTTCCCTAGCTCATCTTTGCAGCTCCAGCAACCGTGACATAACCAAGTCCAGAGTCTCGTCATCTGACTCAGACTCGGCCACATTCAGGCCTCCAGCTGTCCTCCAAATGCTGGGGACCTGGGAAGTCCCTGCCTCTGCCTGCTGTGGATCAGCAAGTGTGATGTGCTCACCAGATTGTGATCCCGAGGCTACTGTAAAGCTAGGTCCCACCAAGGTGTGTGTGTCTGCGCTGGTGGAGGTTGTGGGTGAGTGCTGTGATGGGACTTAAAGGAGGGTGCCTTCAGATTCCTCTTCGGAGGTTGCTTCGGAGCTTGATTGGAGGCCCTTTTAAAGATGGCGGCTGCCGTGATTCAACAGCAGGGTGATGGCGAACAGGCGAATGATAGTCCACCCACCATGGAAAAGGCGTGTTTCACAGGAGTGAATATATAATGAGGTGGGCTCAGAAAGATACAGTGTGAAAACCCGCCATTTTCATTGGTGGGTAGGACTCCGTTTTACCCACCTGCTACCGTACTTTGTGCAATTCTGGGAAAATTCCATCCAAAGCGTTTACCTGTGCTTGCGGGCTTTGGTGCGCTCCTGCTGCAAAGGCGCTGAGCTTTGAAAAAATTTTAAACAATGGCTGCTTGGACTGCCTATCTGCAGATTTCTCAATTTCAGCGCTGTGCTCTAGTGTCGCAAAAGCATCAAATCCTGGCCTTTGCTGTCCTTTAAAGCTGATTCTTTAGTCGCAATTCTTTTGAATTAATTTTTTTTCCCTTTTTGAAGCAAGCTCAGATGCCAAGTGTTCATGCGCTGACTTGAGAATCTGTTTTCTGTAATGGAGTTTTTAAATGACAATTTCTGACCACTGAACTATTTTAAAGTTTCTCAAGACTTGAATGTATTTTTGAATGTAAAAGTTTTAGCTCAGCCCTGCTAGGCCTGCTGTCTCTGCACTCTGGGAATTGAAGCTGGACTTCCTACAGTGAGGAATTTTAACTTTCTGCCTTCAGTTTCCAAGCCTTTTTTTGGAGCTTTTCCTTGGCGATTTTCCATGTGTGGCTGCTTTTCGAGCTTTCAAGTCAGAATGCTTCATCTAAGTTTTCTTTCGTCTTGCAGGACTTTAGTTTTTCTATGCTATTTTTGTGAGCTTTTGGGTTTTTCCATTCACTGCCGCCATGTTGTATGGTGTGGGATACCTATTGGTAGGTCTTAATGAAATCTTTGTAGTCTTAAGTAGGTTAACTATCTATTAAAGTCAAGAACTATGTTCGTATATACAATAAAGGGTTCAAACGAGGAAGTGTGTCCATGCTTGCTTGTGCACATAGCTCTGACTGCACTAGACTGAGCCCCTAGTTGTGGGTCATAATGTTCTCTTATATCACTCCGTGGGAAGTACTGTACTCAGTCCCATGTTAACCCTATATGTGCCTGACCCTTGTACTGCACTTACCTAATAAAATACTTGTAGCCTGTTCCTTCATTTTAATTGATGCAATCCTGTCCATTTTCACTTCTGGTTGGTTCAATGTAATATAGCAGCAATTAATGGAACATGACAAACAAGTATGTCACTTAAACTTTCAAGAAATGTGTATTATGTCAAATATTTTAATATGTTATTTGTTGTGTGGATAGTTATAGCTGTTAAGCTGTACAGTTTTTAAAATTTCTGTTCAAACAATACTGAATGGTGGACAAACTTCGATAAAATTAAAACCATCTCATAGTGGCAAGTAAGCACGTTGGTCAACAAAACCAGAAGTGTCTCAGGCCTGTAAAGTAAAGAGAGAATAAATATTAAAATGTGAAGGATTTTAAGTAACTGCCTAGACATCTATTTCATTGAAATTGTTATATTACATGTTTCCTAATATATGTAATCATCATGATGTAGTATTGAACCAAATGTCAAATATTATGCATCGTCTTGTGCTTCTCAAAATGGTTGAATCATTTGAAAGTACACTATGTAAATGCTCAACAATTTCTTAACCTTCAAAGGTGTTTGTACTTTTCAAGTGATTATAATAAAGTGTTAACTGAAGAAATGTGTAAAATACATCCTAGTTCATTGAGCATTTTCCGTTACTTTTACATTTTATGCAATGACCTTCTCAAGCATTAGTATAAACTTGAAAAAATAAATAATTGTAAGAATAATTTGTCATGCATGTGCATTGATTAAAGTGCTTGGGTAGAACAAATCTACCATTTTGCAGAGGAACTGTTCAGAATAGTCTGTTTACTAATAAATAACAGTAATGTGGGTAAAGTTTTGCTTTGCTTTTCTGTCTTTGGTTGGTTGGCTGGAATGTGCTGAGCCTTAGATTGTTCCACTTCAGTAAAAGTGGAATTTTCCATCAAGTGGGAGTTAGAATTTGAATTAGACTGTGATGAAACATGTTGCATAACCTTATTGAGTTAGCCTCTCAAGGATAGACTCCATCCCTCAGTAATGCATGTTTTCACCTCATTTTGTGTATTTATTTTTTTTAATTAAGTTGAGCTGTTTTGCTTACGAAAAGACATGGTTTTATCTGAAGCTTAGACAGTAAAAGTGATGACTAATGTGCACTGAGCTTCTAATCTTAAGATGTCTTTAAAATGTTAAAACACTTGCCCCCCACCCCCATCCCACCTTTCAAAAACATTCTTGGCTCATTGTCATCTATTATTACAAGAATCACTATCCAAATTGAGTACAGCATTGTAGGGGCAGTCATGTGTGTGGTACAGTAAGTAAACATATGCTGTAAGTAATAATTCAAAATGATTTGCTAATGTTGTCTGCAGAGAACAACGCGATGCTCTGTGTTCCCTACAAAAAATAATACTGCAAATATCCTGTGCACATCTGTGGCATTAAACGTTATTGAGAAGTAATTCAACTCAATTTCTTTCACTTGCTTTATCGTTGCAATAGAATTATAATATGAAAATTCTACATGGTTGAACCACCAACTATAGTGGTTGCTAAACTTAATAGGTATTCTTGACAGCGAGATAACAGTTGTGATCCTATTTATCATGAATCATTAACTGGGCTTGATCATGTTTTTCTTTGGAAGATAGCATGGGATCTTTCTAAATTGGGAGATTTCTCCCCAACTATGTGCTCAAATCTTCCTGGGTCATGAGTCCACTGTGGATGAACTGCTCCCATGCTTCAACTAATACTATTTTCACCAGCTGTAAGAAAGTACATAAGAGTAACCTGATGGTGAGCTATGTTTTGCACTCAGTAGCTCTCTACAGCGATGTATCTGAAGTTAGCAACTCTGTGACGGAGCATAGGCAATGCCACCGCATCATCGAGGTTCACTGGACTACAGCAACACCATTTCAAACATGTTAGATTTTGGAAGAATTTGTTCAATTGAATAGTTTCATATTTCTGTAATTAGATCATGTGTAGTAAAGTTAGCCTGTTGGCAGATCACAGAAAAATCAGCACTGTAGCCTCTCTGGTTCTTGTCTTGAAGGATGATATTGAAAACTGAAGACAGCCTCCTTATTGTAATCTAAGTAACCTTATTGCACCAGTGTAGAGGCCAAAGTGATTAAAACGATTGAAATTATGCCCAATCAACAGCATGTCTCTTTGAAGAATGATTAACTCTTTCAGTGGCTACTGTTTTTTAAAAAAGTACGCATACAATGCACCTTAGAAGTCTTTTTTAAAAAATAAAATCATTGCTTCATTCTGCTCGGTCTGTTTTCTTTGAGCAAATGGATTTTGTCTGCCTTTTGCCTAACAGGGTTGCTGATGTGCATCACTTCAAAACTGAAAGAAAATCTGTGACTAGAAAATATTAAAATTGATCTCTCTTTAGATTAAAAGTATGTTGAAAACAGCATCAGCTTTCTTTATACAACACTTTCAGTTTAGAATACCTGCGTGCATCTTCACTAAGGAATGGTTTTAGTTTACAGACATTTCTTCAAAATACAACAGCTTTTGTTAATGAAGTAATAAATAAAGTATAATTGTTCCCATGTTTTCTTTACTTCTCTCTCGCTCTTCTCTAACCATCACCCCCCAGCCCCTCAGCATTGCCTTGGACAACATACTAAATAAGTATTCTGATTTCTCCAGATGCAACATACTAAATTATTCTTACGTAATGATGTATGAAATGAGTAGATCTGGCTGAAGCATTCAGGGCTCTGAATACATTTCCATCGACACCCACATGTTCTTTGTTGTTCTTGTAAAATGATATGACATGATAGAAAAATGGAATGATCCTTCAGTGAAATTTTATCAGAAAGCATGTTTTCTTGGTCCAGATGCAGAATGCCAGTATCACTTTGGACTGAGATACAGTGATGGTTTCAAAACAAATGAGGTGATAGTTAAATGTTGTGTTAATCCAGTAACCCAATACTCTGGGAGAAATAATGGCAAATCCTTATTTCATCTCAAACATTTTCTAGCAAGCCAAAATGCATTTATTATTACCAATTGCATTTTCAAAAATGTAATCTTTTTACTTAGATTGATACAGAGAAAATGGGAAAGGTTCACGTATCTCTCTATTCTCATTGGAATAATCCTGGTATTCATCCAGCTCCCCCACACTACATGTTGGAATCTGCTGAGTAAAACATTTGTTTTTTCACCTGCTTTCAATAACTGTAATAACTGGTTTTCATTTCTGTGCCCCAGGCTAAAAACCAACCTTTTAACATCAGTCAACAGGGCATCTAGTATTCTAAAACTTCATGTCACTCAGCACTTTTGCAGTAGTGATTCAACTTGCATTATTAGAATGGGTCATACTAATGAATCCAAAAACATATTTCTTCTTGTGTATGCATTCTGCATGAGACAAAAAAAAAATCAAGAATGAAAAAATTGTCATCTAAACATAACAAGTGATACCATTGAATTTTTTTAGAATGTGCAACACTTCAAAGTTAAAAATCCGGCAGGATTTTTACTTTGTCAGGCAGGTGTGGCCTGGGAGTGGACAAGAAAGCAAATGCTACCCGCAATCGGGCCCCAACCGCGATTTCACGCTGGCTGGCCAATTAACGGCCAGCCAGCATGAATTGCACACTGTGTTTCTCAACACTGCTGGGGTGGGATGGGAGGAGGGTGAGCGTGGAGGTTTACACATGTGCATGGGTGCATGCACTGAAAGCTCCCTGAAGGCACAGAGCTGCCTTAGGGAGCTGAAGATTTATAACATTACAAATAAAGATTTTAAAAATAAGGTAAACATGTGTCCTCATGTGACTCTGTCATGTTATAAATGAAATTTAAACATTTTTATTTTATTTTTAATTAACATCAGAAACCTCATCTGGCCCATGGATGAGATTTCCTCAAAAATCCAAAGGCCTCTTGGCCTTTTTGCCTGCCCGCCAACTAAATGGTGTTCCATCGCACACCTGACCTGTGCCTTGTATGTAGTGGAAAGGCTTTGGGGAGTCAACAGGTGAGTTACTCGTCACATGATTCCTAGCCTCTGACCTGCTCTTTTGGCTACAGGATTCATATGGCTAGTACAGCTCAATTTCTGGTCAATAGTAACCCCCAGGATATTGATAGTGGGGGATTCAGTGATGGTAATGCCATTGAATGTTATTGGGCAGTGGTTACATTCTCTCTTTTGGTGATGGTCGTTGCCTGGCACTTGTGTGGCACGAATGTTACTTGCCACTTGTTAGCTCAAGCCTGCATATTGTCCAGTTCTTGCTGCATTTGGACATGGACTGCTTCAGTATGTGAGGAGTTGTAAATAGTGCTGAACATTGTGCAATCATCAGCAAACATCCCCTCTTCTGATGTTATGATGAAAGGAAGGTCATTGGTGAAGCAGCTGAAGATGGTTGGGCCTAGGACACTACCCTGAGGAACTCCTGCAGTGATGTCCTGGAGCTGAGATGACTGACCTCCAACAACTACAAGCATTTTACTTTGTGTTAAGTATGACTCCAATCAGTTGAGAGTTTTCCCCGGATTCCCATTGACTCCAGTTTTCTGCCAGGGCTCCCTGATGCTGCACTCTGTCAAATTCTGCCTTGATGTCAAGGCCAGTCACTCTCAACTCACCAATTCAGCTCTGTTGTGCGTGTTTGAGCCAAGGCAATAATGAGGTCAGCAGCTGAGTGTCCCTGGGAGGACCCAAATTGAGTGTCAGAAGGTTATTGCAAAGCTAGTGCCGCTTGATAGCACTGTTGATGACCCCTTCCATCACTTTATTGATGATGGAGAGTCGACTGATGGGGTGGCAATTGGCTGGGTTGGATTTGTCTTGCTTTTTGTGGATAGGACGTACCTGGGCAATTTTCCACATTGCCGGGTAGATGCCAGTGTTGTAGCTGTATTGGAACAGCTTGGCTAGGGGTGCGGCAAGTTCTGGAGCACAAGCTTTCAGTATTATTGCTGGAATGTTGTCAGGGCCCGTAGCCTTTGCAGAGTCCAGTGGTCTTCAGTTGTTTCTTGGTGTTACATAGAGTGAATCGAATTGGCTGAAGACTGGCATCTATGATGCTGGGGACTGCGGAGGAGGCAAAGATTCATCATGCACTCGGCAGTTCATCCATTCCTTCATTTCAGATCCTTGCATACCTCTTCCCATTTGAACCACAAATTTGTCCTGCTTTCCCTCTTGCTTAGCTGTTACACATCAAAATTATGTTCCTTTTTATGTTTCAGTAATTCTGAGCAGTTACATTGGACTTTTAAGTTTTTTGTTATTCTTTCGTGGGATGTGGGGCATCACTGGCTGTGCCAGCATTTATTGCACAACACTAATTACCCTTGAGAAGGTGGTGGTGAACTGCCTTCTTGAACTGCTGCAGGCCATGTGGTGTAGGTCCACCCACAGTGCTGTTAGGGAGGGAGTTCCAGGGTTTTGACCTAGCATTAGTGAAGAAATGGCAATGTAGTTCCACGATTGCACAGGAAGGGAGAGATTACAAAGATTATAGTAGTGTAGTTCGTACCTTTGTAATGTATCCAAATATAATTTTATTAAATTTTGAAATTAGAGCAGATTAAAATTATGATAAATTTCAGAGCAGGTTTTTAATTTTTTTTTTAGGTGTGCTACCTGAATCCAAGTTGGCAGATATGTAGAGAGAAACAATACTGGGGTCAACCTCACCAGAGTGGTAGACACTAAAATTTACTTGTTCAAATGTGGAGTCTGATTCTTCCAGATTTTAATTGTTGTTGGAGATTTTTTAAAAATGATTTATTTTTCTTTCTATCTCTTTTTACCTCTTAATCTCACCTTTCCCTTTCTATTTTGCTAATTGTGCAGAATTTTGCATTGAACTATATAATCTAACCTACACTCCCTGGTTAGGCACTGTGTGGCTCAATAAGAATCCTTGAGTCTATTTGATTGAAGAGGCGCATTGTTGCTTGTCTTGTTCAAACAGGTCCCAGATTCTCTGTAGAGGATGTTGTGCTGTATCAGACTCCTATAATACTCCTGAAAAGTCTGTGGCAGCTATGAGTACAATGAGCAGTGAGTACTGTCCATTTACTGCTGAGTGCAAATTCCGGGCCTTTGCCTCACAATATGCTTCATTACAAAAGAGCAGATGAATTTTACTTAAGTCACTTTGAAATGTCTGCAACTAAATTTCATGGACGTGCAGTGACTATTAGGTAGGCAGACACTTCTGTTCCAGAAGGAAATCCTTCTTGTTCATGAAGGTAGTTTGCCTTGTTTTCTTCACAGAAAAACTATATGTCATTCACCTTTTATGAAGATGGCTGAGTTTTCCAAAATTTAACTACTGTACTTTTCATGGTCAATTATTGGTTTCCATGTAAAACGATAGTTCTTTTCCAGGGTATTATCAAATAGTAACACTCTGATAACTTAAGCAACATTTTTTTGACTTCTAAATTGAACTTTTGTCCTTTGAATTTGTGATAACAAATACAACGCTTTAATTTTGAAATAACAATTGATGCTGACTTAAAGAGTTACTCACATTGTGCACTAAAATCAGCTACTTGCATCTACTGTGCAAAACGTTTTGCCTAGAATAAACTTAAGATTTTGATTCTAGACCAATCTTTGTAATCATTCTAGCGTAAAAGCTTCCCACTCTACCTCATTTGAGCATTACCTATTATAGATTGCTGAATGGCACACCTCTAGTGTGGCCTGTAGGGCTACATAGAGATACCAGTGCTAATAATATATTTGGGTGTGAATAGTTTGATGTCAGCTTGTTGGAATTAGGTCATTGTAAAATGAAATTGGGATAGATATGCTGTTGTGTTTGTCCCATTATGAAATTGCTTTGAAACAAACCAACTATGGTATCCAGTGCATCTCAGGAATTTGACATTTGAGTCATCTTGCATCAGTGAAGTTTTCTTCCTGCTGACTAGTTTCAGTATTTGTTATGAACTGCAAATGTTGGGAAATAACTACTGTGTGATAACCTGAATGCAAACACCCATTGATTATTTGCTTTTATAATCCATACACCTTGTAGTGTAGTACTGTGCTGAGGATATCTGGTGGTGTTTTTGTAAGAATACAAATGTGTTTGAATAAGCCCAGGAATGAATACTAGTAGAGTGCTGATAATTCTACTCCATCTGACATTGATACCATGATGCTGTTGCAAACCATAGCTGCTACAAATAAACTGCAGTAAATGCTTTATTGTAGCTTCTCAAACACTAATAAAAATGTTTCAAAAATCTCAATTGCAAGTAACTATTCCGGATGGTCTTGTGGTGTAATGGATAGCATCCTTGCCTCTGAGCCAGAAGCTTCAGGTTCAAGTTCCACTCCAGGACTTGATGACCAAGAAAGGCTTGTTCATAATGCAGCCAAACAGGTTGAGTGTTAACTTGTAAATCCTTTCAACATATGCCAATGGCAGGCGGTAAGAACAGGAGAGATTCCTGGTCAGCCATGTGATGGAAAGAAAATTGGACCCTCTATCATCACTATTCATAGCTAGTGATTATTCATGCATTTGAAAGTGTATGTTGTCACAGCAATTCGGACTCCTTGGTGGTGGTGGGGGTGCTGTTGGTTGGCTTGACAGTCGGTGTGGATCAGATTGGCGCCAACCGCATGAGGTTCGATCCCTGTTCCAGCTGCGGTGGATTTGGGACCTACCTCCTTGGTGGAGGTCGGGGCGCTGTGGGTCGGACCTGCCTTTGGGAAGAGAACTCGAAGAAGTAGTAGTAACTTTATAGTTTTATATTCTATAGCACTGTTACTTTTTGACCATCTGTTACTGTTGGAATGCTGGAAAGAACAAAACTTTAATTTAAATAGCACCCTTAATTTAAATAGTGCCTTTAATAATTCTCTGTCTTAATAGCTTGAGAATTATGTATTTTATGTAAACAATGAATCTGACATGGAAGCTTGCCTTTCACCCTACTCAGTGTGTTGTTTGTGTCTCTTGTGCTAACAATGTTGGAAGTAAAATGATGCTAAGAAATGAGGTTCAGTGAAATGTTTTATAGTACTATTTATAGCTTATACTATTTGATTTCCTTATTTTTACATGGTATTTACAGTGCTGAAACAGGGCAAGGCTATGGAGGAACTTGAAAACAAAGATAATTTTAAATTTGTGGCCATTGGGAGACAAGTTTAGGGTAGGGCAGAAGATGGGAGGCCTGCCAGAAGACCTTTGGTTTAGTCAAGTCTGGAGGTAACAAAGGCAAGGTTGAGGGTTTCAGCTTGAATGAGGGGCAGAACCTGGCAATGTTACAAAGGTGAAAGTAGGCAGTCTTGGTGATGACATGCAGATTATGGCCTTGTCATTCTTACTACCAAAATGTACCATCTTACCCTTAACTATATTGAAATTCGTTTGCTAATTACAGACCTAAATCTACCTCTATTTACCTTGTATTTTGTCACAACTTCGCTGTATTAACTACACCTCCCAATCATCTACAAACTTTGATATTGCCAAATGTTTTGTAATTGATGAACAACAGTCAGCACTGATTCACGTCCCATCTTTTCCCAAGTAAAATGTTTTACTGACTCGTGCAATTGGCGTATAAATATTACTTTGTTCTCAGACTTGTGTGTGATCTTTTCAAAGGATTAGAGGTAAAAGTTATTCCAATAGTTTTGGATGAAGGAATAGTTTGTCCCTAATGTTTTGAATAAAGCTTGGCCATTTCCTTCCAGTGTTAAGTACTTATAAAATATAATTGTTGTGAATTGCAGCTGTTGGAAATTTATTAGGCCAGGAATCATTTGGTTATTAGTTATTTACCTGTTGGTTGCTGTTTATTTTCCCAACCTTCAACTATCATCAAACTAGAAGTTAATAAGCTCAACAGCTGCTGATAGTACTACTCCACACTAGACCTGGGTACCCCATAACATTTTTTTTTACCTGTTTCATGTTTACGAACAGTGAGGTGAGCAATGTTAGATTTTCTCATTTTCAATAATGGAATAAAAAATAGTGCGAGTCAGGAGTAAGGTTTCAATTATTTCTCAGTCTTCCTCATGTTCCCTTCAGGTTTCAACTTTCAGATTGCCTTTTTCGCTCTCTCTCTCTCTCTTCTGCTCTCTCATCTTTATTTCCCTTTTTTTTTAACTTTTTCTCTCCCTGATTTTGTTTATATGCATAGTTGGCTTTGGTCAGTGTGATTTTCTGATTTAACCTATGCATGTAAATTGTAGATAAAAACCTCATTCAATGTTGGTATTACACCAGTTTTATTGTTTTGTTTTCATGCTTAAGACAGCAAAGATATTTTTTCACTTGCATAGCGCTCTGAATCAGCAGCAAGTGCTCCCAGATTGAGTATAATGAGGGTCAGATGCACGGTTAACTCACTCTAAACTTCCCTAGCAACATTTCTTATCTCAGCTTCAGAAGGGAGTGCTCTCAGCCTCAAGCAAAATTAATTTGACATTTTTCATCTCACACATCCTTATTATTCTTCTGAAAGAGGTTATCCATTTTGTACTTAAAAAAAAAAGACCAGTTTTTGCAAAACTAAGCCGAGTTTGACTTCAGTCTGGATGTCTTAAAACCCAAGCTCCAAAGTGGAAAATGTATGTAGCATCCAGTCTTGACCTGCTTTTTAAAAAAAGCAGATATTGGCTTATCACCTGTTGATGTGTGCAGTTTTTTTATTATATTTAACGTAAACAATTGAAAGATAAAAACATTTGTTTTATGTGCAGCTAATTAAACATGTATGATGGACAGTTATAGATACCCAAGAGTGATTACAAGGACAGCACTGAGTAACAGGAAGTGGATCACCACACAGAGCAGGGATTTAGATGTTGTGATATAAACCACGAAAGTCTTGTTTCAATTGAAACTCAAGATTGGAAAACTATCTTGCAATCTTTTGATTTTACTTTGATGGCTGATTCGCTCTTGTTTTGATGGGAAAGCGGAGTAGGAATTGAGGGCAATAGTTGCATATAGGTTCAGGTGAGACCACCTCTGTTTATTGTGTACATCAATGATTTGGATATAGTCCTGAAACGATTTGTGTCAAAATTTGAATGTGATATAAAAGTATGAGGTATAGATATTTGGGATTACTGGAAGCCGACATTATGGCAGCACTTCAGATTAATATGGCAAATGTTTTCTTAAAAAAATTGGAATGATCTATTCTGTCACAAGAAAAATATAATATAAAGGCCGAGAACTAATGACAAACCTATATAAAACTTTAAGATGTCAGTCAGACTACTGTGTACAATATTGGGCTGGACAATAAAGGAAGGATATTGAGGCTTTAGAACTGGTATATGGTAGATACACTAGACTGCTGCCTGGTATGGGGAAATACAAAAAAAGGCTTAAATTATTTTGCTTTTTTGGAACAAAGCATGTTATGGGACAAAATGATAGAAATGTCAAATTGATGAAAGAATTGAATAGAAGCTCATAGACACAAGTTTAAGTATACCAGCTATAACAGAGGGCAGGGAAAACTTCTTCACACAAAGTTGTAAGGCTGCAGAATTCACTTCCTGGGTTGGTGGTTGAGGCAGAAACAATTTCAACATTCAAGCTTAGGTTGGATAGGTGGAAGAAAAAAGAGTGAAGGGGAAACAGGGCACATGAATTTTATTCGACCAATTTTCTCATGTGGAGGGTAAATGACTACATACCCTGGTTGAGCCAAATGACCTGTTTCCATGTTGTGACTTGTATGTGTTTCTGTCTGTGGATGAGAGTTGGAATAGGAAGCAGCAATTAAATGTTTCATAAGACATCACAGAAAGTTCTCTATATTTAATCATTTTAAACTTGATGTTTAATTATTACACTACTAATGCATACTAAAGTGGCTCTGTATGACTTATGCAATCCCAGGATTGTCTGCCTTTATGACATATTTAAAAGAGTCCAAACTAGATTACAACATTCATTAGCAAAGTGGATGTGTAATTGAGGGACCATATTTGGTTGTCTCAAACTTGGCAGTGAATAGATCTGGAGCATGTAGGGGAGAGAAAGGAGGAAGAGAAGGTTGAAGTGGTAAAAATATTAACATTCAAAATTAAACACCAAAAATTGTTTATGTTTGTCAATCATCTAATGTTCAGTCAAGCAACAGTTATCCATGCATATATCTCACTCATATGCTTTGTATTACGGTAAAAAGTAATCACTCGAGCATTTTGGAAAGTGCCCTCCTGCAGAGTGTTTTGGATCAAAAACATTTGGCTGCATTCCCATTTTCCATTATTTACGACTGACTCTTTGGGAAACTGTACACCAGTAAAGGTCGCAGTGCATTTCTAGCCATTCCTGAATACGTAGCTGGTTTTTATTTTAATGCTGAACATTACAGAAGTTATCAGTGAACAAAAATGTAACAACATTTGGAAAGAAGCGCTGGCTAAATGGAAAATATTGTGCTTGTGATATGGGATTTATCCTTAATTAACTGCATCCCCACTGTTCATCCAGCAAAAGGTGTGCCAGTGCATTGTAAATTAGCATTGGTGAACTTGTTAAACCTGCATTTTTTTGTAATAGATACAGACTCAGATATGAAAGTGAATGAATAATTGACAGAATATAATTTGGAGTTACATCAACTTTTTGCTAAAAAATTTGCTGGGTTGTTTTATTATAGTTTTTAATTGACTTTTTGTGTGAACATTCATGCTAATGGATGTTTAGCAGTCTTCATGCTGGGGAGTGAAACAATTTTTATTATTGGGCACCCATTTCCAAGATCGTGTATAGTGTGATGGATTAGAGAATAAAGTTTTCCCTACATTGCACTAATGATATATCTCAGCTCCATGAAACCTCAGAAGATTGCATCTTATACACCACGACCAATACATTTTTTTAAATTGGCAAATAGGTGGCTGCAATTGTTAGCATGAAAACATTTGGTGTTCTTTATCTTCTTTCCTTCCCCTTTGCCCCATGGCATTACTATTGTAGTTTACAATTTTGAACTCCTGCTGCTTGTCAATCAAACCTATTACAAAAGCAAAATCTTGCGTATTCTGGAAACCTGAACTATAAACAGAAAAAGCTGGAAATACCCAGCAGGTCTGGCAGCATTCTTGGGGAGAGAAAAAGAGTTAATGTTTGTTTTGATGAAAATTCATCAACCTGAAATTGTGACTCTGTTTCTCTCTCCAAAGATGCTGCCAGAACTGCTGTGCATCTCCAACATTTTCTGTGTTTACCATCAAAACCGATTTTTTTAACCTCTTCAGTAATGTCTTCAAAAGTTCCCTTTGTGCATTTCATTTATTAGTTCCCTCCCCCCCCAATTTGCAAAGTATATTGGTGCATTTTCTTACATTAATGAATTCAAACTATTATTACCACAATGCTTGTTCCTCTCTCCACCTTGTCCTGAATAACTGTTTGAAAAGGTTTGCCAGTATCTAAAAAGTTAATGCTTACATGTTCTGTAAAGGAGTAAACGAATCATTCAAAATGTTTTGAAACAAAATAATTAATCGTTGAATAAATTGGAACCCTTGTTAAAATTCCCCTGAAAGTGTTTACATTTGTGCAACAAAAGAATGTTAGCTTCATAATAAAACTGTTTACTTTTTATCTTGATTTCAATTTAAGTTGATCTGTTGTACAGTTTATATCTGACAAACTGTGATTGTAACTGTAAAATTAAGTGTAGTTTAAGGCATGTACTGTACATAGTGAATAGTGTGCTTCTGTGCAAAAGGACTGACGCTTTTTTCCTTTTCTCTCCATCACCACACCCTGCTGCCAGACAAAATAGCCCATCTTTCAGGAGTGGTTTATTTTAAGAGCCTGGCCAAGATTTCAAACAAAGGGAAAGGTATCCTAAATAAAAACAGGAAATACTGAAAAAACTCAGCAGGTCTGGCGGCAGATGCAGAGAGAAAAACAGTTAACGTTTTGAGTCTGTATGACACTTCTTCAGAGCTGAAGAGAAGTAGAAATGTGATGGGTTTTATGCTGTTGAAGAGAGGGGGTTGAACAGGTGGAGCAAAATAGAATGTCAGGAATAGATTGGAGCTCAGTAAAGATTAAGTGACAGAGATGATATTTTAAAGACTAAGGCAAACCTTAGTGTGCTCAAAAACAAACCCATACCCTTGGCTTATTTTTATAATCATATAACCAATATTTTTAAGAATCTGTTCTGCATTGCTGCAAAATCAATTAACATTTCTGAGCGTGAATGAAATTGTGTATAGTGACAAGGCAGTCATATTCCCCTAATTACAGAGAGCAAGTTGAAGTAAATTCTAAAAATCACTATTTTAAAAAATCTACACATCTGATGGTAACAAATAAAGCGGTGGGGGGAGGGGGCATTTATGGCAACTTTACCAGCATTTTGTCTTTAGCGTTCAACTGTGTTTGTACCCAAATGGTCACAAGTTTGCCAGACACATCTTGCAATCATCACTACTCAGCCTAAGATGAGGACTAATGCCCATACTTCTCAGTCAAGTCTATAAAACATTCTGTTTCTTGCAGGTGTGGTCACTCGCCTGTGCACCGATCCCGTGAGATGGCAGCTCGAGCCCTAGTTCCTTTTGTTGCAGTGGATCATATACTTCCTATGGCACAGTCCTTGCTGGAAACCTTACCTGCACCCACTGACCTATATATACAACAGAACCAAATCCATGGGACGCTGCTGCAGGTAGAGATCAAACATCAAAACCCGAGAGTCTGAAAGAAGCTTTCATTTATTGGCTAAATTTAAAAATGTGCTCTGGCAACCAAATCTCTTCAAAAGTAATTCAGCTAGACCCACTCCCCTGCCCTTTCCCTGTACCCCTGCAATTTCTTTCTCTTCAGATGCTTATCTAATTCCTTTTTGAAAGCCACATTTGAATCTACCTCCACCATACTCGTTTCTTCAAGAAGCAACCCAAGTGTATAAATTAGAACCATAGAAAAGTTACAGCACCGAAGGAGGCTATTCGTCCCATTTTGTCCATGCCAGCCTGAGGACACTCAGGTGCCCTTTCTAAACCCACCTTCCTGCACCCGGCCCATAGCCCTGCAGCTTATAGCACTTAAGGAACAGATCCAGCTGCTTTTTAAAAGAGTTTAAAGTTTCTGCCTCTACCACCAACTTGGGCAGCGAATTCCAGACACCCTCTGCATAAAAAAAGTTCTTCCTCCTGTCCCCCTACACCTTCTGCCACTTATCTTGAATCTATGTCCCCTGGTTCTAGAATTCTAGAAGGGAAACAATTTTATTCTGTCCACTCTATCTATTCCCCTCATAATTTTGTACACCTCAATCAATTCACCTCTCAGCCTTCTTTGTTCCAGGGAAAATAACCCCAACTCTAATCTCGCCTCATAGCTACACTTTTCTAACTCTGGCAACATTCTTGTAAACCTCCTCTGCACTCTCTCCAGAGCTATTATGTCCTTCCTGTGATGTGGTGACCAGAACTGTACACAATACTCCAGTTGTGGCCTCACCAGTGTTTTATACAATTCCAACATTATATCCTTACTTTTATATTCTATACCTCTGCCAATGAAGGAGAGCATTCCATATGCCTTCTTTACAGCCTTGTCTACTTGAACTGCTGCCTTCATGGACCTGTGTACTTGTACGCCAAGATCTCTCACTTCATCTACCCCTCTTAGTATGTTCCCATTTATTTTGTAATCCCTGTAACTGTTTGACCTCCCTAAATGTATGACCTCACACTTCTCTATGTTAAAATCCATCTGCCACTTTACCGCCCACTCCACCAACCCATCGATATCATTTTGGCTATCCTCTACACTATCCACTACTCGGCCAATCTTTGTGTCATCTGTAAATTTCCCAATTGTGCCCCCCACGTTCATGTCCAAATTGTTAATGTTTAACACACACAGCAAGGGTCCCAACACCGAGCCCTGTGGAACGTCACTTGAGACAACTTTCCATTCGCAAGGGCATCCATCGACCATTGCCCTTTGGTTCTTGTTACAAAGCCAACCTTTTATCCAGTTTGCCACATTACCCTGTATCCCATGGGCTTTTACTTTCCTGACCAGTCTGCCAAGTGGGACCTTGTCAAATGCCTTGCTAAAATCTATGTATACAACATTCACTGCACTACCTTCATCAACCCTTCTTGTCACTTCCTCAAAGAATTTAATCAAATTTGTGAGGCAAGACCTTCCTTTAACAAATCCATGCCAACCATCCCTGACTAGTCCATGCCTTTCCACATGACAGTTAATCCTATCTCTCAGGATTGATTCTACTAATTTGCTCACCACCGATGTAAGACTAACTGGCCTATGATTGTTTGGCATTTCCTTTGACCCCTTTTTAAACAATGGAACTACATTTGCATTTCTCCAGTGCTCCGGTACCTCTCCTGTATCTGGTGAAGATTGGAAAATCATCCTCAGAGCGTCTGCTATCTCCTCCCTGACTTCCTTCAGCAGCCTCGGAAACAATCCATCTGGCCCTGGTGACTTATCAACCTTCAAGGATTTCAACCCTTCGAGTACTTCCTCTCTCTTTATGAGACTATCCCATCCAATACCTCACAGTGTTCCTCCTGGCCTGCTATGTCTACATTCTCCCATTCCTTTGTAAACACGGAGACAAAATATTCATTCAAAACCCTTCCCACAGCCTCTGCATCTACACACAAGTTTCCATCTTCATCTCTGATAGGTCCAACTTTTTCCTTAACTAACCTTTTAGCATGAATGTATTGGTAAAATATCTTTGGGTTATCTTTAACTTTATTTGCTAATTTTTTTTCATGCCCTCTCTTTGATTTCCTTGTTTCCTTTTTTACTTTGTCCCTGCACTTCCTACATTCGTCTAGGCTATCTGCAGTGCTTAGTTCTTTGTGCCTATCGTACGCTTTCTTTTTCTGTTTGATCTTCCCCTGTATTCTTCTAGACAACAGGAAGGTCTAGATTTGGCAGTACCACTTTTTTTTTAAAAATAAAGAACTGCAGATGCTGGAAATCCAAAACAAAAACAGAATTACCTGGAAAAACTCCACAGGTCTGGCAGCATTGGAGAAGAAAAGACTTGATGTTTCGAGTCCTCATGACCCTTCAACAGAACTAGGTGAATCCAAGGAGATAGGTGAAATATAAGCTGGTTTAAGGTGGGGGGGCGGGGGTGGTGGTGGTGGTGGTTAGGTGGGGGGAGAGAAGTGTGGGGGGGTGGTGGTTGGGTGGGGGGAGAGAAGTGTGGGGGGGTGGCGTTGGGTGGGGGGACAGAAGTGGAGGGGGGGTTGTGGTTGTAGGGACAAGCAAGCAGTGATGGGAGCAGATAATCAAAAGATGTCACAAACAAAAGAAAACAGAGGTTTTGAATTTGGTGATATTATCTAAATGAATGTGCTAATTAAGAATGGATGGTAGGGCACTCAAGGTACAGCTCTAGTGGGGGTGGGGGGGCATAAAAGATTTAAAAATAATGGAAATAGGTGGGAAAAGAAAATTTATATAAATTATTGGAAAAAACAAAAGGAAGGGGGAAGAAACAGAAAGGGGGTGGGGATGGAGGAGGGAGTTCAAGATCTAAAGTTGTTGAATTCAATATTCAGTCTGGAAGGCTGTAAAGTGCCTAGTCGGACGATGAGGTGCTGTTCCTCCAGTTTGCGTTGGGCTTCATTGGAACAATGCAGCAAGCCAAGGACAGACATGTGGGCAAGAGAGCAGGGTGGAATGTTAAAATGGCAAGCGACAAGGAGGTTTGGGTCATTCTTGCGGACAGACCGCAGGTGTTCTGCAAAGCGGTCGCCCACAGAGATGTTTGGAGAGGCCAAACGTAAATCTTCTATGCCCCCCATCTCCACTAGAGCTGTACCTTGAGTGCCCTACCATCCATTCTTAATTAGCACATTCGTTTAGATAATATCACCAACTTCAACACCTTGTGTTCTTTTGTCTGTGACATCTTTTGATTATCTGCTCCTATCACTGCTTGCTTGTCCCTACAACCACACCCTCCCCTCCACTTCTCCACCCCCACCCCCACCGCCCCCCGCCCCCACCTTAAACCAGCTTATATTTCACCCATCTCCTTGGATTCACCTAGTTCTGTTGAAGGGTCATGAGGACTCGAAACGTCAACTCTTTTCTTCTCCACCGATGCTGCTAGACTTGCTGAGTTTTTCCAGGCCATTCTTTTTTTTGTCGGGGACATGTCTACTTTGTACAATTAGGATCTCGTTTTTAGTGCTTCCCACTGGTTTTCCACTGTTTTATCTTCCAGCAGTGCCTTCCAGTCCACCTCAGCCAAGTCCCTTCGCATTTCTGCAAAATTTGCCTTCCCCCAGTTCAAGACTTTTACTCCTGCCTTATCTCTGTCCTTTTCCATGGTAATGCTAAATCTAACTGAATTGATCACTGTCCTTGATATGGTCACCAACTGTCACTTCACCCACTTGCCTTTCTTTGTTTCCCAAAACTAGGTCTAGAATTGCATCTCCTTTCGTTGGGTTTGTCACTAATTGGTTGAAAAATTTCTCCTGGACGCACTGCATGAAATTTTCTCCCTCAGTGCCCCTTACGTTGTTTGAATCCCAGTTGATATTAGGATAGTTGAAGTCTTCTACTATTATTGTCCTCTTGTGCCTACAAGCAGAAATTTGCCTACATATTTGTTCTTCTATCTCCCTTTCATTATTTGGGGGTCTGTAGTACACTCCCAGTAGTGTGACTGCCCCTTTTTTATTTCAAAGCTCAATCCATAAAGCCTCGTTTGTTGACCCATTTAGTATATCATCCCTTCTCACAACTGGAATTGATTCTTTAACCATTAGTGCTACTCCACCTCCTTTTTTAATCTCCTACTCTATTCTGTCTGAAGACTATAACCAGGGATATTTAGCTGCCAGTTTTGTCCCTCCTTTAGCCAGGTCTCAGTTATAGCAATGATATCCTGCTGCCATGTGTCTACCTGTGCCCTTAACTCATCTACCTTGTTTGTAATACTCCTTGCATTGAAGCATAAACAGTTTAACCTCATCAATTTCCCTTGCTGGACACTTTTTAAACTTTGCTTCCCCTGTAACTCCATGTCTATCACAACGTCCCTAGCTAATGTTCTACCTCCATTTGATCTGACCTATCTGATCCTGCTCCTGGAATCCCACCCCCTGCCACACTAGTTTAAATACTCCCCAACAGAACTAGCAAAAGCCCCTGCAAGGATACTGGTCCCAGCTCTGCCTGGCTGCAGCCCGTCTTGCTTGAACAGGTCCCACCTTCCCCAGAACCGGTCCCAGTGCCTCAAGAATCTGAATCCCTCCTGGCTACACCATCTCTCCAGCCACGTGTTCATTTGGTCTATCCTCTTATTCCTGCTCTCGCTAGCACGTGGAACTGGGAGTAATCCTGAGATTACTACATTTGAGGTCCTGCATTTTAATTTATCTCCTAACTCCCTGTACTGAGCTTGCAGGTCCTTATCACTTAGTTTACCTATGTCGTTGGTCCCAATGTGTACCACGACCACTGGCCGCTTACCTTACCTCCCCAGAATGTCCTGCAGCCGCTCCGTGACATCCCAGACCCTATCACCAGGGAGGCAACATACCATCCTTGTTTCATGTTTGCGGCCACAGAAGCGTATGTCTGTGCCCCTAACTATTGAATCCCCTATCACTATGGCCCTGCCACTTGTTTTCCTCCCACGCCTCTGAGCAGCAGAGCCACCCACAGTGCCATGAACTTGGCTGTTGCTGCTTTCCCCTGAGAGGCCAGCCCCTCCAACAGTATCTAAAGCGGTATATCTGTTAGAGAGGGGGGATGACCACAGGGGACTCCTGCACTATCTTCCTGGGTCTTTTATTGGTCCTGATGGTCACCCATTCCCTTTCTGCCTGTGTAATCTTCACCTGCGGTGTGACCACCTCGCTAAACGTGCTATCCACGACTTGCTCAGCATCGCGGATGCTCCACAATGAGTCCACCTGCAGCTCCAGCTCCGAAATCCAGTTAGCTAGGAGCTGCATTTGGACACACCTTCCGTACATATGGTCACCAGGGATGTTGGAAGCGTCCCTCATTTCCCAAATCCTGCAGAAGGAACACATCACGGGTCTGAGATCTCTTGCCATGACTTCCCTCTCGCTTAAGCTTGTTACTCCCTTAAAAAATACGCTAGCTCGGGACCTTACTTATGTTAGTTAGGAACCTTGTTTCTTGACTAATTATATTTTTACAGTACTACTCTATACTTTATTTAGCTCCTACCTCAGTATTAAGCAATGAATAACTTTAATGGATTGAAAAAAAACTCACCAAGATTTACTCACCACTCAGCTGCTTTTTTAAAAATCCACTTTCAGAAGTGTCCCTCACAGATCTGGTTCACTCCTGAAGGTATTGCCTCTTCTTTTTATTTTGGTTTGAGGAGGAGAGAGGGATGGAAACACTACAGCAATGTAATGTTTGGGGCTAATCCGTTCTTTGACAGTGGGTCCTCCGCGATCCCCTTCTGAGTTGCGGTGTCTGCGGTGACTTCTTCCAGAATGCTTCAGTCACTTCTCACTACTGCCCTCTGTTGGATGCATGTATTTATCTAAATTAAGAAATAGAGGCAATGTGAAGCCCCTCAACCATTGAAAACTCCCCAGTTTCATTGCCAATTGAATCTTCTGCTCTGTCTATAGAACTTGCTATCTGATTCATCCTTCATTGCTTTGAAATTTCAATGGAAAATAGCCCACTGTAGTTAACATGTTCAAAGTCATGAGGGTTTGGACGAAGTAAAGAAAAATTATTCCTATTGGTGGAGGTATCGAACTACAGGACACAGAATCAAGGTGATTGGCAAAAGAATGAAAGGAGGAATGAGGAAAAGCTTTTTTATGCAGCGATCTGAAATGTACTTACTGAAAGGGTGGTGGAGGTAGATTCAGTTATGACTTTGAAAAGGGAATTAGATAAGGGAAAATAATTGCAGGGGGAATGGAAAGGACAGGGGAGTAGGACTAACTGAATTGCTTTTGAAGAGGGTCAGCATGGGCTCAACAGGCTGGTTGGCCACTTTCTGTGCTGTAACCATTCTATTATTCTACACAATCATTATAAATGAATCATAGCTTTTGCCTGTTAATGACGACGTTTTGTGGTTTATCTTTTGGGATGCCAAAATACTTCTTGTAACTACCACAAATTTTGTCGTAGTATCATAAAAATTTAATTCTACAAAATAACAGCGGAATACCTCCAACAAGTGGTAAAGGTGCTGCTTTGCAATTGGATAATAACTTATATCATGCTGCTCAGTTCAGTCTCATAACCCAACTGGTTGTTTTGTGTGTTTTGAGTTAAATTTTGTTATATAACATATTCTAATAACATAAATCGGGATCCGAGATTGGGTATGAATGAAGTAATCTTGACAGTTACATGCAACATAAATGTATATAGCAGTTTTATCATTTGCTTCAATGCAGTACAGATGAGATTAGAGCAAAGGTCTTTAGGACTAAATGGGTAATTTGATGTTATCCCATGTCAAATCCAGTGAAGGCATGACCTATTTATAACTTTAAACATGTACTGCATTCAGTATATAATTTTCTAGAGCTGTCTTGTATTTAAAAATGTACACCAACAAGATTGCTAAGATGGCTGTCGAAGATCAGGTGAGTTTTGCAATTTCTGTGCAATCTACCTCAAGTCTCCAGAAAGTTCTTTATTAAATGACTGGTTAGGGGAGAGTGCCGGGGGGGGGGGTCTTTTTGAATGGACATACCATTGGTGAGACTTACAGCTGCTATTGTTTGTGGTTTACCCACTCAAAATCTATAGACTTCTAGACCCACTGTCTCCAAGCTCAATATTTAACAGGAGAGAGCTGCAGATACCAGTTAATCATAAGTAGGTGTGAATGGCAGTCATCTATGTCCCATTGTGTAGCAATGCCTTTGCACTTCAAAACCATTCTGGGTGGACAGTTGCAGTTGATCATGTGACCAAAACTGGCTTCAGATCACAAATTCATTTATCCCAAGAACCAAAGGGACACTGCTCAGTCTACACAGCACACCAGCTGTGGGACATCAGCAGAAAAAGGCAGGAGACCCACGACTTTTTAAACCTGGAGACTGCTGCATCTTAAAAGGCTCCCAGCCTAGTTCCTGTTCCAAGTCTACCTGTATAGAAACATGGCCTCCTGATACAAAAACCACAAGTAACCAACTTCACGATCTGCTGAAAAGGCCATCTCTTTGAGGGAATCCTGCAATAATTCTGATGAACGACACCAGCTGGTGAAACCATCTAGACTACCGTTCAGGAGTGAAAACAGCTTCTTCAATGCGCCCACAATGACTGCTTTTCCTACAATAAGCCAAACATGTGAACTATGAACTATTCTTTTGTTTATAAAAACAAAAAACTGCGGATGCTGGAAATCCAAAACAAAAACAGAATTACCTGGAAAAACTTAGCAGGTCTGGCAGCATCGGCAGAGAAGAAAGTTCTGTGGAAGGGTCATGAGGACTCAAAACGTCATCTCTTTTCTTCTCCACCGATGCTGCCAGACCTGCTGAGTTTTTCCAGGTAATTCTATTTTTGTATTCTTTTGTTTAGATTGGTAAAAGTGCATTATGCACTCTAACTGAATTTTTTCTCAAGTGTGTACATGTGTGTGTTCGTGTGTGTGCTCGTATGTGTGTGTACACACGTGCCAAATGACTGACATAGCATTAGACTTTCGGGGTGAATGTATGAATAAATAATCCTCTTTATTTAAACCGAAGAAAGCTTGCTACTTGTTATTCAAAATTGGTCACACGCTCAGGTTGAGAAACACACACACGCTCCTCCAAAAACCACACTGATTACGGACAGTCAGGGAACAAGGGTTTCAGTTTCTCTCTCATCTCTGTCCATTACACACGAATTAGGACCATGCTGTGCTGAAATCTTGTTTGCACTTATTCGACATATATATTTTTAAAGTTGAAGAAATAAATATAATCAAACAGGGAATAGTAACAAAAAAAGAACAATTTGTTCTTCAGTTGGAAATGGCTAGAATAATCTTGTTTGAAGTATTCCTGTGATTTAAAAAAAGCATTGTACATCAGGATTGGTAGTTTCTTGTACCGTTTTCTATCTGTTTATTTTTTTCCCAAGGAGTGCCAAAAATTGCTTTTGGATTAATAAAACTCAATGGTAACTTTGTTCTTTACTAATGTTCATTGTGATTTTATCTGGAAATGAGTAGGAGTGTCCCAGGTTTTCCAAGTTCTTAGTTTTGCTTGTCAGCTGGAAGAACAGTACTATTGCAGCCACTGACTTGTCCATGGTTTCCATTCGTGCAGCTCCATCTTGGAACAGCATGTGATCTTAGAATGGGGAATCATCATATACCCTCCCAAAGATAAAATGGTGCTTCACCTGGTGACATGAATTGAAACATATAAGACCTGAGGGGTCTTGACAGGGTGGATGTGGCGAGGATATTTCCTCTTGTGGAAAAATGTAGAACGAGGGGGTCACTGTTTAAAAATAAGGGGTCGCTCATTTAAAGCAGAGATGATGCACAATTTTTCGCTCAGAGGATCATGAGTCTTTGGAACTCTCTCCCTGAAAAGGTGGTGGAAGCAGAGCCTTTGAATATTTTTAAGGCCGAGGTAGATAGATTCTTAATAAGCAAGGGGTTGATAGGTTATTGAGGCTAGGTGGGATGCAGATTTCAGGTTACTATCAGATCAGCCATGATCTTATTAAATGGGCGAAACAGGCTCGAGGGGCTGAATGGCCTACTGCTCCTTATTCATATGAATTAAATAAATATTACTCATTCCAAAACAGTGATAAACTCTGAAAACCCACTTCCACTTTGTTGAAATATGACGACCCTACTGAATATGTCACAAAGCTACAGTGAGCCCTCAAGTCATGAAAGCTATTTGAGACATTTTGAGTTGGCAAAATGTTCATTTATATACGGAAAAAGTAATACTGTGAAGAGTTGTCTGTCCAGTCTTGGAAATCCAGGTGCTGTTAAACTCTGGGTGGAATTTAATGCACTCCCACATGGTGGGCTTGGTGGCGAGGGGCACTTAATCAGGTGACTGGGTGGTGGGTGGGGACAGTGCCTCCTTCCCACCTCCACCCTGATTAAGTCCATAACAGGAAGGCCAATGGATGGCCTTTCTGCCCGGCTGCCAGTTAATGCCCACTTAAAGGCCTCATCTCGCTGCCACTGGTGGCGCTGGGGGTTTGCTATGCAGAGAGCACAGCATGCAAAGCTGTGTGAAGTTGCTTGTGGCCTCCCGGGATGGGGGAATCCCCTTGTTCAAAGGCACTGAATACCTGATTGAGGGTCCTGGCATCAAGAACAGTGATTGCCCACTGAAATCATCCCCAAACCCTTGCTGGCAAATCATTTCCCATCCCCACCACCCTTGAACACTGCCCTGCAAATCCCCATCCGCCATCACTCACCTGTGGCTTGGGATTTAGCAACAATCCTAGGCCTTAGTTGGGAATCATACCAGCAGCAGCCACCAACTCCCTGGAGATGTTACCGTTCAATAGAGCTGCCAGCTTCTGACTGGGAACTGCGGCTCCCGGAGTCCTTGATCCCAGGGAAGGCCAGCTGATATCTAGCTAATTACCTGAGTAGCATTTAATTCAGTAGGCCATCCCTAAAAGAGGGGACACCATATTGTTCTAATTTCTGTCTGCCCTGAAAATTAAATACTTTATAATGCTATCTCAGGCCCATTTACAGGCCAGTTTCTATCTGCCCTTTGCTAAAACAATGGTAAAATTGAACACAATTGATATCTCCACCATCCTGGTTTTTAGTTGGCTGACCCCACTCGTTCATTGATCATGGTGGTAGGTCACAATATTGGTGCTCAGAACAACACCAATGCAGCTATATTGAAAAACTAACAACAGCTATAATATTATCTTTTCATAGATCTTACAATGCTATAGAATAAACCACGTTATAAATTAAAGAAAGACAGAAAGAAAGCCTCTGTCAGTCAGTCACTTTTTCTGCCTCTGTGTCTGTTGTCTCTTTCTCTCTCTCTCTGTCTTTGTCTCTGCCTTTGTCTCTCTCTCTCTCTCTCTCTCATATGCTCAAGACATCCCAAGGCATTTCAGTGTGGTCACTGTGGGAGAACACATGAATCAATGTGCTCACAGCCAGGATCTGCAAGCAGCAATTGGATAAATGCACCAATTAATCTGTTTTGTTGATGGTTGAGGGCTAAATGTTAACCAAGACAGCAAAAATCTCTCCTCTTTTTCAAATAACCCTTGGCATCTTTTATACCCACCTGAACAGGAAGAGAGGCCTTGGTTTAACTTCTCATCCAGAAAATTACGGGGTGAATTTTTCCTATGGGAGCAGGCGCAGGCAGGCGAGGAGCTGATTGCTGCCTGCGATTGGCTGAACATCGCTATTTTTAGAAGGGTGGGCCAATTAAGGCTCACCTAGCATAATGCGCGGCTGATAGCGCTCAGCGCTATCTGTGCGGGGGCGGGGTGGGGAAGGAGGGAGAGTCGGGGCCTGCACTCTTTCGTGCATGTGCACGAAAGAGCACAGCAATCTCCCTGAAGCATGGAGCTGCCTCAGAGATTGAATGGACTATGAAAGTTTTTAATTAAGAAAGTAAAAATTTATTTAAACATGTCCCATTATGCGACAGTGTCACATAAGCTGGGACATGTTTGCAAAGTTTTGAAAACTTATTTAATTATTTTATAAGCCCTTCAGGAAATCTCATCTCGCCCGTGAGGTTTCTTGAAAAACACAAAGACCGTTTGGGCTCTTTGCTTGCCCACCAACCTTATGGTTGGATGGGCAGCATTGTTAATAAGGTAAATTACTCTTTTAATGGCCTTAATAGGCCGAACAAAATATCGAAATAACGCCGGGATGCATGCCCGACATCATCTCGCGTCATTTTACGCGTCGGCGTGTTGGGCCTGTCCCCGCACGCCGATGGCAATATTCTGCCCTATGTCTCTGAAACTGCAGTGCTGTCTGTGGTGTCGGCCAGATTTTGGCAAGTACGAAATGGAAAAAGTGTGTTTTGAAAGCTGCCAAAAACTATCCACACCCAAAGAATGAAATTAGATGTTGAAGTGTAAGCAATTCCTTTTTTTATATTCCCTCATTCGTTAAAACAAATTATGCTTGTTTTTACAATTTTTACTAAGAAGAAATGTACCTTTTGACTGTACATATTGGCTAACTGAAAGCTGGCCTATGACCTGCATGGTTTGAGAAGCCTTTTAAAATGTTTACCAGTATTCTGAAAATAATTAAGCATTTAATATACACATGGATAGAACAATTAATTTTAAAAATGTAACATAGAAACTGCTAATCTATCAGTGTATGTTGGAATAGTTACTTTCTATCACATGATGAAGTAAAGTCAACATTGATGGTTAAATCCATTTTGCCAACTTCTTATCTAGCGAACTGCAGGATAAAGTCACGTAGTATCCAGTTCAATTCCCTTTCTGCGGGGAATTACCCAGTCTTAACTGGCTTCTGAGAAGGGGAATGAATATCAACCCCTGATTCCTCCATGGATGGCAGTGATTCACCCAGATCTTTATTCTTCATGTCAGTGATAATCACTGTTAACACATATTTGATCTCGAATGCAAAACTGTTAGACCCAATTTTATGATGGCAGACATCTGTACATGTGTACTTCCTAATGAGGACCATTGTTAGGCATAATTTATATATTTTAAAATAATAAAACTATATGGCACTATCATCATGGAGAGCCAAAGACAGCAGCTGAGTGTTGGGGCTGGATTTTATGCCCCCCCCCACCAACCGGGCATGTTTTCAGTTGGGGGGGGTGGGTGGTGCAGCACCTCCGACCCAGTCCCCATAATAAAGAGTTCAGAGGTGGGTGAGGCATCCACTAGCCCATCTGTCCTTAGGTTTATTAGGCCCTTAATCCCACCCCTGTGTACCTCTCCCCCTGTAAAATCTAGCCCTTGGGTTCTGATAACATGAACATTTACTCACCATTCAAACTTGGACACACGTTGATATTCCTTCATTATGACTGAGTCAATGTTCAGCGATTTCCTACCTAATACCATTATTGTAGAACCATTACCACAAGACAGAGCGGTTCAAGAAGAATGCTCACAACCATCTTCAATTAAACGTAGATTTGTTAGAGTTGCCCATATCCCGATAACACACAAATAAACTTGGCAATACAAATTAATTTCATTAAGTTGGAGTTGTTAACACTGCTAGTGAAGAGCTTTAAACAGACATTGAGTTGAAGTAAACTAAATCCATCATCTTAGATTTTTATTTTACTCATTCACGGGATGTGGGCTTCACTGGCTGGGCCAGCATTTATTGCCCATCCCTAGTTGCCCTTGAGAAGGTGGTGGTGAGCTGCCTCCTTGAACCGCTGCAGTCCATGTGGTGTAGATACACCCACAGTGCTGTTAGGAAGGGAGTTCCAGGATTTTGACCCAGCGACAGTGAAGGAATGGCGATATTTTCCAGGTCAGGATGGTGAGTGACTTGGAGGGGAACTTCAACTTCAACTGTCAAAGGTGTGTTAAGACCAATAAAAAACCTTAAGGTTGGCAGGCAGACGAAGAGCCCAAGTGGCCTTTGCGTTTTTCAGGAAACCTCATCCATGGGTGGAATGAGGTTTCCTGAAGGTTTTAGTAAATAATTTTTCCACATTTCATAAACATGTCCAAACTCATGTGACATTGCCATATGAGGGTCATGTCTAAATAATTTTAACTTTCCTTATTAAAAATTCTCCTTATGTTCTTAATTTCCCTGAGGCAGTTCTGTGCCTCAGGGAGATTTCAGTGGTCTTTCGCGCACATGAGACTCCGACTCTCCTTCTCCACACCCCCCCCCCCCCACCCCAGCCCAGGTAGCGCTGCACTACTGGCCGTGCATCACGCTTGGCGGACCTTAATTGGCCCGCCCGCATAAAATGGTGGTGCTGAGCCGATCACAGGCGGCAATCAGCTCCACGCCCAACCAGCCTGCCTGACTGGGGAAAATTCTCCTCTATGTCTTTTAATGCCAAATCTATTGGTGAGATACTGGTACAGCAAAGCTGGTGGAGCAGCTTGGAAAATAAAACAGGAACTCACTGATTTCCGCATTTAATTGTGCATCTGTGGATGATAGAATGCGTCTTTTAATTTAGCACATATTAGCGATGAGTGCTGATAGTCTCAATGTTATTCCTATTGCAAAATTCAAACTTCAATTTCTAAAACGTAATGGTTCACCCATGTCCCACACAAAGCACCATTTGCTATCACACCCACCTTTGCCAAGCTTAGCCTATTAACTATAAAGTTCCGTTGGCCTGAAGTTTCCATAATGTGTTCAATTTATCCAAAATCGGTCAAACTAGCACAAAAGATCAAAGAATTGCAAAAGCAAATTACACCCAGGGCAAATTGAGTTTCTACAATCTTTTGCACCAGTTTAATAAATATTACATTTGAAGCCAGCCCTGCCCACAAAACTGACCACATCCTGACATCGAATTAAACACCATGCCAAGTTTCCACTTATTGTGCCTGTTTGCAGACCTTTGACAGTGCTCTTAAAATTCTACAATAGCCATCTTATAAAAAGAAAAAGAAAGATATACATTTATATAAAGGCAAAATACTGCAGATGCTGGAAAACAGCACAGCGAAAGCAGCACTTCACTTGCACTTCCCTCAATTTAGTCTACTGCATTTGCTGCTCCCAATGCGGTCTCCTCTACATTGGAGAGATCAAACACAGACTGGGTGACCGCTTTGCGGAACATCTTCGGTCTGTCCGCAAGCATGACCCAATCCTCCCTGTCACTTGCCATTTCAACACACCACCCTGCTTTCATGCCCACATGTCCGTCTTTGGCCTGCTAATGTTCCAGTGAAGCTCAACGCAAACTGGAGGAACAGCACCTCATCTTCTGACTGGGCACTCTACGGCCTTCTGGACTTAATATTGAGTTCAACAATTTCAGATCATGAACTCTCTCCTCCATCCCCACCACCTTTCTGATCCCCCTTTTTCCAATAATTTATAAATTTTTTTACAACTATTTTTTTCTCTTCCCTCCTATTTTTAAATTTATTTCAATCTATTGTTTCATCTCCACTTTTTAGCCCATTTCGATCCCTTATCCCCACCCCACCCGCACTAGGGCCACCTGCTCCTAGCTTGCTTCCCTTACTGTCCCCATTAGCACATCTTTTAGATAATATCATCACCATCAACACCCCTTTGTCCTTTTGTCTTTGACATCTTTGGCAGTTTCTTCTTGGCCTCCACCTGTCACTGGCCCCTATTGAGCTCTCCTGTCCCACCCCCTTCTACTAGTTTATATTTCATCTCATTTCTGTATGTCTTAGTTCTGATGAAGGGTCATACGGACTCGAAACGTCAACTGTATCTCTCTCTGCAGATGCTGTCAGACCTGCTGAGTTTTTCCAGGTATTTTTGTTTTTGTTATGCATTTATATAGTGCTTTTCACAACCAGCAGCCATTTCAAAGAAGCTTACAGCCAATGAAGTACTTTTGAAGAATAGCCCGTTATGTAGGAAACACAGCAGTTAATTTGTCCTCAGAAAGCTGCAATGTGATAATCAGCAGATAATCTGTTGCTTATGATTTTGTTTCAGGGTAAATATGGCTTTTTAAAAATTTACTATGATGTTACCAATGTAACAAGTAAACCAATCAGTAGAGTTTTTTTTAAAGAGTAATTTTCAGTGATTTTAAAATTGGTTATTCACAGGTGGTAGACTAGAACCTCTTGATTAAAAGAAGTGCTTATTTTTTGTGACAAACCCATTTTCAACTGTATTAATAAAACTGCACCAGGTTACCACTGTTAAATATAGCACAGAATACTTTTTAATGCAATTCTTTTTTTAAATTACCTTCTAAAACACTGCTCTTTTGCATTGGTTCATGGCAGACTTTTGGTTTGGTGATATGTAAATAAGCTTGTTGAAACTTGAGCAAAAAATTTCACTTTGCAAAACTAGCACAGTTTTATGCCCATATTGCAGTTTGCACCCGAACGGGGAAACTTGCCTTTGTGTTTGCCCTCTTACCATGTCTCATTTCCCTGCCACATCTCCTCCCACCAAAACCCCCACTCTCCAGCCACACCACTGAAATCTCCAGTTATGCGTTCCTACTTGGATGGGCTGTTTCTCATTCTTGGCTTCTTCATTGTTACTTATTCTTTCAGTCACTTCTATTGATTGGAACTCCTTTCCAAAATTTTCCCACCTGTGACTTCGCTTCCTGCTTTCATACATCTCAAATATGCCCTTTTTGACCATGCCTACTCCTCAGTAACCATAGCTTTTCCTTCACTTGACCTGCACTAGCTCCCTGTGCTAATCTTGCTAAAGCTATTTTTTATCTCAATGACAGAATTGTAAATCATAATAACAGAATTTTACCCACTATGCTTCTTTTTGTCCAATGACACTTTTTATGTTTATAGTATAGCATTCTATAAATTACCCATAATGAAGTCTTAAAGTTTATTGTGCTTTGATTTTTAAAAATCTTTCTCATTTGACCTTTGTCTTATCAGTAACAATATCAAATTTGCTGATTCAATGAAGTTATTTAAAGTGGAAGAGTTAACTTCCCAAACAAAACAAACATCAGAGAGATAAGCATCAAAACAGTATCATTGAAATGAAGTTTTGAGTAAATTGAACTGCCCTCGTTACAGTGTCCTCTAAAATGTTTGTGATTATGTTTTTGAAAATTATAAGGATAAAGGAGATGGCTCTGGAAAGGGGATTTGTTTGATATACAATTTATTCCATGGTTTATGAAAACAAAATCACATCATTAAGTCTAAAGGAGAAAAGTAATTCATTGGGAAGTTCCCACTGAACCAGAAAAATGTACTAAATCCTTTCCTTGCCTGTCATGAAGTGGTCCTGTATAACATGACTGTCTTGAAGGGGAAGATGAAATTTTGGACTAGTCAGTGCCTGATCTGCTGAGTTTTCTGGCATTTTTGTTTTTATATTTAAAATTATAGACCTCTTGTCCCAGAGTAAAAAGAGTTCTCTCACCCAGGCAAAAACAGGAAGCTAGGAAAGTCATAATGGGGATTTGGTCACATTTCTCAAACAAACTTGACTCTGCAAAGCAGTTTATGTATGAGACGACTTCACATCCAGAGTACCAATATGCATGCACCATGTCATGGATAAAGAAGTTCAGGAGATGCTAGACCTGGGAGACATTCTTCCATTCTGGAATTTCTGTGCTTTGCCAATGATATTGATTCCTGAGAATGACAAAGCCACCTGGTTCTGTAAAAGTCATCAGAAATTATGGGTGGGCTTTTCTGCTCCCACCAGCAGCGGGAATCGTGGCAGGCCGGGGCACTAAATTTGGCATGTTGGAGAAAGTCTGTTTTCTGCTGGCAGGAAATTAGTTTGGAATTTTGCTCTCCCAACTTTGGCGGGTTAAAGGCGGCTTAGGTTTCCTGCTGATCTATGTCAGAAATCACATTTCCATTCATTTGGATCTCATGAATGCTCATTAGAAGGCCAACTAGCCAGAATTACATTTCCCCTCCAAATTAAGTCCCCCGACAGCGGATTATTAGAATGGTCTGTATCCCAATTGTATTTAAGTGGCGTGCACCTAGCGAGCTTCACTTTGTCTCGAGGTCCATAGAAACTGCTCTCGCCTACATTTAAGAGTGCTGCTGTGAGATTTTGGGTGCTTGTATCACAAGCTGTGCCAAGACTGGACAGGAGAGGCAGACTTGCAGGGGAAGTGGGGAGAGTATCTTAAAAGTTGGGGTCAGTGGTGTCGACAGTGGAGTCCTGAGGGGAGAACTCAGGGTACTGATGGTGGGAGGGAACAATCATAGTCAGAGGGGAAGTGGGATGCGATAAGGTGGCAGGTCCAGGGTGAGCGTCTGGTGGGTAAAGGTCTGATCCGGTGGATCATGGAGGGAGACCAGACAGGTGGCTCGGATGTTGGGCATGGGGTTGGTAATGGGTGTTGGCTTTCAGGGGGAGAAAGATGTGTGAAGGTGGATCATGATAGGGTCCAGGGTAACTGGAGGAGGTTCAAGGATGACAGAAGGGAGAGTAATGGTGATATTCGATGGGTCTATGATGATGGGGGGAAATTGATGGGTGACGAGGGGAGGATAGAAGGTGATGGAGCGTGTCTAAAAATTTACACACACCATTTTCTCAAGGATGTTCTTGACAACACTGTTGCTCTGAAAGTGTGAACGCTTAGAATGGGTGGAGGGTCTTTTCGGGTGATTGGAGTTCAAGGTCGACACAATTGGCCAGCTAAAGGGACACCCTAATAATTATGAGGCAACTGCATGTCAATGATGCTCACTTGTGTTCTCCTCCCCAAGATGAGGCCTGCATTGCAGCTGGTTTGTTCTCAATTCATGGGTCTCATAACATCGAGATCCCTGCAAGATGTGGAGATGCCAGTTATTCTGTGCCATTTACCATCGGCTGCAGTCAGAGGCAGGAAGGGAGGGGGAGAGGCGGAATGCCTCCAAGGGGCACGGCTGGTAGAGGGCAGCCAATTCATGACATCAGACCTCCATCGTCCCAGGTGAATGGTCATGACTGACTAAGGATCATACGGTGGGTCTTCCATGATGACAAGGCAATGATCTCTCTATAGAGTTTAGAGGGTTGTGGCCAAATGGATAAGTATCCACCTGAGACTTCTTGCACAAGGCTCTCATCACCCTGCTCAAAGAGCAATGTCTCCATATGCATTCATGTATAAACGGGAGGAACACCCATCTGCCTGGTCCTCCAGGGTGTCCTTCACCTGGAAGGGATGGGGTGTGGATGCCATGTTTAGCTGGAGGCCAGGTGAAGGGCTTAGCACTTGTCTGCTGGCTTTGAGATGGAGGGAAATTTATAAAAGACATGCTTACTTAATGTATCACTTCAGTTTGTTCACATATCCACTGAGGAGTTGATGATGCATGCTGCAGGCGACCCACCTTGGTGATAGCTCTCACCCAGATGAAGCAGGAGAGGGCTCATCACTGGTTGGCAAAGGGTCATGAGGTACAAGGGCCTGAGCAGCAAGAGCCAGCAGGGCCTCTATAAGGTCAAGAGGCTGGCGAATATGGATCACTGCAACGGCTAGCATTGGTCCAACCATGGGTGTATCATCGGCAATGCTCTTACCTAGAGATGAGCAAGAGGTAATGCCAGCGGCGCCCTTGTATCCCCCAGGCTGTGGCCGCTCACATCTGTGAGCTTTATCAGTATGAGCTGCAGCCACCAGGATTCTGGAGGAGTAATGCGGAATTCCTGGCCTACAATGACTGATTGTGTGTCGGGTGCCCTGTAAATTTGGCCCAGGGCCTTGGATCCCAGGTGTTAACAGCGGTGTGGGCGACTTCCACCTGCCATGCCACAAAATTTGCTGAGTTTCTCCCCGATGCTTAATTAATGAGCTGAAAAGCAGGAGATCACTCATGTTTTCTGCCTCGCCGCCCAGCAGGAATCACGCCAACTTTCCTGCCCGCCATTACACTTAGTCTCCAGAATGGAAAATTCCGCCCTAAATCTCTGACAGAAGCTGACATGCAGAATATGCCCCCTATGGACGAGATCAAAGCTAGGAACTCTGATGACTCTAGCTAGACCTTACAAAAGATTGATGGCAGGTGCCACTAAGTAAAGGAGCCCAGTCTCTGTATTTACAACACTATCAGAGCTGTAAGAGTTTACAGTTGTGCCTTTCAGAATGAAAAAAGCATTTATCACATTATCACAGATGATGGTTTCATATCTTACAAGCTAGTAATTATGCCCTGGTACATATTTTCAGCTAGAAATGGAATGAACATTTCACCCACATCACTGACATACCAACTCAGTTGAGTATAGTGGGATTGAATATAAGGCCAAAAAGTAAAATATTGGTAGGAGTGAAGTATTGGACTTAGATTACCATGTTTGCCAGAGGGGGAGGAGAGGAGGGGATCAAAAAAACTAGGGTGTTACTCTCAATTTCAATTGCAATTACTGTAAGGAAGTGTTTTGTGTTACCTCTACAGTTCAGTGTTTTTTACTGTTTGACAAATTAGTTAAGGAATAAGCAAAAGTCTAGCGAATAATTATTCTATCATATTCTGAAGCCCAAGAGGATCTCATGAAATAGCAGGATAGAACCAGCAGCTGAATAATTTGAAAAAAAAATCCTGTTTGTTACCTGGTCTTAACTATCTGTGATTGCTGACCTACATTGGCTCCTGGTCAAGCAAGGTCTTCATTTTAAAATTCTCATCCTTGTTTTCAAATCCCTCAATGGCCTTTCCACTCCCTACCTCTGCAATCTCTTCCAATCTCACAACCCCCTGAAATATCTGCACTCCTCTGATTCTGGCATCTTGTGCATTTCCAATTATAATTGCGCCACTATCCCTAACCCTAAACTGTGCCATCAGTTGCCCAGGCCCCAAGCTCTAGAATTTTCTTCGTACAGCTCCCCCCTACCTCACTTCCCTTCATTAAGACACTTTTTAAAACATACCTCTTTGACCAAACTTTTGTTATCTGGCGTAAATCTCCGAATGAGGCTCCGTGTCATACTTTGTTTTATAGGCTCCTGTGAAGTGCTTTGGGCCATTTCATTACGTTAAAAATGTTAGTTGTTTGTCATGCTGAGAATATTACCAAAATATTCAGGTTGGTGAGAGCCTACTCTAGGGCTATAGGGAGTTGGGACTCTTCTCTAAGTAGTTTGAAACTGCGAAAGCCTAAAAGCAAACCAACAAAAGCATTTCAGAACTGTTACACACAAGAGAGTGTTTAAAAGATAACCATGGGCAGAATCTTGTGCCTCCCCCGTGGCATGTTTAAATGCGAGAGGGGCATTTAATCAGGCAAGAGGATGGCAGGTTTGCTTGTACTTCACCCACTCACTCAGTGCCTGATCTTGGAACCCAGCATTGGGAAGTGGGAAGCCTGCTGAGAGCCACTCCCTTGCTCTTGCTGCCAGCCTCCCTCATCGCAACCCCCCTTCCCGCCATCACTCATCTGTGCTTGGATCCCTCCTCGATCCAAGGCCTTGGTTGAATGTAGTAGCGGCAGCAGCCAACACCTTCTAGGTGGTGCTGTTGAGTACGGATGAGCTGCTGGTCTTTGATTGGCTGGCAGCTCTCTTTGGGTGAGGCTACGCCCTTGGGATGCTTGATTCCAGGGGATAGTCGGCCGCCGGCCAGTTAAATGCCTGATTGGCAGAAGGTGCGACAGGCCTTCCTGAAAAGAGGTGGTGCGGGTGTCTCGGCGGCTCTGCAGCCAGTGGCTAAGTTCCATGTTACCTCCACAGAATGGGTCCCCATGTTGCTGTGGAGCTGGAGTCATATATGTGCCAGACTGAACAAGAGCAGCAAATTTCCTTCCCTAAAGGACATTACTGAATGTTTGAATTTTTATGACAATCTAATAGCTTCACTGTCACTTTTACTAATACCAGCTTTTTATTTCCTGTTTCTTTTGCAACTGAATTCAAATTATTAAATTGCCACGGTGGCATTTGAACTCTCCCTTACTGTGTGATTAGTGGATTACTAGTCTAGTAATATAACCACTAAGCTGCACTACTATAATTAGATGCAGTGCATCTAATGGAAATTGTAACAGTCAAGTTTCATACCTTATATTTTGAGTGTTGTCAGTGAGATATCGCAAAATCAGCTGGAAAAAAAGTGAATATATTGATGACAGTGAGGAATGTTGGAAGCTGCTGGAGCTGCAACTTTAAGATGCTGAGCTGCCATTGTAACTATATATAAGATATGCTTCGGCTCAAATTGGAATGCTCTTGAAGATAAGCAACTAGCTTCGTGAATAATCAAGCTATTGTTTCTGACGGTATTCCACCTGGAGTCATTTACCAATGAAATTAAGCCAATAAGTGGTCAAAAGTAAATCTTACCAGAGCCAGAAAGCTCTTCCTGTATGAGCTCTGCAAAGAGCGCCCTAGAGATTGTGACCATGTTTTTCTTTGATTTTGCTTGTATTAAGTCGCTTCTGCATCAAAGTATTACAAAGTTTTACCACACCTGTCTTTTAGCAATGGTATGCATCAATTTATCTAGCTGCCTCATCTTACTAACATCACTGATGCAAAATTGTAAATGTAAATATATTTTAATAGTGCAGAAGTTTAAAACTGAAGCAATGGAGTTATATCATGTCCAAACAATCTACAAAATAGATCCGTTTAATTAAAGGGCTCAGAAGGTGCCAGCAAAACATGGAGAACTATAAACATTTATATACCACTTTACTAATCTTCTCTCTTGGGGAGAAACATTTAAATCTGGCTATATGCAGACTTGCCAAGTGTTGATCATTAGGGTTGGTAATGTTTAATTTTGATTTTAAAAAGTAGCCTATTTTGATTCCGATCACTCAATAAAGAACTTGCACAATTCTAAATGTTTACCCAGGTTTGCAGCATGTCATTTTTAATGATCATAGTACATACTTGCCAACCTCAAAATCTCACTTGAATTAATAATTTCAATGAAGCTGAACCATCTCCAAAATAGCTGATAGCTTAAAAATAACCTTGACTTTTATGCCTATAACACGAGTACAGTAGACATTTTTAACGGCAGGAATTTCAATAGAAAAGTGAGTCAACAGCTCCTCTTATTTTCTCATCTTAACAACAATAGCTTGCATTTATTTAGTGCCTTTAGTGTAGTAGAACACCCCAAGGCACTTCACAGGAGCGTAATAAGACAAAGTTGACACTGAGCAGAAGATGATATTGTGATTGGTGACCAAAACTAACCGAACCATGGGTCATCCTTGGCCATTACTTGACTTGTTAAGTGCCTGTTTGACATTTGAGTGGCATGAATGAATACTAATGTAGATGAGTTCTATTTGGCCTGGTTTCTGATAGTAAGGCTGACAGAATGTTGTGGAGAAAAAACCCAGCGAACAAACCGAAAGTAATTAGGGAAACTTCTTGTCACAGTTAAAGTTGAAATAAGCCATAATTAACAGGCAAGTTTCTAAAAGCAGAAATGATACCCTGAACTATCCAGCATCATTTAAATTATTAATATTGCAATCAGCTAAGAGAGAGGGTGTCAATAAATATATAGATTGTGCAGCTTGTCAATGCAATAAAAATGGTTATAGAAATAGTCATTTGATAGTACAGAACTTGAGTATTTTTCAATGTGTTGTAACTGGGTTTTTAATGATATAATAAGTGCATAATTATTGCTGAAAAACATAAGGCCCTGAATAATTAATTTTATATTTGTAGAATGTCAATTTTTTGTATTATAAGAAGACCACATGTTTCTAACTTTTTTAAGTTCATGATATTTCAGTTTTGAACTTAATTCCATAAATATATCCCAATATGTATGTCACAATCTCTATTCTGCTCTGTGTAAAATGATACTAAAAATGAAGGGGTAATCAATGCATTTTATTTGAATCACACTGGCACTGAAAATCATATACTACATTACTCATTTGTGTGAAAGGCAGAACGTGTAAGCTTTTCGTCTTGAAATCATCAGGACACTAGCAAGAATACCAATATAAGGGGAAGACAACAATTTATACTGTATGTGAAGAGAGTGCTGATTGGTTGGCAAGTGGCATTGCCATGAATAATGCACCACTAATGGTGACTGACAGATAAATACCGAGCATTGTTTGACATTTAAACCAGGCAGTTTGACCCTGATTGGTCAAGGCATTGCTCTGAGGAATGAATCAGTGAATGGCTGTCACTTATTTTGCTTAGCAGAAACTAAATGTACATTTTCTTTCTGTCTGCAAAGGATAAGGCCTTGTGTATTAATGTATGTAGCTTCCAGTACACACATGCGCCATACTGCGAGCCTGACTGACAATATTAAATTGGTTGTATGTGTAATTCTTAGCACGTCGAGAATTATTTAGCAAATGTTGTCCAATCATGGAACCACATCTAGGGCAGAATTTTGCCCTTGATGGGCGGGTGGGCGGGCCCCACTGACTCGGCAGCGGGCGGGCAGCCGATCGCCGCCTCCAAAACGAGCCCCGTCGCCATTTTAAGTGGGCGGGCCAATTAAGGCCCGCCCAACAGGAAGCATTATGCGCTTCCTGTGCAGGCAGGGGGGATTCCCCAACTGCCAGAGTCCGCTCTTTCACGCGCATGTGTGAAAGAGCGCACATCTCCCTGAGACTAAGTGCTGCCTCGGAGACCGCTGAAAGTTTTTGAAAGATTAAAAATAGAAAAATTTAAAAATTATTAGCATGTCCCCTTCACGTGACAATGTCACACAAGATGATACATGTTAATAAATATCACAGAAACTTTATTAAAGTTCTTTAAAACTGACATGAAACCTCATCCTGCCGGTGGATGAGGTTTCATGTTTTTTCAGAAGCCCGCCAGGGCTCCTGGCCTGCCCACCAACCTTAAGGTTGGATGGGCAGGGCCTTCAGTTGGTTTAACTACCCTGTCAATGGCCTCCAGCTTGCCAATGGAAAAATTCTGCCCCTGATGTTGGACACTGTGTTTTGAGTTTTGCAAGCTGGGTTCGGTCTCTACTCATTGCGAAAAGCAGCTGGGACATGCTGTTTGATACAAGCTGCCAGTCCTTGGGATGTATGGCCTACATACCTAGCATCACACTGGCACTGAAATTCATATACTACATTACTTGTGATAGGCTTTTTGGCTTGATGGCATCATCTTGTGGCAAATAACACTTGTGTTGCTACTGTATGGTCGCAGTGCAAAACGGCTATCTTCACCCGTTGCTCAAATTTTTGAGATACCTTACCCTGCCAGGGTAATCTGAGGTAGACTGGGCACTTTTCAGTCTTAAAAGCTTGGACATGTCTCTTTTTGCAGCAATAAAAAATGGTTATATTATTAATGTAACAAAGCTGGAGGCTCTCCCATGCATTGCTCACACTGGAACAGAGAATATTTTGCTTTATTGATCTTGGAGCTTATGCCAAGTAATGCTAATGTAGTAAAATAATTGTACTAACCAACTTCTGTAGCTATTGAAAATATCTTTTCAAACATTGTTAGGGATAAGAATAAACACTTAATGAAAGAATGTAGAAGCTCCTTTGATAAGTAGACACCATATATCCCTTTGCCCTTTTTGAACACTGTTTTCTATCCAACCTTCAAAAAATTCCTGTAAATTGCTGCATTAATAATTAAATATTACAATAAGTCATAATGTTTTTAAAATCATTTTCAAGTCAGTCAGGAGATAGAATCTCTTTTTTATTCCAAGTGTAGCTGGCCTGGATTTTGTGGCCCTTGTTCGCCGCTGACCTCAAAGAAAGCTATCCACAAAGATTATCAGTCTCTGTGATGTGGATTTCCCTTTCCCAATATGAGTTTGAATTTGGCGCCAACTCAAGAGGATCTCCGGGCATCTAGCAACCATGGTGTAATCAAACAGAGTAAGCAGCCACTCACATTCAAGAATTTCCACAGACTGCAAATAAAATGCACTAATTATCCCTTCATTGTTTAGTATCATTTTACATAGAGCAGAATAAAGATTAGGACATACATATTGGGATGTACATATAGGATTAAGTTCAAAACTGAAATATCATGAACTTAAAAAAGACTGTTAGGAATATGTGGACTTCTTATCATAATAGAAAAAAAAGACATTCTACAAATATAAAATTAATTATTCAGTACCATAGGTTTTTCAGCAATAATTATGCACGTATTGTGCCATTAAAACCCAGTTACAGCTCATTCAACAAGCTGTTACTTTCTCAAGGGTTTTTGCAGTGAGATTAATAGCAAAAGGGCAAACTCTCATTAGTTTATTGATTTCTAATTGATTGTTGTCTGTGGACACTTCAAGAGAAGTGAGAATCACTGATAGATACTTCGGGATTTCTGTCGTTACATGTGTGTGCACTCCAGAAATTGCTGTAAATTTCAAAGTAGTATAGCACTGAAAGCCAAAATCTGGGACAACATTTGTGAAAAATAAAGGAATAATCAAGGCTGACGGCTGCCTTCACTAGATCCGATCCAAGGACATGAAAGATCCTGTTGTGCCAGTTCTTACTTTTTAATAGGACGACCATTTATACCTTGTATGAGTTTAATTTGATAGTCAAGAAGTTTCTGTTTGAAATTTAAGCGTCTAATTGAATTGTTAGATTTTTGTGACTGGGTAGTTTTAGATTTGTTTATTCAATTGGGTAGCATGATCTAAGTAACCAACTTCCAGATCAAGTTGCTCCAGGGTCTAAGTACTTTGGTTCTTATCACTTGGCTGGAACTTTTTGCATTGGTTACAAAGAACAAAGCAGTATTTTTTTTACATGGGTTTTAAAAACTCTTTTGATGCTTTTAATATTTTTCTAAAGAATGAAGGACATTTGGTTAACATTTTGTGAAGTTTATTTTCTGCTTACCACATTTATTAATTTACTCTTGGTTTGTAGTCAATGTTTTTCATGTTCATATACACTTGGTTTCCAACACATTCCTTTAGTTGTTACTAACATTATCCTTAGAATTACCTTTGATGGGTGAGTACAGCTAAAGGGAGAAATATTGCTGGCAAACATTAATCCTATTTAAACTGACATATCCCATTGAATGTCTTGGGAAGATTGTTTTCAATAGCTTTACTCAGTACAAGATGAACACTGCTGAATTTCATTGTGCTCGCCATTCATTTACTGTGCTTTGAGCTTCAAATAACAGCTGTCAAATTTTAACCAATGTAGGTTTAGTTTTAAAATATAACATCACTTAAAGCAGGATTTTTGCAACTATTTGGACCGTTTAGCTTTGCAAGATTTTATCTTGGTGTGCTCATTGGAACATGAAAATAAAACCTATCGAGCCAGTCCTTACTTCCCCACCTTTTGCACAACCACTGATGTTTTTTTAACATCTTGTAATTTCTGGACTACAATGTAACACATTTATCATAAGGCTCTTCATTAAAAATAATTTCTTAATCATGAGGCACATGTATTGAGGAGGTGTTTTTGACTCTCTGAAATGATTTTTAAGTGGTATCTAGCTAGTGTATTTTTTCCATATTTGTTTTTCAAGATATAGTGTTTGTAAACAGTGCCATTTCTCAAAAATAGTATCAAAGATGTCTAATATTCTCTTCTGAAAAATATCCATAGCTAGCCTATCAATGTTTTTTTGCCTTTGGTTTGTGTATCTGGAAATGCAGTATGTTATTGTAGCAAAATAAACTTTCAGTCACAACTTTGGATAGAAATCTCACAAAATATCCATTTGGTTCTCTTTTTCTTTGTGAATCTTCATAGTGCCTGAAAGTTGGAGTTCGTGGAGTGATATGTTATTGTGGCTCATTGACTTTACATTAATAAGTTCACTTGCCAATTGAGAATATAGTCATGATTGCCACTAGCATTGGAAAAGCTGCTCTTGTCACTTCAAAGAGAGGAAGTTAACATTCGGCTCCTGCTCCTCACAACAAAGGAAGCATTTAGCATGTGAACCAAGCTCTGAACAAAGGTCTGCAATCTAATGCCGGTCAAAGCTTGGCATACAGTCCTCTAAATGGTGAGAAGGGAAATCTCGCTGCCAGGAGTCACTGATAACATATTATGAATATATTATAAATTACAATGCAGTAATACAGTCTTGGGACTCAGATAACACTTATGATTCATGTTTATCAGTAGAACCCTAAAATTGGACCATTGCCTTAAATCCTGAGGGCAGCCTGCTTGTTGATACCACAGAATGTTTAGAATTTTCTTCACTCCTTTTCTTAACTTTCATGATGCTATTTTTATTACAGTTTGAAGATGTCATGTGCAATCTTTCCTATAAGCCAAGAAGTAACTCAGCAGCCCAAAAGTCCCCAGGCAGACTTCATGCAAGTCAGCTCCTTTAACTTACCACATGTGCACAGCCACACAAAAAAAAATTAACTGAGCCATGCACTTAATAAATTGCCTGCGCAATCTAAAAAATCGAGGGAAATTTGCTCATGTGAGCCTCCTGACAATAGCTCAACAAGTTTATCAAGTTAAACCATGCATACTGGGAAGATAGCTTATACAATTTTTGACCTGTGCTAAACTAGCTGCCTTTAGCAGGGACCTCAGGAGCAGTGCTATAGTTGGTATCAGAGATTGGTTTAGAGAGGGTACAATTGACCAGTGTTTTTGCTTCCCAGTGAGTCCTGCTGGTGAAGACATTGCCAGACTTGACTTTGATTTCATATTTGCCCAGACCAAATAACCTGTGTGTTTGTTCATTAAGATAAAAGCAAAATACTGCCGATGCTGGAAATCTGAAATAAAAACAGAAAATGCTGGAAAAACTTAGCAGGTCTGACAGCATCTGTGGAGAGAGAAATGAAGTTAAAGTATCGAGTCCATATGACTCTTATTTGCATTAATAAATGAGTCATGGAAGAACGTGAAATGTGCACGGCAGCGCTCAGTGCTGCTTGTATTAGGCGGGGAGGAGGGCAAGAGCACAAGTTCATTCATGCGCACAGGTGTGCACCAGAAAAGCTCCTTGAGGCACAGAGCTGACTCAGGGAGATGAAGAGTTTTGACAATTAAAAATAAAGATTTTTGAAATGTTAAAAAAACATGTCCTCTCCTGTGACTATGTCACATGAGCAGAGACATGTTAGAAATTAGGATGGAATTTTTCTATTTTTTTAACAACGGATCAAAACCTCATCCCACCAAAGGGCAGCAAAATATTTTATTCAATTACCTTTTTAATGGCCTTAAGAGGCATTTCAGTTGTCAGCAGGCGCACTGCTGATTCCTGCGCTCTTCCACCAAACGAAATATCGTGTGAGTGTGCAATGACATTGGGATGTTCGCCCGACTTCATCGCACATCATTTTACGCTCAAGTGGGTTGGGCGCACACCTGCCCGCTCAGCAAAAAAATCCTGCCGAAGCTGTGTGTTGAGAGCCAAGCTTAATTTGAATTTCCTGTACATCTCTGAAATACATAATTGTTTAGTGGAACATATGTTTAAAAAAGCTAATCATACTTAAATTATATAAAGTAATTGGGATGCATTTTTCAGCACAAAATGCTTCAATGTTACTGAAAGTTCTAATTGTCAATTCTGGGTAAACTGCATGCGTATCCACTCCATTTTGTTTTCTGTTTCAGTGTTACTGCAGAGCTGACTGTTCTATAAAGTAAGATCAAGGCTTTGTTTAACAAACGCATGAATGACGGTTAAAGGTTGACAGCACCAAAATGTTGCCTTTCCTGGAGCCTTTCTAGTCTTTAGGTATCTATAACATTGCTTTGCTCCTGACTGTTTATGGTCAGGAAGAGACCAAAAAGTTTCCAAAACAATGGGCATTAAACACTTATCAATTGTGGTGACAAGTCACAAATTGCTTATTATTTGCAATCTGTGAGGTAAGAACATTAAGGTCAGCTCATTAGCATTTTAACTACCTTTGGTCTCAGACCCCCTCCCTTTTTATTTTTCAACAATATACTGCACTTTCAGAACACAGCATTTTAAAATAACTTCTTTCTGTGGAAAAATGGGCAAAATAAGTGCCAGCAATATGACTGGTAGTAATTCAGCTTGTGGTTCTGATGAAGGCACAAATTACATGAACAAAGTAATTCATTAATTTTACTGTTTTAAACTCGCTGCCAGTTATTTGTTCCTTGTAATATATTTAATGTACAGTTATTATTTGAAATGTTAATTTTTGACCTGCTGTGATTTGAAAGCCATAGTTGAGGTGTGTTGCAGGTGAATGGTAATAAAAGCTGATTGTCTGTGGTTAAGCAATGTCTCAATTTAAAAATTCTCATCATGGCCTCTCCTCTCCTTATCTTTTCAATCTCCTCCAGCCTTAACGGCCTCCTGAGGTCTCAATAGTACACTAATTCCAGCCTCTTGAACATTACCGATTTTAATCGTTCCATCATTGGTAGCCTTCCTTCAGCTACCATGGTCCTGTGTTCTGGGTTTAGCAAGAATGAGGAACTTCAAAAAAAATCAAGTGGTGTACATGGACTTCCTAAAGGTTTTTGATAAAATGTCACGTAACAGGCTTGTTAGCTTATCCAATTATGGGAGCCATACTTTCAGAAGGATGTGAAGCATTAGATAGGGTGCAGAAAAAATTAATAAGAATGGTTAACAGAATGATGAACTTCAGATACATGGGTAGATTGGAGAAGCTGAGGCTGTACTTGGAGAAGTAAAGATTAAGGGGAGATTTCAAAATCATGGTCCGGACAGAGTAGAGAGGGAGAAACTGTTCCCATTGACATAAAGGTGAAGAAACAAAAGATAGCAATTTGTGTTTGGCAAAAGAAGGAATGAAGGTGTGAGATAAAACATTTTTACACAACGTGTGGTTAGGATCTTGAATGCATTACCTGAGAGTATGGCAGAAGCAGATTCAATCTCCCTTCTTTTGAACATCTCTATCAAATCTGGACAGAATATAGAGTAAGAATAAATTGGACATTTTTGTGTTGGCAGGCTATAACTAGCAGCACCACAAGATCATGATTTGGGCTTCAGCTGTTTACAATCATATTAATGGCATAGATGAGACTGAATGTAGTGTCTCTAAGTTTGCTGATGATACAAAGTTAGGTGGGAAAGTAAATGGTGAGGAGAATACAATGAGGCTGCAGCGGGATATAGACAGGTTGGGTGAGTGGGCAAGAAGATGGAATACAACAGGCAAAATAAAAGTTATCCACTCTGGTAGGAAAAATAAAAAAACAATACTTTTTGAATGGCCAGACTGGGAAATGTTCACATTCGAGGAATCTGGCTGTCCTTGTACATGAATCAAAGAAAGTTACCACGCAAATACAGCAAGCAATTAGGAAGACAATTGATATGGTAGCTTTTGTTACAAATGGGTTGGAGTACAGGGTAAAAAAAACTGTTACTACATTTAAATATTGGCCATTGGTGAGGCCATACCAGGAGAACTATATGCAGTTTTAGTCTCCTTATCTAACAACGCAAACACTTGCTGTAGACAGAGTGCAACAAAGGTTCATTAGACTGATTCCAGGGATGAGGGGATTGCCTTAGGCGACAATTTATTTACCTAAAAGGCTCTGAACCTTTGCAATTCTGTATGCCATAGAGCTGTGGATGCTCAGCTTGTTGAGTATATTCACTTCAGAACTTGACAGAATTTTGGGTACAGCACTAAGTGAATTTAGGAATGTGGGGACAGTGCAAGAAGGTGAGTTGAGGTAAAAGGTCAGCCATGATTATATTGAATGGCAGAACAGGCTCAAAGGGTCAAATGGCTTATCCAGCTTCTATATCTTATGTTAAATTCTTCCCCAAATTTCTTAGGCTTTGTACCTTTCTTCCTTTCTTTAAAAAGCTCCTTAAAACCCACTTCTTTGACCAAGCTTCAGGTCATCTGGCCTAATATCTCCTTATGTAGTTTGGTTTAAAATTGTGTTGTTTAATACAATGCCTTGGGACATTTTATTACATTGTTATAAATGAAATTGGTTTTTGGTAAGATGTAAAGACTGCAACTTGATGTGGCTGTAGCACTTTTTGTGGAAAAAACTTGGAAAAATGTAACTGATTATGAGGGTTGACACATATTTAGTAACTAGCTTTTACCATAGGTGTCAAGGTATTATTGTTTTTCCTGAGACAAGGAGATGTTGTTTGATGGACCTATCAGTAAATCAGCAACTTTGCATCACCTGATGATAATGTAGCAATGCCTCCTTCTCAATTTTCCTGGATACCATTATTGATTGAAATGTTGAAAACTATTCCCCCACCACTACCAAAGGGGGAGAAAAGTATTCTGCATGTTATTATAATGAAATAATACATCTTCCCAAGCATATTTTAAGTTATCAAATATTTGCCTCAAAGTGAATAGAAAAGGAAAAAATAGAAGCCTGCTAAGTCAAGTCTCCTCAACCCATGGGAACTGCATAGTCTGATTGACTTGGGATTCAATCTAAGGACACCTAACCCCATGAAACCATTCTGGTTATTTGCTTGCAAAAAAATTGCACTAAAATTATTTTTATGGAGGTATAATTTTTCAAAATAGATTGGAATGCTTTCATAAAAGGTACTCCATACACTTTCCATTTTACCTTGAGGCTTAAATTCTGTTGCAGAGCTTTATTCATCTCGTCTCATTGACCTTTAGCAAATCAACTAAAATAAACAAAAATCAGTCATGTCACTGTACTTTGCCTGTGTAGCAAGCTGTGGTACATAGTGTGCTTTTAAAAGCTGGAGTTCAGTCAGTTATTGATTTAGAAAAAAATAAACTAACGTGCTGCGGGTTTTATCAGTGGTGGTTTATTTTTATGCTGGAACTACTTTTCTTCAAAGCTTATCCACACATTTGATAATGCAAAATACCAACATGGAGCCTTGCTTGTGCCTGAAGCATTCCATTTCCATATCAAATATTTTAAACAAATGCATACAAACAGTAAACTGCTAAAGAATAAATATTTTTACTTAAATGATCATCTCTCCCTCTTCCTCTCTCTCCCTCCCTTTCTTTCTCTTTCTCTCTCTCTCTCTCACTCACACACAACAGACTTCTGGGCAAAGTTATAGCTCATGGCATAAAAGGGGCAGGAGCAACATGGAAGCAAAGTTGGCTGAGTGACAGGAAACAAAGTTAACGGATGTTTTTCGAACTGGAGGAATGTTTGTAGCGGAGTTCCCCAGGGATCGGGTTAAGACCCCTGTTCTTTCTGATATATATTAATGTCCTATACCTAGGTGTACAGGGCACAATTTCAAAATCTGCAAATGATACGAAACTTGGAAGCATTGTGAACCATGAGGAGGATAGTGTAGAACTTTGAAAAGACTTAGGGCAGAATTTTTCCATCAGTGAGCTGGGGGAAGTGGATGAGGTTTCATGTTATTTCAAAAGCCCGCTGGGGCTCCTGGCCTGCCCACCAGTCCGACGTCATCCCGCCCCATTTAAATATTCAGGAAGGCGGGTGGACAGTTTTTGTGATATTTAATAACATGTCCCATCTCGTGTGACATTCTCACATGAGGGGGACATGTTAATGATTTTTTTATTTTTCTATTCTTAAAGTTTCAAACACTGTCAGCGCTCTCCCTGAGGCAGCACTTAGTCTCAGGGAGATGTAAGTGCTCTCTGACAGTTGGGGAATCCCTCCCTCCCTCCCCCCACCGCACTTAAAATGGTGGCGGGGCCCGTTTCAGCGGCGGCGATCGGCGATCGGCTGCCTGCCCACCAGTGGGCCCCGCCCGCCCATCAAGGGCAAAATTCTGCCCATAGATAGGTTGGGGTGGAATGGCTAGACAAGTGGCAGATAAAATTTAATGCAAAGAAGTATGAATTGATTCACCTTGATAGGAAGAACATGGAGAGACAAGAAAAAAATACAGGGTATAAATCTAAAGTAGAAGGACCTGTACATATATACATATGTTGCGTGTCTTTTTTGTTTTATAATGCCTCTGAGAAGTGAGTAGGGATTTTGATTTTATTTTAAAGGTGCTATATAAATACAAGTTGTTGTTACTGGATGTCCTGCTTCTTGCCAGGTGTGGTGGTTGTTGTGCACATTACAGCTCTGTTCTTCCATCACTGAATTCCCTTATAGTAAATATTTACTACCTTAGCTGAGAAATCATTTCCTTAATGTTTTTATGAATAAGGCTGAAACTCATGAGAAGTAAGGTTGTGTTAAACTAAGATGAGAGCAAAATACTGCAGACGCTGGAAATCTGAAATAAAAACAGAAAATATTGGAGATACTCAGCAGGCCTGGCAGCATCTGTGGAACGAGAAACTGTTAACATTTCAAGTTGATGACCTTTCATAAGATCTGGAAGAAGTTAGTGATTTAACTGCGTCAGTACAGAAGTAAGAAAATGGGGAGTGGTTGGTAGAAGAAAGAACAAAGGAGAACACCTGTGACATAGTGGAAGGCGGGATTGATTAACTAAAGAAAGGGATAATACTGCATGGAAAAAGCCCCTTCAGAATTTTGTAAGTTGCAATGAATTTGCCTCTCATTCTTCTAGACTCCACAGAAATTAGCCCAATTTACTCAGCCTCTCATCATTGGACAAACCCCTCATCCCAGGGACCAATTTGGTGACCTTCACTGTACCACTTCCAAAGCAAGTAATACCCTTTCTTAAATATGGAGACCAAAATGGCACACAGTATTCCAGATACCGTTCCACCAAACCCTGTAAACTTGTAGCAAGACTTCTTTACTCTTGTACTCCAATCCTGCTGCAATAAAGGCCAACATGTCATTTGTCTTCTCAGTTGCTTGCTACACCTGCATGCTGACTTTCTGTGTTCTTTGTACAAGCACATCCAAGTCTCTTTGAACATCAACATTTACAAATTTCTTAACTTAAAAAAAAATTCTGCATTTGTATTCTTTCGACCAAAGTGGATAACTTCACACTTCCCTATATTATACTCCATCTGCCATCTTGTTGCCCACTCGTATCACTTTGCAGCTTCTCTGTGTCCTCCCCACAGCTTACCTTTCCACCTAGCTTGGTATCATCAGCAAACTTAGCTGCATTACTCTCTATCTTTCATCAAAGTAATTAATATAGATTGTAAATAACAGAGGCCCCAGCGCTGATCCTTGTGGTACTCCTCTATTCACTGACAGAAAAAGATCTGTTTATGCCCACTCTCTCTCTTTTCTACCTGTTAACCAATCCTCTATCCGTGCTAATATATTACCTCGATTCCATGAGCCCTTATTTTGTCTGTTAACCTTGTGCGTGGCATCTTATCAAATGTCTTTTGGAAATCCAGATATACTGCATCTACTGGTTCCCCTTTACCTACCCTACTAGTTACATCCTCATACAAAGGCAATAAATTTGTCAAACAGGATTTCCCTTTCGTAGAACCATGTTGGCTCATTTTAATTGTACTATGCTTTTCTAAGTGCATTGTTAAGACTTCCTTAATAATAGATTCCAACATTTCCCCAACAGCTGATGTTAGGCTAACTGGCCTGTACTCAGTTGTTTTCTCCCTCCTTCCTTTCTTGAAAAGTGGTGTAACATTTGTCAACTTCCAATCTAGTGGAACTGTTCCTGAATCTAAGGAATTTTGGAAAATCACAGCTAGCATATCCAGTATCTGAGCTAACTCTTATAGAGCTGCAACACATAAGGAAATCCCTTTTAAAATTGTCACTGATCACTAAAATGCTTATAAAAATGTATTTCCTATTGAGAAAAGGAGAATATTATGAACTTAGAACCTTATGCAACACCATTGTGAAGCTTGCTTGGAACCCTGTAAAATGAAACAGAAAGTTACTGCAGTGTTTTCCTTCGACTTTTATCCTCAAAAATGTCTATTCATAACTTGGAATTTTTTCCTTGAGAATCATAGTTGTGAGATTCTGTTAGCCTGATTATGCACTCTTTTGTATGCAACCAGCTCAGGCCTATGTGCCACAAACTGGACAGAGCTGCTGGTAAATTATTTGAACTGCCATCGCACCTACCATTTTCAAAGTGTCGTGATCCTTTAATTTATTCCAAATCTTGGTTCAAAATAATAAGTAGATTTATTAACATGCCTACGGCTCTGTGTTTGCTTTAGTGATGTGTACACTGTAAATATTCACATTCCTACATGCTAAATTAGAACAACCCACAGTCTGTTCTACTCTGACCCTTGTAAGCATCCTGACATCACTGTAGATTGTACGTACCCTTGTGATCATTTATAGAATTCACTGAGGGGGCATAGACATTTTAAACTTGCAATAAAGCACTGCAGTGTGCAAAACGATCACATTTACAAGAATATAAAAATACGCACTTAAGCATGTTACTCTGGCAATTAAAATGATTGGTGTATGTCTTTTTAAATTGCCAGTTAACATTTATCTTCACTCTGCTGCATGTTGTAATTTACATTATAAAGTTATTCCTTTGCTTTTAAGAAGACTAGGAGTCAATTTCTAGAAAGGGGGAGCAGCAGTTAGCTGCTTCAACAGACTTTAAAAGTTGCCTCCCTATACAGGCAGCCTATTAATTCTCGTGAAATGAAAAGCTTGGAAAAATAAATGAATTGAAATTGCAATTTAAGTCAACAAAACCAATAAAGGCAGTGTTGCCCACAGTGCAGTGTGTTGCTGAATGTATTTCAGCTGTAGCCCATCTGTCAAGGTGCTTGGAGCAGAGCTCATACAGTGTGTACTCAAAACCATTGGCAGTTATATATGCTGAGATTTACATCAGCTTGTCAGTACTAATTCCAGAAACTCTGGGGTCACTCTTCAGTTGTATACAGAGTCCAAGTAAAATATCAGTTATTGCTAAGCTGAATCATTGGAATGCATGTGGGAAGCAAGTGGTGTATTTTTAACAGAGAGCTCACTAAAGCCTCAGCTGGAAGCATGACAATAAAATCCAATAGCAACAGAAACTAATCCCTCTGGGTAACTTTATTTGAATTGGAGTTTTGTTTCTGCTCCCAGCCATAGTTCAGAATGGGCATGCAAGGGATGATAACCCCAGTATGTTGTATGATTAAAGGGATCTGTGGGGGAGTGCTGATGAAATACTGAGTATATGTTATTTAGGATATACATAGCAGGCATCTGCAATTATCAGTGACAGTGCTATGTAAAGGATCTGTCCTGAACTAACTTGTAAATTACAGCACATGCTTGCCCTGTCATTGTTTTAATCCAGGATACAGTGACAAGGACTGTAATTTTCCCAACATTATGAAAAAGAGTTAACCAGACAAATCAGACATTGGATTGCAGAGCTCTTCATAATGCGTGCTAATATGCAGCATGATGTCCACTTTAATTGAAGATAAACTGCATATGCACTTTCTTCTGAAGAGCAGGTTTAGTTCCGTTTGGTAAGCAAAGATCAACTGGCTGATAAAGTCATTGGACTAGCACATGCCAATCCATGGCCTTTAGTCTGTTAAGTTACCAACAGCTCAAGTTCTCTCATTATCATACATTGTACGCTATGAATGTGACATGGCAACAAAATCAGTTATAAATAATTGAACTGCTGGACATTAAACTTTAGAATTGGTTGTGTTTTCCTTATTCTGATCTGGGCCTGCGCTTTTACACGAATGTGCGCGAAAGAGCGCAGAAATCTCCCTGAGGTGCCTCAGGGAGATCAGTTTAAGGTTTTAAAATTTAAATTAAGCGAAAAAAACTTTTAAAACATGTCCCCTCATGTGAGTTATTGAATTGTAGAACACTTCATGAAACCTCATCCCACTCGTGGATGAGGTTTCAGGAAAATGCGAAGGCCAACTGGGCTTAAGGTTGGATGGGCAACTCATTTAACTGTCTTAATTAGTTTTTAACAGGCCTTAATAGGCCTTTGATGGTTTGGCGGGTGCGCAGCAGAGTAGGCTGTGCACCCACCGAACTGAAAATCTAAATGATGCGCGGCGACATCGGGATGCCTGCCCGACATCGTACATCATTTTACGCGTCGGCGAGCAGGCCTTTCCCCCACTCACCAACCTGAAAATTCTTCCCAATAAGTAGATTCATTAACATGCCTCCAGCTCTGTGTTTTCTTTAATTATATATACAATATAAATTTTCACATTCCTGTGTCAAACAACCCCCAGTCTGTTCTACTCTGACCCTTGGAAGCATTCTGATGTCACTGTAGATTGTACCTACTCCAGTTATCATTTGTAGAATTTACTGAGGAGGCATAGACATTTTAAAGTTGCACATTGCAGATCCAGATGCACTAACAATGGCAGTGTCCAAACTCTGGAAAGTGGGGTCATCAAATCCTGTTGCCTCCCTGAATGTATGCAGCAGCTCTCCAAAACACCAAACAGCAACAATTTATATTTATATAACACCTTTGATATAATGAAACATTCCAAGGCACTCCAGGAGTATTATAAAACAAAGTATGACACTGAGTCATGTGAAGAGACATTAGGTCAGATGACCAAAAGCTTGGTCAAAGAGTGTCTTAAAGGAGAAAAGGGAGGCAGAGAGGTATAGGGAGGGAATTCGAGGGCTTAGGGCCTAGGCAATTGAAGGCATGGCCACAATTGGCGGATTATAATTAGGAATGCATAAGAAGCCAGAATTAGAAGAACCTTGATATCTCAGAGGATTGTGCAGCTGGAGGAAATTACAGATATAGGGAGGGGCAAGGCTATGGAGGGATTTGAAACCAAGGATGAGAATTTTAAAGTCAAAGCATTGCTTGACCGAGAGGCAAGGTCAGGCAGCAAACAAAGGGTTTATAAGGGAACAATGGGACTTTCTGAGAGTTAAGACATGGGCAGCAGAGTTTTGGTGACCTTAAGTTTTGGAGAGTAGAATGTGGGAGACCAACCAGTCTCAAACACAATCTGCATTACTTCACTAACCTTGCCACAGCAGAAATAAATTAAAACCACCTTGCCTGCAATTTGGTAGCTGGCTCTTTGAACAAAGAGATAAAAACAAAAAACTGCGGAAGCTGGAAATCCAAAACAAAAACAGAATTACCTGGAAAAACTCAGCAGGTCTGGCAGCATCGGCGGAGAAGAAAAGAGTTGACGTTTCGAGTCCTCATGACCCTTCCACAGAACTGAGCGAATATAAGGAGAGGGGTGAAATATAAGTTGGTTTAGGGGTGGGGGGGTGGTGGTTGTAGGGACAAGCAAGCAGTGATAGGAGCAGATAATCAAAAGATGTCACAGACAAAAGAACAAAAGAACACAGGTGTTGAAGGTAGTGATATTATCTAATCGAATGTGCTAATTAAGAATGGATGGTAGGGCACTCAAGGTACAGCTCTAGTGGGGGTGGGGTGGAAAGACTAGCGGGGTATAAAAGATTTAAAAATAATGGAAATAGGTGGGAAAAGAAAAATTTATATAAATTATTGGAAAAAACAAAAGGAAGGGGGAAGAAACAGAAAGGGGGTGGGGATGGAGGAGGGAGTTCAAGATCTAAAGTTGTTGAATTCAATATTCAGTCCGGAAGGCTGTAAAATGCCTAGTTGGAAGATGAGGGGCTGTTCCTCCGGTTTGCGTTGGGCTTCACTGGAACAATGCAGCAAGCCAAGGACAGACATGTGGGCAAGAGAGCAGGGTGGAGTGTTAAAATGGCAAGCGACAAGGAGGTTTGGGTCATTCTTGTGGACAGACCGCAGGTGTTCTGCAAAGCGGTCGCCCAGTTTACGTTTGGTCTCTCCAATGTAGAGGAGACTGCATTGGGAGCAATGAATGCAGTAGACTAAGTTGGGGGAAATGCAAGTGAAATGCTGCTTCACTTGAAAGGAGTGTTTGGGCCCTTGGACGGTGAGGAGAGAGGAAGTGAAGGGGCAGGTGTTGCATCTTTTGCGTGGACATGGGGAGGTGCCATAGGTGGATGTTGAGGAGTAGGGGGTGATGGAGGAGTGGACCAGGGTGTCCCAGAGGGAACGATCCCTATGAAATGCCGCCAGGGGGGTGAAGGAAAGATGTGTTTGGTGGTGGCATCATGCTGGAGTTGGCGGAAATGGAGGAGGATGACCCTTTGAATGCGGAGGCTGGTGGGGTGATAAGTGAGGACAAGGGGGACCCTATCATGTTTCTGGGAGGGAGGAGAAGGCGTGAGGGCGGATGCGCGGGAGATGGGCGGACACGGTTGAGGGCCCTGTCAACAACCATGGTTAAGGAAGAAAAACCTCGGTTAAGGAAGAAGGAGGACATGTCAGAGGAGCTGTTTTTGAAGGTAGCATCATCAGAACAGATGCGACGGAGCCAAGGGAACTGAGAGAATGGGATGGAGTCCTTACAGGAAGCGGGGTGTGAGGAGCTGTAGTCGAGGTAGCTGTGGGAGTCAGTAGGCTTGTAATGGATATTGGTGGACAGTCTATCACCAGAGATTGAGACAGAGAGGTCAAGGAAGGGAAGGGAAGTGTCAAAGATGGACCACGTGAAAATGATGGAGGAGTGGAGATTGGAAGCAAAATTAATAAATTTTTCCAAGTCCTGACGAGAGCATGGAGCAGCACCGAAGTAATCATCGATGTACCGGAGAAAGAGTTGTGGAAGGGGGCTGGAGGAGGACTGGAACAAGGAATGTTCCACGTACCCCATAAAGAGACAGGCATAGCTGGGGCCCTTTAAACAATGCTATTGGTGGTCCTCTCATCCTGCTGAATGCCTGTTCAGCTGTGATTGATTGGCACAGGAATTCAATGCATACACGCAGACCAAGTTAGCGAAATGAGTGTCAAGTCAGCCGGGAAGGTTTGTTTGATTTCACGATAAGAACTCTTCTGACACTTCTGGCATATGCTGCTCAAGCAAGATTCACAGCATGGCATGCTGGGAAAGTGGGTGGTAACTAGCTGGCTCTGCAACCAATGCCATTTTTAACTTCCGTGGTTCAGCAGCACTACAGAGCCCAAATTTGTAGTCGATGTGACTTGCTTGACTCCATTGCCGCTTATTTTTATTCCTAAGTGATCTACTTGTGGTATTGGTTAATCAGAGAGCCATGGCACACTGTATATTTCCAGGATATTGAAAAGATATAATGGTTTTTGTTTAGTTTCTAGTGGAATTTTACTGTTGCTATAAAGATATTGTACACACACAAAGCAGTATCCTGGCCAGAAGTCCTCTCCCTTCACAAAGCTGTTGTGAGGAAGGATTGGGCCTATTCAAATTCCAATGATGGTGACACCTATCCCCTTAAATTTGGAAGCTAAATTGGCTGAAGCCTGGTTATTTATTTGGATTTTAAACGGGTTACCACCAGCCTTAAGCTAACATCAATTAAAAAGTCTGGACTCAATATTCATGTTTATAAAAGGGAAACTGAAATATTTGAAACATTATTGGTCCTGTTTGGTTCAGGTTTTATCTGCCAGTTGGGTTACAATTTGTATGAATCTAGTAAACAACTTTTAATATTGGCCACCATGGCTGTGAAATGGTAGTAAGGAAGAACTGTTCTCTGACAAGGATTCCATTGTACTCCATCCAAGAAAACAAAGTGTCTCATGGCTGTATCATTTAACCGTAAAGGTGTGGTTCAGTGCTTCAATTTGTGTACACCTGAACTTTGGATTCCTTTTGCCAAATAGCTTTGAATTGGTTCCAGCTTGGTGGTAAGAGTGAATTTATTTTTCTCCAAGGTCCTGCATTTAAGAAAAATTCCATATACAATAACTCCTGAGTTAGGTGTTCCTTGTTCCTTTCATTTCCAAATCCATGTAATGTTAGATTCAGTTAATTATATTTAAACCCATGTAATCTGATATTCTGCAACATTCACTAAATTTATGCCAGCAGTGATGTGATCCTGTAGAACTAGAATGCATGAGCAAATTAACAAAGACTACCTTACAATTCTGCGTGAACTAACAAAGTATCGGTGTGCCAACAGAAACCTCATAAACCACTGTTTTTAACCTTTCCTTTGCCTAAAACAGTCATCACAGGAAGGCACTGGCTTTTGACGGGATATGGTTCGATGGGCAGCAGGACTTTGCCTCATTGGCTATGACAAAATAGGGATTTTCTGCATTTCTTTTATATGATGTCAGACAGGGTAAAGTTGATTTTAGAAATCTGCTTCAGCTGGCTGTGTCTTTGGAAAATAAAGCAGAATGGAACTTTGCGTCCATCATGCAGACACTTGGCGCCTCTTAAAAAAAAGAAAAAACTTGCATTTGTTTGTCTTTTACAACCTCAGAACATCCCAGAGCACTTCATAGGCAATGAAGTACTTTTGAAGTATAATCAAGTGTCGTAAATGTAAGCAACCGATTTGTGCACAGCTAAATTCCACAAGTATCAATGATATAAATAACCAGGTAGCTTGTTTTTAATTATGTTGGTTGAGGAAAAAATGTTGGTCACCGAGTTTCTGTGCTTTTCATTTAGTGCCACGCTTACCTGAGAGGACAGACAAGACTTCAGTTTAACACTTTATCTAAAAGGTGGCATTTCAGACAGTGCAGGAAGTGTGCATCTAGATCATGTTAACAGGTTTGTGGAGTGGGTCTTGAAAGCAAGACCTCCTGATTCAGAGAGTGATACTACTGTGGCTAGACTAGTGAGAACGAATAAAATCTCTTATTTTGCAACAAGGGAATAGGTGAATAATGGATAACATGAACTAAGGCAAGCAATTGCAGTTCTGGTTGCTTAGGATTAGATCTAGCAAATAGTCAAAAGTTTATGAATAATCTGGGTTTTGCATCATTGATTTGAAAATCTGCCAATGGACAACCCTGACACTCAATCAGAAGTTCTGTCACTTATTGGACTCTACTAAATAGGTTTCAAAAAAGCTATATGAATCCCTAATGGGCTAGTTCTACTTTTGTTTTTAAAAAGTGTAGTGTTGTTTCAAACCTGGCTGCCGTTTCATTTGCCATCTATTATTTAATCAGGTAATAAATCTGATCAAGGATTTTTTAGCCTGAATACCTTTTCTGATACTGTGGTATTTTCTGATTTTCAGAAAAGCATGATGGGCATCGTCAATGAGGAATATTTTGTAACAGCTGTTAATTGTTAAGTCTGTGTGAGATAATTATACCACATGTATAAGGGTACGAGTTTCACTTCGTAGCAATTTTTGTCACTTCTACATTCTTAAGTCTCTGGCTCCTGTAGCCTGATTCGCTTACTACCAGTGGCCAGAAGAAGCCAAACTTGGCCCATCATTAGGCAGACAGTTTGAAAAATAATTTTTATTGAGCCAATTGAAGGCACTGTACTGGTAGCAGCACAAACTAGGCATGCCCCTTCATAACATCATTGTATATGTTACATATCATGATGTTACTGATTGGTGGCTTCATTTTACCATTACAATGCACATGCACAATGGCTAATTTGTCATGGCTACATGCGCTTCCCTTTTGATACTGAGAGATTTGCAGTGTCATTTAAAAGTAAATTTAAAGAAACTCCCCTAAGAGCTATAATATAAAAGGTTGTTCTCTCTTATGGAAATCTTTAATTCATGATTATGAGAAAAAAAATGTTTCTTAAAGGTTGAGCTATAATACTAGCTATTCCCTATTTATACAAGTTAGTGAGTCCCAAAAGCTCTGCTTTTTAGGGGGCTTCATAGCTAGGCTTCGTCCCATCCTAGCCTGATGTATGCACAAAAGCATTTTCCATCAGGAATGACCGGGTAGAATCCTTTTCCCTATTCCTAGCCTGGGTAAAGAATTATACCGGCTCTCCTGTTGCTCAGGCTGACATTAGCACGAAACAGAGATCCAATCCAAGACCCACCAAAGAGTGTTAAACCACGTTTTTAATTGTAATACTTTCTTGAACAATGGATCTTCCACTTGTCTAGAGCTTATTCACGTACTTTTAATCAAGTAATTTAATTCACAATGTCCCTATGCTTCCTTTCTCAGATTGTAACTGCTTGTGCTCACTTCTTACCTACATGATGAGGACATAGAAATGGCACAAGGAAAAATCTGTAAGCCTTTTCAGTTGATTGCCATTTTGTGTCATATATGACACAATATATATTATATTATATTATACAAACTATAGACCAGTTAGTTTAACATTTGTCGTTGGGAAATTGTTGGAATCCATTATTAAGGAAGTAATAATGGGGCATTTGGAAAGTCAAAATGCAATCCGTCAGAGTCAGCATGATTTTATAAAGAGTAAATTGTGTTTGACTAATTTGCTAGAGTTCTTTGAAGATGTGACAAGCAAAGTGGATAATGGGGATCCTGTGATGTAGTATATCTGGACTTCCAGAAGGCCTTTGATAAAGTACACAAAAGATTAATACACAAGATAGATCACACGGAGTTATGGGGTAATATATTAGCTTGGATAGAGGATTGGCTAACCAACAGAAAGCAGAGTGTTGGGATAAATGGGTCTTTTTCTGGATGGCAAGCTGTAATAATGGGATGCCACAGGGTTTGGTCCCTGGGCCCCAACTATTTACAATCTATATTAATGACTTGGATTCAGGGATAGAAGGTACTTTAGCTAAATTTGCAGATGACACCAAAATATGTGGGAAAGTAAGTTGCAATGAAGAAATAAGAAATTTACAAATGGATATGGACAGGTTAGGTGAATGGGTCAAAATTTGGCAGATGGAGTTTAATGTGGATAAGTGTGAGATTATTCATTTTGGTCAGAAGAATTAAAAGGTGACTTACTTAAATGGAGAGAAACTTCTGAATGCTTCAGTGCAGAGGGATCTGGGTGTCCTCATGCATGAATCGCTGAAAGCTAGTATGTAGGTACAGCAGGTAATAAGGAAGGCAAATGGAATTTTGGCATTTATTGCTAAAGGAATAGAGTATAAAATAGGGAACTGTTGTTGCAACTGTACAAAGCATTGGTGAGACCGCACCTGCAGTACTGTGCACAGTTTTGGTCCCCTTACTTGAGGAAGGATGCAGTTGCATTGGAGGAGGTTCACTAGATTGATTCCAGAGATGCGGGGCTTGTCTTATGAGGAGAGATTGAGCAGTTTAGGATTAGAATTTAGAAGGATGAGAGGAGATCTAATTGAGGTATATAGGATGCTAAAGGGGATAGACAAAGTAGACGTGGAATGGATGTTTGGGACATTCTAGAACGAGAGGCCATAGTTTTAGGCTAAGGGGTGGTAGATTTAAAGCAGAGATGAGGAGAAATTACTTTTCTCAAAGGGTCATGAATCTGTGGAATTCACTACCTCAGAATACAGTGGATGCCGGGACGTGGAATAAATTTAAGGAGGACATAGACATTTTTAACTAGTAACGGGTTGAAAGATTATGGGGAGAGGACGGGAAATTGGAGTTGAGGCCGAAATGAGATCAGCCATGATCGTATTGAATGGCGATGCAGGCTCGAGGGGCTGAATTGCCTACTCTTGCTCCTAGTTCTTATGTTCTTCTTATGGTATGATCAAGACTCACATAGAAACCAATTTCATCTTCTCATCCCTTTCTGCCCCATATCTCTTAAATCTGTATAAAAATTCAAATATAATGCACACAGACACAAACATCTTTTGTACAATATCACAAAATAAGATGAAAAGCAAACTTAGAGTGACTGAATCACTATTGTTAATACCTCTTGCAACCATTGAAAGTTATAACCCAAATATCTGATCTTGATATTGTAATATGTTTTAGACCACTAATAGCTAACAACGCTGCAGCATAAAATTTTATTACACTTGACCGGAAAGTGAACTGGGGACTCAATGAAACATTTAAACAAATTATTGAAGAAAATTGGAATCTAAATGCCAATATCCATGCTTTGTAAGTATAAAGTTTAGAGCATGCCAGGTACAAATTCATATCCTGTACAAGGACAGTCAGTCTAGATTAACAGAGTGCAGCATCCAGTATTTCACAGCCTTTTTAGCTGACCCTTCCTTGCTGAGAAATCTTGCAATGTAATTTAAAATGCTCCAATATATAAAAAAGAAAGACTTGCCTTTATATAGCACTTTTTAAGACCATTGGATGTCTCAAAGCATTTTACCATCAATGAAATAATTTTGGAGTGTAGTCACTGTTGTACTCTTGGAAATTGGTGTCTCAACAATGTTTTTGATTAATGAAAGACAGGGAATCTTTAGTGTACTCATTTTAATTTTGTCTCTGATAACACTCTTGGTATAATTTTGGTGAACTGATGGACCATATGTCAAGGATAGAGGCCAAAGTGGCAGAGTATTATGCATGTAGGCAGTCAGGACCCCATTTTAAAATTTCATCTAAAAGATGGTAGCTCAGACAGTGCAGCACTCCCTTAGATATGCACTGGAGTACCAGCCTTAATTGCATACTAAAGTCTTTTGAGTGAAGCTAGAGCCCATAACTTTCTGATTCAAATGTGCGAGTGCTACCATCAAGGTTGACATGTGTGGGATCCATGCACCATTTCAAGAAAAGTGTGGTATTTCCCGTTGTCTTGGCTAACACTTTTCCTTCAACCAGTATCACCACAGATTCAAAAACAGAATTACCTGGAAAAACTCAGCAGGTCTGGCAGCATCGGCAGAGAAGAAAAGAGTTGACGTTTCGAGTCCTCATGACCCTTCGACAGAACTGTCGAAGTTCTTTCGAAGGGTCATGAGGACTCGAAACGTCAACTCTTTTCTTCTCCGCCGATGTTGCCAGACCTGCTGAGTTTTTCCAGGTAATTCTGTTTTTGTTTTTGTTTTGGATTTCCAGCATCCGCAGTTTTTTTGTTTTTATCACCACAGATTACCTGATATTCCACTCATTGTTGTTAAGCGGGAACTTGCTCAGAGTGGCTGCCTCTTTTGCCTAAATGGGAGCAATGCACTTCAAAGTTATTAATTAAATATGAAGTCCTTTGTGATATTTGAGTAATGTGATAAGATGCTATATAAATGAAAGTCATATTTCTGTAATTTGTCAATGACAGTTACTTATTTTTGCCACTATTATGCCACTGATTAATATTTATCTACTCTGTGCTAATGTTTACAAGGATTTAGAATTGGTATGGAATGACAAGCATGGCAGAAGCCTGAATAACCCACTTTTTTGCCTTAATGCCAGCAGTCATTTAGGAGGATTAGTAAAAAGTTTAGATTATGTAGAATTTTTGTGATTCTAGATTTAGTTTTGCAACTGATCAAGATTGTAATGGATTCAAACAAAAGTTTGTTGTATTTCCATTGTACACTATGAAGTTGATGGGTTAAACTATAATTTGTTCTTTTATTTGGATGACATATTTCAATAGATTGCGCTAGATTTTGTAGTCAGCAAGGAAACAATATCATTTGTGGCTGCCCACAGATATAACAATCTCTGTGGTGTGACTTTCCCTTTCCTGGTGTAATTCAAATCTGATGCCAAATCAAGGGGGTCTTCAGGCATCCAGCATAATGTTCTGCTACTTTGACCATGTGTCAAGGATAGAAGCCAACCAGTTCACCTAAATGGCACCACAGAGTGTTATTAGAGTCCAAATGAAGCTGGGTTAGCAGCCAATCACATTGAAATATTCTCGCAGACTGCAAAACAGCAAGTTAAAAGCACAGAATCCCTTTACTCTTAATTTAAATATTTAGATTGTGAAATAAATAATCAAATAATTGGATTAAGATCAAAGCTCAAATAAAGATAAATAAACTTAAAGACAAAATGATTTTTAATTTTTTTTTTAAACAAGAAACTCCATAGATATAAATTAGCTTTTCAGGGTGACTGAGGGTGATTAGCAGTAATTATGAAGTTAGTACACGGTTTAAAAAATGGTTAAACCTCATTCAAAAAGGTGTAACTTTTTCAAGGGATCTTACACCAAGATTAACGGCATAAAAGTGAAAGTTTTCGCCCATTCACTGAGTGCAGTTGGAGGATGAGTGGTGATGGTTTTACAGTGCACTCTCTGGAGGAGTGTTGAAGGATTAATGCCAATTTCTGGATTTGTGTGTTATTCTGTGTATGTGTGAACTCCTAAAGTTGCTGTCAATTTCAGTGGGCTAATGATAGCAAACACTAGCAGTTCTACCCCCATTACCACTGTGACTAATGTCAATGTCTTATCAATTACATTGTTAAGGTTTATTAATGTCAACTACATTGTTAAGGAAACAGGGCCTAAATAGCCAAGTGGTTATGGAACTGGGTTTGTAACCCCAAGATCAAGAGTTCAAATCTCACAATGGCAAACTATGAAACAGTGTAACTTCATCTGAAACAGATGGAAAAACATGTTTGTACTCGAAAGAGTTACCGCTTGGCCCAAATAGCCAAGTGGTTATGGTACTGGGTTTATAACCCCAAGATCAAGAGTTCAAATCTCACAATGATGAAACAATGTAACTTCATCTGAAACAGATGGAAATGTGTTATTTAAAAGATTATCAAGAGTTCAAATCTCACAACGGCAAACTATGAAACAAAGGCTTGGCCTAAATAGTCAAGTGGTTATGGTACTGGGTTTGTAAACTCAAGATCAAGAGTTCAAATCTCACAACGGCAAACTATGAAACAATGTAACTTCATCTGAATAAACAGATGGAAACGGGTTTGTACTCGAAAGAGTGAAGCTGGGCCTAAATAGCCAAGTGGTTATGGTACTGGGTTTGTAACCCCAAGATCAAGAGTTCAAATCTCACAATGATGAAACAATGTAACTTCATCTGAAACAGATGGAAATGGGCTTGTACTCGAAAGAGTTACATCCACTGATAAACATGACTTTTAGCTTGGCTTAAATAGCCAAGTGGTTATGGTACTGGGTTTGTAACCCCAAAATTGAGAGTTCAAATCTCACAATGGCAAACAATGTAACTTCATCTGAAACAGATTTGTACTTGAAAGAGTTACAGTTAGTTACTCAGGGAGCCTGAGTTGCTGTGGAACATGGACTTTTAAGCTTGGCCTAAATAGCCAAGTGGTTATGGTACTGGGTTTGTAACCCCAAGATCAAGAGTTCAAATCTCACAATGGCAAACTATGAAACAACGTAACTTCAGGCTTGGCCTAAATAGCCAAGTGGTTATGGTACTGGGTTTGTAACCCTGAGATCAAGAGTTCAAATCTCACAATGGCAAACTGTGAAACATGTAACTTCATCTGAAACAGATGGAAACAGGTTTGTACTCGAAAGAGTATCAAGAGTTCAAATCTCACAATGGCAAACTATGAAACAATGTAACTTCATCTGAAACAGATGGAAACAGGTTTACTCAAAAGAGTATCAAGAGTTCAAATCTCACAATGGCAAAACTATCAAGAGTTCAAATCTCACAATGGCAAACTATGAAACAATATAACTTCATCTGAAACAGATGGAAACGGGTTTGTACTCGAAAGAGTTACATTGTTAAGGAAACAGGGCCTAAATAGCCAAGTGGTTATGGTACTGGGTTTGTAACCCCAAGATCAAGAGTTCAAATCTCACAATGGCAAACTATGAAACAATGTAACTTCATCTGAAATGACAGATGGAAATGTGTTTGTACTCGAAAGAGTTACAATTCTGCAGGCTGCACTCCCTTTTTAGTTATTTGAAAAACCTTTTATTGATGTTTTGTTTGCACTTCAGCCCCACGCTCCTGATCTATGGGCACCCGGTGCGGAAGGGGGTAGGGAAGGAGGAGGACCTCCTCGTGAACCTGCTCCTGGGCCTGGCCAAGTTGGCCATTAACAGGTCCAGGCAGCGGGCGATCGACGGGGGAGTCCCGCCCGATTGTTTGTCCCTCTTCCGTGGCTACGTTCGCTGCCGGATGTCCCTGGAGAAGGAGCACGCGGTGTCTGCTGGCACTCTCGAGGCCTTCCGTGCTCGGTGGGCACCGCGGGGACTGGGGTGTTTTGTTGACCCCTTTAATCACATTTTGATTTAAAGTTTGTAAGTTTCCTTTAAACTTTGTTCTTGGTTTTACAGCTGACCTGAATTAGGGGCTGTGCCTGATTTATCCCAATTTTGTTGATTTGGTTTTCATTTAAAAGATTATCAAGAGTTCAAATCTCACAATGGCAAAACTATGATATCAGCCAGTTTGGCCTAAATAGCCAAGTGGTTATGGTACTGGGTTTGTAACCCTAAGATCAAGAGTTCAAATCTCACAATGGCAAACCTTTGAAAACAATGTAACTTCATCTGAATGCAGATGGAAATGTGTTGCTTGGCCTGAATAGCCAAGTGGTTATGGTACTGGGTTTGTAACCCCAAGATCAAGAGTTCAAATCTCACAATGGCAAACTATGAAACAATGTAACTTCATCTGAAACAGATGGAAACAGGTTTACTCAAAAAGAGTATCAAGAGTTCAAATCTCACAATGGCAAACTATGAAACAATGTAACTTCATCTGAAAAAGATGGAAACAGGTTTACTCAAAAGAGTATCAAGAGTTCAAATCTCACAATGGCAAACTATGAAACAATGTAACTTCATCTGAAGAGGAACAGAGGGAAATGTATGCTTGGCATAAATAGCCAAGTGGTTATGGTACTGGGTTTGTAACCCCAAAATCAAGAATTCAAATCTCACAATGGCAAACTATGAAACAATGTAACTTCATCAAGAGTTCAAATCTCACAATGGCAAACTATGAAACAATGTTAAGGAAACAGGTGATGGGGATTTCAGCACATAAATGGGGGATAGCTAGGACACTGGCTGGAGGTGAGGAGTGTTGAACAAAAACAAAAATACCTGGAAAAACTCAGCAGGTCTGGCAGCATCTGTGAAGAGGAACACAGTTAACCTTTCAAGTCCGAATGACCCTGCAATAGAACTAAGTAAAAATAGAAGAGGAGTGTTGACATTGAATAAAGTCAATAAATTTTCTCAGCAAGGAAAGTCTTGACTTCACCAACTGGTGTGGGTGATGTTAACAATGATCATGTGTAATTATATTGTTATAAGCTTTGCTTCTGACCTTAATTTACTTACAAATAAACCCTAAACATTTTCTTTTTACCTGTATAAGACTGTTGCAATTAGTACAATGTCTAAATATGATGAAATTTTATATTATGGGTAGTAACCAGAAGTTAGGACAATGTACAAATCCATTGACAAAGAAACAAGTCCAAACTTTTATCACCTTGCCAAATAATTATGGATTTTATCTGAACTCTTTATTCCACATATTCCATAGATCAAGAAAATATCAGTTGAGTGATGTGACAGATAGACTGTGCACTCCTAGATTCTGTTACAGAGCTATTTCACTGTACCATTTCTCTCTATTCTCAGAAGTGTCCTGCACACTTAACACTTGTCCGTGATGCCAGTTTTACTTTCTTTTCCTCCTCTCCATCAAATTTATTTTCTGTAGCATTTACCTGCCCAAAGATTGATTAAAGATTGGGTATGTGGCATGGGATATGATCATTTCATTATACTCTGGAGAGTATTTTAATAAAGCACGTCTTCAGCCACTTCTGGTTGCTGTGGGTTCTCTGTTAGATGTAACTTGTGCTTTTTCTCAACATGAATACTTGTCTCTACCAATCGGAGTAGATCCGTTGAGGGGATGGGCTGGCTGGGGAACAAGGTGGAGGGAAGTTGTTGGTACTCATTCTTGAACATTGTCATTGGTCACCTATATGGGCAAAAACATCATACCTTAAATGCAGAGGGTAAAAAAAACACAGCTGTTACAAGATGATCAAAATTTATTCAGCTGGAGCTTTAAATTTAACTCTACAACCGAATAAATTGTTTAAAAAAAAACTTTTTCATAGCAAATTCTGAAACCGCCAATTAGAATTAAAATTAAGCAATCAACTAACCAAACTTTTTGTCAGCTTCTTTGGTGTTGTTGAAGTTTTACTCATCTAGGTAAGTGAGGTGTATTCCAGCACACCCCTGACTTGTATCTTGTAGATGGGGGATAGGCTTTGAGAAGACAGGAGATGAAATTCTTGACACAGAATTCCCAGCTTCTGACTTGCTCTTGTAGCTACAGTGTTTATGTGGCTGGCCCAGTTGGGTTTCTTGTCAATGATGGCAACCTCCCACTCCCCTGGATGGTGATGGTGCAGGATTCAACTATAGCAATGCTGTTGAATGTCAAAGGAAGGTAGCTACCTTCTTTCTTGTAGGTGATCATAGCCTGGTGCTTGTGCAGTGTGAATGTTATGTGCCACTTATTAGCCCATGCCTGGATGTTGCCCAGGTCATGCTGCATAATTTTTTTAAATTCCATCATGGGTTGTGAGCATGGCAGGCAAGGCCAGCATTTGGTGCCCATCTCTAATTGCTGTTGAGGAGGTGATGGTGAGCTGCCTTCTTGATTATTGATTATTATTATTCACAATCATATTTGGCCATTTAAGTTTGCATCTTGCATAACTGGCACATATTTTTTGTTACTTTTTTTATTCATTCATGGGATGTGGGATTCACTTCAGCATTTATTGACCATCCCTAGTTGCCCTTGAGAAGGTGGTGATGAGCTGCCTTCTTGAACCACTCCAGTCCATCTGCCGTAGGTACACCCACAGTGCTGTTAGGAAGGGAGTTCCAGGATTTGGACCCAGCAACAGTGAAGAAACGGCAATATAGTTTCAAATAAGGATGGTATGTGGCTTGAAGGAGAACTTGCAGATGGTGGCGTTCCCATGCATCTGCTGCCCTTGTCCTTCTAGGTGGTAGAGGTTGTGGGTTTCGAAAATGCTATGGAAGGAGACTTGGCAAAAGGCTGCAGTGCATTTTGTAGATGGTTCACACTGCTGCCATAATGCATTGGTGGTGGAGGGGGGTGAATATTTTAAGGTGGTGAAGGGAGTACCAGTGAATCAGCTTGCTTTGTCCTGGATGGTTTCAAGCTTCTTGAGTGTTGTTGGAACTGCACTCATCCAGGCAGTTGAATCCGAGTGGAGAATATTCCATCACACATCTGACTTGTGCCTCGTAGAAGGGGTGGCAGTGGCATAGTAGTATTGTCACTAGATTGGTAATCCAGAGACCCAGGGCAATGCTCTGGGGACCTATGTTCCAATCCCGCCACAGCAGATGGTGGAATTTGAATTCAATAAAAATCTGGAATTAGAAGTCTAATGATGACCATGAAACCATTGTTGATTGTTGTAAAAACCCCTCTGGTTCACTAATGTCCTTTAGGGAAGGAAATCTGCTGTCCTTACCTGGTCTGGGCTACATGTGACTCCAGATCCACACCAATGTGGTCACCTCTAAAATGCCCTCAAGGGCAATGGGATGGGCAATGAATGCTGGCCTAGCATAGTGATGCCCACATCCCAAGAACAAATAATAAAAAAGGATTCAGGAGGTGAGGTTATGTTGGCAGAACTTCCAGCCTCTGACCTGCTCATGTCGCCAAAGTATATGGCTGGTCCAGTTAAGTTTCTGGTCAGTGGGAACACCACCCCCGGGGTGTTGATGTTGAATGTCAAGGAGAGGTAGTTATATTCTCTACAGTTGTAGATGGTCATTGCCTGCATTTGGGTGGTGTGGATGTTACTTTATAAGCCTAAGCCTGAATGTTGTCCAAGTGTTGCTGCATGTGAACACGGACTACTTCAGTATCTGAGGAGTCGCAAATGGTACTGAACACTCTGTGATAATTAGCCAACATTCCCACTAATGACCTTTCTTACGATCCCTGTGGGGGAACCGTACACCAAAATAACAAATTTTATCAAACAATCCCCAAATAACAAAATCACCCAGAAACTTTCACTTTTTGGAAATTTTACTTTAATTGAATCAGAACTAATGCAAATAATACATGAATTAACAAGCAAATGATATGTCAAATAAAAATGTAATTTTCATTTTAAATGATCAATACAATAATGATACATCTTACACAACCACCAGCACCCCATCACTCCTCGCAGATATGTGGCACCATTGCAGTTCCAAAGTTCTCAAACTCTGCCTGTGGTATGTAGGATCTCTCACTTTCCCACTCAGTCGATTCAGTCTTCCAGTCTGGTTCACTGGCAACCATATTCCATCTGAGGTCCCGGAGATGGTCTTTACCCAAGCCACACACCCCTGCAGAACCTCCTTGGCTATGTTCGCAACAGCCTTGATGGCGCTGATTCCCAGAGGCTCCTTTACCCCATACTTAAATAAATCTTGTTAGCAGTCTGGTCGTCTTTGGCAAAACTGAAGTAAAAGCAGCATAAAATTGTCCACTTCACAAACCCTGCTCTAATCCTGTCTCCAGCTTTCTGTCCTGTTTAAGTGTATTGCATGCACATAACTTATTTTAATTGAAGCTTCTCTGTTCTCCTCTCTTCTGCAGCCCTCCTTTGTCTTCAGCTCTCCTTTGTTTCTGGCCACAGGGTTTTCATGTGTTAACTTCCTTCCTGTTGATACTGCTTCCAGATCAAGTGTTGCCAGGTTACATGAACCAGTATTTCATATTATTCAAGAAATTACTACCGATCCCTTTAGAATTAACGTAAGCTCCTAAAAGTCATTTTCAAATATTCAAATATTCTTAAAACCAATTTCATATTCCACACACATTTTAAAGAAATTACAAATTTTCCTACTTGTGCTGCTTCTGGGTCAAAGGTTGTTACGACTTATGATGGATGTCATTGAAGAAACAACTGAAAATGTTTGGGCTTGGGGCACTACCCTGAGGAACTCCTGCAACAGTGTCCTGGGACTGAGATGATTGGATTTCAACAATTACAACCATCTTTCTTTGTGCTAGTTATGACTCCAGCCAGTGGAGCCTTTCCCTTGATTCCCATTGACTTCAGTTTTACTATATGGCCCCTTGATGCCACACTCTGTCAAATGCTGCCTTGATGTCAAGGGCAATTACTCTCACTTCTCTTGAATTCAGCTTTTTTGTCTTTGTTTCGGTCTGGAGCCAAGTGGTCCCGAGGAACACAAGCTGAGCATCAGTGAGCAGGTTATTGCTGTTTAACTGCCCCTTGATAGCACTGCCAATGACACCTTCCATCATTTTGCTGATGATCAAGAGTAGACTAATGGGGCAATCATTAGCTGGCTTGGTTTCTGTGGACACGACATACCTGGACAATTTTCCACATTGTTGTGTAGATATCAGTATGGTAGATGTACTGGCTCGAGATGCAGCTAGTTCTGGAGCAAAAGCTTTAGTACTATTGCCAAGAAGTTAAAGGGCTCATATACTTTGCTGTATCCAGTGCCTTGCAACATTTCTTGATTTAATGTAGAGTGAATCGATTTAGCTGAAGACTGGCATCTGTGATTGGGACTTTGGGAGGAGCCAAGATAGATCATCCGCTCGTCACTTCTGACTGAAGATGGTTGTAATTCCTTCAGCCTTGTCTTTTGGACTTAGTTGCTGGGCTCTGCCATCATCAGGGATGAGGATATTTGTGGAGCCTTCTCCTCCAATTGGTTGTTCACTTGTCCACCGCTATCCACAACTGGATGTGGCAGAACTGCAGAGCTTTGATCTGGTCTGATGTGGGATTGCCTAGCTCTTTCTATCGCATGCTGCTTCCACTGTTTAGCAGGCATGCATCCAGTGTTGTAGCTTCATGAGGCTGGCATCTCATTTTTGGGTATGCCTGGTGCGGCTGCTGGTATGCTCTCCTGCATTTGTGCCGAGCCATGAAACTGCCGATTATGGTTGAATACAATTCTGCTGATGCTGATAGCCCACAGTGTCGCATGGATGCCATTTTGAGCTGCCAAATCTGTTTTTTTTTTTAATTCATTCACGAGATGTGGGCTTTTCTGGTTGGGCCAACATTTATTGCCCATCCATTGTTACCCTTGAGAAGGTGGTGGTGAGCTACCTTCTTGAACTGCTGTAGTCCATGTGGTGCAGTTACACCCACAGTGCTGTTAGGGAGGGAGCTCCAGGATTTTGGCCCAGTGACAGTGAAGGAACAGCAATATGTTTCCAAGACAGGATGGTGAGTGACTTGGAGGGGAACTTCCAGGTGGTGGGATTCCCATCTGTCTGCTGCCCTGTCCTTCTGGATGGTAGTGTTTGTGGGTTTGGAAGGTGCTGTCTAAGGACCCTTGGTGAATTCCTGCAGTGCATCTTGTAGATGGTGCACACTGCTGCTATTGTGCGTTGGTGGTGGAGGGAATGAATGTTTGTGGATGTGATGACAATCAAGCGGGCTGCTTTGTCCTGGATGCCGTAAAGCTTCTGGAGTGTTGTGGGAGTGGCACTCATTCCAGGCAAGTGGAGAGTATTCCACACTACTGACTTGCGCCTTATAAATGGTGGACAGGCTTTGGGGAGTCAGGAGATGAGTTAATCATCATAGGGTTCCTAGCTTCTGACCTGCTCTAGTGGCTAGTCCAGTTCAGTTTCTGGTCAATGGTAACCTCCCAGGATGTTGCTAGCGAGGGATTCAGATGGTAATGCCATTGGACGTCAAGGGGCGATGGTTAGATTCTCTCTTGTTGGAGTTGGTAAATTGCCTGGCACTTGTGTGGCGCGTATGTTACTTGCCACTTTTCAGCCCAAACCTGGATATTGTCCAGGTCTTACTGCATTTGGACATGGACTGCTTCAGTATCTGAGGAATCGTGAATAATGCTGAAGATTGTACAATTATCAGCGAACATCCCCACTTCTGACCTTATGATGGAAGGAAGGTCAATGATAAAGCAGCTGAAGATGGTTGGACCAAGGGCACCACCCTGAGGAACCCCTGCAGTGACGTCCTGGAGCTGAGATGACTAACCTCCTGCAACCATATCCTTCTTCCTTTGTGCTAGGTATGACTCCAACCAATGGAGAGTTTTCCCCTGATTCCCATTGGCTCCAGTTTTGCTAGGGTTTCTTGATGCCACACTCGGTCAAATGCTGCTTTGATGTCAAGGCCAGTCACTCTTACCTCACCTTGGGAGTTCAGCTCTTTTGTCCATGTTTGAATCAAGGATGAAATGAGGCCAGGAGCTGAGTGGCCCTGGCGGAACCCAAACTGGGCATCAGTGAGCAGGTTATTGCTAAGCAAATGCCACTTGATAGCACTGTTGATGACCCCTTCCATTACTGACGACCAAGAGGAGACTGATGGGGCGTTAATTGGCCGGGTTGCATTTGTCCTTTTTTTGTGTACAGGACATACCTGGGCAATTTTCCATATAGCTGGGTAGATCAGTGCTGAAGCTGGAACAGCTTGGCTAGGGGCACAGCAAGTTCTGGAGCACAAGTCTTCAGTACTATTGCTGGAATATTGTCAGGGCCTATGGTCTTTGCATTATCCACCTTCTGCAGTTTCTTGATCACGTGGAGTGAATTGAATTGGCTGATGACTGGCATCTGTGATGTTGGGGACCTCCGGAGGAGGCTGAGATGGATTATCCACCCGCCACTTTTGGTTGAAGATTGTAGCAAATGCTTCAGCCTTATCTTTTGCACTGATGCTCTGGGCTCCCCCATCATTGAGGATGGGGAACAAAAACAAAAATAAAAATACCTGGAAAAACTCAGCAGGTCTGGCAGCATCTGCGGAGTGGAATACAGTTAATGTTTCTAAAGTTGCTGCCAGACCTGCTAAGTTTTTCCAGGTATTTTTATTTTTGTTTTACTTTTGGATTTCCAGCATCTGCAGCTTTTTGTCTTTATCTTAGTATTTAATTGACTGCCACTTCTCTTCAAGGAATGTCTACCTTGAAGAAGTATTGCCGGTCTCTCCGACAGGATTTCCGCCTCTCACTTTTGCCTTGTTCATCTTCATTGCTTTACATCTTTGGCAATCTCCACCTATCACTGGCCCTCTCTCCAGCTCCTCCTGTCCCACCCCGCCTTAAACCAGATTATATTTCACCTCTTTTCTATTTTTCCTTAGTTCTGTTGAAGAGTTATACGGACTTGAAACGTTAATTGTATTCCTCTCCACAGATGCTGCCAGACCTGCTGAGTTTTTCCAGGTATTTTTATTTTTGTTTTTGTTTTCGATTTCCAGCATCCGCAGTTTTTTGCTTTTATATTGAGGATGGGGATATTTGTGGAGCCGCCTTCTCCAGTGAGTTGTTTAGTTGTCCACCACCTTTCACAACTGGATGTGGCAGGACTGCAGAGCTTAGATCTGATCTGTTGGCTGTGGGATTGCTTAGCTATATTTATCACTTGCTGCTTATGCTGTTTTGCATGCAAGTAGTCCTGTGTTGTGGCTTCACCAGGCTGACACCTCATTTTTAAGTATGCCTGGTGCTGCTCCTGGCATGCCCTCCTGCACTCTTCATTGAACCAATGTTGATCCCCTGGCTTGATGGTAATGGTAGCATGGGAGATATGCTGGGCCATGAGGTTACAGATTGTGTTTGAGTGCAATTCTGCTGCTGCTGATGGCCCACAGTGCCTCATGGATTGAGTTGCTAGATCTGTTTGAAATTTATCCCATTTAACACGGAGGTAGTGCCACACAACTTGATGGAAGGTATCCTCAATGTGAAGGGGGGATTTCATCTCCACAACGACTTTGTGATGGTCAGTCCTACCAATGCTGTCATGGACAGATGCATATGCAGCCGATAGTTTGTGACGATGACGTCAAGTTTGTCTTTCCCTATTGTTTTTTCCCTCACCATCTTCGCAGACCCAGTCTAGCAGCTCTGTCTTTTGGGACTCGGCCAGCTCAGTAAGTAGTGGTGCTAACGAGCTGCTGTTTGTGATGGACCTTGAAGCCTGCACCTGTGCTACCCTCAATGCTTCTTCCAAGTGGTGTTCAACATGGAGGAGTACTGATTTATCAGTTGAGGGAGGGCAGTAGGTGGTCATCGTCAGGAGGTTTCCTTGCCCATGTTTTACCTGATACCATGAGACTCCCAGTCTGAAGTTAATATTTTGGCCTCCCAAGGTCATTCCCACTTGACTATACCACTCTGCCATCACCTCTGGTGGGTCTGTCCTGCTGTTGTAATGGGACAGGACATAACCAAGCATGGTGATGGAGGTTTGGACATGGGCTGAAAAATATGATTCTGAGATCATGACTATGCAAGGCTGTTGTTTCAGTAACCCGTGGTTCAGCTGTCCTAATTTTGGCACAAGTCTCCAGACTGTTTGCAGGGTCGACTTGATAGGGTGTACTTTTGTCATACCTGATGCCAAGGTTGATGCTGGCTGGTCTATTCAGTTCTATTTTTAGTAGACTCTTTCTAGCTGTTTGATACAATTGAGTGGTCTACCAGGCTATTTCACATGGAAGTTAAGAGTTCCACATTGCTGTGAGCCCTGGAGTCACATGTTGGCCAGACCAGGTAAAGATGGCAGATTTCCTTCCCTGAAGGATGTTCACATGGATATTGCTTTGGAAATTTAAAAAAATAAATGAAAGGCCATCATGATGCATTAAACCTCTATGAGGTTCATTGCAAATTGTAATTACCTTTAGCTGAAAGCCTCACACTCTGTTGTGTGCCTTTCAAGGTAATGTCAAGCAATTGCTGAAGAGTTGTCACACATTTGTGTACTGCCATGATTGGAATTGTGTTAAATTAACCACTGGTTGTCGCTGCAGTCAATAACTTGTTGTTTTGCTTTAATTTATTCAGGCACTTCATTTACTGAGATCCTACTTTGAATCCAAACAAAGAACCAATTCAAGTCTTCACCAAGAGCTGCATGACATCATTGGCTGCACCAGAGCCAAAATATGGTTGGCAACAAGGTAAGTTTGAATTTCAGTCTAAGTCAGTACTAAATAAGGAATAGTTTAGTTTTTTTTTAGTGGTATATTTAGATTTTCCTGTTAAAATTTAAAGATGTTTCCTTGTGTTTTTTTTGAATTCTTCTACATCTATCTAAGTGTTGGCAGTTTTAATGCTACCATTTCTTTTTCCTTTCGTGGCTTTTATGCTAGTTGTCATAGTTCACACCCAAAATGGAAAGCAGTTTCTTTAGATCTTGAGTCTTGTGAAGTTCTTGGCAAAGCTGCCGGAATATTATTTCACTATTAAAATAAAATAACCAAGTGCTCTGTCTCTGCCAATTTAGTTATAATCCTTGAGGTAATTTTAAGGATCTTGATGTTTCATTTTTTTACTTCTATACCAACAACAACCTGCATTTATAAAGCACTGAGAATGTAGTAACACTTCCCAAGGTATTTCACAGGAACAATTATCAAACAAAATTTGATATTGAGCTACTTAAGGGGATATTAGGATAGGCGAGCAAAAGTTTGGTCAATCAGGTGGCTTTTAAAGGAGGAGAAGGAGGTAGAGAAACAGATTTAGGGAGGAAATTCCAGAGCTTAGGGGCTAGGCAACAGCTGAAGGCATGGCTGCCAGTGGTGGAACGATGAAAATCAAAGATGCACATGAGACCAGAATTGAGGATCACAAATATCTCAGCACTAGGATTGTGAGAAATAGCAGGAGTAGGCCATTCAACCCCTTGAGTCTGTTATGCCATTCAACTAGATCATGGCTGATTTTCTACCTCAAAGCCATTTTCCTACACTACCCCCAAATCCCTTGATGTCTTTAATATCTGGAGGTCTATCAATCTCTGTCTTGAATATACCCAACAACTGAGCTTCCACAACCCTCTAGAGCAAAGAATTCCAAAGATTCGCCATCCTCTGAATGAAGAATCATCGCCTCAGTCTTAAATGGCCTACCCCTTATTCTGAGTCTGTGTCCCCTGTTTCTAGAAGCCCCAGCCAGGGGAAACATCCTACCTGCAGCTACCCTGTCAAGCCCTGTAAAAGTTTTGTACATCTCAATGTGATCATATGTTTGTGTTTAACATTTATGCTTTTGTTTGTAAAAGGACATTTTAGTTAAAAAGAAGTGTTATATGAAAAAAAATGACAGTAGGGTGTGCTAAGTCTCAGATGCATTTCCCTCTGATGTAGAATAAGGAATAAAAGCGCCTTGTGTGTGTGTGTGTGTGTCTCGGTGTGTGTGTGTTCGTTCGGTCTTCAGCGTTAGGACGTGCCACACTACCACATACTGGCCACCTACCCCTGATAATCTTTCACCTACTTGTTTATCAAGGGTCTATCTATCCAATATTCAAAGACACCATGGGTGGCCCAGCTGAACAGGAGGGGAGGAAGAAGAGCAGAACGTCAGTACTGATGGGGGATTTTTTAGTTAAGGGAGCAGACAGGCATTTCTGTGGCCATCAGCATGACTGCAGAATGGCTTTTTGCCTCCCTGGTGCTAGGGTCCAGGATGTCACAGTATGGCTGCGGCTGCAGGACATTCTTGTGGGGGAGGGCAAACAGCCAGAGGTTGTGGTCCACATTGCTATTAATGACATAGGTGGGAAGGATGATGTGGTCCTGCAATCAGAATTTAGGGAGCTAGGTAGAAAATTAGCAAGCAGGACCTCTAAAGTAGTAATCTCCGGATTACTCACAGTGCCACCTGCTAGTGAGTACAGAAATAGGAAGACAAGAGGTGCAGGAGGGAGGGCTTTAGATTCCTGGGACACTGGGATTGGCTGTGAGGGAGATGGTACCTGTACAAGCCAGACGGGTTGCATCTGAACAGAGCCAAGATTGAGTTCTTTGTGGATTGTTTTGCTAGTACTGTTGGGGAGAGTTTAAACTAACTCAGCGGGGACGTGGGAACCAGGAGAGAATATTAGGAAGTAATACCAGGGTGCACAGAATGTTGGAAGAGGCAGATAGCACTAAGATAGAGAATAGTAAGTTAATGGGTGGAGCTGGAGTAAGGGAGCAAGTAATGAAATCTAAATCAGTGTTACACTGCATGTATGTGAATGCATGGAGTATAGTCAATAAAATTGGGGAGTTACAGGCACAGATTGCCTTGTGGGATTATGATGTTGTGGCGATAACGGAGACCTGGCTTAAGGAATGGCAGATCTGGGTGCTAAATATTCCTGGTATTCAGAAAAAAGGAGGAGGGGTGGCATTTTTGATTAAGGAGAGTATTGCAGTACTGGAGAAAGAGGATGTGTCAGAGGATTCAAGAACAGAATCAATTTGGCTGGAGCTAAGGAATAAGAAGAGTGTAATTACATTGTCTTGTGTTATATACCCACCTGCTAGTAGGAAGGATATAGAGGAACAAATCTGCAAGGAAACTAGAGAGATGTAATCATCGTAGAGTAGTTATAATGGGAGATATTAATTACCTGTATATAGATTGGGATAGTGATAGTGTAAGGCAGTGAGGGACTAGTGTTCCTAGATTGTGTTCAGGAGAATGCAGTATGTGTCCAGTCCAACAAGAAAAAAGGCACTGCTAGACCTGCTTCTTAGGAATGAAGTGGGTCAAGTAGATCAAGTGACAGTGGAGGAACATGTAGGGGACAGTGATCATTGTATCATAAGGTTTAGGATGACGTTGGAAAAGGATATTGGTCAATCCAGAGTAAGAGTATTCAACTGGCACAGAGTGGACTTCAATGGGGCAAGAACGGAGCTGGTCCGGATGGACTGGAACCAAAGGTTGAAGGGAAAAACAGTAACTGAATAATGGGCTACCTTCAAAGAGGAGATGGTTTGGGCACAGTCAAGGTATGTTCCCTCAAAAGGGAAGGGTAGGACAAAGAAATCCAGAGCTCCCTGGATGACAAAGGAGATAGAAATTAAGTTAAAGAAGAAAAAGTGTGCTTATGACAAGTGTCAGGTAGCCAATACAATTGAGAACGAAGCTAAATTCAGAAGGGATGCAAATACGGGAAGCAAAGAGGGATTATGAAAGAAGATTGGCAGCTAACATAAAAGGAAATCCCAAAGTATTCTATAAGCACATCAATAGTAAAAGGGTGGTAAAAGGAGGAGTAGGGCCGAGTAGGGACCAAAAAGGGAATTTACACATAGAGACAAGAGGCATGGCTGAGGTGTTAAATGAATGCTTTGCATCTCTCTTTACCCATGAGGTAGATGTTGTCCAGGCCCTGGTGACAGAGGAGGAAACTCAGTCACTAGAAGGATTTAAAATTGATGATGAGGCGGTATTGGATAAGCTGTCAGTACTTAAAGTCGATAAGGCACCGGGACCGGATGAGATGCATTCAAAAATATTGAAGGAAGTGAGAATGGAAATTGCAGAGGCACTGGCAATAATCTTTCAATGTTCCCTGGATTTGGGGGAGGTGCTGGAGGACTAGAGAATTGCAAACATTGTGCCCTTGTTCAACAAAGGTTGTAAAGATCTGCCCAGCAATTACAGACCAGTCAGTTTAACTTCGGTGGTGGGGAAACTTCTGGATACAGTTATTCAGGATTGAATTAATAGTCACGTGGATTGATTTGGAAGAGTCAGCATGGATTTGTTAAAGGAAAATCGTGTCTAACTAACTTGCTGGAGGTTTTTGAAGAGGTACCAGGGATGGTTGATGAGGGCAAGCCTTTGATGTGGTGCATATGGACTTCCAAAAGGCGTTCGATACAGTGCCACACAACACACTTGTGAGGAAAGTTATAGCTCATGAAATAAAAGGGACAGTAGCAACATGGATACAAAATTGGCTGAGGGATAGGAAATGAAAGTAATATTGATGGGTATTTTTCGAGCTGGAAAAAGGTTTGTAGTGGAGTTCCCCAGGGGTCAGTATTGGGACCCTTGCTTTTTCTGATATATGCAAATGATCTAGACCTTGGTATGCAGAGGACAATTTCAAAGTTTGTGGACAACACAAAACTTGGGAGAATTGTAAATTGAGGCGGACAGTGTAGAACTTCAAAAGGACATTGACACATTGGTGGAATGGGCAGTTAGGTGGCAGATGAAGTTCAATGCAGAGAAGTGTGAAGTGATGCACTTTGGTACAAAGAACATGGAGAGACAGTGTAAAGGGTGTGCAGTAGCAGAGAGACCTGGGTGCATATGTACGTAAGTCATTAAAGGTGGCAGGACAGGTAGAGAGAGCTGTTTCTAAAGCATACAGTATTCTAGGCTTCATTACTAGGGGAATAGAGTATAAGAGCAGGGAGGTTTTGATGAACTTATATAAGATACTGGAGTATTGTGTACAGGTCTGGGTGCCACACTATAGGAAGGATGTGAAAGCAATGGAGAAAGTGCAGAAGAGGTTTATGAGAATGGTTCCAGGGATATGAGACTTCAGTTGTGAGGGTAGATTGGAGAAGTTGGGACTCTTTTCCTTGGCGAGGAGAAGGCTAAAAGGAGACTTGATAGAAGTTTTCAAAGTCATGAGGGGTCTGGACAGAGTAGTTAGGGAGAAATTGTTTCCACAAGTAAATGGATCGAGAACCAACAGCTCTAAAGTGTTTTGCAAAAGAAGCAAATGCGAGATGAGAAAAATCATTTTCACACGAGTAGTCAGGGTTTGGAATGCACTGCCTGGAAGTGTGGTGGGGGCAGGTTCAATTGAGGCACTCAAGAGGACAATAGATGATTATTTAAATAGAAACAATGTACAGGGTTAAGGGGAAAAGGCAGAATATTGGCACTAAGTTAAAATGCTCAGAGAGGCGGTGCAGGCACGATGGGCCAAATAGCCTCCTACACCTTCTGCATCTCCTTCTGTAACAATTCTCTGATTCCGTGACTCTGCTTCCACTGCCTTTTGAGCAAGAGAGTTCCAAAGATCCACGACCCTCTGAGAGAAAAGAATTTCTGTTCATCTCTGCCTGAAATGGGTGATCCCTTATTTTTAAACAGATTCTAGATTCTCCGACAAGAGGAAACATCCTTTCCACATCCACCCTATCAAGCCACCTGAGGATGTTATATGTTTCAATAAAGTCGCTTCTTACTTTTTTAAGCTCCAGCAGATAAAAACCTAGCCTGTCCAACATTTCCTCATAAGACAATCCTCCCATTCCAGATATTACTCTGAACTGCTTCCAATGCATTTACATTCTTCCTCAAATAAGTAGACAAATACTGTACACAATACTCCAGTGCCCTGTATAACTGAAGCATAACGTCTCTACTTTTGTTTGGAATTCCCCTCGCAATAAACAATAACATTCTTTTAGCTTTCCTAATTACCTGATGTCCCTGCATACTAACCTTTTGTGATTCATGCACTAGGACTTCCAGATCCCTCTGCATCTCTGAGCTCTGCAATCATTCAATATTCAGATGATATGCTTGCTCCTTTTACTTCCAGCCAAAATGGACAATTTCATATTTTCCCACGATACACTCCATTTGCCAGGTCTTTGCCCACTCACTTAACTTCTTGTCCTTCTAAACTCATAGGACAATCCCACCATCTCAGGAATCAATCTGGTGAACTGTCGTTGCACTCCTTCTATGGCAAGTATATCCTTCCTTAGGTAAGGAGACCAAAACTGTACATATTACTCCAGGTACGGTCTCACCAAGGTTCTATGCAATTGAAGCAAGCTATCTATACTCCTGCACTCAAATCCTCTTTCAATAAAGGCCAACATACCATTTGCCTTCACATTTGCTTGCTATGCCTGCATTTTAGCTTTCGGTGACTCGTGAACAAGGACACCCAGGTTCCTTTGGACAACAACACTTCCCAATCTGTGACCATTTAAGAAATACTCTGCATTTCTGTGTTTTCTACCAATGTGAATAACTTCACATCTTTCCACATTATGTTCCATCTGCCTTATTTGTTCTTGTCCACTCACTTTTGGAAGTTGAGCACCAATACATCCATTATTGCTACAGCCACCTCTTTCAACGCTCTGGGATGTACGTTATCAAGTCAAGGGGATTTACCAACTTTCAGTCCCATTAATTTCTCCAGTAATACTATTTTACTAATTTCTTTCATTTCTCATTTGCGCTAGTTCCTTGGCTCTTGAGTATTTCTGGGAGTTTTTTTTATGTCCTTCTGTGAAGACAGACACAAAGGTCAGAATTTTCTAGCTGACATGCAGGTGGCGGAGCCCGTACGTCAGCGCTTAAAATGTCGCGCGCATGTCCCAATGTCAGCATGCGGCATCGTGATATTTAGGTCAGCAGACGCGCTATGCAGTAGGATGCATGCCCGCCATTAATTCAAGGTCTTGTTAAGGCCCTTAACTTGCCAATCGATGAGGATTTTGAGGGGCCCGTGCGAACTTTGGCACGGCGCACGAGCCCAACAGGCAGGCAGGTAGGTTTTATCAAAACTCATGCACTGGCAGGATATGTGAACTCAGAGGGGTTGTTCGTGTTTTTCATGAAGTATTTAATGCAGAAAGTGTTTTAAATTTGCCTGGGTGATTGTTAGCAGTTCACATCGATTTCCAAGAGCTTTTTGTATAGTTTGAAGCTTCAGCTCACCGGGCTGCAGACAGTAATCTTTATAGGGCCTGCAGCTTTCCGGAGGCCTCCATTTAGTCTGGGGATATGGGTTCTGACATCTCCACTGGAGGCAGCTCCTCTGAGGAGGAAGGGAGGGATAGAATAAGGAGGAGGCCAGGAATGGACAATCAGCCTCCAGGGGAGCCACCTTTGGGAGGCCAGGCACAGGTACAAGGGGCTCAGGGTCAAGAGGTTGTCCAAGGTGGAAGGGGCCGCAGAAGACGCCACTATCCTGCTGCCAGGGTATACAGGCGGCGAAGCAGCTACCTCAATATGACTGAGGTGCAGTGTGAAGAAGGCTCTGTCTCTCAAGGGAGACAGTTAACTATATCTGCCAGATGATTGGCCCTGAGATCTCCCCTAACTGTGTGAGTGGACCCCCCTTGGCAGCGGCTCTGAAGCTCACAGTTGCCCTCCACTTCTATGCCTCTGGCTCCTTCCAGGACTTGGTGGGTGATCTTTGCGGTGTCTCCCATCAGCTGTCCAGACTTGTGTCAAGCAGGTTACAGACACTTTGTTCTGACGGGCATTGACCTCCATCCACTTCTGCTGTGACCAGGCAAGTCAGGCACAGAGAGCCAGAGGCTCCGCAGCCATTGCTAGCTTCCCCTGCGTCCAGGGTGCAGTAGATTGCACGCGTGGCCATCAAGGCGCTAGCAGGTGAGCCTGGTTCCTTCGTCAACAGGAAGGGTTTTCACTCCATGAACGTGCAGATAGTGTGTGATCACAGGATGCAGATTCTGCAAGTTTGTGCAAGGTACCCAGGCAGCTGCCATGACACCTACATCCTCAGACACTCTCAAGTGCCGGGGCTCTTCAGTGCTCCGGCTCGGCTGGATGGTTGGCTCCTGGGTGACAAGGGCTATCCCCTTCAAAGGTGGCTCATGACGCTTCTCCGCCGTCCAGGAACAGAAGCTGAGGAGCGCTACAATAGGAGCCGTGGCACCACAAGTGCTGTGGTGGAGAGAGCCATCGGTCTTCTCGAGATGCGGTTCCATTGCCTGGACCGCTCAGGGGGCGCATTCCAGTCTCCCCCAGATCGCGTTTCTCTGATAGTGGTAGCATGCAGCACTCTGCACAATCTTGCGCTGGAAAGGGGGGATGCAGTTGACCTTGACGCAGTGGGTGAGGCTGCACATGATGTATCCAGCAGTGGCTCAGAGGAAGAGGAAGCACAGGGTGATGATGAAGGGCAGCACACCGACCCACTACTACACCTAGGAGGCAGGGACACCCGGAACAATTTAATCCAGCGAACCTTCAGCTAGCTCCACACACATCAATCAGCAGGGCCAGCATTGCCTGCCGCTTCCACATGTGGCACTTAGGTGCTACATCTTCCACCTCATCAGCTGCAACTAAGGGCTTAGTGCAGAAACATCAATGTCCACTCAAACACTCATGAGATGTTTGTGAAACATACAAATGCAGCACAAAGGCCACTTCCTAAGCCATGTCAGAAAACTGGACTTTATTCCGTCCAACATCAAAGAGAAATGTCTCTCTTACAAACGTAACTATTTGTTCCCTAATCTAAGGCCAATACAAAATCACCAGTGACGTACCCGTGGAGTGCCTAATGTGCCTCGTGCTTTTGTTTGCGGGTGCTACATCTAGGTGCCATCCTTTTGCTTGGAGTGGCTTGTGAGACAGCCTGCTGACTCTGCTGTCCTGTTGGCCTCGATGACCTTGGCGGGTGTCCTCTGGCCCATGGAGCCTGTGATGGCCCTGCCTGGGAGGGAGTGGCCAATTCCAGAACTGGCACCTCCCCAGTTGTCGCAGCCTCAATGGATGCACCGGTCACTGGCAGAGGGGCGGAGGAGCTGCTGCCCTCATCCGGAGCGTCCTGGAAGGAGCTTGCAGCAACGACAAGTAGCTGCTGCTCAGACGTGAGGTTACATTGGACCTCCCTGCTCACCGCAGATGCATGGGCACCGGGTGACAACACTTGATGCCCAGAACATCTCCCACATTGGGAATGACCACCCGTGGCCATTACCGCTATGAGGGCTTGCAGGTCAAAGCATATCCCAATCAGAAGAGTCTCAATCCGATCAAGGCCCCTCTCCATGTGCCTGGTCCCCTGCAGCCCTCCGGCTGCTGCCGCCATTGGCACTCTGTCCCTGCCATCTCCTCCAGCAATTGTGAAGTGCCCTCTCCACTGTGAACCGGGACACTAACCAACGTTACATTCCCCACCAATGTGTTTGTGGCTGCGCTGGTGCCTGGCTGGATGAAATGATGTGCCTCAAGTTGCACATCTTGGCCCTCAGGTGTGGAGGGGGGCTCCAGTCTTGTTGGCTGCAGCCATGCGGTAGTGATGCTGAAATTAACAACAAGGACAGTGCATAAGTTAGCGTTCAGTTAGTAACACCTTTCATCCCTTTCCCCCCCAGCCTCATAAGTCGTTCACCCTTCAAGACCCTAAAGGGACGAATATTGGTGGGGTGGAAAAGAGTCAAGAGGAGGCCCAAACATTAGACGCGCATGCAGGCAGGCTGGTCAGATGGCCTAAGTAATGCCACATGGAATGTTATGTGGCATTGGAGTGGGGAGAGTGCAGAGGTACCTGACCAGGATGCATGCTGGCCTGGAGTGTTGCGGTGATGAGGAAACATTGCAAACACTTGCGACATTTGCTATGGAGCACAGGAGATTGACAGGTCACATTATTGACCTTCATACTGTTATGAGGGGCATAGAACGGTTGGGCAGAAGGCAACGTTTCCCCTTGGCGCAGGGATGAGTAACATGGTGGCATTTATTTGAGTGCCATGAGGTTGACAGGTGAGGTGCTGAGGACCTTTTGGACAGAGTAATGTTGGACACACTGCCTGATAGGATGGTGGAGGTACCAACCCCCCTAAGATGTAAATCATTTTTGGATGTGCAGCAGCGATGCCATGGCATGTTAAGCCATGGGGATAGTGGTCACAAATGGGATACGGCGACTTTGGAAGGTGCTAGAGACGTGCACCTCAATGGGCTGAGGGACCTTTGTGTATGACCCACACGTCTGAGCCTATCAGTCTGTGAATGAGCAGTGTTGCAGCATTAACAATTGCAGCAACCATCAGTAGTTTGGATGGTGGGGAGACAGAGTGGATGGGACTGTGGACCTCAAATACCTGGCCACTGCACCCCAGCCTCGCTGTCACCTGTCGCCTTGGCCGACTGCCTCCTCCCCAGCTCCATGGCCTGCTCCTCGTAGGTGGTGAGGCGCTGGAGCATGGCGTGCGCACCACCAGTCCTCTGGCGCTCCCTGAGATTGTGTTCAGCTTTTGCCTGCAGAGCATAGAAGAGGATTTATTGGGTCTGCTCGCTCATGTACTCTGCACGCACATGCCACACCCCAACCACAGTGGCCCATTTGAGGCCTCCAGCAGCTCCTGTCCACACTACTGGTGATCATTCCCCAGAAGATAGTATGGCTGGTCCCAACCCCCTCCCCAAGGAGGCGCAACTAGGTGCTGCGCCGCGGCCAACAGACGGCTCTTGGTCACGACACCTTCAGGCTCCCCTTCTACCATTTCATCACCATCAATATGACATGTGATGGGGTTCTGAGTATGTGTCTAGCTGACTCCCCTGCAGGTTGGCTCCAGACTACTCAAATGCGACAAACACCAACATATGCTGCAGGGAGACCCATCTTCTCCTCAACCACTAAGACTGATGTAAGCATGGTCCCTATCTGTTTGCCCACCCAGCATACGCCAAATGCCCAATGCAGTAACGACAGTAAGAAATGGGGGCGGGGGCATTCAAAGGCTAAGGCTACCTACTGGGTCAAATGGCCAAGACTGACATGGTACTCACCCTTCCAGAGCGCAGCAAATCATTGAATCGTTTGCGGCACTATATGCCTGTGCGCCGCACATCGTCATGGGCACTTACTGTCTCCCCCACCTCCTGCCATGCCTGATGACGTGGGGCGCCCTCCTCCTTCCATTCTCTGGATACAAAATATCCTGACGCTGGGCACCTCTTCGAGGAGGACAGCAAGGCATGCATCTGAGAAGCGAGGGGCACAGTGGCCCCCCGCTGGCATATCATGCAGCTTGCTCCTCCTCCTGCTCCTGTGTTCTGAGAGCAGCCTGTCTCTCTCTGTGAGTGGCTATGGTGCACTGCCTCAAAGAGGCTGCCTGGCCATTCTTTATACAGACTGCCGGTTCCCCATTGGAACCGGCAGTCTGAACACGCTCACTTCTGCAACGATTTTCCCGCTCTACGTGGGAGACGCTAACCCACTGGGTGGGCCTTAATTGGCCCACCCACGCAAAATGGCGGCACGGCCCGTTTCGGTGGCGGCAATCAGCTGCCCACCCGCTGCCGAATTGGTCTGGCCTGCCCGTCAAGGGCAAAATTCTGCCGCAAGTATTTGATTAGCTTCTCTCCCATTTCCTTATCCCCCATTATAAATTTGTCCAACTCTGCATGTAATGGGCCCACAATTTGTTTTTGTTTTTTTTTTTCCTTTTTACATACATGTGGAAGCATTTATGTTTCTGGCTAGTTTACTTTCATATCCTATTTCTCTTTTTCAGTCTCTTGGTCTTCCTTTGCTGAATTCAAAAATGCTCCCAATCCTCAGGCTTCTACTTTTTTTGGAAACTTTATAAGCCTCTTCCTTTGATATAATGCAATCCTTAAATCTCTTGTTAGCCATGGTTGGATCACTTTTCCTGTTGAGTATTTGTGCCTTAAACGCATATACCTTTGTTGTAAACCATGCATTATTTCTTTAAATGCTAGCCATTGCCTGTCTACCATCATACCTGTTAACGTAGCTTCCAAATCTACTACAGCCAGCTTGCCCCTCATAGCTTTGTGGTTTCCTTTGTTTAGAATTGAGGCCCTAGTTTTGGATTGAACTACATCACATTCAAACTTCATGTAAAATTCTATCATATTATGGTCACTCTTTTCTAAAGGCTTCCTTACGTCAAGATTATTAATTAGCTCTTTCTCAATCCCAGATCTAAAATAGCCTATCCTCTAGTTGGTTCCTCAACATACTGTTCTAGAAAACCATCTTGTACACATTCCAGGAATTGGTCTCCACAACATTGGGGCTAATTAGATTTACCCAGTCTATATGTGGACTGATACCGCCCCCCATGATTACTATAATACCATTGTTACATGCACCTCTAACTTCCTGATTTATACCATGCCCTATGTTGCCACTACTGTTTGGTGGCCCATAAACAACACCCACCAATGTTTGCTGCCCTTAATGTTTTTTAGTTCCACCCAAACTGATTCTACATCTTGATCTTCCAATTTAAGATCTTCTCTTGCTAATGTACTGATCTCATCCTTATGCTGTATGACCGGAGGAGATTACAGAAATAGAGATGGGCGAAGCCATGGAGGGATTTGAAAATAAGGATGAGAATTTTAAAATTGAAATGGGAGCCTCAATGTCGGTCAGCGAGCACGGGTGATGCATGAATGGGGCTTGGTGCGAGATAAGTTATGGGTACCAGGTTTGGACAACCTCAAATTTGTAGAAGGTGCAATGTGGGAGACTGGCCAGAAGAGCATTGGAATAGTGCCTGGAGGTCAAAAAAACAATGGACAGATGAGAGTTTCCGCTGCACATGAGCTGAGGTGGAGATGAGCAATTACTTGTAAGTGTAAAAAGTGTTTAGTATTTTAATACCAAATCTAATTTTTCAATCCATCTACAGAAAAATAAACCCAAAACAATAATATTGCTGAGAAAAACTTAGTTAAGAGCGAGTTGTAAATCTGCAGAAAAATTATTTTCTTTCTGATGAGGCAAAAGTAGTCCACATATGGTTTGGCTAATTTGTGCTTAATAGCATATTTACACAGAAGTATTTTACTGATTTTCCTCAGCACTGCTATTCAATAGCAATGTTTTCATTTGCACTATGCAGCGAGATTTGCCGGTTCTGTTTGAGGGGGATGGGGCACAGCGGGGGTTAAACTAGATTGGCAGGGGGGTGGGAACCTGAGGGCAAATTCAGAGTAGGGAACGGGAGATGGAGAATTAGTGAGTGACTCTGAAAGACAGAAGCAGCACATGTTAAAAAGTGTACAGCACAGAAATTTGGCCGTGTTGTAAGGTATATATGTATTTGCAAGAGGCACAGTAAGTAAAGCCGATGAGCTGAGAGCACTGATACATGGCAGCATGATATCATTGTTAGAACGGAAACTTGGCTTAAGGAGGGGCAAAAATGGTTGCTCAACACCCCTGGGTATAGAGTTTTCAGGCAGAATAGGGAGGGGGATAACAAAGTTGGTGGTGTAGCATTATTGGTTAAAGAATCAATTACAGCTGTGAGGAGGGATGATATACTAAATGAAGCATCAAATGAGGCCAGATGAGTTGAGCCCAGAAATTTTAAAAAAGGGGCAGCCCGACTGCTAGGAGTGCATTATAGACCCCCAAATAGTGGGAGAGAGTAAGAAGAGCAAATATGTAGACAGGTTTCTGAGTGCAAAAACAATAGGGCAGTAATTGTTGGGGACTTCAACCACCCTTATGTCAATTGGGTTACGAACAGTGTGAAGGGCACAGAAGGTGCAAAATTCTTGAACTGCATTCAAGAGAACTTTTTTAACCGGCGGGTAATGAGCCCAATGAGAGGGAATGCAATTCTAGATTTAGTCTTAGGAAATGAAGCTGGGCAAGTGGATGAAGGAGCAGTGGGGGACCATTTTGGAGATATTGACCATAGTATAGCATCACTACACCATAGTATAGCATATAGTGATTTAGCATCACTATGGAAAAGGACAAAGAACAGGAGTAAAAATTCTAAATCGGGGGAAGACAAACTACAAAGCTGAGAGGTGAGCTAGTGAGAGTGGACTGGATACAGCTATTGGAAGGAAAAATTGTGTCAAATCAGTGGGAGGCATTCAAAGGTGAGATTCTACGGGCACAGTATAGACATGTCCCCACAAAGAAAAAGGGTGGTACTGCCAAATCTAGAGCCCCCTAGTAATCCAGAAGCATACAGACCAAGATAAAGCAGAAAAAGAAAGCTTCTGACAGTCACAAAAGACTTATACTATAGAAAGCCTAAAGGAGTATAGAAATACAGGAGTGAAGTCAAAATGGAAATTAGGAAAGCAAAGAGAGGATACGAAAAAATATTGGCAGCTAAAATCAAAGAAAATCCTAAGATGTTTTTCCAGTACATTAAGAGCAAGAGAATAACTAAGGAAAAGGTAGGGTCTATCAGAAATGTACATGGTAACTTGTGGGCTGATGCAGAAGATGTGGGCAGGGTTCTCAATGAGTTCTTTGTCTGTCTTCACTTAGGAGAGGGATGACTCAGACATTCTAGTTTAAGAGAAGCAGTGTGAACTATTGGATACAATAAGCATAGTGAGAGAAGAAGCACTGGAGGGCCTGGCATCCTTGAAGGTGGATATCACCAGGGCCAGATGGATTGTAACCCAGTCTGTTGAAAGAAGCTAGGGAGGAAATAGCAGATGCTCTGAGGATCATTTTCCAATCCTCACTAGATACAAGCGAGGTCCCAGAGGATTGGAAGTCTGCGAACGTTGTACAATTATTTAAAAAGAGTGCGAGGGGTAGGTCAGAAAATTATAGGCCAGTCAGTCTGACTTCGGTGGTGGGCAAATTATTAGAAACAATTCTGAGACATAAGATAAACTGTCACTTAGAAAGGCACAGATTGATCAGGGATAGTCAGCATAGTTTTATTAGATGCAGATTGCATCTTACTAACTTAATAGAATTTTTTGAGGACGTAACAAGGAGGATTGATGATGGTAGTGCAGTGAATGTTGTCTACATGGATTTCAGTAAGATATTTGACAAGGTCCCACATGGCAGATTGGTCAGCAAAGTGAGATCCCGTGGGATACAGGGGAAGGTGGCGAGTTGGATCCAAAATTGGCTCAGTGACAGGGAACAAAGGGTAATGGCCGATAGATGTTTTTGCGAATGTATAACAATTTCCAGTGGTGTTCCACAGGGCTCCGTGTTGGGGCCTTTGCTGTTTGTTGTATATATTAATGATTTAGACTTAATTGTGGGAGGCATGATTGGGAAATTTGCAGATGATACAAAGATTGGCCGTGTAGTTGATAGTGAAGAGGCTTGTTGTCAACTCCGGAATTATATCAATGGTTTGGTTGAGTGGGCAGCAAAGTGGCAAATGGAATTCAATCCAGAAAAGTGTGAGGTAATGCATTTGGGGAGAGCAAACAAAGCAAGGGAATACTCAATAAATGGGAAGCTATTGAGAGGGAAATGAGGACCTTGGAGTGCATGTCCGCAGATCCCTGAAGGTAGCAGAAAAGGTGGATAAGGTGATAAAGAAGGCATATGGAATACTTTACTTCATTGGGTGAGATATTGAATACAAAAGCAGAGATGTAATGATGGAACTGTATAAAACACTGGTTGGGCCACAGCTGGAATTTTCTGTACAGTTCTGGTCACCACATTACAGGAAGGACATAATTGCGCTCGAGAGAGTACAAAGGAGATTTACAAGAATGTTGCCAAGGCTTGAAAATTGTAGCTATGAGGAGAGATTGGATAGGCAAAGGTTGTTTTCCTTAGAAAAGAGGAGGCTAAGGGGGTGACCTAATTAAAATTATGAGGCGCCTAGATAGGGTAGACAGGAAAGACTTGTTTCCCCTAGCTGAGGGGGTCAGTTACAAGGGGGCATAGATTTATGGTGATTGGTAGAAGGATTAGAGGGGACACAAGGAAAAACCTTTTCACCCATCTGGAATTCACTGCCTCAGTTGGTGGTTGAGGCTGAAATGCCCAATTCATTTAAAAGATATCTGGATCCACACCTGAAGTACTGTAACCTGCAAGGCTTTGGAGTAGGTGCTGGAAAGTGGGATTAAAATGAGTGGCTAGTTTCTTTTTTCTCTTTTTGGCCGGCGCAGACATGATGAGCTGAAAGGCCTCTTCTTGCACCGTAACCTTCCTATGGTTCTATTGCTGGGCATGTGCCTAGATATGTGACCCCCACATACCTTTGATGATAGAATGACTGAAGTGAGCATTAATCAGATGCAAAAATGAACTTGCTGAACAAAATTCAGATCTCAAAATTATGGATAAAGAGTTCCTGTAACTTTAACAGTTGTTTCAGATTTAAAAGAAGTAAGTGTGAACCTTGGAAGGTTCTGATAATGTGACTATAAACAAAAAAGTGCTCCTTAGAATGTAATAAATGTGGAACAGACTCCCACAAGTTATTACTAAGTTGACTAACCTTTTGCATGCATTTGAACCTAGAAAACCAGCACAAAGAGCTAACTAAAAAACAATCCTGAATACAAGGTGTTGTCCTTGTGCAATTGCAGCAGTGCACATGTCACAACTTAAATCTGCAGGTGCATCCAACGTAGGATAACTTATATTGCATAGGCTAATCTACAGTACAACACAACTTATGCCAGTCATGAAATTAGAAATTACTAAAGAGATGTAAGTGGTAAAAGCATGAGATTTATAGTGAGAGGACTTGGGACATGCCCTCTCGTAAATTTTTGGTTTTCCACATTTTGAACAAGTGCAGTGTTAGTAGAATAGCTTAACTAGAGTTACACCTAGTTCTGCCTGTGCTACGTCCAGAACACTTGGCCATTTCTTAATATCACGTGGAATGAATTGAGTTGGGTGAACATGGGGACCTCCGGACGAAGCCAAGAAGGATCATGTCCTTGACAGGCACTTCTGTGTTTAATTTGGCTTGTGATCTGTTGTACTCATATTGATGATTAATGTCACACCTCACCGTTCTTTTGGATGTGGACTGCTGCATTATGACTAGTGTGGGCTTTCTTTCCATTTGGATCATGGTAATAAATGGAACTTCCATCACTAGCACATGGACAAACTGAAAAAAGCTTTTCAAGCCATAGAGCGTAACAGAGTGTTATAACTCACCCACACATATGCTTTAGAAGCAGCTGGGTAAATATCGGTTAGGATTGAGATTGAATTCAAGATGGATTCAGACAGATACAGTCAAATACCCTATGGAATACACGGCTGGACCATGAGAAGGTCCTCTCCTAAACAAGTGAAAAATATTTATTTTAAATGTTAAGTTGATAGTCCAGAGCTTTACTTGATCGACGTTGTGAACCAGTAGTGTAGCAATTTTGGAGTGTTTTTCCTTGTGGTTGTTAATTTCCTCTGAAAAGTTAAATAAGTTTAGAGACTTATATGCTCTAGTAACAGTAATGGGCTTGATAGGCTGAATGGCCTTTGACATGCTATGGCTAGGAAATTAAATGTCTTGTTATGACCAGGTGAGCTGGAGTGAACTGGCTCCCCTCTATTCAACTTCCTTGGCTGGTCACAACAAAGGTTTAAAGTTTCTTTCTCATGATGATATGAATTTTCCAAATCCAAATGTATTTAACTATTTACGTAGTGAGCAATAAGGAGCCAATCAAACAAGGTTTTCTTAAGTTAAAGAAAGAGCAAATTTATTAACCACCCACCCAGAGAAAAAAATAATAAAAACACAATATCACACACAAAGGTATCAGAAATGAGGGAAGTTAGAGCCCAATAAAAAAAGTTAAAAGAATATATGGCTAAGTGTCCTTTGATTTTCCTTGGGGCATTGATCTTAAATGTTCTGGCTGATTTATGTTAGCTGGTTTCTTGGACACGATCAGATGTAGAAGATGTTGCAATTATTGTGAGATCTTGGTATGCTGGTAGGTTTCTGATAGATGACTTCTCGAACCAGGTGACACACACTTTTTGCAAAAGAAAGTGAGGGACAGAATGCAGCTTTTCAGCCTGTTTCCTCTGCTGAAAACTTCCTTGACACTACCTCTGTCATTTGCAATCTCTCTGCAGTTGTTGTAGCCTAGCCTGTTATACTTCACCCATTGGGCAGAATTTTATCCTTGGTGTACAGGTGCATGCCCAACATGCCTGTGCGTGAAATAAAGCGCGTTGATGTCAGATGAGCGTCCTGACATCAACGCGCATTCGCAATAGTTAGGTCGGTGGGTGCGCGCTGGAGTTGGCAGAGCGCCCACTGACAATTAAAAAGCCCTTTAAGGCCATTAAGTTAACAATTGTCCTGAATTTTTCATTGCCTGTTCAACCTAATGCTTGACGGGCAGGTGAAAAGGCCAAGTGGCCTTTGCAATTTTTAGGAAATGTCTTCTATGGTGGGATGAGGTTTCCTAAAGCAAACAAAAATAAAATAAAAACTTAACACTTGAATTAAAAACATGTCCCTGCTCGTGTGACAGAGTCACATGAGGGGACATGTTTTATGACATTTTTATTTTGTGTATTAGTTTTTTTAAACAGCGCTTCATCTCCCTGAGGCAGCTCCATGCCTCGGAGGTTGAAGCGCTCTTTCGCGTGTATGCGCGATGTTCGCACTAGGCTCGCTTGCCCATCCGCACAGGCAGCGCTCACTGCCACTCGCATTCCACACTGGGTGGGCCTGCCCATTTAAAATTGCAGTGCAATGCTGATCGCAGGGGGGCAGTTGGCTTCTGGACCAACCCCCCCCCCCGCTCCCGCTGAGGACCCCCGCCAAGGGCAAATTTCTGCTCATTCTGTATTTCCTAAATGGGTCTGTCTGTGGTAGCCATTTTTTCAGTATCAAACACTTTGCAGTTTAATGTCTGTTTCTTAGACAGTGATGAGTTTCGATAGGTCTGAACGTTTGTTTTTACACCTTCATCTTGGAATGTAGCCTTGCATTTTAAAGCAACTCACTCTGTCTCAGTTCAAATTGCAAAGTTTGAATTGTAATTCTGCATCAGAACTTTCCAGACATTGGTCAACTGGCAACACTAGACATCAAGAGACTTGTGATACCCACCTTCAGTCAGTGCCTTTTCTTGTCTTTTAAAAAGTCCTTTTTAAATAGTTCAGTATATGTTTGGTCAGCTGGTGAAATTACAGATTTATCACTCATGCACAAGTCACATCAGCTTAACAGTATAAAAGCACAAAAGAAGCTTTCTATCTTAAAAGCAAAATACTGTGGATGCTGAAAATCTGAAAGAATAACAGAAAATGCTGGACAAACTCAGCAGGTCTGACAGTATCTGTGGAGAGAAAAACAGAGTTGATGTTTAGAGTCCATATGACCCTTCTTCAGAACTCTAGGGCAAAATTTTTAGCTCGGCAGGCAGGCGCGTGCCCAACCTGCTCGAGCGTGAAATGATGCGCATTGACATCAGGCGAACGTTCCGACGTCAACACGTAGTCACACAATAGTTCTGTTGGCGGGCACGCACCGACTCCTGTTAGGGCCATTAAAGGATCAATTCCTACGGTTGGCGGGCAGGTGAAAAGGCCAAATGGCCTTTGCATTTTTTGGAAACCTCATCCATGGGCAGAATGAGGTTTCCAAAAGCAAATAAAAATAAAATAAAAGTTTTAAAATTTAATTAATAATACGTCCCTGCTCACGTGACAATCACAAGAGGAGACATTTTTAAAATTTTTTAAAAAACGCTTCATCTCCCTGAGACAGCTCTGTGCCTTGGAGATGTTCAAGCGCTTACTCACACGCACGTGTGTAGTTCGTACTCACCCGTCTCGCCATCCTCCCCCCCACCCACACAGGCAGCGCTGAGCACTGCCGCTCACGTTTCACGCTAGGCGGGCTTTAATTGGCCAGGCAGCGTGAAATCACCTTCCGGCCTTGACCACAGGTAGCGGTTGGCTTCCCATCCGCCCTCTCCGAGCCCGCCTGGGGCTAAATTCTGCCCCTGAAGAAGGGTCATATGGACTCAACGTTGACTCTGTTTTTCTCTCCACAGATGCTGTCAGACCTGCTGAGTTTTTCCAGCATTTTCTGTTTTTCTCTGAGCTTTCTATCTTATTTAGCAAACTCAGATTTGGATTATCTAATTTTGAATGTTGTAAAGCTGATGTGTTAAATTAGATTGCTTTTTCCTAACTTTTGTTTCCAACTATCAAGTGTATCTCCATGCATAGCAAGTCATAACATTTTTAGTTGTCATGTGGAACACTTTTTGAAAAAAGCAACTCCCAAACTGATGCTCATAACTGGGATCCTACTTAACTATAAAGTAGGAGTGATGTTTTGAATCCAATTGCAATGATTATGGATATACCAGTAAAATAAATTCTAATATGGCACCATATTGGGAAAGAATGTCAACCTGAGCCTTCTAAACTTCCTGTTAAAGATCAAAGCTTATTCTCATTCTGAATGTAAGTAAAAATGCATTCAGTGGAGAAGTGCCAGAGACTATTTTTACCAGAAAGTTCAAAGTGGGACCCTGGTGCCATTGTAGCAACTATGCCGATTCAGCTTCAATTCAATGCAAGTAATTTGTTGGAAAACTGAAGGAAACATCTGTCTACTATCATTTGTATCCTTTGGCATCTTTGTGTATTATTTTTGGAAGCGTGAATTTGTGTTATCAAAGTTCATTTTATCACTGGTATATAATTAATACATGTGTTCTGTTCTAGCCTTTCATATCTTATCAAAAAATAAGCCCAGTGTCTTTCACTTTTGGTTGGAGCTTGAGATTTATACAAATGCAGATGGGACAAGCTGTGCTTTGTGTTTTTAATCTGTTGCAAATAGTGGAATGAGGATAATACACAATTCAGGCTCATACTGCAAAAAGAAATTGGGAAAATACTCCGCACTTCCACTGGATCAAATGCACATTTGGAGAGAAAATATATCACTGAACGAGTAGTTTTTTTGTCCAGACAAACGAAACTCACTCCAAAGTGCAACATTTTTAAAAGTAAATTAATTGCCCCGCCACCAATTCAGTGACTACGATATTTAGGCTCTAATCAGTAGCCGTTTAACTGTGGGCTGGATTTTCGCTTTTGAGGCAAGTAGCTCGAGTCCAGTTTTGCTGAGAGAGTCCTTACACCTGCCCTTATTATGGATTCTTGGCTGAGAGACCTGACTCATAAAAGCATTACCTTAACAGGGGGCTCTGTTTTGACAACTGGAGAGAACTGTTAACTTTGTTTGATTGACATTTTGAAGTTATAATAAGCTGTTGTTTCTGCACTTTTGTCAAGAATTGAATGCTATTTACACAAGATTAAGAGGTGCGAAGTGTTTGAAGACTCTGTTATTGATACTTTAATGGTCTATCTGATGAACATTTTAATAACATTTTATAGAGTTGTGGGAACAGTAGTTTTTTTTTCTAAAGAAGGTTTGTGAATAGGTGTTTTTTTCTCAGCAGTTTCACACGTGCCATTTTAATTATATGGCCCATTGGTTCTGTAATAGTGTACACTTGGGTTTATGGTCATGGTAAGGCCATGAGTTGGCATGGGGGCAATAAGGCGTCATGGAGATAGGTGTGGGGCATAAGTTGGCACTGAGTTGGAATGAAGGGGCATGGGTAAGACCTTTTGAGCTTACCTTTCAAAATCTTCCCGAATCTAGATTATGATTCATGACTCTTATGAGGGGCAGTATATCCATGAGCCATCCAGAAGCTGGCTTGACTCCTTGAAAATTACGGGGCCTGGGAGATGGCCCCGCAATGGTGCCATCCAGGTCGGGATTATGCAGCCTTTTTCCATGTTGGCAAAAGTTGGGGGCGCTCGGAATGGGGTGGGAATCCTGGAACTGGGCCCCACCTGCCATTTTTAAATGGTGCCAGAGTCATCTGACTCCATGAATATCTGGGCCATTGTCCCTAGATGTGCTTATATTGGAAAATGTAATTAGAAGAGCAAGAAAAATGTAATTTCTTCAAGGCATTGCATGGGGATTCAATCTAGTGATGCTATCAATAAGAAGGCAGAAGTATTATTTTAAAAACAGAAGAATAGAACAAGGAAAGACCTTAGTAGTTCATTCTTTTCATGGACTCTAACCTTGTTGTTTAATCTCCTGAAGCAGTGTCCTGCATTAATATTTTCCAATTTTGAAGGTAATTAAACGAAGTTCCAGAATATTTATCCATCTACGGCTAATACCGACATCCTTCTCCAAATTTGTTGCCCTGGAGGCTCTGCCGTCTTAGAACCACAGAAGTATGCAAATTGAAAGATGCCATTTATCCCCCCCATATCTGAGCTGACTCTTTAAAATAGTAAATGGAAATTAACACTCCAGCTCATTTGCTCCCTGAGTCCTTGTATTTTCCTCTATTTCAAATGTTTCCCTTTGAAGGTGCATTGGTCTCTTCGATAACTATATCCTGTGACAAAGCATTTAATGTTCCAACAACCCTGTAAAGAAATTTCTCCAAACCAGCCTCTTTACCCTATTGGTGAAAAATTTTAAATCAATCACCCCTATCTTTCCTTATTTATTTGTTGAAAACCTTCATAATTTAAAAACTCCTCTGTTAAATGTTTGATGAACCTCTCTTCTGTACAGAAATTGCCCTGGGGCAGAATCTTCTGGTCGGCGTGTGGGGGCAGGCCCGACACGACAACGCATAAAATGACGCGTGATGATGTCGGGCATGCATTCCAATGTCATTGCGTGCCATTGCGATATTTCATTCAGCGGGCACGCGCCGGAGTCGACTGCGCGTCTGCCAAAATATCATCAGCCTATTGAGGCCATTAAGAAATTAATTAAAGCAGTTAAGAACGCTGCCCATCCAATCTTAAGGCTGGCGGGCAGGATGAGATTTCCTGAAGCTTTTATTAAATAAATAAATTGTCATAAATTTACAAACATGTCCCCACTTATGTGACACAGCCACACGAGAGGACATGTTTAAATAAATTTCTAAATCATTTCGGTCATGATTTCATTATACATTCATTCTCCCTGAGGCAGTCTCGTGCCTTAGGTAGATTGCTGTGCTCTTTTGTGCATATGCGCGAAAGAGCGCAGGCCCCAACTCTCCCTCTCCCCCTCGCCCGCACTGTTAGCAGTGAACACTACTGGCTTCGCATTAGGCTGGGTGGGCTTAATTGGCCTGCCTGCATAAAATGGTGGCGCAGAGCCGCTCACAGGTGGTGATAGGCTCCACGCACACACCCACCCGCCATAGGAAGAATCCTGGCCCTAGTATCTCAAAGTACCTTATAACTATCATCTAAATGCCTGGCATCATCCAAGTAGATGTATGCTGTAAACTTTCTGTAATGTACTTTCTATAGCAGTATCCTTATCTGCAAACAGTTTTAACTTGTGGCCTAATATTTTTCACTGATTTGACATTACTTCTTTTGCACTAGCCTTTTTTTATGGCTTTATCCACCTGTAGTCACCATTTCAGGAATTGATGCATTGAATTTTTCGGTCACACTGTTCCTCTGCACCCTTTGGAACCTTACCATTCAGTATATACTCCCATTTGCACTTGATTTAGTCTGCAATTCCTCGGTCTTTGTACCAAATTGATACCTGAGACTGAATTTTTGTTTGGGCCGAGCAGGCAGGACTGGAGGGAGGTGTGGGCACGAGCCCACAATTTCCCATTACCAACCAATATGTCGCCATAGCCCTGTCTCCTGGCAATGTTCATTGAGGCTGGTTCGTGGGAAGGGCTACAGCTACCCGCTTGCCAGTGGCAGGCAGCCAATTAAATTGCCTACTGATGGCACTTCCCAGAAGGCATCTGGAAAGGTGAACCCTGGCAAAGACCCAAGTCTGGGAAATGAATTGAGGTGTACTGGGTGGTGGTGGTGGTGGTGGTGGTGGTGGTGGTAGGAGTGGCGGGTGCAGGTACGGGGAGGGAGAGAGTTGTGGTTTGGATGGGGGATGGTGTTCCAATGTGACCTTATGATAGAGATCACTAATGACGTAGTTGAGGATTGGGACAAGGACACGCAGAATTGATATCCTAGGGCTGCAATGATTAGCCTTTGACAACCAAGACAACAGCTGTTTTTAACACTCCACCCTGCTCTCTTGTCCACATGTCTGTCCTTGGCTTGCTGCATTGTTCCAGTGAAGCCCAACACAAACTGGAGGAACAGCACCTCATCTTCCGACTAGGCACTTTACAGCCTTCTGGAGTGAATATTGAATTCAACAACTTTAGATCTTGAACTCCCTCCTCCATCCCCACCCCCTTTCTGTTTCTTCCCCCTTCCTTTTGTTTTTTCCAATAATTTATACAGATTTTTCTTTTCCCACCTATTTCCATTATTCTTAAATCTTTTATGCCCTGCTAGTCTTTCCACCCCACCCCCACTAGAGCTGTACCTTGAGTGCCTTACCATCCATTCTTAATTAGCACATTCGTTTAGATAATATCACCACCTTCAACACCTCTGTGTTCTTTTGTCTGTGACATCTTTTGATTATCTGCTCCTATCACTGCTTACTTGTCCCTACAACCACACCACCACCACCCCCCCACTTCTCTCCCCCCCCGCCCCCCCCCCCGCCCCCCAACCTTAAACCAGCTTATATTTCACCCCTCTCCTTATATTCACTCAGTTCTGTTGAAGGGTCATGAGGACTCGAAACGTCAACTCTTTTCTTCTCCGCCGATACTGCCAGACCTGCTGAGTTTTTCCAGATAATTCTGTTTTTGTTTTGGATTTCCAGCATCCGCAGTTTTTTGTTTTTAGCTGTTTTTACATGTGTCAATTGTGATTGCAGCCACAGGAGGATCTTCTAATTAACTTCAATTTTGTTGGAGCTCCTTGGTGTCATGCACAGTCAAATGATGTGAAAGTCAATTGCTTTTCGTTGGCTTCTTGCATCTAACTTTTGTTTCCATGTCAAGGTCATGACTATTATGTGGTCAGGAGCCCAGTAGTTTTGGTGGAGCAGAAACTGAGTTTCTGTGAGTAAGGTTTGGACTCGAGGCTGAATTTTGATTCCCAGGCCTGATCCCGCTGTTGGGAAGTGTGGATCAAGAACCAGCAAATACTGGCACCAGGTCCCAGAGGGATCTTTTCAATGAGTTGGCCATTTAAGTGGATACCTCTGGAATCCCCATCTAATTAGGAGGCACTCCAGCACTGAGAGATCGACATCTCCACCATCAGAGGTGGGAACTGACAATGCAGGTAGGGGAATGAGAGAGAACTCAAGATGGAGGTGTCCTGTGAAGAATTTTTCAGCGAGGAACCCTTCTACAGGACAACCTGCAACTGCAGCTGTGCCCAGGTACAGCTGTTAGGGAGGGATTAAATTAAATGAGGCATCATTGCAACACCACCACCCCCCATCTAAACCACAACCTCTCCCCCCCCCACCCCCCCACCCAGTATGCCTCAATTCATCTCCCAGACTTGGGTCTCTGCGGGGGCTCACCTTTCCAGATGCCTTCTGATAAGTGCCATCAGTAGGCAATTTAATTGGCTGCCTGCCACTGGCAAGCGGGTAGCTGTAGCCCCTCCCCTGAACTAGCCTCAATGAACATTGCCGGGAAACAGGGGCTATGGCGACATGTTGGCTGGTAACGGGAAATTGTAGGCTCGCCCCCATACCTCCCTCCAGTCCTGCCTGCTCGGCCCAAGCAAAAATTCAGTCCCAGGTATCACTTCATAACACTATTGATAACTTCTTCCATCAATATACTGATGACTGACAAAAAGCTGACAATGTGGCAATGAGTCAGGTTAGATTTGTCCTGCTTTTTGTAGATAGGACGTATCTGGGTAATATCCACGTTGTCTGTGGATGCCAATATCACAAGTTTAATTCGTGAAGGTACATATCAAAGATTTGTTTAATATATCTGCAATTTCATGGTTATATTTTCTTACTTTCAACTCATACTTTAAATGATCTTTCCCATCATTAATAAATTGTCTGCTACTTATATAACAATAAAAAGGTACCAAAGCTTTTTTTATTCTGATGGATACATTTTTTGCAACCCAATTATTACTGCTAGTACTCGATTTATACAGCATAGAAGGAGGCCATTTGGCTCGTTGTATTCAAGCCGGTTCTCTGCTTTTAGTTTCCTTAGTTGGCAGTTTTAGCACCCCAGCCCTTAGGACTTCTTGTTTCCATGTAAACCTTAAACGTTTAGCATTTAGGTGAATTTAACACTCCTTATTTAGCTGTCTTGATTTAGGTTTTGTTCTGTTTCCCTGTTTTCCTCATTGGAATCTTTTCCATGCTTCTTAAAAATTAACATTTAACTGCTACAGTTTAATTTCAAGTTCTGTTCCCTAGAATCTGCTCTGACTGGCTGTTTCACATGTGTTTGGAAACAGTAACTGCTTGCTGCTACTTTGATTTTCATCCCATAATTCCATTTGCTCCTGGCCTGTTCACCATACCTCTAAGGCATTGAAGTCCTTCATGACTATCACGTTCCTATTTACTGCAGCATTTCCTCACAACTTGCAGCTTATGTATTGTTCAATTTAAACTTATCATTTATACCCTTGACCAAGATTGCATCTGCCAACTCCCTGGTAGAAGCCTATTTGCTTAACCATAAAACGTCAAAAAACTGTAGTGCCTAAAAATTGACAAGCTGTTTACTGTGCTACAAACATTTATCAGGATCACTATAGAGTTGTTTTAAAATTTCACATCTTGGAACAATAGGGAATGGAAACACTGGCCTCGATATGAATCCCCAAGGCAAGCGGGAGAGCGTTGGAAGGCTGTTATAAAAATTAAATTTATGGAACCTAACACCAACACACCTCACATGCATCCACTGCAATTCTTATGGGGCGTATATTGGGGCATATGAGTGTCCTGCCATGGAGAGGCCACAAACCTATTAACATATTTAAATCAGGTTCCTGCAGTGCAACTGCGAGCCTGATTGAAATTGACCCATACAGCTCATATTTCCTATATGTTGGGGAAACTTGACAGTGAAACAGAGGCAGAAGCTGCCAGCTACCCAAGATAAGTGATGCTTTCAGCAATTCATAAGGACTAGGAGTGCTGCCCCCTTGGCCCCTTCAAGGAAACCTTTGGCCTCTCCCTGCCCTGATTCTGATTGCTGATTCGAGCTTCCTTACCAGTGCTGTCGTGTCTAGTTCTGCTGGTTTCTGACCCAAATTTATATCCCAATTGATGATCTATTCCTATTGCATGGGATGCAATGGAATCAGTTTCTAGCAGTGTTCATTAAACTTCATTTCATCCAGCGATCTGAATCAACTAATACTTGATCTTACCAAGGAATGTATCATTCCAACATTATATCATGTGTGTTATTAGGAAATTATATATATTCAATCCTGACTGTGCACAACAAATGACATTCACGTAGTTCCACCATGGTGTTCCAGATTATTATTCATAATTTAAATGTATACTCATACATGTAACTTTCAACCATAAATTCACTGGTGACAGTGCATTCCAGATAAGTAACCTTCTGGGTAAACTGTGGTTCTAGTCTCACTTGAATCTTGCTAGATTTATACTACACAATTGTTAGGATTAGCATTATGTAGGTCTGTAAAACAGAATTTACTTTCCATTGCCTAATTTAGGGCTCAGCGATGAAATACATACAGTTGTTAAATGAACATTGACATTCACTTGACTATCCATTTATGATGGCCTGGTTTTGTGTGTACTATTAGATTCATCATTGCTCACTTTTAATAGTAATACTTTGTGTTGAACACAATTTTCCTATTTGATGTCTCAGCATTAGCACTATTTAAATACTTGAAATGATAACTGATTATACTGCTGGCAGGAAACATTTATTCTGATTCATCCAAGAGTGGATTAATTTTGTAATCAAATTGAGCCTGTTAGTTGACGGCTGCAACTGATATTTATTCAGCATGAACAACCTTTTTTTTTAGGCTAATTTTGTTGCTTGATTTATATTTTTTAATGAAGTGCTTTCTAGGGACATAGCAGTTGAATAGATGCAGTATGCTTTTCATAGTTTGCACTGTGCCTGCCTCGTTCCCAACAGACAATATAATAATGGATGACGTATTGGTGAGATGGAGTTCAGAACCAGTTGATTGGAAGCTTGAAGCAGTTCCCAGTTCAACTCTGGTCTGCTCACTGGAATTCTATCTCCAACAGAAATCATTTCTACTTACAGTATAATTCATTAAAAAAGTAATTGCCACTAGTATTGCATAAATAAACATTTTAAGCAATATGTCAAGTCGACAATGATTCCAATTTCATGGTTAAAATGAATATAAAGGCAACTTAAATACTCCTGTCAAATAGTTTTTTTAAAAAAAACAAACTTTGCAGATGCAAAGGCATTTTCTTTTATTTGATTGAACCTGCCCCTCCAATTCAATTTGTGGTATTCTATAAACAATAAGTTCTCAACTGAACATTGGAAGATGTAAACCTTTGTCTTCGGTTCTCCACCACCTACTTTGTTACGTAGCTACTGATTCCTCCACCCTACTTGGCTACTGTCCTAGGCTGAATTAGAGTGTTCACAACGCTGTTCTGTCCTATTTGCCCCTGAGCTGAGCTTCTGACCTCGTATCCTCTCAATTATCTAGATCACCTACTTTCGCCTCTGTAACATCACAGATCACCATCTCTGGTTCAGCCCACCTGCCGCTGAAATGTTCTTATCCATGTTTTTGTTCCCTCCTGATTTGAATATTCCAATGCACTCATGGCTGGCCACCCACCTTCTATATTTCGTAAACTTGAACTCATCCAAAACTCAGCTGCCCATATCCTAACTCGCACTAAGTTCCATTCACCCATCATTCCATGGCTTGCTGATTGGCCCTTGGTCCACCAGTGCCTCATATTTAAAATTCCCATCCTCTGTATTAATACCCCTCCATGCTCTCCTTTTCCCTAGCTCTGTAACCTCCTACAGCTGCTCAATCCTTTAACAACTTTTCCTCTGATTTTGGCCACTTGTACATCTTTAAATTTTTTCACTTCATCATTGACATCCATGCCTTCAGCTGTCTTGGTCCTAATTTTTGGAATTCCCTGAATAAACTTCTCTGCCTCCTTTCATCCTTTAAGATGCTCTTTAAAATTTATCTCTGACCAGGTTTCTTTGTGGCTTATACTAATGTCTGCTCCTTGGCCCAGTGTCTACTTTTGTCCAATTAACTCTTGAACAGTGCAACTTAGGACATTTTACTTCATTAAAGGTGTTATATAAATGCAAGCTGTTCTCATTTTTGATGAGCAATGGGAGGAATGGTGGAGAGGTTGTTTTCTTCAGTTACTTCTATATGGATATATTTCTCATTCTATAACAAAAAGGGTGTATCTTATCTGAAGGGAAAATGCTTATGCTCTAAATTTAGTTGTGTGGTATAGTTCAGTAACTTTCTCACCAAACCCATAACTTAATGATCACCAGACCATAGAAGAGCAAATATTGCTTCCTGGGCCCATCAGATGGTCCCCAAGATTTTAAACCACCCCGACCCTCCCATTTCTGCACCCCCTATGGCCTTTTAAACCTCAACCCCTTCGCTGGGGCCTGCCATCTTGGCACCTGATGGGACCCTCAATCATAACTAAACGATCCAGCGCTGCATATTCAAAAATGTTGGAGAGTTGCCGAACTCTAATTAGCTGACAGCTCCCTGAGAGGGGATCTCCTGTCCCTGAGTGTCGGAAATCCCACCTCCAGTTTCTTTATGCCCAGTGGCCGTTAAATGACTGCAGAGCAGCCGGTGTCCCCTTGACGGGCTACCCCGCTTCCCAACCTTTTAGCTAGCAGGCGAAATCTGGCGCCTGGTATATTTCAACCTACCATCACCAAAAATGCATGCTGGTTTTTGGGAATAGGGTGTGGTAAAAGGCTCTGAAAACCAGAGGAGTACAGGCCAGGAAAATTCTTGCTTGGATCGTAGGAAGGAATTCAAAGGGGCTATTCCATTTTCATGAAGTAAGACAACCCCCTGAAGAGGTGTATTGTCATGGGTTCATTATATATATGTCATTGCACAACATAAGTTTTACCTAATGAACTAAGAAAATCAGATCATTAACCTTGTTCTGAACATGGAGCTTACTGTGAAATAAAGCAGATTAACAGTTCAGACCAAGCGTTATCTCATCTAATGGGAACTTCGTTCACTTTCAAGCAGCTTGAAAAAATATATGTGCAAAAGGGATATATACTGAGTTCAGGTCATGGGCATATCATTGTTGCATCCCTTGGTGGGGTTCCACTATTGTATTAGTAAATTGAGATTGTTATGTGTCAATTCTCATAAAAGCAGGACATCAGACTATTAGAGGAGCATTGAGTCCTAATATCAGTTGTCAACTCCCTCTATTAAGAATCCCAGATACAAAGATACACTCAACCACTCTGGTGCAGTGTGTTGATACACAAACATATGTAGAAGTGAACTTTTTTAATTTTGTCCCTTCAAGCTGTAAGTTATGCAACTGAATAATAGCATTAATACAGTGAATTTGAAATGCAGCTTGCAATATATTCCTTTTTAGTTGTTTTGATGCAAGTACAAAATATGAAATTCTACTGGTTTTCTTTCTTGAATTGTTTCTAATTATTTTTCTAGCATGCTAGTTCCATTCAGCAGATCTATTCAGTGTTGTCACTTCCAATTGACTTTTCCTATTAACTGTTGCTTTCTTTCACATGAAGCTTATGCACATAAATAGCTTACTTGGCACATTAACCAAAGTCACTCAGCATTCTGTGTGACTGCAAATGTGGTATGTTATTCTTTCACCTCATCCCAAAAAAAGTATAACTAAAGAAGAGCACAAAGATGTAAATAGCAACATGTATCTATTCATAAAGGAGGTAGTTAGATAAATGTATAAAGCATTAGATTCATACATACATTAGCAAAGATGTAGGAAAAATTCTACTTGTATTACACAGGGTATAATGAGAGAGAGAATAGACAGCAGAAAGGAATTTACATGTGCCAAATCACCAACAGTATTCTTAATTTTAAACACAAAATTGGCACATAACTAGAGAGTACCGTATGCAAAAGCTGGAGCTGGAGTCCCTGAAGGAATTCACTCTGGTGGGGACATTTACCTTTGGTTGCTTTGTTAGTGAGCTCATAAACATAGTAGGGAAATTTCCCCTCTATACAGAAAGAACAAATTTGCCAATTAATCACGTTTTTCCTAAGATTAGTGGTCCATTTTACTCAATGTATCTTGATGGGTTTATATGGAAAACAAAAAAAAGGCATGAGTTTTAAACAGTCAATTCATTAGATAATTTGGATGAATTTACTCTAGTTTTTCCCACTCTGCTGCTATTACTTTGGCGGAAGCTCTATTTATGAGTTTAAATGCCAGTGGAACAGAATAACTCTGAGGAAATTCCTGTGATGTTAGTGCAGCTAATCAGTGTTTTGTTAACTAAGATTGTTTATGGTATACTCTCAAGGTGACAGATGAAACCAGGATGAATTTCACTTAATTGTGCTTCATGTCTATGAATTGGAGAGATATAGGTGCTTGGCAATAAAACATTTTTTGCCTTTTTGAACCTATTTGACATCTCACACCGCCATCTCATTATAATAGGTTTGGACTAAAACGCCCTCAGTGCGACCTCAACATCAGGTTTTAAGTCCAATGCTCCCACTACACCAAGATGTCCCAATCAAGCCATCCTTATAGTCTCTGAATGAGTTGACTGAATTATCCGTAGTTTTGACTTAGCAAAGGATTGACGCTCATTGAGATGGATTGAAACTGCCATACTCATTTCACGAAGGACCGTCATAGCCATCCATGAGAGACAAGCTTTTAATCCCATCAGTCTGGGTTGAATTTTAACCTTAACTCATAAAGGTGAAAGGACAGTTTCTTGCTCATTCTGCTACCCAGTCTTTATCGGCGAGCATTCTAAATCTTTTTTTAAATTCTTGTAATTGTGCATCAATTTAAGTCAAATGCCAATGGGTGGGACCTGTTGGTGAAAAGTATTTGGCACCTGACACATTTTTGTTAAATAATAAGATTAGACCCTATAGCCTAAGAGTGACTTTTACTTTAAACACAGGCTGGATGGTTCCAACTGTAAATACAAATGTTCCACTATTGATATTGTTCCCACTTGTCTTCCCTCACTGTCCCCACAAATATTTCCTTGTAGATTTCATGAATTAAATTTGTTTTTTTTTTTCACTGGTTGCATAATATCTTGCTTTTATTGTCACCCCGTTGATGTTTTTCTGTGATGGATTTGCATCAATAATTATTTCTGATTTATTGTTTTCTAGGCAGAACCCTTGTTTGCTGACCAGAGCAACTTTCTTCGATGTCATCAATATCCTTTGCCATTATTTAGATAAGTCAAAAACAATAGGTAAGATTTTACAGAATCAAATTTTGCATTACTGCAAGGTGTTTTCAGTGCCTCCCTAATCACAGCAATACCGACTTGTGCACATTTTCTACAATTAAGCCACTTTAATAAATTAACTTGAGGGATCTTTAAGCTCATCCAATTTACACACTATGGCTAACATATCAGACCAGTATTTGTAGAGTTTTTCCCTGTTTGAGATTAAAAAGATGAAGAACTGTCATGACTGACATGACAGAACAAACACAATGGGCCAAATGGCCAAATCCTTTTTTTGATTTGTAGACTGCAAAGCTCAGTGAGCAGCCTCAAGCGATGCTGCTGGCTGCGCCTTGCTATAGATGATGCTGAGCTCAATAACAAAACAGCATGATATAGATAAAAACAAAAAACTGTGGATGCTGGAAATCCAAAACAAAAACAGAATTACCTGGAAAAACTCAGTAGGTCAGGCAGCATCGGCGGAGAAGAAAAGAGTTGACGTTTCGAGTCCTCATGACCCTTCCACAGAATTGAGTGAATAAAAGGAGAGAGGTGAAATATAAGCTGGTTTAAGGTGGGGGGTAGGGGGGGTTGGGGGAGAGAAGTGGGGCAGGGTGGTGTGGTTGTAGGGGCAAGCAAGCAGTGATAGGAGCAGATAATCAAAAGATGTCACAGACAAAAGAACACAGAGGTATTGAAGGTAGTGATATTATCTAAACATATGTGCTAATTAAGAATGGATGGTAGGGCACTCAAGGTACAGCTCTAGTGGGAGTGGGGTGGAAAGACTAGCAGGGCATAAAAGATTTAAAAATAATGGAAATAGGTGGGAAAAGAAAAATCTATATAAATTATTGGAAAAAACAAAAGGAAGGGGGAAGAAACAGAAAGGGGGTGGGGATGGAGGAGGGAGTTTAAGATCTAAAGTTGTTGAACTCAATATTCAGTCCGGAAGGCTGTAAAGTACCTAGTTGGAAGATGAGATGCTGTTCCTCCAGTTTGTGTTGGGCTTCACTGGAACAATGCAGCAAGCCAAGGACAGACATGTGGGCAAGAGAGCAGGATGGAGTGTTAAAATGGCAAGCGACAGGGAGGTTGCCACATACCCCATAAAGAGACAGGCATAGCTGGAGCCCATGCAGGTACCCATAGCCACACCTTTTATTTGGAGGAAGTGAGAGGAGTTAAAGGAGAAATTGTTCAATGTGAGAACAAGTTCAGACGGAGGAGAGTAGTGGTGGATAGGGATTGTTCGGTCCTCTGTTTGAGGAAGAAGCTAAGGGCCCTCAGACCATCCTGGTGGGGGATGGAGGTGTAGAGGGATTGGACGTCCCTGGTGAAGAGGAAGGGGTTGGGGCCAGGGAACTGGAATTTCTTGATGTGACGTAAGGTGTCATCACGGATGTTGGTGGGAAGGGACTGGACAAGGGGAGAGAGAAGGGAGTCAAGATAACGAGAAATGAGTTCCGTGAGGCAGGAGCAGGCTGACACGATCGGTCTACCGGGACAGTTCTGTTTGTGGATTTTGGGTAGGAGGTAGAAGCGGGCTGTCCGAGGTTGGGCGACTATCAGGTTGGAAGCTGTGGGAGGAAGATCTCCAGAGGAGATGAGGTCAGTGACAGTCCTGGAAACAATGGCTTGATGGCATGATATAGATGTTCAGCTTGAGTGGGTGTAGATGTCATGAGAGTCTTGGGAGTATTAGTCATCTTCAGAATTATTCAATGTAAGTTCACAAAATGCCCATTTAAAATTTAGCTTTGCATTGATCTGAACTTAAATGTGATGCAAAGCCTATGTGATGTGAGACTGCCTGCAAGAGATGATGGGAGAGATTTTAACCTCATGGGTTTAGGTTGGGTGGAAAGTTAAAATGTTAAAGTCAGAATTCCAAACCCAACTCACTCACTTTCTCTTTTAATGAAGATGGAATGGGATTAGTCGGCAGCCAATTCACTCCCAGGAGACGGGTTGGGAATTTAAAAATTATAATGAGGCTGCGTGCCTAACTTTTATGCACCATTTTAAATTTAACACTGGATGGCTGGGGGTTTCCCAAGTTGGCTAGAGGGAGGTGAGGACTATTGGATCCAGGCGATATAACCCCCTCCCTCCCCCACAATTGGCGATATAACCCCCTCCCTCCTGACAATTGGACACCCTCCTTCAACTCCAACAACCAGGCCTCTAACCTCCTGTCTCTGAGGCTTCCAATTTCCATCTACCTCCCTAGGCCACTGTTTCTCCTCTCCCCTGTCCTTGCTCCTTGTACCCTAAAGATTACAATTTAAAATTCTCATCCATATTTTTAAAGTCACTCCACGATCTTTCTCTATAATCTTCAGTGCTACAGCTTCCCTCCCTCTTCCCAAAGCTCTCTGTTCCTCTTACTCTGTTCTCATGAATATCTCTCCCTTATCCCATCATTGGTGACCATATCATTAGCCACTCAGACCCAATTCCAATCCTAAACCCATTCACTTGCCCACTTCCCGCTTTTTGTCACCCTTCCTAATATTTCCTTCTTAGGCTCTAAGTCCATGTTTTTCTTTCACCTTTGTGATGTCCTTGGGATGTTTTTCTAAATTAAAGGGACTAATTTAATAAATGGAATTATTTTTATATAGTTGTTGTAACCAGGAGTTAGAGAGCCAGTGTGCACCTAAAATACACATCAATACAAAAGTAGTAGAGGTTGCTTTAATGTTGGGTTTGCCTTAAACTATCTGAAGCAAAGCAGGCACCATTATCAGTGACCAAATGGAGCAAGCTATATCAGCCAAACTTTTACTTTGATCATCCTTTATTTTGCTCTCTCTTGTACCTTGAGTCTCTACAATGTCCTTTTCTTTAAACTATTGCTCAGATGTTTTGCTTTAACCATAAAATTACTGACCTTGTCTCCTTTAATAACCATCAATCAGCCTTTGGTTTGATTGATCTTAAACAAATTCCAGAGCACTGTTACTAGTTGCAGTGTTTTAATTTCATTGAAGGAATATAGAATATATTCAATTTTGCCCGCCATTAGGCTTTAATAATAAAGTCTTACATGTTAATCATTACCTTATCGTCTTTTCACTTTCTCAGATCTGTCCAGTCGCCCGTTAATTGTATAAAGAAAACCCATGTCACCAGAAAACCTTTTATTATATTGTAATGAGTGGTATGCAACAAAACGTAACTGCAATGTTGAGCGTGGCAGCAGAGAATCTTGCTATATTTCTCCAGTGCTATCAATATTCTTAATTCAGCACCTCACATTGCTTGTCAACATTACCACCATCAGTTGCCAACCTGAAACTTCTGGTGTCCTACCCTGTTGAACAGTGCAAAATGCTCATTATAGGCACTTTTATAAACTTTGTACAAAAATTGGCAATAATGTAATCTATAATTCAACTTATGTGTTTTATATGGTTGAATTTTTTATACCAATTTTTTCACATTCTCCACTATGTTGCAATGATAACGCTGAGTTATCATAGGTAAATGGCAATTCCAAAATGACACAGAACTGTCTCCTGGAGGGAAGGAGTTAGGGTAGTGCCATTCAGCTGCAATAGAATATATCATCTTTGGCTGATTGCGCATCAAAAATTTAAAAAGGAAAGTAGATAAATATTTGAAAAGGGGGAAATTAAATGGATATAGGTAAAGACCAGGCAAATCAATCTTTCAGAGAGCTGACACAGGCACAGTAGGGCTGAATAGCCACTTCCTTTGTTGTATGATTCTATGATTCTCTTAGTTTTAAGTTCCAAGAAAATCTTTACTGCGTTTCATCTCCCTGGTATCTTAGTCAGGGAACATTGAAGGAGAAAATAACAAGGGAGGGGATTATAATAATGACACAGCAGTAAATTGACCCAGTGGTACAGAAATACAATAACTTCAAACTGTGTAGTACTTATTGATTTTGCTGAAATTGTATGGTATTAAAACATGTAGTCATACAGTTTAAATTACTGTAACTAAACAATATGCCATAGTTGTAAAATTATGTAGGAACTTTGTGTTACTCTTCTGCAGCATGTTTTTGGTCTAATCGATGTTTTTCTTACCCTAAGGGCTGGTTGCTCTGGGTAGGTCTGGTAGTTCTTGGTGTTATTTTAGAGCTTTAAGCTCTTAGAGCATTTATGCTGAGTTGATAAAATCATTGAGACAAAGCAACTCCTTGAGCTAGATACATAGGTTCATTCAGTTACTCAAAACGTTCTTTGGAAATGTTTAAAGAATTCATGCAGGAAGTTTTGAGTTTTATGTTAGCTGAGGAAAAATTCAAAACTTATGGGTGACAGTATTGTAGTTGAGCTTAATTAGCCTCAAAACTAAATCTAATTAAGGAAAATCTGTTGTGTAAACTTGAAATGTTTATGTTCAAGGCTAATTCAGGAAAGTTCCATTTTTAAGTGCAGACTTTACTTTTTGAGAAAAGGTGCTTTTTATTACAAGAATAGATTTTCTTTAATGAGCAGTTACCCATTCAAAAAGCTGCCAGCAAGGATGTCAAGTAAAATGACTCCATTTAAAGCTGAGCAGTTGCCAAGTTTTGATGCAAAATGTAAACAAACTGTTTCCTTCACAAAGTACTTTATATATAGCATTGTGTATACAGACTGTTGAATTATCCTTGCAACTGAATTGAAGGCAAAGTAATAGAAAGTCATCAAGAGACCTCATGCATTGCTTGTTTGGCTAATCAAGAGGAATTTTGTTAGTGCAGCTGTGCTTTTGGATACACGCTGTACTGATAGACCTAGGTCACTGAAACATTTTACCCTAATTGCCTGCCTTTTTTGATTTATTTTTATAACTACGTATTGCAGAAAAACTTAAATATTTGGTTATTCTAATCTTTGAAATCACGCAGCTGTGGTTTTTCATTCCTTTTCTGCTGCAGGCTATGGTTACGCTGTGGAGTGTGATATATTCGTGGACATCTCTACAAAACTGTGAGGGAGGGGGTTTTCAGCCTATTATTCATTACAGATATTCATTTATTTGACAACCTGACTTTATCACTGTCCTCTCTGTTTGTCTTTCCTGTAGTATTCATCCACTAAAATTAAGCTTTTTCCCTAAACTGAGTTTGTTAAAAAAGCCTCAAGAGGTCAAAGATTTATTTTTCTTTCTCTGCTTGCAACAGTTGAAATATTAGTGCTGTACATAAACAGAAGTGTGATGGTTCCTTGTCTGTAGCTTGGAGATCTGCATGCAGTAATTGGAATTCCAACCTTGGAATTGATGTACATGGTAAAAAACTGCTGAGGGTGACACCACATATGACAAAATGGCAGTAAGAGGAACACTTTGGCAGGTTTTCAGATTAAAAAACAAAAGGGCCATTTTATCAAAACCATAGTAACTAAAGAGATACTTCCAAACATCAGCATGGCAAACTACTGATGACAACGTCACCACTAATTATTCAGTGGGTTTATAACTAGGAATGCAGTAGGGCTTCTATAATTGACCTGCACAGCCCTGGGCAAGACAGTAGAAAAGTCAACCAGGTTTTCATCTCCTAATCTCTATCCAGTTGTAAATATGCTTGCATAGGTTTAGGTGAGGGTGAGAAAAGTGCTGGCTTAGTCTCCATTCTTATCAGAGAACTTTAAGACTTTCCCGATGTATAAGTACAAAATAATGGAAATACCCAATTTTCCCTGCATCTGTAAAGAATAAAGACAAGTTAGTATTCAATAGTAGGTCCTTCATCAAAAAAAACGACAAAGTATGCAAGCACTCCAGTAGGTTTAAAAAGAGATGCAAAATCAAGAACACAAGACTAACATAGCTAATTGTTCCAGCCACTCCTATTCCAAAGACCATATTCTACCATTTTTGTCACCTACGTCATGGGCAATGATCACGCACATCTCTCCCCTCCCGCTCCAGCAGCCACTCCCCCTCTTCCTCTTAATTTTCCAGTGAGACTGTTCCCCCTAGAATAATCTTGCTCATTTATTCTCTCACCACCCTCCACCAGCTATTTTGCCATGCACCCACAGCTGATGAAACAAATTTTTACCTTTTCCTCACACCACCATCCATGGCCCTAAACCAGCGAAGGAGCAAAATTTTGTCTCTTTACAAATATTGACTAACCGGCCATGTATTTAGAGCATTTTCTGCTTCTATCCCATCTGCATTTTTGTCATTCACCTTCTGGGGTTCGTATTGAACAAGTATCCCTTAAAGCCTGCTGAGTAACATTCAAGTAGGATATCAGAGGGTTCATTGATGCATGTGAAATTAATCCAGAGAAATTACAAAACAAAAGACTGAACATTGGTTTCTGTTTTTCTGAACATTTCAGCCAAGAAATCAGGGCTTGATTTTCAGTCAGCTATGGGGGCGTGGTCAGGTGCAGGTGTGCTTTGAAAATAGCATTCCCAGATGGCATGTCAATGCCCAGATGCCTCTGGGATGTGCTGCTGTTCTCAAGGCAGGGATAAGAGCTGGGAACCCGCACATCTCCAATCAGTTGCCCATTAAGCTTCTTGAGAAGCTTGTTAATGGGCTGGAGACAGCAAGTTATGATCTCTGTAGAGACATATAACTTCTAAAAAGAGATTTGAACTTCCAGTTGATGGCTAAAAGAAAGGCATGACAAGCTTTCACATGTTACAATTTTTGCTGTAACAAATGACTAAAGGAACTATTGACTAAACACTATTTTCTTTTTGTGGGCAGCTTATAGTTTAAACTATATAGAGGAATGTTCTTCTTTTATACTTATCACATTCCCCATGGAATTATAGTCCTTATGGCAAGCAGTCCATAGTTGCTCCCAGTTTCCAATGGATTCCTGTATTCCTTCTCACTCAGTAGTAATTTCAATTGACCATCCCCAAGCAGTTTCCTCAGTTTTCAGAGAATTCCTTAAATCCACCATCAGTGGTAAAGCCTGCTCCAGTGATTCTTCATATCAGGACTAATCACCTGGAATCCTTAGATGGCTACAGGACGCGTCTCATCAGCTGTGGTAGCTCGCAAAACCAAACAGCCTCTTCTCTCTGCTGACCACACAGTATCTTTCCAGTCTGTCGGTGATATTCATTGATTTATAGGGAAATCTGTAACCTGATCTTATTGGCTTCCTCTGTAAACTTACCAATGGCAACGTGAAACTCATTAACCTTGTATCCAGATAGAAATGCTAATTAGCTATCCTTGATCCCAGCTCCCTTTCATCTTAGAAGTAAAAGGGCAGTTTACAACACAACTGTTTATAACTCAGTATCTTCAACATCTTTCTGGGACTTTAAGAAACTCTGAGTCCACTCATTGAAAACCCAGAGACTGCTGCCATTGTTGTCAAGTGTAAATACCTTGCACCTTCTTCTCAGTAAAACAATCTAAACCTTCCTTTGATCTCTAACAATCAGAGCACACAGGCTCACTGTCAGGCAGACTGTAGAACAGTTCACATGACCCCCTCATTTACTGTAAATTTAAAGCCACAGCACTGAAATATAATAGTCTCATAAACCTCATAGTTGTAACAGGTCCAAAGGCGGTTTTCAGATTGCAGATTGCCAAACAGTCTAGTATACAGTTGTCAGGGAACCGTCAAATAATATTTTCTCTGAAGAAAAATTTTTGGCAATAAAGGCTGCCGACTGCCTTTGAGGATTGCGCTCAGCAGTCGGCTCGTGCTCCTGACAGGGCTTGGTGCCACTAATTGAGCATCGAGCTCACCACTGGCCCAATTAAGGCATCTGCATATGAAGAAAGTGCTATGTGAATGATGCAGGTGCAGCATGGGATCAGGACCTGGAAAGCCCCGGCCCAGATTTCACCTTGTGAAGAAAGCTGTTGATGTTCCAATTGTGGCCCAACTAATGTTTTGTGCAACTATATCACGACTTCTTTACTCTTATACTCTGTGCCTCATATAACAAACCAAAATACTGTAGCCTTATTCTTTGCTGATTTATCTACTGGCAAATTCAAGTAATTGTATATTTGAATTCCTTGGTCTCTTTGTTTATCCTTACATTTCAGTGTCTTTTCATTGCTTCTGTACATCCATTATTTTTCCTCCCAAAATTTAAATACCTCACAAATATCCACAACACATTGCATCTTCCATCTGCAAGCCAATCTGTCTAAGTCTTCTTGAACCTTTCCTCCCTGTTGGTTAAAATTGCTACTTTTGAGTTGTCAACAAATTTTGGGTTCCCTACAAAGCCTAACGCATCAGCATAAACTGAGAATCATTCACCTCCCCTTCCTGAAGATTTTGATTCACTTTGGGCAAGGCTTCATGAATGCTGGATGCTTTAACATGTGAGACAGATTGGTGATCATCTGCAGATAATTTGACCATGGAGAGAAGATTGGCATAATAGCTAAGCTCAAGGCTTTAGGGAAGGTTCAGAAAAGATTTTCAAGAGTAGTTCTAGGGAGTGACTTCAGTTATGTAAATGGATAGGAGAAGCTGGGATTGTTCTCCTTAGAGAAGAGAAGGTTGAGAAGAGATTGATGGATGGAGGTGTTCAAAATCATGACTGGTCGAGGTAGCATAGATAGAAACAGTTCCCTTTGGCTGAGGGGTCGAGAACCAAAGGACACAGATTTAAGGTGATTAGCAAGGGAAGCAAAGGCGACACGAGCAAACATTTTTTACACAGTGAGTGAAATGGACTGCCTGAGAGAGTTGTGGAGGCAGACTCGATTGTGGTTTTTGAAAGTGAATTGGATAAACAAATGAAGATTTAAAAAAACAGGAAAAAGTTGGGAGAATGGGACTAGATGAATTGCTCTTGCAGAGAGCCAACATGGACTTAATGGGCTGAATGGCCTCCTCCTGTGCTGTAACCATTCCCTGATTTTATTATGCTGCACTCCATGAGACCAGTACCAGCAGGAACCATATGGCTATATCCTGAAGCCATCTCTGCTCAACCATTGAAAGTAGCCAACACATCACAGACCAGGAACAAAACCTTATTGTTTTTCCATTCATTCATTTTTGAAACAATACTTACTTCAGCAGATCTGTCTTGCCTGTTTTGATTGAACCATGCATTCTTGAATGCTTGCTTATTTTACTTGGATATTTGGCAAAGGTAGCTTTTAAACAAAAGCCAAGAAGCTTTTTTAAAGATTAGGGAGGGATGATCATAGGTAAAAAAGAGTTGAAGAGCCATTTGTATGCCTCCTGTCAGTTCATTGTAGAGCAGCGCTTTCCGTCACACTACAACTCATGCCGATTGCTTTGTAATACTTCTATCTGATTGGTTGAATTTCATATTCCTATCAGAGCAATAAATCTGTGTAATGAGAAAAACCTACCAATAAAAAGAAACTGAAAATCAGCCAGTTAAATTTTTGGTTATTTGATCCTGGGATGTGAACAGTGTCGACAATGGCCATTTATAATCCATCCCTGGTGCCCTACGAAGGCGTTGATGGTCCTTCACCTTGAATTGCTGCAGTCCTTGTGCTGTTGGTGCTTCTATGAATGTGTTATGTAGGAAAATTCAGGAGATGGAATGATGATGAACAGCAATATATTTTCAAGTCAGGATGATCTACAACTTGAAGAGGAACTGGAGGCAGTGGTGTTCCCATGACATTGCTGCTCTGGCTTGGCTTGTTGCTTGAGGTCCCATGAAAGAAAGGTGTTGTCAAAGTAATCTTTGATCATATCTGCAGTGCATCCTGTAGATAGTACGTATTGCAACCACAGTCCACCAGTAGTGGAGGGGTGGGCATGTATTCCAGTGGAAGCATCTCCAATCAAACAAACCTTTAAGGCAGTAACTTGTCTTGGATTGAAATGACATTGTCTCAAAATGCCTTTAGCATTCCAGACTGTTATCCCATGTGGCAACTTTGAACAACAACAAAGAATTTATTGTTCCTTTGTAGGGATTTAAAAATATACATATTTTTCTTGACTTGTTCCTTTTAACCTTCTTGTACTCAGCCATCTGTTATTTTCTAACTAGAATGTGAACTTTTTAATACTTTCTTTTCATTTTCTTTTTCTGTTTTCTCAGTCTGCCTTTCAAAGTTTTATTTCTTTGTTCAGCGTACCTTTTCTATTTCTGTCATCGTCATGAGATCTTGTCTCAATTTGCCTTTGTATGTTATATTTTTCTGTATTTGCCAATATGCGGATCTTGTCTTTCTCATTCACCTTCTTTTCCAGTTCAGCAATCGTGCATGCAGCCCTTGAATCAATAGTCAGAGAGCACATTGTTGACTTTAAGAATAAACATTGAAGGCAAACCACCATAACAAACTTAGGTTATATAGTGCTATTTGAAAGAGTCTTGTTTGCTGCACCTTTGTGTTGCTAAGAGATTGAGCAAGTGTTTACATTAAGATTCCCAACTTTGAACTCTTATTACTGAAATAGAATTAGGAGCTCTGTTGCAAGGATGAGCAGAAATCTATCCTTTCTGGTAATATGGAGATCTGTAGACTTAAAATGTTGTTTTGCAAACATCTTTGTAATAACTATCACAAATGTATTTAGACTTCTATTTTACAATGAAAATAAATTAATCCCCCAGCAGCAACTAAACAATTGTCTGGAAGGGCAGTGACGCGTGGTGTTCCACGGGAATCTGTAGAATGTAATGTAATCTATCTAACATTGGGGAACCAGACACAGAATGGATGATCACTTTGCAGAATTCCTCCATTCAATCCGCAAGCCTAACCCCGAGTTTCTGGTCGCCTGTCATTTTAATTTTCGACCATACTCCCACTCTGATCTTTTTGTCCTGAACTTCCTGTTGTGCTCCAATGAAGCTTAGCCCAAGCTGAAGGAACCGCACCTCAACTTTTGATTAGGCACTTTGCAGGCTTCTGGATTCAACATTGAGCTCAATGATTTCAGGCCATAACCTCTGCCCGCATTTTGTTTCCTTTTTCTTTGCAAGTTTTATTCTTACTTTTCTCTTGTTTTTGCTTTTGGAAGGCAGCTGTTCATCATACTGCCATTCGCACCTCCTCGGGACACATCCTTTGTTTCTTTACTCCCATTACCACTCCCTCTGGCCTTGCACCGCCAACCGTTTTTGGCATTTAATCCCTCCTGTCCTCTAATTTATCACCTTTTCTTTTGTTCTTTTCAACACTCTCCCCATTTTCTGTTGCTTAATATTTCTAACTTTCCCCAATTCCGATGAAAGGTCATTGACCTGGAACATTGGCCAGGATCTTCTGGCTTCGACACCGGCAGGCATCGTTGCGGATGGGACAGGAACATTTGGAGAGACGTTGACTTTTAATGGCTCTCTGGATTTTTCCATCCCACCCGCAATGAAGCCTGCCGGAAGTCCGCCCATTAACTCTGTTTCTCTATCCACAGATGTTAGGTATTCCAACATTTTCTATGTTTATTTCAGATTTCCAAGATCTGCAGTATTTTGCCTACAAATGTACTTTAGCTGTTCAGCTGCAATATACATAATAACAAAGCTCAAATCTGTCATTACTAAACATTTATGTGTGCACTTTTCTAACACAATTCACTACATATATGGCAATGATGCTAACCCTAGGTGATTTCCCCTCCTCCCTGCGAAGCACTTAAGGAAGTCCTGAAGTCATAAAAGTCACTTTATAAATGCAAGTTATTTGTTCTCTCTTTATGTCAACATCCTTGACCACATTCCCTTCCCTGACATCACACATTACTCCCATAGCTCTGCCATTGCTAAAGCTGCCTCCAGAAAGCTCATTTTCTTCTTACATATGAAAAATTGATTACTGGTGCTACATCTTTGAAAAATTCCAGAACACCTCTCTTGTGCTGCTGAATATGGTGCAAGCAAAAGCTTGGTATCAGATAGTTATTCCTTCTTTTACCATTCACTCTATCCCACATGAGCATTGTCTTTCTTACTGTCTGTACTGATCACATATGGTTTGGATTTTGTGGTGAAAATAATGACGAGGCTATCAGCACTCACCATTACGAAAAACTAAATCGTACTACAATGCCCTGCAACTGTACATGTGTTGTCTAAACTGGAAATTTTAAAAATTTATTTACAGGATGTGGGCTTCGCTGGCTAGGCCAGCATTTATTTCCCATCCCTAATTGCCCTTGAGAATATGGTGGTGAGCTGCCTTCTTGAAACACTGAAGTCCATGTGGTGTAGCTATACCCACAGCGCAGTTAGGGAGGGAGTTCCAGGATTTTGACCCAGCGACAGTGAAGGAACAGTGATATATTTCCAAGTCAGTATGGTGAGTGACTTGGAGGGGAACTTCCAGGTGGTGGTGTTTCCATGTGTCTGCTGCCCTTCGCCTTCTGGATGGCAGCGGTCGTGGATTTGAAAGATGCTATCGAAGGAACTTTGGTGAGCTTATGCAGTGCATCTTATTAATGATAAACACTGCTACCACTGTGCATCGGTGGTGGAGGAAATGATGAACTAGAACTGAGATGATTGACCTCCAACAACCAGAACCGTCTTCCTTTGTGCTAGGTGTGACTCCAACTAGCAGAGAGTTTTCCTCCAATACCAATTGTCTCCAGTTTTGCTAGGGCTCTCTGATGCCACACTCAGTCAATTATGACCTTGATGTCAAGGCCAGTCACTCTCACCTCACCTCTGGAGTTTAGCTCGTTTGTCCATGTTTGAACCAAGGCTATAATGAGGTTAGGAGCTGAGTGAGCCTGGCAGAACCCAAATTGAGCATCAGTGAGCAGTTTATTGCTAAGCCAATGACCATAAGACATAGGAGCAGAAATTAGACCATTCGGCCCATCGGGTCTGCTCCGCCATTCAATCATAGCTGATAGGTTTCTCAACCCCATTCTCCCACCTTCTCTCTGTAACCTTTGATCCTCTTACCAGTCAAGAACCTATCTATCTCGGTCTTAAATACAATCAATGATCTGGCCTCCACAGCCTTCTGTGGCAATGAATTCCATAGATTCACCACTCTGGCTAAAGAAGTTTCTCCTCATCTCTGTTCTAAAAGGTCTTCCCTTTACTCTGAGGCTGTACCCTCGGGCCCTAGTCTCTCCTACTAATGGAAACATCTTCCCCACGTCCACTGTATCCAGGCCTTTCAGTATTCTGTAAGTTTCAATCAGAGCCCCCCTCATCCTTCTAAATTCCATCGAGTATAGACCCAGAGTCCTCAAACGTTCTTCATATGTTAAGCCTTTCATTCCTGGCATCGTTCTCGTGAACCTCCTCTGGACCCTCTCCAGGGCCAGAACATCCTTCCTGAGACACGGTGCCCAAAATTGCTCACAATATTCTAAATGTGGTCTGACCAGAGCCTTATAAAGCCTCAGCAACACATCTCTGCTTTTATATTCTAGTCCTCTCGAAATAAATGCCAATATTGCATTTGCCTTCCTAACTACCGACTCAACCTGCAAGTTAACCTTAAGAGAATCCTGGACTAGGACTCCCAAGTCCCTTTGCACTCCAGATTTCTGAATTCTCTCCCCATTTAGAAAATAGTCTATGTCTCTATTCTTCCTACCGAAGTGCATGACGTCACACTTCCCCACATTGTATTCCATCTGCCACTTCTTTGCCCATTCTCCTAACCTGTCCAAATCCTTCTGCAGCCTCCCTGCCTCCTCAATACTACCTGTCCCTCCACCTATCTTTGTATCATCTGCAAACTTAGCCAGGATGCCCTCAGTTCCTTCATCTAGATCATTAATGTATAAAGTGAAAAGTTGTGGTCCCAACACTGACCCCTGCGGAACTCCACTAGTCACCAGCCGCCATCCAGAGAAGGACCTCCTTATCCCCACTCTCTGCCTCCTGCCAGACAGCCAGTCTTCTATCCATGCTAGTACCTTGCCTCTAACACCATGGGCTGTTATCTTACTGAGCAGCCTCCTGTGCGGCACCTTGTCAAAGGCCTTCTGGAAGTCCAAGTAGATAACATCCATTGGCTCTCCTTTGTCTAACCTACTCATTACCTCCTCAAAGAGTTCTAACAGATTTGTCAGACATGAACTCCCCTTGATGAAACCTTTGCCCTATTTTATCATACACTTCCAAGTATTCTGAAATCTCATCCTTAATAATGGACTCTAAAATGTTACCAATGACTGAGGTCAGGCTAATCGGCCTGAAATTTCCCGTCTTTTGCCTCACTCCCTTCTTAAACGGGGGGGTTACACTATTGATTTTCCAGTCCTCTGGGACCCTCCCTGACTCCACTGATTCCTGAAAGGTTACCAATAACACCTCCACTATCTCTTCAGCTATCTCCTTCAAAACTCTGGGGTGTAATCCATCTGGCCCAGGTGATTTATCCACCTTTAGACCTTTCAGTTTTCTTAGCACCTTCTCCTTGGTAATGGCCACCAAACTCACCTCTGCCCTCCCAACTCTCTTGAACTTTGGGGATGTTACTCGTGTCTTCCACTGTGAAGACTGACAGAAAGTACCTATTCAGTTCCTCCACCATTTCTTTGTTCCCCACTAGGACTTCTCCAGCATCATTTTCCAGTGGTCCAATGTCCACTTTTGCCTCTCTCTTACCCTTTATATATCTAAAAAAAACTTTTGCAATCTTCTTTTATATTACTGGCTAGTTTACCCTCATATTTAATCTTCTCCCTCCTTATTTCTTTTTTAGTTGTCCTCTTGGCCTTTGTAGGCTTCCCAATCCCCTGGTTTCCCACTGCTATCAGTGCCACTCGATAGCACTGTTGATGACCCATTCCATCACTTTACTGATGATCAGGAGTAGACTGATGGGGCGGTAGTTGTCCGGTTTGGATTTGTCCTGCTTTTTATGTACAGGACATACCTGGGCAATTCTCCACATTGCTGGGTAGAAAGTCAGAAGGTTGCTGTATGAGCGCTCTGCTCCGTCAGAAGTAACATAATAACTAGCTTGCCAAGAAACTTACATGGGGCAGAATATTACGGTAATTGTGCGGGCGCCGCCTGACCTGATTGGATGTCAAATCGTGTGCTTGCACACGAACAGGGGAGAGACCTCAAAGTGAGTGAGACACAGCCAGAGTGAGTGTGGGTATTGGCAATTTGGTGCACATTGGGAATTCGGTGCATAGGGGAAGAGGTGCTCTGCATTTTTCTTTGCTATCCGACTTCTTAAATCTTCAGAGAGTGTTTGTGCCCTGCTGCAGCAGTAGAGGCTACGAGGAAAAGGAGTGACTGGTACGTAGTGGGTAATGTCGGGTAAGTATTTATTACTTTTATTGCTTATAGTTTAAGGTATACTTTTTGGTTTATAGTTTGTATATTCTGTGGTAACGAGGATCAGGAAAGAAGGGCCCTAGAGTAATTGATTTAAAAGGTTTAATTTAAAGGGATAAGTCTTGGCAGGAGAGCTCAAAGCCATGTGGTGCTCCTCGTGCTCCATGTGGGAAGCCAGGAACATTTCCAGTGCCGGAACTAGCATGTGTGCAGGAAGTGAGTCCAGCTGCAGCTCCTGGAAGCTCGGGTTTCAGAGCTGGAACGGTGGCTGGGGACACTGTGGAGCATCCGCAAGTCTGAGAGCATCGTGATAAGCACGTTTAGAGAGGTGGTCACACCGCAGCTGAAGGGACTTGAAGGAAGGGAATGGGTGACCACCAGGCAGTCCAGGAGGTACAAGCAGGTAGATCAAGAGTCCCCTGGGGTCCTGCTTGCAAATCGGTATTCCATTTTGGAGGCTGATGAAGGCGCTGGTTCCTCCATGGATTGCAGACAGAGCCAAGCTTCTGGAACCACAAGCAGCCTGTCTGTACAGGAGGGGAGGAAGAGCAATAGTAATAGGGGATTCTATTGTCAGGGGAACAGATAGGCGCTACTGTGGCCGTCAGTGTGTGTTGTGTTGCCTCCCTGGTGCCAGGGTCCGGGATGTCACTGAACAGCCGCAGGGTATCCTGAAGGGGGAAGATGATAAGGCAGAAGTCATGGTACGTGTTGGTAACAATGACATAAGTAGAAAAAGGGATGAGGTCTTGCATCAAGAATTCAGGGAGTTAGGTAGTAGACTAAAAAGCAAGACATCTCAGGTTGTAATCTCTGGATTACTCCCAGTGCCATGTGCTAGTGAGCTCAGAAATAGGAGAATAGCGCAGGTGAATACATGGCTTAAGAGTTGGTGCAGGAGGGGAGGGTTTTCGATTCCTGGATCACTGTGACTGTTTCTGGGAAGGTGGGACCTGTACAAGCAGGACAGTCCACATCTGAACCAGAGCGGGACTAACATCCTTGCAGGCGGGTTTGTTAGTGCTGTTGGGAGGATTTTAAACTAATTTGGCAGGGGGAGGAGACACAGAATGTTCGCAGAGTAGGGACACATCATAATACAGTAAAACAATCAAGTCAGAGGGAGTACAGCTGCATTAAGTTTCACGGGAGTAAGGAAAGGCTGGATGGCCTCTACTTTAATGCCAGGAGTATTACAGGTAAAATGGATGAATTAAGGGTGAGGATTGACACATGGAATTGTGATATAGTAGCCATCACTGAGACATGGTTGAGAGAGGGCAGGATTGGCAGCTCAACATTCCGGGATATAGAATCTTCAGGCGAGACATGGGAGAGGGTAAAAGAGGAGGAGGCATTGCATTATCAGTTAAGGAGTCAGTTACTGCAGTAAGGAGAGATGATATCTTGGAGGGTGCATCAAATGAAGCTTTGTGGGTAGAGCTTAAGAATGAAAAAGGGGCAGCCACATTGTTAGGTGTTTATTATAGATCCCCAGATAGTCAGCAGGAAATTAAGGAGCAAATATGTGCACAATTTGCGGAGGTGTGTAAAAACAATAACAATAGGGTAATTATATTAGGGGCTGAATTTTCCTCCTGTTGGGGGGGAAGTTGATGGGCGGGCACATACGGGCGTGGTTCCGATTGGTGCTCCCGATCAGAGGCACAGCGCCATTTTATGTGAGTGGGCCAGTTTCGTGCATGTGCGCTAAATGCAGCCTCAGGGAGATCGTCTGTAAATGTAAAAAGGACAAAAGTAGAAAAATAAATTTCCCTTACATGTCCCTTCATGTGAAAATGTCACATGAGTTGGGACATGTCCATAATTTTTACACAATCTTTATTAAAAATTTTAAAGCCTACATGAAACCTCTTCCCGCCCATGGAAGAGGTTTCATGTTTTTTCCAGTTCCCGCCAAGGCTCCTGGCCTGCCCGCCAACCTTAAGGTTGGATGGGCAGGTCCTTTAATTGCTTAATTGACCCTGTCAATGGCCTCAATTGACCATTAATGGGTTGACAGGCCGGCAGCTAATTTTGTTGCAATCCCGCCTTCCTGAAAATTTAAATCGGGCGCGGTAATGTCGGGAGGTCCCCCCAACGTCACCGTGCATCATTTTATGCGTCAGCAAGCGGGCCCCACCGACGCATAAAATTCTGCCCTAGGTGATTTCAACTTTCCCAACATTAATTGGGATAGACATAGTGTTAAGAGCTTGGATGGAGTGGCTTTCTTGAAATGTGTACAGAACTTCTTAGGTCAGTATGTAGCACTGGACCTCTGGGGAATGAAGCCAGACAGGTGGCTGAGGTGGTGGTGGGGGAGCATTTTAGTGATAGCAACCACAACATGGTACAATTTATGCTTGTTATAGACAAAGAAATAAGCAAGTTGCAAAAAAATGTTTTGGATTGGGAGAGAGCAGATTTTAGTAAAATAAGGCAGGATCTGGCCAAGGTAGACTGGGAACAGCTACTTGTGGGGAAATCTACAGAGGAGCAGTGGGGGGCGTTCAAAAAGGAAATGGGGAGGGTACAGGCTCAACATATTCCCTCTAGGGTGATAGGAAGGAGTAACAAGCCCAGAGAACCATGGATGACCAGAGATATCAGGATTCGATGAGAAGGAAAAGAGAGGCTTTTAGCAGGTACAAGGGAAGCAAATCAGCGGAGGCATTAGTGGAGTATAGAAAGTGCAGGGTGGAGCTTAAGAAAGCAATTAGGAGAGCAAGGAGGGGACATGAGAAAGCTCTGGCTGGTAAAAGTAGAGAAAATCCCAAGATATTCTATAACTATATCAATGGGAAGAGGATAACCAGGGAAAGAGTAAGGCCCATTAGGGACCAAGAGGGCAATCTATGGGTGGAGCCAGAGGACATCAGTAGAGTGCTGAATGAATACTTCACATCCATCTTCACCCAAGAGAATGAGGATGAAGGTATCAAACTCGGGGAGAGAGACTGAGGTTCTTGGGCAAATTGATATCGGGAGAGTGACAAGACATTGGAGATGTTGGCAGGCTTAAAAGTGGACAAATCTCCAGGTCCGGATGATTTGTGTCCCAGACTGCTGAAGGAGGCAAGGGAGGAGATTGCAGGGGCTCTGACCCAAATGTTTAATTCCTCCCTGGTCACGGGGGAGGTGCCAGAGGACTTGGAGAACAGCTAATGTTGTTCCGCTATTTAAGAAGAGTTGTGGCGATAAGCCAGGGAATTACAGGCCAGTGAGTCTCACGTCAGTGATAGAGAAACTATTGGATAAAATTCTGAAGGAGAGAATCTGCCTCCACTTGAAGAGGCCAAGTTTGATCAGGGATAGTCAGCATGGCTTTGTCAGAGAGAGGTCATGTCTAACAAACTTGAATGAATTTTTTAAAGAGGTGACAAGGTGTGTCGATGAGGGTAGTGCAGTTGATGTAGCTTATATGGATTTCAGCAAAGCCTTTGACGAGATCCCACATGGGAGACTTATAAAGAAGGCAAATGCACTTGGGATACAGGATAATTTGATAAGGTGGATTCAAAATTGGCTTAGTTGTAGGAGGCAGAGGGTGATGACTGAAGGCTGCTTTGGTGACTGGAAGCCAGTGCCCAGTGGCACACCACAGGGATCTGTGCTGGGTCGCCTATTATTTGTCATTTATATAAACGACATAGATGACTATATGGGGGATAGGATTAGTAAGTTTGCAGATGACACAAAGATTGGCCAGGTGGTTAACAGTGAGGTTGAGTGTCTTGGCTACAGGAAGATATAGACGGGATGGTCAAATGGGCAGATAAGTGGCACTTGGAATTTAACCCTGAAAAGTATGAGGTGATACACTTTGGAAGGAGTAATTTGACAAGGAAGTATTCAATGAATGGCATGACACTAGGAAGTTCTGAGGAACAAAGGAGCCTTGGTGTCTGTGCCTATAGATCTCTGAAGGCAGAGGGGCATGTTACTGGGGTGGTGAAAAAGTCATATGGGACACTTGCCTTTATCAATCGAGGCATGGATTGCAAAAGTAGGGAGGTCATGTTGGAGTTGCATAGAACCTTGGTGAGGCCACAGCTGGAGTACTGTGTTCAGTTCTGGTTGCCACATTATAGGAAGGATGCGATTGCAATGGAGGAGGTGCAGAGGAGATTCACCAGGATGATGCCTGGGATGAAACATTTAAGTTATGCAGAGAGGTTGGATAGACTTGGGTTGTTTTCATTGGAGCAGAGAAGGCTGAGCGGCAACCTGATCCAGGTGTACAAGATTATGAGGGACATGGACAGGGTATATTGGGAGCAGCTGTTCCCCTTCGTTGAAGAGTCAGTCATGAGGGGATGTAAGTTCAAAGTGAGGGGCTGGAGGTTTAGGGGGGATATGAAGAAAAACATTTTTACCCAGAGGGTGGTGATGGCCTGGAATGCGCTGCCAGGGAGGGTGGTGGAGGCGGGTTGCCTTACATCCTTTAAAAAGTACCTGGATGAGCACTTGGCACATCATAACATTCAAGGCTATGGGCCAAGTGCTGGTAAATGGGATTAGGTAGGTAGGTCAGGTGTTTCTCATGTGTTGGTGCAGACTCGATGGGCCTCTTCTGCACTGTGAGATTCTGTGAGATGACATCGGCCGAGCATCCCAACGTCACCCCGTGCTCGCGCAATATTTTGTTTGTTGGGTGTGCACAAAAGTCGAAAGCACACCTGCCAACCATTAAGAGGCCAATTAAGGTTATTAAAGGTGCAGTTGTCTCCGAATTTTTGTGGTCCATCCGACCTTGCAGTTGGCGGACGGGTGAATTGGCCAGGTGGACTATGCATTTTCATGAAACCTCATCCAAGGGTGGAATGAGGTTTTCATTATTAAATGAAAGAAATGAAAGAAAAGTAAAAATCTATTTTTATCATGAATATGTTCAGGTGACTGACTGTGATGTTTAAACATTTTTTTCCTGATTTTAAAAACATTATTTAATGCTTTTCAGGTTTTCAGCTCCCTGAGGCAGTTCTCTGTTTTCAGGGAGCTTTCTGTTGGCGCTCGCCCGTGGCTGCGCTAACATTAGCATCCGCCCTCGTCCCGCCCCCACCCCAGCAGTGCTGAGCTTCTCATTGCATGCTTCATTCTGGCTCACTATTGGCCAGTCAGTGTGAAATCTTGATTGGGGGCTGATCACAGTTGGCGGTCCGTTCCCCAGCTGATCCCGGACCCACTGATCACGCCTGCCTGCCAACCTAAAAATTTTGCCCATGGAATGATGTAAAGCTACAGCACTTACCCACTAGATACTCACTGAACAGAAAATGTTAGGGCTTGTGTAAATGATTTTTAAATATCTTATTAAGTCACAATTACTGCCAAGTCACCTCTCTGGCACTGAACATTAACTTTTATAAGTGTAGAGCTTCATTCTTTCAGGTTTTAATTATGTTGGACATAATTGGAAGTTATAATTCTTTTTAATTTTTCTTTCTGTTTCTTAGTTCTTTCTCAAATCCCATATTTATTTCCCTCTCATTTCATTTTCTGTCCATGATTTGACATTGAACTAAATATTCTAATTTACACTTCTAGTTTTGCTTCTGCATGCCTCAGTAAGGATTCATTAATCTGATTGGTTAAGGAGACACACAGTTACTTGCCCTGTTCACATAGGTCTCAAATCCCATGTAGAGGGCACAAAGCTGTTTTAGCTCTTGAGTAATTGTGACTTCCTGTGCAATAGGCCATTGAAAATCTTTGTGGCAATGCCTTTCATTTGCTGCTAACTGCAAAATCCAGGCCAGTATCTTTCTTCATACACACTCCCACAACAAATGCACAAAACCTCTTCTTACTGTGTTTCTAAGCTAGCAAACTTTCAACTTTGGTAGGTTTTGCAAAAAGACAAATAAGCTTGTCAACTAATCATGCAGCTTGAATTGAAAAACATTGTATTATGAGATTATGCTAACAAAGCTTTGATTGTCACATCAGTTGTCCTTCCTGGAGACAAATCTATTACTAGATGTAGAAGAACTTGCATGGTGGTCTTGAAGAATATATGGTTCTTCATCACCTATTCCCATCATAGTACTATTGGCCGCTCTGATGAGCTCAAGAAACTGCCTGAAATTCCATGCTATTGAAAAGCGGAATCACGTATGTTGTCATGTGGAAACTCTTAGTATAATTTATTTATGCAAACAAATGGGAGTATTTTGCTCATTTGTATCTGGACTGGGGCAGAAAACTTTCGCAAGAGGATGGGTTACTTGTGCTTCTTGATTATCTAGGAACTCCAGAGTTCAGCATTAGACCTAAGTTTCTCAGGGCTTGATACTTTAGCCCCAATTTTAACTCAGGTAAATGGGGACTGGAGCAGCTAGCAAACTATCCTGACCTCGGCAGTATAATGCTCATGTGGCATTAATCACCTTGCATGTCCCTGGTCAGTTGCCTGCCTGAAACTGATGGAAAACAGCCCCTGGCCTGTAATTGGGAGTGGAATGTCAAGCTGCAGGTTGCTGCTGGAAAGACCCAAAGGAACAGTCCTGATGCTTAGTAAGTCACAGGGAGAGGGTTTTGGCAGAGCCTTGTGATCAGGAAGAGACAGGAGAGACTTAAACTTTCTTTGCATGGTTGATCTCCATTAAGGAAGAAAATCTGCCGTAATTATCCAGCCTGGCTTAAATGTCACCCTAGCCCCACATCAATGTGGTTGACTCTTAACTGCCCTAGCAAGCTACTTAATTATATCAAACCGCTTCACAAGCTAACAAGCAGTTGTTCAAGCCGAAGGGCTATGATCAGCTTGTCAGGGAAACTAAGGATGGGCAATGATTGATGGCCTTGTCAGCAATATTCACATCCCAAGAATGAAATTTTAAAAATGTTTTAAAATTGCCTATTTAGGCCTCTTGTGAACCAAACTCTTCATCCATCAAGCTTCTCCTGACAGGCTGTAGCAGCTTTCCCACTCAGTCTACTGGTTAAAATAGCAGTCAGGCTCCATTAATGCCGTTGGCCCACTACGTGTGATTTTAAGAAAAGGATCCCACTGTTTTCAGGCAAATGTCCTTCTGAAGAACGGGTTAAAATTGAACATAGCTTTTGCCAGGCGGGCAGAGTTCAAAACACTGCTCTTATTTCAATCTTTAGTCTTTAGTGCAAAATGCCTTGATTGAAGTGTCCCACATGATATTAGGAAGTGAACTTGGAAGCACAATCTTTTGACTACAAATATAGTATCTATGAAAGTTTCTTAAAATTGACCTTTCAAAATATTATTGAAAATGTTAAGTTGATAATTCAAAAGCAAATTGCTTTCTAGTGATACAGCCCTAACTTGTAAATGCTTCATTTTCAGACCCAGAGATCCTAAACTTCTGGCAGACCACCCACCACATTATATTGGAGTCAGAACTATTTACAGATGAGCAAAAGTTTTTTCCAGTACCTGGCTTAATTCAGTGGCAAAGAAACATCACCAAACTAACATTGTCAGTGCTGGCAATATCAGTTTCTCTACAGACAGTGTCATTGTCACCGGGTAATATCCATGAGTTGACTTCTAGAACTGAAGTTCAATCCAGCCTGTTCCTTTCTCATCTCCTACATTCAGAATTTCTTGAAGTACGTTTGCTGACCCTGGAGACAGTGTTGTTGTGGCTGGAGGAGATGGATTCCAACCAGGTCAGGGAGACAAATGGGAATGTACTGTTCCTGTTATCACAAGTTGAGGACACTCTGAAAAAGCTAGCTGTGCAAGAAAAACACCCAGAATGTCTTGCCAAGGTGAGGGATTATCTGATATGGTAACGTACAACATCAATGAGAAGTTCATAAGTAATTATATCAAATATGGCTTTTACTTTTGCCTAAAACCTTGCAAATAAAATAAGACAATAGCCAATTATTTTTATATATAAAATAAAAATTATGAAAAAATCTTGGTCTTTCTCAAAGCACTCACAATGACTCTTAAAATAGATCACTTTACTAATCCAATAAAGCTAAGAGCTCGGTCAAAAAACATTAAAGTGACTGACATTGACATTTACCTTGAAACATAAATGCAGTCTGCATGTACAGGTTTATAACTAACTACCAATATGTCAATTATTCTAGGTCCTGAAAATATTGTGCTATCTAAATATAGAGACACTTTTTCCCTGGACAGTGAGTACATCAGTGATGACTGAGGCCAAACTTCTCAAGTGGATCTTGTCAATAGCAGAAACCATAAAAAACAGGTACTCTTCTAATACCTAAATAGAGAGTTTAAATATGAGATTCTGAATGTGTTTAATGTGGTGCATGGTTGTTGAAATTTCAGTTATTTACTTAAAGCCTGAACAGTCTACCTTGGTTTCTGAAATCAGTAGCCCGAATTTTAATTGTCTTTAATTTAAGTGTCTTTAGCATGCCCCTGTAACTGTGGCAATGTATCATCTTGTTTGTTACAGTGTTCAAGGACTAATTCAGAAATGTGAAGCATTTTTGGAAAGTAGGTGTGGCATAAAGCCTAAAAAAAAATGTTATTCTCAATGGTCTTTGTTTTGCACTTGGAGAAACAGATACCATAGTAAATTTCAGACCTTGAGGTTTATCGCAAACATATTTCTGTACTGGAAACCACCTAAGGCCAGAGACAGGACTATCTGCCAATTCTACACAGCTAACACATGGTTGTCACATTACATGTGTGTTGATGTTAACTTTATTAAATTCATTATTTGTCTTTTTTCATTCATCCTATTACTTAAATGAATATAGAGTATTTGTGAAAGATTCAAGTTCCATTTTTGCAAGTCCAGATAAATCCTGGTTGTGTGCGACTATTATATAGACATGCTCATACCAGCAGTGCTATATACGCTCCCTGCACAAGGAAAATATGTCAAGCTTGCAGCTAAAAAAATTGGATGTGCTAGCAGCTGAAGAGTTAAGAGCATAGAACAAGATCATTTAGCCCCTCAAACCCATTTATTCGTTTAATGAGATCCTGGCTGATCTATGACCAAACTTCATGTACTCACCTTTGCCCCATATCCCTTAATACCTTTGGTTAACACCAATCTATCAATCTCAGATTTAAAATAACTATTGACCTAGCATGAACTGCTGTTTGCAGAAGAGAGTTCCAGACCTTTACCACCTTTTGTGTGGAACTGTTTCCTAACTTTGTTGCTGAAAGACCTGATAACTCTTAGGCTATGACCCCTAGCCCTGGATGCTCCAGCCAGCGGAAACACGGTAGATAGAAACTATAAGTTCTCCTTAAGATCTTGAAAACTTTGACTAAATTAGCTGTTAGCCTTCTAAATTCTAGGGAATACACCCTTAATTTGTGTCATCTCTCCTGATAATAATACCTGGATTCCATCAGTTAAATTATGGTAAGTCTACGTGGCACTCTTTCCTAGGTCAATATATATCCTTCCTCAGGTGCGTTGCCCAGAACTGAACACAATCATTCCAGAAATAAAAACAGAACTGAAAGGTCACTGACCTGAAATGTTAACTCTATTTCTCTCTCCACATATGCTGCCAGACCTGCTGAGTATTTCTTACATTTTCTGTTTATTTTTCAGATTTCCAGTATCCACAGTATTTTGCTTTTGTATTAGTTATTCCTGGTGTGGAGCCTAACCAGGGCTTTGCATGGCTGTAATATTACTTTTACTCCTTTGTATTATCCTTTAGATATAAAGGCCAGCATTCCATTAGCTTTTTAAATTATGTTCTGTGCCTGTCAATAACATTTTAACGATCTATGTACATGGACTCCTAATTCTCTTTAGACCTGGAAGACCTCACCATTGGCTATACAAAAATCAATTTGTCACAGTTTTGCTCATTCATTTTATTAATATCTCTTTGTAATTGACGTCCCCATCAACACTACCTGCAGTGCCACCTGGCTTTTTGTCATTGACAAACTTGAATACGTGGCTCTTTATCACATCATCAAAGTCATTCATAAATACTGTCTAAGGTCAAGGCCCCACACAGATACACATGGGACAAAGGCTAAATGCTGCAGATGCTGGAAATCTGAAATAAAAACAGAAAAGGCTGGAAATACCCAACAGGCCTGGCAGTATCTGAGGAACAGAGTTAACCTTTCAGGTCATGGACATTTCTTCAGAACTAAAGCAAGACAGAAATGTAATAGGTTTTGTGCATATGAAAGAGGAGAGAGACAGGAAGAACAAAAGGGAAGATAGACAGCAGGAGAGGTTATATGACAAAAGATTTCATGGTACAAAAGGCAAAGGGAGTGGTGATGGTTGTAAATAAGCAAACAACTTGGCCAGAGTGATTGTGAATGGCAGAATAATGAAAGCTGTGTCCGAAAGCAAAAACATGAAAAACAAGATTAAGGTTGGCACTTAAAAAAACAAACAGAAAAAAAATGGGGACAGAGTTTACAGTCTGAAATTGTTGAACTCACTGTTGAGTCCAGAAGGCTGTCGAGTGCCTAATCGAAAATTGAGGTGCTGTTCCTCAAGCTTGCATTGAGCTTCATTGGAACACTGCAATAGGCTAAGGACAGAAATGTCCACGTGAAAACAAGGCGGATAATTAAAATGGCAGACAGCCGGACTCTCAGGGTCATGCTTGTGGACTGAGTGCAGGTGTTCCTCAAAATGGTCACCCAATCTGTGTTTGGTTTCCCAATATAAAAAAGACCACATTGTGAGCAGTAAATACAATGTAATAAATTGAAAGTACATGTAAATCACTGCTTCTCCTGGAAAGAGCGTTTGGGGTCTTGGACAGTGAGCAGAGAGGAGGTAAAAGGGCAGGTGTTGTATCTGTGTTTGTTGGGAAAGTGCCGTGGGAAGGAAATGAGATGTTGCAGTGATTGAGGAGTGGGACAAGGTGTCATGGAGGGAACAGTCCCTTCAGAATGATGACGGGGAGGAATGGAGTAGATGTGTCTGATGGTAGCATCATGTTGGAGGTGGCAAGAATGGTAGAGGATGATCCGTTTTATGGAGAGGCTGGTGGGGTGGAAGGTGAGGACAAGAGAAATCCTGTTGCAGTTCTGGGAGGGACAGGAAGGGGTGAGAGCAAAAATGCGGGAGATGGGTCGGACAAGGTTGAGGGCTCGAGGAACGACATTCCATCTTTCAATTAGGCACTCAACAGCCCTCTGGACTCAACATTGTGTACAAAAATTTCAGACCGTAAATTCTGTCCTGCCATTTTGTTTCTTTTTTTTGCATGTGCCAGTTTCAATCTTGTTCATCATGTTTTTGCTTTTGGATTCAACTGTTCAGTATTCTTCATTCACACCCACTCTGGCCAAATCTTTTGTTTCTTTACTACAACCATTCTCGAACCCTTTGCTTTTTGTATCGTGAAATATTTTGTCATATAACATCTCCTGCCATCCACCCTATCACAGACCTTCACTTTTGTTCTTTCTGCCCCTCTTTCAATTGCACAAAACATCTCTAACTTCCTTCAGCTCTAAAGAAATGTCACTGACCTGAAACGTTAGCTCTGTTATTCTCTCCATAGGTGCTGCCAGATGTGTGAGACACCACTAGTCACATCTTGCCAATCAGATATCTACACATTATCCCCACTTGCTCTTTACAACTCAGCCAATTTCCTAACCAGGTCAATAATTTGTCTTCAATTCCATGAGCTGGTCACCATTAAAGCAGATTTGGCAAACCAGCAGCTGGTTAGCGTTCAAGTATTTCTTGGAACAGTCCATGCCATAACAGCCATGCAGAAGACTCCCGGTTTTTAGCTCCAATTCATTGGTGATGCATTCAGGTGATACCCCTGCCCCCTTAGACTAAGGCTACTAATGCCTGGATGAAGATTGCGAAATAAATCAGTGCTGTTATCCATACTGCACCACGGAGCAAATGAGGCAGGTAGAGAGTTATTGGAACTGGAGTAGTTCATCCTGATCAGCTTCCTGAGCCTGTTCTACCATTCAGTGAGATCATGACAAATCTGCAACCTAACTCCATCCACTAAGCTTGGTTCCAAATTCCTTAATACCCTCTATTGATCTCAGATTTAAAACTATTACTTCGTTGCTTTTTGCAGGAGAGAATTTCACATTTCTGTTACCACTCATGCAAAGAAATGTTCCTTAATTTCTTACCTGATTTCACAATAAGCATACCCAGCTTCATTTACATGCCTACTCTTCATCCCTAGAAAAAGTGGAACTATCTATCATGTACTATCCAAGAGATGACATCCCATTTATCTTTCCTCACAATACTCTCTTCAGCAGGAGAATATAGAGGGCACAATGGCAGAGAAGTAATACCTTGGACTTAGCAGGTAAAACTTAGCTTGAAATGAGTAATCCCAGTAGAAACACCATGCTGGCTAATTTGCAAAGTTCTGGACAAATGAAGGAGATGGTCAGGGCACAAAAATTCTTTGAATGTTTAGTTTGTTGCTGTCACCACCTTAAATGTGTCTGAAGGAAGTGCAATGAATGAATGATGACTCACAAATGAAGAGGAGGGGGCAAGTGGAGATGGCAGGTACAGAAGAAAAGTCATATCAGACATCCAATCCATCCCATAAGTCAACTGTGTGGGCAAGGTACCGGCATCCAACTGGGCCTGCCTTCAAATAGGAGTTAATGCAGGAGCAGAATACACCCATCTATTAAATGACTTATGTGCTATTTGCACCGATGTGATTTCAACATCATTACAGTATCCTCATGAGAAATTTACAGAAATGCAGACTGCAATGAAACCATTCATAATCTTCATGGAATCTTCAAAGTAGTGAGGAAATAAGTGCTGCACAGACTTTTCAGGATAAACACTGTGGTAATGTTTGAGCCCGGGCACTGTCATATTTAATAGAAAAGGCAGTGATGGTGAATACCATCAGATACCTTTGGACTGCTGTCTTGCAGATCCATGGTCATCCATTTGCACTGCCCAGGACCGGAAACATGACAGGAAAAAGGCTTTATAAGTTGACTTCCTCTTAAGTTGAGCATGCATCCTCCTACTCCACTAGGATACTGAAATGATTGAGGAGCTATCAGAATGGGGATTCACGAAATTGTTGTGCTGATTCCAGTTGTTACAGGAACATCTCATGAACCTTTTTTATTCATCCACGGGATGTGGGCTTCACTGGCTGGGCTAGCATTTATTACCCATCCCCAGTTGCCCTTGAGAAGGTGGTGGTGAGCTGCCTTCTTGAACCGTTGCAGTCCATGTGGTGCAGGTAGACCCACAGTGCTGTTAGGAAAAGAGATCCAGGATTTTGATCCAGCAACAGTGAACGAACGGCGATATATTTCCAAGTTGGGATGGTGGGTGACTTGGAGGGGAATTTCCAGATGGTGGTGTTCCCATCTGTCAGCTGCCCTTGCCCTTCTATATGGTAGTGGTTGTGGTTTGGAAGGTGCTGTCGAAGGAGCCTTGGTGAATTCCTGCAGTTCATCTTGTAGATGGTACACACTGCTGCTACTGTGCATCGGTGAAGGGAGTGAATGTTTGTGGATGTGGTGTCAATCAAGTAGACTGCTTTGCCCTAAACGGTGTCAAACTTCTTGAGTGTTGTGGGAGCTGCACTCATCCAGGCAAGTGGGGAGCACTCCTGACTTGTGCCTTGTAGATAGTGGACAGGCTTTGGGGAGTCAGGAGGTGAGTTACTCGTCGCAGGTTTCCTAGTCTCTGACCTGCTCTTCTAGCCACAGTATTTATATGGATAGTCCAGTCCAATTCAGTTTCTGGTCAATGGTAGCCCCCAAGATGTTGATAGTCGGGGATTCAGTGATGATAATGCCTTTAAAGGTCAAGCGGCGATGATTAGATTCTCTCCTGTTGGAGAATGTCATTGGCTGTCACTTGTGTGGCGCGAATGTTACTTGCCACTTGTCAGCCCAAGCCTGAATTTTGCCCAGGTCTTGCTGCATTTGGACAAGGACTGCTTCAGTATCTGAAGAATCATGAATGGTGCTGAATATTGTGCAATCGTCAGTGAACATCCCCACTTCTGACCTTATGACGGAAGGGAGGTCATTGAAGAAGCAGCTGAAGATGGTTGGGCTGAGGACACTACCCTGAGGGTCTCTTACAGTGATGTCCTGGAGCTGAGATGAGTGACCTCCAACAACCACAACCGTCTTCTTTTGTGCTAGGTATGAATCCAACCAATGGAGAGTTTTTCCCCTGATTCCAGTTTTGCTAGGGCTCCTTGATGCTCCTTGCTGTCTTGATGTCAAGGGCAGTCACTCTCACCTCACCTCTGATGTTCAGCTCTTTTGTCCATATTTGAACTAAGGCTGTAATGAAGTCAGGAGCTGAGTGACCCTGGTGGAACCCAAACTGGGCATCAGTGAGCAGGGTTATTGCAAAGCAGGTGCAGCCTGATAGCATTGCTGATGACCCCTTCCATTACTTTACTGATGGTCAAGACTCATGGTGCAGTAATTGGCCGGGTTGGATTTGTCCTGCATTTTGTGTACATATCTGGACAATTTTCCACATGGCCGAGTAGATGCCAGTGTTGTAGCTATACTGGAACAGCTTGGGGCACTGCACAAGTCTTCAATACTATTGCCGGAATATTGTCAGTGCCCATAGCCTTTGCATGTGGTTCTGGAGTCACATGCAGGCTAGGCCAGACCAGGTAAGGATGGCAGATTTCCCTCCCTAAAGGGTATTATTGAACCAGATGGATCTTTCCAATAATGGTTTCCAGATTTTTTTATTGAGTTCAAATTCTACCATCTGCCATGGCGGGATTTGAACCCGGTCCCCAGAGCATTACCCTGGGTCTCCGGATTACTAGTCCATCAACAAGGCCACGAGGCCGGTCAGTCTGACTTTGGTGTTGGGCAAACTCTTGGAGTCAATTCTATAGCACAGGATGAACTATCACTTAGAAAGGCATGGATTGATCAGGGATAGTCGGCAGGGGAAGATCGTGTCTTACTAACTTAATAGAATTTCTTGAGGAAGTAACAAGGAGGATTAATGAGGGTAGTGTAGTGGATGTTGTCTACATGGATTTAAGTAAGGCATTTGACAAGGTCGCACATGGCAGACTGGTCAGAAAAGTGAGTTCCCATGGGATACAGGGGAAGGTGGTGAGTTGGATCCAAAATTGGCTCAGCAACAGGGAACAAAGGGTAATGGTCAATGGATGTTTTTGCAAAGGGAAAACAGTTTCCAGTAACGTTCCACAGGGATCAGTGTTGGGGCCCTTGCAGTTTGTTGCATATATTAATGATTTAGACTTAAATCTGGGAGGCATGAATTGGAAATTTGCAAATAATACAAAAATTGGCTGTGTAGTTGATAGTGAAGAGGTTAGCTATTGTCTCCAGAACGATGTCAATGGTTTGTTTGAATGAGCAGAGATGTGGCAAATGGAATTCTAGCAGATAAGTGTGAGGTAATGCATTTGGGGAGGGCAAACAAAGCAAGGGAATACTCAATAAACAGGAGGATATTGAGAGGGCTTGAGGAAGTGAGAGACATTGGAGTGCATGTCCACAGGTCCCTGAAGGTGGCAGGATGGGTGGATAAGGTGGTAAAGAAAGCTAAGGATTGCTTTCCTTTATTGGATGAGGTACTGAATACCAAAGCAGGGATGTAATGCTGGAACTGTATAAAATGCTGGTTAGGCCACAGCTGGAATTGTGCATACAGTTCTGGTCACCACATTACAGGAAGGACATAATTGCTCTGGAGAGAGTACAGAGGAGATTTACCAGAATCTTATCGGTGCTTGAAAATTGCAGCTATGAAGAGAGATTGGATTTCTTTAGAAGCTGGAGGCTGAGGGATGACCTAATTGAGGTGTATAAAATTATGAGGGGCCTATTTAGGAGCAACTTGTTTATGAGGGGCCTATTTAGGAACAACTTGTTTCCCCTAGCTGAGGGTTTAATTACCAGGGAGCATAGATTTAAGGTGATTGGTAGAAGGATTAAAGGGGGCATGGGGAAAAACTTTTTTACCCAAAGGTGGGTGCCTGAAATTCACTGCCTAAATTGGTGGTTGAGGTTGAAACGCTCAACTCATTTAAATGGTACCTGGATCTGCTGCTGAAGTGCTGTAACCTGCAAGGATATGGATCAGGTGCTGGAAAGTAGGTTTAAAAATGTGCGACTCGTTGCTTTTTTTTCCTTTTCTTTTGCCAATGTAGACACAATGGGCTGAATGGCCTCTTTCTGTGCCATAACTTTTCTGTGGTTCTAAAAAGGGTCCCTATGAATGTCAGAATTGAAGCACTGTGGAAGTGACGTACCAGAGCCAGCAACTTCACTGATGGAGGCTCAGTGTAGAAAGGCATCATCACACTTCTCAGATGCATCTCTGGACATTATGCTGCGGCTGTAAGGACACTCAATTCGATTCTCTGCTCCGCAGAGAGGAGGAAAAAGGCAGTCTCAAAGAACCAGAGAACAAGCAGGCACAGCAGGAACCGATCGAGGAGCAGCAGAAGTGTGTTGCTCGCTCCTGGGTACAGTGCCATAGGAGACCTAATGACCTGACCAGGGTGGGAAAGACGAGTGGCATGCTACATTCAGGTATAAGCCTCCTCACTTTGTCTTCCCCAGCCTGCTCCATGTCACTCTTCAGACCAACGAACTTTGCAGGTGCACTCATCCCCCTCTTTCAAGGCACTTCCTCACATTTCCATTTGACCAGCCACCACTGACACTAACCCTCACCTTATTTCCATGTCACACACTTCAATGTGACCTTCCATGAATATGCTCCTTCCACCCTCTCAAAATGTTTAACTTCTAAAACTTTTCTTTCTCTCCTTGTAAGAGGAGAGAGCACAAAACAATATAGAGAGCCAAAGTACCAGAAGTGACCCTCTAGCCACTTTGACAGCAGCAGAGGAGGATAGTGATGAGCTGGGTCTCTGCATGCCTGACCGTAAAAGATGGAAAGGTGGGATCTCCCAGTTACCTGGGGCAAAATCTTTTGCTCCGCTGTTGGCAGGTTTGTAGGTTAGGTGGGGTGGTGAGTGTCAAATTTCTTAGATTGATCTCCAGCTGGGTTCCCACCCGCCCCGACCTCTGCAATTTTACGCTGTGGCAGGTGAAGCCTCAGACGGTCTGCCCACCCTGCCCCAGTTGAAGCCCTTAAGTGGCCAATATTGACCACTTAAGGACCGTTTCCTGCCCTCAATCTTTAGGCTGGCAAGAGGAGTTCCTGGGTATTGGAGAAGCCCAAAAATAATTGGGTTCAGGCCCTGGACAAGGGGGTGGGTTCTTGCATCAGCAGCCCCCTTTGAACTTCTGGTGCCCCCCCTCTTAAGGTCCAGCAACCGCAGGACCTCCCTCTTCCCCTGCCGGCTTCTCTGCCAACACCTCAATTCCCCCACTGTCCACCCTTCCAGGCTTCCCCTATCCTCCCTGCTCTGAGACCCCCCTCCCAGAACTTACCTCTTCCTGGAATCCCAGAACTTAGGCTCCGGGCAATACATGCAGTCTCAGTCCTGTCCACTGGCACTGCAGGGACTAGAGAGCTATTGGCCAGTCAGAATGGCCAGCAGCTCTCTGAGGCAGGACTTCCTCTCAAAAGTCTCTCCTCCAGCTAATTAACATTCATTGGAATGTGAAATCGCTGCGGAGTAGACAGTTGGCAGGCATGTGTTCCCCCAGTGACTCTTCAGATGGCAGGAAAGGAAACCCCGCCATCCTAAAAGTTCTGGCCCATGTGGCAGATGTAAATATAACACAGCAACATAACTTACAAAACCCATTAATTTTGATTTGATGCCAGTAACCACTGCAATATGATGATCTGCACAATGATAACATTTTCAGTTCTAATTTGTCTTTCATATCCTACAGGCCCTTCAAACATCACTCAGGAGGAGACTCCTCAGAGGAGATCTCTCACCCTGAGGATGCACCATCACAGGATTCATGCACACCCTCCACCAGCTAGATACTCATTTCTTGGTGGGGCTGCCTAGGCATGTAATTGGGTCGTCACCTGGTGAAGCACACGTCACAAGTGATCAGAATAAGGTGTTGGAGACGGGGGCAGCAATGGAGAGCCCCATCACAGGGTTCAGGACTCTTTATGTTGTACTCACGTGCACATAGGTGCTGAGCCTTGTGGATCCTCAGTGAAGATTCTGAAGCATTAGTGGAAAATGTGTGAAATTCTGTTGGCCTTTCTAGAAGCACTGCAAATGATTTGAAAGAGATTGGAGGAGTCCATCTCTGGCATGAGTGCCATGATGTCTCAGAACTTTGCATTGATAGCTATGTCATTGGCCGCCTGCATGAAGCATCAGATGTGACTGCCCGCCAAGTACATGCTGGTTCTCACCAGTGAAAAGCACATTCAGACTCATATCTTAATGAGGATTGAGGAAAGCCTCACGTTGGCTATTCAGCGCCTCAGTGAAGTTAGCACAGTGCTCTCCAGCTCTTGGCTAGCAGGGAAGTGCAGAAGGGCCATCAGAGGGAAGATGGAGAAAGTGCACAAGGAAGTGGGATCCAAAGTGCATCCATTTTTGTCTCCTTTCCTCTCACCCACCTTCCTCCATTGAAACCCTGCAGGTGCCTCCTGTCCTAATGGCCAAGCCTGCTCCTTCACGTGCAGGTGGGCCAGTCTTTGGCAGGGTCTTCATATACCAGAGAATGCCTTTCAAGAGCTTCTGAGCAGTCAGAGCAGAGATACAAGCAGCCTGCCTCGAGCTCTGCTGAAGCCACATGGGTTGCATCGCGTAGCAGTAGTAGAAAAAGGAAGAGAAAGAATTTATAGTAGCACAAAGCTATTCACTTTGGTGTTTAACACTGCATTAGATTGTCACATTTCTATTTCATGTTTATGAATCTTAAAATTTATTTCAAAACTCCATCATCCCATCCTCCCCGTTTTTGTCTGCCGCCTGCCTTGAGAAAAGTGATGTGACAAGAGTTAAACACAAGCAATGGATGTCTATGAGAGGAATGAATTGTTGCTTGTGGGACTGATTTGTGCTGGGGGCTAAAAATGATTGGTAGGGAGTGTGGAGGCACAGTTGGTTCAGAATCGGTGTGCCGAGTTGCTGCATTGCCTCAAAGGTATGCCTGTATCAGTCCATCCTGCACCCCTGGCAGTTAAGTGTATGGCTGCAGTAACCCTTGTCGCATCAGGTTCCTCCTCCTCCTCCTGCAAAGATCCAATGCTCTCATCATCTTTAATCTCCTGGAGCTCCGTCATTGCTGCCGCAGACCAGCTGCAAATTGATGGAGGTGTAACCTGTTTTACTTGATGAATTAATCTAGCGTGCCTTGAGTGCCGCATAAGTGCAGTCCATGACCCCATGGACTTGTGGGAATCCAGACAGAACAGCAAACCCATGCATCCTCTCATTCTCACATCAGTAGCGAGGTGTACATAAGTTCCCAGCCTGGGCAAACATGTCATCCATCACCCGTGAGATGCACTCGTGGGCAGCAGATTGTAAGTTTCAACAAATGTCACTGGCAGATTCCTGGAAGGAACTGGAGGCAAAGAAATTAAGGGCTGTGGTCCACTTGACTGCTGCTGGCAATGTGTGCCCACCTGGTCCACTTGGCAGGAGGCTTACTTCTAGGAAACTGCAAATGACAGTGAACACCTGATGGGAAATTTTGAACTTTTTGAGGTACGGATGCTCAGCCCAAGAAGTTTATCCTCTGCCTGTGTTGGGGGTATTATGTCCTGGAGCTTGACCTTGGTGCTTACCCCTGTGGAGCAGCAGGTGGCTGAGGAGAAGACCCCTGCTGCACCTGCTGGAGCTGGTGTTGCTGCTCCTGCTCCTCATGTTCCTCTTCTTAAGTCCAAATCAGAGCTGCAGAACATGTTCCCTTGCTGATCTAAAGGTTGACAGCAGGGAAGTGCAGATCAAAGATTTAAAAAAAACACCAAAGTGGCAGAAATGATCTCCAAAGTATTAGGAATCACCTCCAAAACAGTGAAAGCGCACTTAACAAGTCCTGTAGACAAAAGCCTTTCACTTAAGCAAGGAAGCATCTGTCAGATCTCAGTATTTAAAGCCTTTCTTGTCTGTCAATTTCCAGTCCTGTCAACTCCTGCTATCTTCTTCCAGGAAGCCTGAGAAATCTGCGCACAGAGGTAAAGTCTGAATGCTGTGACAAAACAGCAGTTATTGAACATTAAACATATATGTAAATGGTAGACTCACAAGCCCCAAGGTGGATTCCTGCATGCTGAAGAACACATTCAGATTAAAGGTAGAAGTCACAGCATTCCTCCCGGCTTCTCGACACACTGGCAATTTCAGCTGTTCTGTTGCCCACACAGAAACCGACTCACCCTGACAGGTTAAAATGCCCCCCAGTGTGTGGGAATTCATTGAAAAAGCAAATTTAAATCAGGGAAAGATGCATCCAACAACAACAGCTTATATTTATGTTACACTTTCAATGTATTAAAACGTCTCAAGGTGCTTCACGGAAGAATTATAAATGAAAGTATGGCACCGAGTCACATAAGGAGATATTAGGTCAGTTGACCAAAAGCTTGATCAAAGAGGTAGGTTTTAAGCTGTATCTTAAAGGAGGAAAGCAAAGTAGTGAGGTGCAGAGGCTTAGCGAATGAACACTGTATCATGGAGCCTAGCCAACTGAAGGCATGGCCACCAGTAGTGGAGCAATTGAAATCAGGGCTGCGTGAGATGATCACTACAGTGTGGAGTTCTTAATCTCAGAAGTCTGCACAAATCTTCCTGCCTGTGTATCATCTCCTTCCTTGTCATCCAGAAGCATGCTCACTCCTCATTGGGTGGCAAAATTATGCATCATGCAACACACAGTGATAACTTTGGGCATTTTGATAAGATTCCCCGAGTGGGATGAAAAATGGAATTGTTGCTTCAGTGTTTCTAAGGTGTGGAGAGGAATAACATGTTTAGTGGATAGGATTCATTTTATCTGTAATTTGCTGTTGTGTAGTTTCCGTATGGGGGAGTCACAAGCCATTATTGCACATGGTAGCTCTGGTCTTCCAAAAGCCATTTGTTTATTCTCTCAGGACTATCAAATGACACTGCCTGTAGCCTTATGGTTGCTCCCTGGATTATGAACATCAATGTGCAGGATCACGTTGTTGAAACCACCTGAATATTAATGGTGTGGCAGTCCTTTCTTTTTATTCATGTTTTTCATTAATATGGGGAGCCCTGGATTCCATTTTTTTAAAATTTTTCATTCCTGTGATGTGGACATCGCTGGCTAGGCCATCATTTATTGCCCATCCAAATTGCCCTTGAGAATGTGGTGGTGAACTGCCTTCTTGAACAAAAGCAGTCCGTCTTTAAGTACACCCCCAGTGCTGTTAGGAAAGTTATTGCCAAGCAAATGCCACTTGATAGCACTATTGATGAACCCTTCCATCAGTTTACTGATGATCGAGTGTAGACTGATGGGGTGGTAATTGGCCTAGTTGGATTGTCCTGCTTTTTGTCTACAGGACATACCTGGGTAATTTTCCACATTACCAGGTAGATGCTAGTGTTGTAGCTGTATTGGAACAGCTTGGCTAGGGGCCCGGCAAGTTCGGGAGCACAAGTCTTCAGTAATATTGCTGGAATACTGTCAAGGCCCATAGCCTTTGTAGTATCCCGTGCCTTCAGCCGTTTCTTGATTGAGTGAATCGAATTGGCTGAAGACTGGCATCTGTGATGCTGGGAACCTCCAGAAGAGGCCAAGATGGATCATCCACTCAGTACTTCTGGCTGAAAATTGTTGCAAATGCTTAAGCCTTGTCTTTCACACTGAGGTGCTGGGCTCCCCCATTGTTGCGATGGGGATATTTGTGGAGCCTCCTCCAGTGAGTTGTTTAATTGTACACCACCATTCATGACTGGATGTGGCACAACTGCAGAGCTTAGATCTGATCTGTTGGTTGTGGAATGACTTAGCTGTATCACTTGTTGCTTATGCTGTTTGGAACGTAAGTAGTCCTGTGTTGTGGCTGCACCAGATTGACACCTCACTTTTAGGTATGCCTGGTGTTGCTCCTGGCATGCCGCCTTGCACTCTTCGTTGAAGCATAGTTGATCCCCTGGCTTGGTGGCAGTGGTAGAGTGGGGCATATACCAGGCCACGAAGTTACAGATTGTGGTTGAGTACAATTCTGCTGCTTCTGATGGCCCACAGCGCCTCATGGTTGCCCAGTTTTGAATTGCTAGATCTGTTTGAAATGTATCACACTTAGCACGGCGGTAGTGCCACACAAGACAAAGGAGGGTATCCGCAATGCGAAGACGGGTCTTCATCTCCACAATGATTGTGCAGCGGTCACTCCTACCGATACTGCCATGGACGGATGCATCTGCAGTAGGCAGGTTGGTGAGGAAGAGGTCATGTATGTTTCTCTCTTATTGGTTGCCTTACCATCTGCCGCAGACCCAGTTTAGCAGCTATGTCCTTTAGGACCCGGCTAGCTTGGTCTTGTAGTAATGCTACAAAGCCACTATTGGTGATGGACATTGAAGCCCCCCACTCAGAGTACATTCTGCACCCTTGCCACCCTCAGTGCTTCCTCCAAGTGGTGTTCAACATGGATGAGTACTGATTCATCAGCTGAGGGGGCGTGGTACATGGTAATCAGCAGGAGGTTTCCTTGCCCATGTTTGAATTGATGCCATGAGACTTCATGGCGTCCAGAGTCAATGTTGAGGCAACTCCCTGCTAACTGTAGAACACTGTGCTGCCACCTCTACTGGGCAGGGATGGTGAAGGTGGTGACTGGGACATTATCTATAAGGTATGATTCCATGAGTATGACTATGTTAGGCTGCTGCTCGCCTAGTCTGTGAGACAGCTCTCCCAATCTTGGCACAAGCCCCCGGATGCTAATAAGGACTTTGCAGGGTCCGAGAGGGTTGAGTTTGCCGTTGTCATTTCTAGTGCCTAGGTTGATTTCAGGTAGCCCATCCAGTTTCATTCCTTTGACTTTTTCTAGCAATTTGATACAAATAGCTTCCTAGGCCATTTCAGAGGGCATTGCTGTGGTTCTGGAGCCACATGTAGGCCAGATTTCCTGCCCTAAAGGGCACTAGTGAACCAAATAGTTTTTTATGACAATGGTTTCATGGTCATCATTAGACTTTTAATTTCAGATTTTTATTGAATCCAAATTTCACCATCTGCCGTGGTGAGATTGGAACCCGGGTTCCCAGAACATTACCCTGGGTCTCTGGATTACTAGTCCAGTGACTGCCTCCCCAGCTTGAATGCTTTGGACGCTTAGGCAGCCTGTCAAGTGGTTAAGAGTTCTGTGCCCTTTTTATTTGGTGCCTCCTCTACACTGGAAAGGTGATTTTAATTTTTCCCTGGGTAAAAGTGGCAGCAATCACTTGCTTGATCCAGGTATGAACTGTGAATTGATTACCTCGCAGACATACCCATGTGGTGAATTGGAAGGATAAGAAAACAAACTTCAACCTTGCTTTCAAAATTATTCAAAAGCAGCCAACCTGAAAAAGATGTAGCTACTGAAACAATTGGCACTCTCAAGACTGAGATTGGTAGATTTCTGTTAGGTAAGGGCTCTCAAGCTAGGATACAGACCAGCCACAACCTAATTGACTGATGGAGCAAGAGCTGAATGACCTTCCCTGGTCCTATGTTCCGACATCCGTTGAGTTGTCCTTACCCACTTTGTGTGAGTTAAGTATGTATTGAAGTTGTAGTCTCATTCACAATCATAAAATGACAGGTGGGACATTATTTCTAAATATTTATCTACAGTAAATGAATTTTTACATGCTGCTAGCACTATTCAGTCCACCAAAATTGTATAGCAGAACACTGGGCTGCATAGCTGGGGGTCTGACTTTGCAACTTGAACCAGCATAGATGTGGAGATGTTCACTGTACCCTTCTTCTTTCTAATCTACATTAAAATTGTAAGTTTCTCAGTCGACTAATGGCACTAAAATATGGAAATAGAGGATGCAGAAACTTATTTAATGAGAGTTTTAGATGATCTTACTGGGAGAGCAAATGGTGATTGAAATGTAGCACTGTCAAATGTAATCTACATTAGTAGAAAAAAAATATACAAAAAAGAGCATCACTGTGTACAATGCATTGACAGAGGGAGACTCAATGGGCCTGGGAATAATTATAGACTTCTTGCCTTATGGGGTAAAACAATTAAGCAAGTAGAAAGCTTGAATATATAATCAGAAGACTACAGTTATCCAGAAGTTCTAACTGAGGCGTTCCAGTACATTGGGCGCATTTCGCATGAAATAATCACTGTGTTTCATTTTGGCCACCATATTCGAGTAAATGTGCATAAAAGCATTGGTGAGTTTGCGTGGAAAAGAAAAATGATGAACTGTATTGAAATATAAAGAGTTTGCACTCTTTGATCTGCTAAGAAGGCAGCCAATGGGGCAGCAGATTTCTGATCCAACAGATTCTCCCATTCAGATTCTAACACCAGTTAGAACCAGGAGCCTGTCCATATGAAATGCCTCAGCACAATCTAACAATATGAACGCTGGTACTAATTCAGGGATCCCCATTTTGAATTTCAATAGTCTTTTATACAATCTATTATAGTTAATGATATATTATTCCTCCATAGAATGACCATCTTTTTTCAATATCTATCAAAGTCTGACCATGCTTCATAGATCATCTTTTTTGTAAATTTCAGAACTGTAATATAAGATCCAAACCTTCATTATGATCCTACTAATGGGCATCCAGCTCACAAAATAATTTACTTCTGGTCAGAAGTGACAATGCCACGACCATACCTAGTTTCCTCTTTGGGAAGGATGTAATCCATGTCAACATATCCACTTCATTACTCCATTATTCCACTCGTCATACGGTTCAGGCTCCAAGAACGTCGGAGGATAATCAGAGCCCTACCATTTGCACTTGCTTTCTGCCATTTCTTACAATGGCTACAAGGATTATAGTTTCCTAATTTTTTTTTCTTAGCTTCCAACCTTCACCCTTAGGCAACCATTCTCTGCTTCCATGATGTATTCCAGAAAGTGAAGGATAGAACTGGAGCTAATCTTTACACACTTTTATGTTAATTTCCAGAGTTACTTATTACATGCATACACCTGACCACGGTTTTAGTCTGTGTCTATTTATAGGGGGCTCAACTGCATGCCCAGTTAATCTCCATCACTGACTTACACTCACTCATTCACTTTTCCAGAACCGCTTTATCCAATTCAGGGTCGCAGGGAGTCAGAGCTTATCCTGACAGGCAATGGGCGCTAGGCGGGATACACCCAGGACAGGATGCCAGTCCATCACAGGGACACACTCAAATACACACACAAATACTAAGGGGTAATTTAACCGTAGCCAATCCACCTAACCAGCATGATGGTCGGTGGAGAAACCCACACGGACAAGGGGAGAACGTGCAAACTCCACACAGACAGGCACCCTGGAGCTGTGAGGCAGCAGCACCAACCACTGTGCCACCGTGCCACCCCCACTGACATACAATGATCAGCCCACATACAAAACTGATTGCTTTACACTTTGGATAGACAAGCAGACATCACATATCATCTTTGCCACTTCCAGATGATGAAATGGACTACAAAATCAATTTTGGGAGCTATCTGTTCTTATTCCAGTTGTCTCTGGATGCATCTTATTGTGCCATCTAACACTTTACATTTTTTTCAAAAGAACATAGGCACTTGCTGCCAATTTAATGTTAGTTGTGAATCAAGATATTTTGAATAGGTTTGTTATAAACGAGCCTTGTTTCAACCCTTTACTTTCCTGAAAAACGTAATGTATGCTGCACTCTAAATTTGTTGTCTGGTGCACGAGTTGATTTAATCAACCTGATTCAAACCAAATGTGGTTTTCTGTTATAAATAGTACTCCAACTTCCTGAGATTCCTAAAGAAATATTCTAGGCTGAGGCTATACATTGCTTTTATACTTGTACAAAACAAAATTCCCAAGGAACTATAAAACCATGCAAGTTGACAGCACATATCTGCGTACTTTGTTAGAGAATCCCATTGCTTTGCTTTCTCCCCATAGTTTCAAATGTTTATCTACTTTTCATTTAAAAAAAAACACATTACCCTTTGCCTCAACTATTCCCTGTGGTAAAGTATTCCAAGTTATAGCTACTGTCTGTGTAGGAAATATTTGTGTACCATTTTAAAAGGGATACAGGAAGAGAGAGACCTGGTACGAACAAATTTTTGAATGTAGCTAGACAAGTTGATAAAACTGTTCTTTTTAAAAATAGAGCAGATGAGATCCTGGACTTTATAAATGGAGGCATAGAGAACTAAAAACAAGGAAATTGTGTTAGACCTTTATGAACCACTGGTTCAGCCTCAGCTGAAATATCATATCTAATTCTGGGCACTACACTTTAGGAAATATATCAAGGGCTTGGAGAAGGTGAAGAGGAAATTTATCAAAATGATATCAACGAAGAGAAGCTTCAGTTATGTACAGAGAATAAAGAAGCTTGAATTGTTCTCCTTATGGAAGAGAAGATTAAGGGAAGATTTAATAGAGGTGTTTGAAATCATGAAAGGATTAGATAAGAGTAAATAAGGAGAAACTTTACACTGGTGGGTGGGAACTATGGAGTAGATGAGAATTTTTTTCACGCTGTGTGCTATTATGTTCTGGAATTCACTACCTGGAAGGATGGTGGAAGCACATTTGCTAGTAATGTTCAAATATGAAGTGTATGTATACTTGAAAAGGAAACATTTGCAGGGTTGTGGCAAGAGAGCAAGGGAGTGGGGCAAACAAGATTGCTGTTTCAAAAAACAGGCACAAGCAAAACAGCTAAAATTGCATCCTTCTGTGCTTTTTAATTTTATGAAAATTCCTTTTAATTTTTCTCCTCACTTTCTTGGTAATTATTTAATATTTATAACTCCTCAACCAGAGGAAGCCATCTTTCTCTATTCATTTTATCAAAACCCTTCTAAGGAACTGAAGGTTACTATAGAAATAATATAATTCAATTGCCTGACTCACAAACAGCAGGATCTTAGCCCCAATTGGGTTACCTTTCATTGCTTTGTAGGTTATTTTTTATAACTACATATTCGGTGCTTTTTTTGTATAAGTACTTGGGCAATCAGGGTAACACTTTGGTGGCTTAAAAGCGCATGAGAAAGGGAGAGCGAGTGGAGAGACTTTGGAGGCTTAAAAGAGTGCAAGAAGCAGGAATAGAGAAGTGGACCAGTTTAAAAAAGTGTTAGAAGGGGGAAAGAGCAGTGGACCAGTTTAAAAGAGCGCGAGATGGGGAGAGAAAGCGATGAGGTTAGGGGTGGGGTTTCAGAGTTTCGACCAACCGTGTTCATAGAAAACTCAAATGTCACGGGATCAGGTAAGTGATTGGTTGCTTGTTTACCTTTCATGACCTGTGTAAATTATTAGTAATAGTAAGGTTTCATCTGTAGTAAGGTTTATTGGCTTATTAGGAGTGGTAGGATTTATTAATTATACATTAAGTGATAAATTAATTAACGTAAAATAAAGATGGCACGGAAGGTGATGTGTTGTGACTGCAGAATGCGGGTACTCCTGGACACCAGTGTAATCCAGGGCAAATACATTTTTTAAAAATTCTTTCATGGGATGTGGGCTTTGCTGGCTGGGCCAACATTTATTGCCCATCCCTAATTGCCCTTGAGAAAGCTGTGGTGAGCTTCTTTCTTGGACCGCTGCAGTCCGTGTGGTGTTGGTACACCCACAGTGCTGTTAGGAAGGGAGTTCCAGGATTGTCACCCAGCAACAGTGAAGGAACAGTGATATATTTTCAAGTCAGGATGATGAGTGACTTAGAGGGGAACTTCCAGGAGGTGGTGTTCCCATCTGTCTGCTGTCCCTGTCCTTCTAGATTGTAGTGGTTGTGGGTTTGGAAGGTGCTGTCGAAGAAGCTTTGGTGAATTCCTGCAGTGCATCTTGAGGTTGGTACACACTGCTGCTACTGTGCATTGGTAGTGGAAGGAGTGAGTGTTTGTGTATGTGGTGCCAATCAAGCAGGCTACTTTGTCCTGGACTGTAGCAAGTTTCTTGAGTGTTGTGGGAGCTGCACTCATCCAGGCAAGTGGGGAGTATTCCATCACACTCCTGAATTGTGCCTTGTAGATGATAGACAGGCTTTGGGGAGTCAGGAGGTGAGTTACTCCTCACACGATTCCTAGCCTCTGACCTGCTCTTGTAGTTGACTCTTGTGGGTTGACTCTTAAAAAAACAATTAGAGTTAGGCAATAAATGCTGACCTAGCCAGCAAAGCCCACATCCCATGAATAAATAAAATAAAAAGCAGCTTGAAGATGGTGAGCCGAGGACACTACCCTGAGGAACTCCTGCAATCATATCCTGGAGCTGAGATGATTGACCTCCAACAATCACAACCATCTTCCTTTGTGCTAGGTAGGACTCCAACCTCCAGAGAGTTTTCCCTCTGATTTCCATTGACTCTGGTTTTGCTAGGGCTCCTTGATACCACACTTTGTCAAATGCTACCTTGATGTCAAGGGCAGTCACTCTCACCTCACCTCAGGAGTTCAGCTCTTTTGTCCCATGTTTGAACCAAGGCTGTAATGAAGTCAGGAGCAGTAGTAAGTGTCTGTGGTTCGGGGAGTTTCAGCTCGGAGTCGTTGAGCTGGAGGTCGAATTGGGGACACTGTGATGCACCAGAGAGGGGGAAAGTTACCTGTACATTTTATTCCAGGAGGCAGTCACACCCCTTTGACTAGGCAGAAATTTCGAGTTGGTCAATGGTCAGGGACAGGGGGGTGTGTCTGCGAGTCAGGCAAATGTGCAGAATCAGCATGCAGTGATGGAGGAGCTTCGGCCCCTGACTTTGTCCAACAGGTGCTTGCTCCCTTTGTGGATGAGGAGAAGGACTGCAAGCTGGATGTATGGACTGATTAAGGCACCATGGTGAAGGATACCATTCAAGTGGGGGGAGCAAAGAGGAATGTGGTATGACAGGAGACAGGTATAGTCAGGGGGACAGATACTGTTCTCAACAGCCGTGAGCAGGAGCTCCGAAGGTTGTGTTGCCTGCCTGGTGCCAGGGTTAAGGACATTGCCTTGTGGCTGAAAAGTAACTTGAAGTAGGAGGGGGAGGATCCAGTTGTCATGGTTGACGTGCAAACCAATGAAATAGGTAGAACCAGAAATGATGTTTTGAAAGAGAATTTGAGGAGTTAGATCTCAAGTTAAAACTTAAAATATCAAAGGTAGTCATCTCTAGATTGTTAGTTGAGCCATACTCCAATTGGCATAGGATCAAAGAGATTAGAGAAATAAATGCGTGGCTCAAAGTGTGGTGTGGGAAAAAGGGGTTTCAATTCATGGGGCACTGCCATCAGTTCTCAGAGAAGAGTGAGCTATTCCATAGTGATGGGCTCCATTCGAACAGGGCTGGGACCATTATCCTAGTCAGTCATCTAACTAGGTCAATGGACAGGGCTTTAAACTAACAGAGTTCGCGGGGAAGAGTTCGGGTGAAGGGAGATTTAAAAATCCAAAGAGAAAGGCCAAGGCATCAAAACAGTATAGCGATGTAGGTAAAGACAAGCTGAGTGGGAGAGAAGGGCACAGAGAGTTTAACAAAAAGTGTACATCAGTGAATAATGTCATTGCAGGGAATAGAAGTAAAAAAACTAATAACAAAGGATCTTTATCTGAATTCATGAAGCTTCTGCAATAAGATAGATGAGCTAGTGGCACAAATATAGGTAAATGATTTTGATCTCATCGCCGTTACAGAGACATGGGGCCTGAATCTCCACGGAGTGGCACTCATAGTCAGATTCCCTCTCCACTCCTTCTTTCTTATCTGAAATTGTTTTCAATCCTGTCTCGTCCAATCTTCCGACTCAGGCTGGGCGAGAATTGTTCAGTGCAGCACCCTTCTGAGGCCTTCAGTCGAGCATTTCAGAGTCGATTGAAAGGAGGCCATTCACACTTTTATGCAACACTAGCTGCCGTATACCGGGTAAGTTAAGGGCCCAGCCAAGTTTAAAGTTATTTTATAGGCCAGGGAGAAGGTAAGTGTCTGACGTAAAATGGTGGGATTTTATGGATGCGTGGGTGGGATTATGCGTGGGGGAGGGTGTTGGGTCAGACCGGGCCTTGGGTTAGGGGGCTGGGCCACAGGCGGAGCTGGGGTCGGATCGGGCCTTGGGATGGGGAGCGTAAGGTCAGGCTGGGCCTGGGGGCGGTGGGGTGAGGCCGGGCCTCGAGGTGAGTGCTGGGAGTCAGGTCTGGCCTGCAGGGGTGCAGGTAGCAGTGGTGCGGTAAGAGTTAGGAGTTGGGCCTTTGGGGAGATAAAGAATCCTGTTTGGGCGGGGGGGGTGGCATTGTTTCATAGTGTTGAGGAAATTCCATTTGGGTAGGGAGTGCCTGATGGGGAGGGGTAGTTGGAGGGGTGGGGTGGGGGAGTTCTGTGGAGGGGGTGGGGTTGCCAGGGAGTGGTAGGAGTTCCCTCGGGATAGGTGGTAAGTCCTGTGGGGCGGGCTGGTGTCGGTCTGTACAATAGTTACCTAGAGGTTAGAAGTGGTTTTAATTCTTCTAACATTTTCTGGGTAACTATTGATGTAAGACAGCCGGAACCATCTGAAGTTTGTGATTTAAATCACATATTTGGATGGTTCCCAGTTCAGGAAGATTGCACTTCCCGAGCAATTGCCGTGCAGTCCTTACTGGAGGTGGTTGGGGTTTCCCCATCGCATCTTTGGGGTACCCCTCAGTTACACTGCTTTGAGATCGGAGGTTAGAGTCCAAGGTTACAAGGTAATCAAAGCTGGGAAATAAATATTCCAGGATACACAATATTTTGGAAAGACAGACAGAATGGCAAAGAAAGAGGAGTAGCCCTGATAGCAAAGGATGACATGAGTGAGAAAGTATCTGGCCACAGAAGATCATGAATCAGTATGGGTGGAAATGAGTGAAAATGGAAAAACTGAAGAAGTGAGTAAATCAGCCAAAAATATAAAAAGAGATTGTAAGAACTTTTATAAGTACATAAAAAGGAGGAGAATAGCTAAAGTAAATGTTGGTCCCTTAGAAGCAGAGACAGGAGAAATTATCATTGGGAAAGAGGAAATGGCAAAGGCATTGAACAAGCATTTTGTGTCTGTCCCCTCAGTAGAAGACACAAGTTTCATACCAAAAATACATGGGTATTTTAGTAAGGGGATAAAAAGAGGAAATTAATATCAGCAGAGAAAAAGTACTGGAGAATCTTAAGGGACTAAAGTCCGACAAATCCCCACGACCTGATGGCCTACACCCTAGGGTTCTAAAAGGGATAGCTACAGAGATGGTGGATGTGCTAGCTATGATTTTTGACAATTCCTTAAACTCAGGAACCGACCCATTAGGTTGGAAGCGGGCAAATATTACACCACTTTTTAAGAAAAGAGGGAGAGAAAAAGCAGTGAATTACAGGTCAGTTAGCCAAATATCAGTTGTTGGAAAAATGGTGGAATCTATTACTAAGGATGTCTTAACAAAACACTTAGAAAGGCATAGAGTAAGTCAATGTGATTTTACTAAAGGATAATCCTGTTGGTCAAATTTATTAGAGTTTTTTGAGGATGTAATTAGTAGGGTAGGTAAGGGGGACATAGTAGATCTAGTATACCTGGATTTTCAAAAGGCATTTGATAAGGTGCCACACAAAAGGTACATAGGCAAGAAAAGGGCTCATAGAATTGAGGGTAATATATTAGCATGGATAGAGGATTGGCTGATGGAGAGAAAGCAGAGAGCGGGCATCAATGGGGCTTTTTCAAGCTGGCAAGCAGTGGATAGTGGAGTGCCACAAGGATCAGTGCTGGGGCCTCGGCTATTTACAGTCTATATTAATAACTTAAATGAAGAGACAGAGTAAGGTATCTAAGTTTGACGATGATACAAAACCCAGGTGGAGAGAAAAGAGGACACAGAGAGGTGGCAAAGAGATATAGACAGGTCAAGTGAATGGGCAACAAAATGGCAGATGGAGTATAATGTAGTTATATAATGGAAGCGTGAAGTTATTCACTTTGATCATAAGAATAGAAAAGCATAATATTATTTGAAGGGTGTGAAACTTGTAAGTTGATATTCAACGAGATTTGGGTGTGCTCATACAAGGAATGCAGAAAGTTAGCACTCGGGCTGCAAGCAATTAGAAAGGCAAATGGCATGTTGTCCTTTATTGGAAGGGGATTGGAGTAGAAGAATACAGAAGTCTTGCTACAATTTTATAGGGTTTTAGTGAGACATCGTAATCTGGAATATTGTGTGCAGTTTTGGTCTCCAAATTTAAGAAAAGGTTTACCTGCATTGGAGGTGATAGCGAAAGCCCCTGGGGTTGGAGGAGATTGTCCGATGATAAGAGGTTGAGTAAATTGGGCTTATATTCTCTGGAGTTTAGAAGAATGAGAGGCAATGTCATTGAAACCTGCAAAATTTTGAAGGGGCTTGACCCTGAGAGATTGTTTCCACTGGTTGGATATTCTAAAATATGGGGGCACAGTCTCAGGATAAGGGTCAAGTCGTTTAGGACTGAGGAGGAAAAATTATTTCACTCAAAGGGTTGTGAATCTTTGGAATTCTCTACCCCTGAAGTTGTGGATGAAAGACAGATTTTGGGTCTCCCAGGGAATTAAGGGATATGGGAAGTGGGCAGAAAAATGCAGCTGAAGCCCAAGATCAACCATGATCATATTGAATGGCAGAGAAGGCTTGATGGGCCAAATGGTCTACTCCTGCTCCTCTTTCTTGTTCTTGTGTCACTGATGTGTTTTATCCTGGACTATTCGATTTTGATCCAGTTCGCAGCATTTTAAATGACTGACTTAAAAGTCCATCATTTCAGGCAATGGTAAATTTTAACAAGCCGGTCATAAGCATAACCTATGGCAGCGTGCAGTTCTTCAGAAAAAATCTTGAATTGCTGCACTACATTTTTTCACCACAAGAGGAGCTCTGTTTTTATTGCATGCTAGCTGACTAATTTGGTTGTAAAATTTAACTAATGGTCTCAATTTTTGTCACTGATAAGCAAACACAATTGAAGCACAAAAACATTAGAAATCATTAAAAATCTACATGACCCTTTTTCATAGCAAAAAGATTATGTTGATTGTATGTCTATGGTTTTGGTACTTAAGTTTAATTCCATTTTCTTTGATGCATTTTTCTTTTGCCACTTTCTTACTTTTCTGTAATGAAAACCTCTAGATCAGCTATCAGATGGGAAAAGGCTGCTGCTGTATCAGCAAAATAAACCACTGAGTGGTTTGGCCATTTACTTTCAATGCTATATGCACAAATTATTATAGTTGTGATGGTCAGGGCTAGTTTTGATTAAATGAAGATTAGAGTTGTCTCTGAGCACTCTGCTTTAGCTCCAACCTAAGTACTGCAGTATCCACTGATGGCCATTGTTGTCCTGAAATGTCAGCTGTGGATTGTTGATAGCACTTTTGCCTCTGAGTTGGAAGGATGTATGATCAAGTCTCACTCCAGAGACGTAAGCATGTGATTTAGGCTGACTCTCCCATGCAGTACAGAGATAGTGCTGCACTGCCAGAGGTGCCATCTTTCACATGAGACATTAAGCCGAGGCCTGCTCTCTTGGGTGCACATAAAGGATGCCATGGTGCAATTTTGAAGCAAAGTAGGGCACCTCTCCATGTTGTCCTGCCCAATATTCCTCATTTGCTGACATCACAAGATCATCTAGTCATTATCACAGAAATTAGTTTGTTGTGTTTCTTACATTACATTCAAACCCGAATTTGTATGTGGAAACACACAATGTTACCTCAATAACTGTAAAAGATTCAATTAAATAGCATAGACCACAACTCGATCTAGTTTGAAATGTACCACACAATGCTTCAAAACAGAAAATCTGCAGCGTGTGCTGAAACATTCTTGATGGTGAAGCTTCTGTACGAAGTTTATCCCTGCCACTTTTTTTTAAAAAGTGAACAAGGGTTGTAATGTGAAGACATTGTCAAGCCACTGTGAAATGAATAAAGCCTGGCCATTGCTCTTAAAGCAGATTTTTTTTATTTTAGCACTTGGAGATAAGGAACTACAAAATATATGTCCTCCATTTAGTTCTCAGGAAATTATTTTCCCAAATACCCCCAAACTATTAGTAGAAGTCTTGTTTAAATTGCTGAGATGATGGCACTTAGCTAAGCTCCACCAGAAATTCAGTCAGGAAGTGCCTTCACTGAAATAATATTAATTGGCAAACTTTTTATTCCTGGATATTCATCCAAATGACAATACCAGGCAATACTGCTGTTGCTTGGATATGGTGGAGTTGGAGAACAATTGGCAGGATGTTAGGATAATATCTTGCTCAAGATTTCAGTTATTTTGTCAACAATAATGACACATGAGTGCATATGGTGCATCGTTATATAAAGTGTGAGAAATGACATCCTTCAGAATGAATCTCTTAAAAATCCCTAACAGCCCCTTGCACTGTTCTGTAAATTGTTAGGCCATATAGGGTGTTTTTAAAAAATGACTGCAGATTTTGATTAAAACAATTATAACTGTCCCAAAATCTTTCAGAGGCAGTTGTGGATAGATTTAAATTTGCAAGTGTTGATGGGAAAAATATAATGTGCAATAAACTGCTAAATTGGTTAATATACTAGCCAGATTTTTAACATCCTAAAATTGTATTGCACTCTCCCCTTTTTTGATGTAAACTACTCCCAAAATAAAAATTTTCACAATGCTGAGTGAAATATATCCAAATGAGTCAGGGTCAGTTTATTTATATATATTCTGTATCATCAGTATGACACTATCAGACAGAATTTTGGTCAGTAAACCCATATATCATTCCTGGGAATGCTGTATTTGTATTGATACCTTAATCCAATTTTTAAAAATGAGTTAATAGCTGCACAAAAACAATTCTGAAAAATCTAATGTATTGCAGGTCTGGTAAACTCTCTGATCAGAATTTCTATATTTGTGAGCTTCCCTTTTTCACTCATATTGTCGTTCATGCCAAATTTTTCTGTTCAGATCTACTGGATGTAGGCATTGTGTTTAGCTGTTAAACCCTATGTAATCAGTTGTATTCCAGTCTCTTCTGGATGTATCTTTCACCCACAGCTGAAAGTCAAAAGTTGTTCTGTAAGTAAAGACCATGGCCAGGATATTACTTGGAGACTGATGGCTCAGCCAGACAGTGACAAATTGAGGGACCTCACCCGGATCAACAACTTTGGGGAACCTCACCTGGGGGTGGGTCATAACATATGTTAAGCGGTTCTTCACGACAGCATACATAAGGGGCACTGTTATATATACCATTACTGTTTCTAACCTGATTGGGCACAGTGTGATCCATTGAGTGCCTCCTTCCAAGCACCAGGGGTACCCCTCCATCTCACTGTGAGAAGACCTCCTCCATGCCCTTGTGATCACACCCCCTACTCCTTCCCTTGCCAGAGCCTGTCAGATGAGCCTGATCCCATTTACCAGCAGTCCTGACTTCCTTGATGGATACTGGTTGAGGGCCTGCTACAGCTCCAGCAGTGGCTGCCACTCCTGGCCACTGACCAGAAAGTCAGGGGCAATAGACCTCAGGCAATTAATTGCCTGGAGTTATGGCTTCTGTGCCTTTGAGACAGGATGTCCTGCTTCCAAGAGCTGCTGGCTAATCAGAAGACCGGCAGCTCTTCAGTTCCAACAGTGCCACCAGGAGTGGCAGCCACTGCTGGAGCTGTAGCCCTGCTGCTTGAGAGGAGGCTCTCCATGGAGTTCACAGTGCCCAATCGGGAGGTTAGAAATAGTAATGGTATATATAATAGTGCCTCTTATGTATGCTGTCGTGAAGAACCACTTAACATATGCTACAACCCAAGGTGAGGTTCCCCAAAGTTGTTGATCCAGGTGAGGTCCTTCAATTTGTCACCGTCAAGCTGGGACACCCCCAAATTGTTAAGCCCCGGGTGGGGAGGGATGAACTGGCTCCATGTGTTTATTCACCACCCCACCACCACCCGCACCGCGCCGCCCCCCCCCCCCCCCCCCCCCCCCCCCCCCCCCCCCCCCCCACCAAAAAAGATTTAATCTAAAAGGGATCCCTTTCATAGATACTTTTCCCAGACCCAATCATTCAGGTTTTGAAGAAGCCAATTTGATCAGACTTTCTTGAGTTAAAGGTAAGAGAAAGTTTATTAACAACTAAAGGCAAGAAAGGATAAAATGCATGCATATGCATATACGGTCGTGCAGGTTGAAAGTAAGAACTTAACTTGAAGTAAGTATATCTATATATATGTTTTATATATATATATTTATATATCTTTATTTAAAAGGAGCAGTTCTTGACTCGTTGAAAGTAGGTGATTAAGCGTTGCAGCTGTTGCAATTCGAGGATTCCAGTAGAGATGACTCCGGTGGATGAATAGTCAGTTTCAAGGTTCCAGTTGTGTTGAATTCAGTAGAGAGGGAGAGAGATCGGGATATCTGAAAAATTGATGATTTGCAAGGGTACTATGTATGGCTGTTACTTCTGAGTCAAACTTCCAGCATCAGAACATCCAACAGACAGGCATCAGGGCAGCTTTTCAGCTCACTTTTAACCCCTTTTTATATTTCAAGTGGGAAGCAAATTCACAAATCTGCCTGGGCATTGCTCACAGGATTTCTTGATGAGATGATACTCATCTCCCATTATGTCCCATTGTCTCTATAAGAGGGAGCAATTATGTCTTTAGGAGTACCATGTCTGGCAACAAGGTGGGTTCCTTTCTGTCGAAGGGTCATGAGGACTCGAAACGTCAACTCTTTTCTTCTCCGCCGATGCTGCCAGACCTGCTGAGTTTTTCCAGGTAATTCTGTTTTTGTTTCCATTATCTCTTAGCGTGTCACCCTGCAGCATTCCAGTCAGTGGCTTGTGTGCATTTTAAAAACTCAGATCTTATTTTTTTAAAGACCAATATTTCTGGGTGCAATTTGGTGTTTCTGCCTTCATTATCATGATGCATAGGAACTTGATATATTACCATATGTGAGCAAAGTTTGAAATCTCAAGGAGTGAATGGAAGTACTTTATGTTATATTGTGTGTTTTTTGAGCTTATGTGAAGGCTTGGATTTACACACCAGTTACCTGGAGAGTTCCTTAGTATGACGCTCTGGTAAGTCAGTCTACCTCACACATGGAAACTACAAGGCTGAATTTTATGGCCCCCCCCCTACCCGTGTATTTGAAGGCGTAGAGAACTCTTAAAATAAAACAGGTGGCCTTCCCGCACACCCTGTCCAGCATCCCATATTACGGTGAGCGGAGAATGTTGAGTCCAGGCTTCGTGACTCTTTCTTCCTCTGGGATTGGCTGTAGTCACATTAGTGGCTATCGCTCGATCCTGTTACTGCTATTTCTGCAGAGCCCCTGGCCAATCAGATTGGCTGGCAGCTCTCTAAGGCAGGACTTCATTGCAGATGGGAGCAGAACTCCCAATTAATTAGTTAAGTCAATTAAGTTGCTCCCAGCATATTCACACTGCAGGGCAGCCGGCTTTTGAGTTGGTAGGCTGATGACTGATTTTTCAGTCGGGACGGGGTTTTGGGAATACTTCTCCCCGTAAGATCCACCCCATAGTAACCAAAGCAAATTAAAACAATGTGTTTCAAATTATAAAAATATATTCTTGGATCACTAAACTAATGAAAACCTCTTAGAGGCATTATTTGTATTAATAACTACTTAATAAGGTCCAGGGGTAGGATTTTGAGTTCGGCGTGTGGGCACGATCGGTGGGCCTTGGAGCAGCCAGGAAATGGGCTGCCACCTACAATCAGCCCCCGACTTACGATTTCACGCTAGCTGGCCAATTAATGGCCAATAAGCATGAAAGGCGCGGTGAAATGTTCAGCGCCGGGGTGGGGGTGGGAGGAGAGCGAGCGCTGAAGTCAGCGCGGGCATGGGGGAGTGCTCAGAGAAAGCTCCCTGAAGGCAGAGGGCTGAAGAATTCAAAAGCCATAAATAAAGATGTTCAAATGCCGAAAAAAATGTCCACGCATCAGGATCTGTCCAAACATTTTTATCTTTTTTTTAATTAATGTCAGAAACCTCATCCCACCTTGGATGAGGCAGCCTGGCCAATTCGGCTGCCCGCCAACAGTAACATTGGACGAGCAACGAAAAATCACTTGATTACTACGTTAATGGCCTTATTAGGCCTCTTAATTGTCAGCGCACACAATGCCGACTCTCACACATGCCCGCCGACTGATCTATTGCGCAAGTGCACGATGACGTCAGGATACTCGCCCAATGTCACCACATGTTGTTTAATGCTCGAACGGGTTGGGCCCATGCCTGCATGCTAAACGAAAAATTCTGCCCCAGAGAATCCAAAAAAATGCTACTGGCAACCTTCGCAATATCTTTGATTTCAAGCACATAGAAAAGCCAAAACCTAACGATTTATCATAAATCTATTTAAATAATTTACTGTATTTTAACAAAGGATTGTTTAATTTGTAAGCCGTATTCCTACAACATGATTTAAGAAATCTCAAGTATAAAAGATTGAAGACTGGAGAAGTTACATCGCGTCACTTTTAATTTTGCCATAATAAGCCTTGTTTACTGTGCAGCATGAAGTGAGGAGGTAGAAGTAGAAATGATTCTCAAGTATTTTTATCTCTTAAATCCAACATGGATTCCTGGCTTCTTTCAGCAAAAGTAAATGGAGTACTTGCACATTTGTTTTCCATCTAGGTGAGCAATATATTTTTCAGGAATAGAATTTTATTCCCCTGCTGAATCCAGTGAAATCATTAAGCTTTTTCTAACTGGTATAGCAGAAATCCAATGTAATGAAAAGCCTTCCTAATATGATTTGTTTCATTGCTTGAAACCCAATTTCGGGTTCAATCCAGTACTCAGAAGAGATAAAAGTTTCCATTCTATTTTGAAAATTTTTGCAGATATGCATTAAATGCTTCTGGACGGTGTTAGCTAACTTTGCAGTAGTTATGAGTCTCAGATCAGAAACTTACTAATGTTGCATCAATAGCACAAGCTGAAGCAGCAACACACACCCTTCTGGATCTGGGCCTTTAGCCATAGACTTAAATAATTTCTGGTAAGCTCTTCATTTTACCTTTTTCTCACTGTACCTGTCTTAGAATGTTTAAATGTTTGATATTACTCCTGAGGATTCTCACCCTTGCCTCAGTGATAAACAAGTGCATCAGCATTAAAAATGACTTGGAACCCTCAGGTTTGTGGTATAATTCCAGTGTAACGAGAATCCATGCTGGTCAATATAACACTCTGTACTCCACCGTAAGTGTTTGAAAGGGGATTGGTTATCTTAGTTGGTTGGACGGCTGGTTTGTGATGCACAGTGACACCAACAGCGCAGGTTCAATTCCTGTACCGCCTGAGGTCATCCATCTGCCTTCTGAACCTTGCCCTTCGTCTGAGGTGTGGTGACCCTCAGGTTAAACTCAGCACTAGTTGTCTCCCTCACTGATGAGAGAGCAGCTTATGTTGCTCTGGGACTACGGCGATTTTCATTTCATTTTTCATTTCAATTGTTTAGTGGGGGGAAAAATTAACAAGCCTCAAAGTCCAAAAGGCTGTGTTGTAAGTTGATCAGGCTTCTTTAATAATGATTCCTTCTTTAAGTAATACATCTTCCTCGATGCATAGTCCTGCAATTCCTGCTGTTGTGTCATTGTGCATTTGTTCAGCTTATCAGATTTATTTAAGAAGTTAATATTTCCGTTTACGTAGTTCCTATCATGACTTCGTGATGTTGCATTGCACTTTACAACTAATGAAATACTTTTTGAAGTGCAATTGCTGTTACAAGACAGGAAACAATGGCAGCTGATTTTCCCAAAAACAGTAATAAACTAAATTACCAGATGATGTGTTTTAGGTTTGGTTGAGGAATAAATTTTGGCCAGGATACTTGAAAAACGCCTTTGCTCTTCAAATAGTGCCATGGGACCTTGAGAGGACCAACAGGGCCTTGGTTTAAAGCCTCATCCAAAAGACACCACTTCTGACAGTTGAGCACAGCCTCAATACTCCACTGAAGTGTCAGTCTTGATTTTGTGCTCAGCTGCCTGGATAGGACTTAAACCCACAATCTTCTGGTTCCCAGGTGAGAGTGCTCCCTTGCCAATGGTTGACTTTATTAGGAATTGTAGTGTAAGCAGGTGAAAGTTCATCTGAACTTGACCTGAATAACTGCACGTGCAAATATAACTTGGGGTTTTAAACCGAATCAACTAGTTTCATTGTCTGTACTATTGATGACAGGCCATTATATAACTTACTTTCCAATGATGCATCCTTTATATTCATTTATAATTTTATTAGCTTTATTTTGTGTGATTGAATAACCCACAGTAAACCTAATGTTTGGGTTGATTTGTTCGTTTATAGTGGCCGCCATTTAAAGAGCTGTTGATTTCATGTTCAGAGGATTAGATACTCACTGAGATGAATTTTTCCTATGGCGGGCAGGCTGTTCAGGAGTGGGCATGGGGGCACGTGGAGCCTATCGCCACCATTTTACACGGGTGGGCCAATTAAGACATTGTCACATGAGCTGGGACATGTTTGTGAAGTGTGGAAAATTTATTTAATTATTTTATAAAACCTTCAGGAAACCTCATCCTGCCTGTGGATGATGTTTCCTAGAAAACACGAAGGCCACTTGGGTTCTTTGCCTGCCCACCAACCTTAAGGTTGGACGGGCAGCTTTGTTAACAAGCTAAATTACTTTTTTAATGGCCTTAATAGGCTGTTGACAGTTCAGTGGGCTCGCAGCCACCTCCAGCGCACGCCCACTGAACGAAATATCAAAACGATGTCGGGATGCATGCTCGATGTCATTGCGCGTCAGTTTACACATCAACGTGTTGGGCCTGCCCCCACACGGCGATGGCAATATTCTGCCCACTGTCATACCTTCCTGGTTTCCAAGGCTACACTGTGGGATGGCTACATTTGAATGCAGGCTTGAGTTAATATTTCCCCTTCCTCCCCCAATTAGTTGTGCATTTTGGGAACATTGATGAATAGAGGTGAGCTTGCTCGAAATTTGACAGTGGTTCCTCTTCAGAATATACGTTAGCAACCAATTGGCATATCATTAATCTACCTCTTCAGAGGAGTTCAATGTACATAAGAGTAGCTGGCTTTACATGAAGGCAAAATGTTATGTGCAGTAATAATAAACAACAGTGAAAAATTAAATCTTCAAGCATAACATTTTCTTCTAAGTTAAGGTCGCATCATCCCAGGGTGGCAGTCATCTTGGTGTCCAGTTATCCAACTGCTTCATGCATGCAAGGCCAAAAACTTGAATCATGGTAGAGAGTTGAGAATAGTATGTCTGTATATCCGTGAAAATATATTTTTGAGGATATTTAAAAGTATACCTTGAAAGGATAAATTTAGCAATGTCTAAATTGTTTTTTATTTCTTCATCTGAATATGGATAGTAGTTGTACTTCTCCTTTGAATTTAAGCTGGACATAAACATTAATTGAATTTTTCTTGTAAATTTTTAGCATTGAGATGCAAAGTGTTACACTCACATTGGCTTCAAAGCTGGTGATCCGTCTAGTGCTGAAGAAGCAGGAGGTAATGGAAACTAACTACTTGCATAACGATGAATCAATATGCTACCTCTGGGAGAGGCATCTATAGCGTTCTCATATATGGCTCTGTTCTCAACAGAAATCCTTGAATTCCATAACTCAAGATCTCAAACAGTGGGTTCATTTAGTTGCACAGAGTTGTGGAGTAGAGCAGCAGACAGAAATCCGATTGACAGCTGCAAAAGTCCTCATTGATGCTGCCCCATCTTTGCTTGCCAATAAACAACTTTATTTTGGTGAGTAAATACTTCAGGCTAAATAGAAGATGTAGGCAGGAAATGTATTTGCTGCTGCTCTGTGAATCAATGCTTGGATCCAAATACATTTGCATCTGATTTGTTTATATTCTTCCCCCAGAGGTATTTGTAAATACATTGTACAGTAATCTAAGCTTACATTATACATTGCATATTTTTATAATATAATTCATTCTTTGATAGCTTAATATTACTACAACTCATTGACCTAGCACCTCATTCAGTACTGTGCTTTTTCACATTTAATCAAAGCCTGCTTTAAGTGCACTGAGCACCCCACAAAGTTTTGTCTTGCGCATGTTAATTAATCGTATTTGAAGGCCCCACCTTATCTGGTCTGAACAAATATGTCAGTTCATAAAGAGTAGTTCTGATTATCTACATTAATATCAACTCGTGAGTAGATTTCATAGTTTGCTTGTGGAGGTTAGATCTAATCCAAATCTTACCTTGCTGTATTTGGTAGGTAAATATTCTGATCAGAAAGACATATACATATAACTTTGTGGGCTGTAGGATACTTAGATCAGGTAGCTCTGGATGCAGGAGTATAAAAATAAATGTTGCCACCAAGAGTGATTTATTAAGATAACTGTATTTGAACGCAGATTTTTAAAAATTGTAATGAATAATTTATAATCAGCGAATGCAAATGTTGGAGATTAAATTGAATGTGAGCTCACTTAATAGCCTAGTAGCCAAAGGCACTACCAGGTTCAGTACTACACCATACAAACAAGAATCTCTCCATTCAAATTTCACTCTGCTGATTTCAGCAGGGACAGTAAATCAGGTGCTATAATTGATGTTATCATCTAGGAATAGGAGAAATTAGCTCCGTGCCTTGCTCTTAAACAGAAGCCAGTGACTCATGCTGAAGCGTATGTTCTAGAAGTGCAGTGGTACCATGCCGCTTTTCATACTCAGACTAGGAATAAGCATGCAGTATGGTGGACAGGCACATACGCTCAGTATGTGCTGGATGTGTGCCATCCGCCATATTAGTAAAGGTAGAAATAGTGACATCCAGACATGCGGGTTTGGTAGCCTATATGCTGCTAGCCTGCATTTCTAGTTCCTGACCTATGATTGAAAATCCATTTGATAGTGTTCAGGAAAACATGGTCTACATGCCATCCAACTAGCCATCCCTAAAGGTGGATCCCTAAAGGGATGGCCAGAGACACTAAAAGGATCATTTTTTTTTTAAATACTTACCAGCAACTCCTGGTTTCACTGCAGTACTGAAGATCATTACAAGACCAGGCCCCGACCCTCCTCCCCCAACCCCCCAAGCTCTTCCCTATATCAATAACAGTTCATCTTCCACTCCTGATTGCTGTCCCTATCTCACTTGTGGTTTCTCCCCTTCTCCCCTATCCCTCACCTGAACGACGCTCATTTTCCTTTCTCAGTCGTGCCCCCTCGCCCTCTTGCTTGTTTCCCCTAGCCCTTCGCCTGGTGGCCTTATCCTTCTTGATCACTTCTTTCTCCTCCCCTGCCCCACCACCCAATATCCCCATTTCCCAGTCATTTACACACTTGTCACCATTTCAATCCCGATCGCCCCAAGCCTGAGGACCACTGCCTGTAATTTGGCAGCCAAGCATTGAAATCCTCTTCATTGGCAAAATGCCTGGAGGATAGTTAGGCTGATGCAATGTAATTTCTAAGCCTCTGTGTTTGTACATTAGCTGAGAAAAGAATATCTTTTACAGTGAAATGGCCTGTCGACTTTTATTGCTTAATCTCACTAATTAGTTTTGATCACTTGATTGAGGTATTAGAGAGCTGCCGTACAACCCGTCAAAAATTGGCTGGGGACCCAGGAAAGAAAAACATATTGTTATAAATGCAGTCCCTAAAAATTCCCCTTTTAATATTTCTACATTCGCAACAGGATCATTTCAGATACTTTTCACTGTGTAATTATAAACCCCCATTTGCGATGCAGATCTTCTGGATACTTTAACACTGTGGAAATGTATTTTCACCCTTCTACAAGATGAAGAACAAGTGGTGAGGGACAAGGCCACAAACATTATACAGATGATTCCACCTTCTCTGGAGGCTTGTAAAGAAGATGGTATGATGCTTGTTTTTTTCCCCCTATTTCTGAAAGAGAAGCTGATTATGTAACCAAAAGAATTTTTGCACATATAAAAGTATATACATCTATGTTATAATAGTGGCTGATCAAGATTGAAGCACGATGTACATATTTAGGACAGGGAAGATACATCTCTGTTTTGTAAGTGGATAGCTTCAAAAGTACATATATTTTATGAAGAGATCAAATACACAGTACTCCTGTGAGGTCTTTTATGACTCTGCCTCTCAACATAAGGACACAATCATGTTTAATTGAAATTACATACAAAACATAGAAAACATCTGATTGGTAGGATTGAAAACATGTCTAATTCTCTAACTGATAGAATGGAAAGCATATCTGATTGGTAGAATGGAAGATGTCTCTGATAGAATGGAAGGTGTCTCAGGTGGAATGGAAAATGCTTCTGATTGTTTGAATAGAAAATGTCTCTAATTGGTTGAATGGAATGTGCTTCTGGTCGAATGGAAAATGTCTCTGATTGGTCGAATGGAATATGTCTCTGGTCACATGGAAAGTGTCTCTGATTGGCCTACTGCAAAATATCTCTGGTAGAATGAAGGACGTCTCTGCAGCTCATTTTAACTTCAGGAAATAGAGCTGCTATTTATGTACAATCACTACTATGTTAGAGAAGCAAAACCTCCTGCAGGTTAAGGCACTTTTTCTCCTTGCTTTCCCTCCATAGGGTCTTCAGTCTTGCTCTGCTGTAGTCCAACAGAGGGTAACACATGCCCTGGTACTATCATTCTTAATATGTAAATCCAGTTAGTTGATGTGAACTGGCTAGTTGACCAATGAGAGTATAGGTGCCATGCTTGGCTTCCGCATAAACTTTTGCAATAGCCATTGCTAGATAGCAGTAAGAAACAGGCACCCTGGGGATTATTTTCTTTTTGCTTTCCAACTTTAGGTCCTTCGAAATGCCCTGGTTGATTTCCTTGTTGAAACGAGCTAATCAAGCACAGTCTAGGAATGGGGCATTATGAGGATTCAAGGCTTGGCCTAAATAGCCAAGTGGTTATGGTACTGGGTTTGTAACCCCAAGATCAAGAGTTCAAATCTCACAATGGCAAACTATGAAACATGTAACTTCATCTGAAACAGATGGAAACAGGTTTAAAAAGGGCGCTCCAGTGGCGCAATCGGTTAGCGCGCGGTACTTGTAGAGCAGTGCGATTAGCGAGCTATGCTGAGGTTGTGAGTTCAAGCCTCACCTGGAGCTACTACATGTGGAGCCACGTTTGGATCCGAGATTCTTGAATTGAGAGCTTGGCCTAAATGGCCAAGTGGTTATGGTACTGGGTTTGTAACCCTAAGATCAAGAGTTCAAATCTCACAATGGCAAACTATGAAACAATGTAACTTCATCTGAAACAGATGAGGATTCAATACTATATCTGGAAGGCCCTTTATTTGCTAAACCATGAGGTTTCAAACAACATTTTTTTAAAGGCTATACCTGTTTGTGTCATTACACTTTTAGATCTAAATGGTTTTGAATCCCAGCCTAGATAAGTCAATAGAACTTAATCCTCTTTTTGTCCTTAAGTTATTACAAATTTCAGTTTCACCCCACATATAACTAAGAGTTTGAGCATTTATCAAATGTTGGTGCCTACTTGTGACTATCCACTCACTGGGTATTGCATTCTGGTCACGCTACTTAAGTGATTTTCCATCTTCAGTGTTGAATTTAGTTCACCAACAGATAGATACAAGCTGGAAACTATATTTGAATCAGCCTCTGTCTTCCAATGCTGACTTACCAGTTTGATCATTTTCGCCAGTACAACATTTCCTTTCATTGGACATAGGTGTTCAGGTATACTGTAACTGTATGTTCATTCATAACCATGCATATCAATAAAGTAATTAACTGTAGCATTTTGCTTGTATAATGGCTCTAAATTGGATTCTTCCTGTTACCAGTATGAAATGTGAAAGGTGTGTTTAATTTAATAAGCTCGATGTTACAAAGAACTGCAATCTTGTTAGGTTAGTGAAACACTGATATTTTCTAAGTTTGTCAAAGTGTTTACATGGCTTTTCACTTAGAAGTAAAGCTTTAAAAGAAATGAATTCAAGTTTTATCATGTATAATTCATATGTTCTCAATACCATAACAAGTGTTATTAAGAGCAAGGCAATGTTTTTGAGTTGATGAAGGTGTGAATATAGTCTCTTATCCATTCCCCTCCTTCCAATAATTTCCTCCATTCCTTCAGCAAATTAAAAATATTTATTTTAGATGGTAGAAGACTTCATTAGCCCTTGTCAGAAGCTGCTTAGTGCATATATAGTGATAGTTTAACCAACTGGATTTTAAGAAATTGGGTATTTATTTTCTTTTACTAAAGAGCATTAAGTGAAATGCTGCACTGTATTCTTCCTCCTTGTCTGTAATTCACTGTACCTCCTTAATACCTCCTTGTTGCTGACACTCCCTTGTGCAGCAATGAAGAAACAAATGGTACAGTAAGGAAATACGTGGCATTGAGTCAAAACTAATAACTGGTACTCAGACTGAAATTTTAAACATTAAAGAAATAGCCTTGAGTGTACTGTATCCTTACAAAACATTGATATGGAGTGTAACATAACACAATGGCACAGCTATTCTGGGATGTGAGATGCTTGTTTCATGTGACAGTTCATAATGATAATGAAAGACTCTTTTCTAAAAGTTTTCAACAGCACAACTGGGAAGTTGGAGCAGACAATAAAAAATTGGTAGTGTTGTACTTGACTTTATTAAAATGCAGCATGTTGTTCCATGCTTGGAGTTGCAGCAATTGAATAGTGCCATAGCATTGATTTGTATCCACAAATCATCTCACTGAGTGTTCCATATCAGCTTTAATATTCAAGGATGAGTGTTTCATATCATCTTTAATATTCGAGAATGGAATCTGAGAAAGGGATGGAAGGAGACCCACCTTCGTATTGTTTCTATCCCCAAAAATCAACGTTGGCAAAGTCCTGGGATTAGTTGCCAGTGGGCCAGGGCAAATGGCTCGGGAGAAGCCTGAAAGGGGCGAACAAGGAAGTATATCAAGTAACTTTCCTCTGCCTCAAAAAAATATTTTATTGCATTTCCCATTGATAAACTCCAGTCATTGGAGATTGGAATGGTAGGAAATTAAGCAGTTTGTTTTAATTTCATTTTAAGTAGCTAAAATAATTCAGGAGTATCTTGCTATGCTGAATATGACAAGAAATCTAAAGATTATCAGATTATCTGCATTTTCTTGCACCAATCTTCTGTCCATTTCACATTCCATCTCCAATTCATCATTTCCCCTCTCCCCTTCTGAATCATATTGCATGCAATAGCTGATAGATAATTTCCAACAGTGAAATAAAAACTACCTGAAACTATCACAGATCCTCTGCTAAGTAAGAATCTGTATATAATTGAATGCAGGTCATCAGCATAGCCATCGTGGAGCTGGTGATTTGAAAAATTATGTTAAAATCGTGATTGCAGTAAACTTAGAGATTTGGAACATTTTTTCAAATAACAGAAAATGTTGACATATGTTGTCTCTTCCTTAAATAATTATTTACAATGGTTTTAGTTATGATTTAACATTGTAAAGTTTGTTGTAAAAATATTATAGCTGTTTTACAGGTTATGCCACAGTGTGGTTAGTACACACGTTGCAGTCTTGCCAACAGTTGTGATTCTATTAAGATGAATTGTACTATTATATTAGAACATGCATCTCATACAAACATATGACCATACGAACATACAAACTAGGAGCAGGAAGAGGCCACTCAGCCATAAGACCATGAGACATAGGAGCAGAAATTAGGCCATTCGGCCCATCGAGTCTGCTCCGCCATTCAATCATGGCTGATACGTTTTTCAACCCCATTCTCCCGCCTTCTCCCCGTAACCTTTGATCCCCTTACCAATCAAGAACCTATCTATCTCGGTCTTAAATACACTCAGTGACCTGGCCTCCACAGCCTTCTGTGGCAATGAATTCCTTAGATTCACCACTGTCTGGCTAAAGAAGTTTCTCCTCATCTCTGTTCAAAAAGGTCTTCTCTTTACTCTGAGGCTGTGCCCTCGGGTCATAGTCTCTCCCACTAATGGAAACATCTTCTCCACATCCACTTTATCCAGGCCTTTCAGTATTCTGTTAGTTGCAATCAGATCCCCCCCCCCACTCAGCCTTCTAAACTCCATCGAATATAGACCCAGAGTCCTCAAACGTTCCTCATATGTTAAGCCTTTCATTCCTGGCATTGTTCTCGTGAACCTCCTCTGGACCCTCTCCAGGGCCAGAACATCCTTCCTGAGGTACACAGCCCAAAATTGCTCACAATATTCTAAATGTGGTCTGACCAGAGCCTTACAAAACCTCAGCAGCACATCTCTGCTTTTATATTCTAGTTCTCTCGAAATAAATGCCAACATTGCATTTGCCTTCCTTACTACCGACTCAACCTGCAAGTTAACCTTAAGAGAATCCTGGACTAGGACTCCCAAGTCCCTTTGCACTCCAGATTTCTGAATTCTCTCCCCATTTAGAAAATAGTCTATGCCTCTATTCTTCCTACCAAAGTGCATGACCTCACATTCCCCACACTGTATTCCATCTGTCACTTCTTTGCCCATTCTTTTAACCTGTCCAAATCCTTCTGCAGCCTCCCCGCCTCCTCAATACCCTCCACCTATCTTTGTATCATCTTCAAACTTAGCCAGGATGCCCTCAGTTCCTTCATCTAGATCATTAATGTATAAAGTGAAAAGTTGTTGTCCCAACACTGACCCCTGCAGAACTCCACTAGTCACCGGCCGTCATCCTGAGAAGAACCCCCTTATCCCCACTCTCTGCCTCTTGCCAGACAGCCAATCTTCTATCCATGCTAGTACCTTGCCTCTAACACCATGGGCTGTTATCTTACTGAGCAGCCTCCTGTGCGGCACCTTGTCAAAGGGCCTTCTGGTAGTCCATGTAGATAACATCCATTGGCTGTCTTTGTCTAACCTACTCGTTTACCTCCTCAAAGAATTCTAACATTTGTTAGGCATGACCTCCCTTTGATGAAACCATGCTGACTTTGCCCAATTTTACCATGCACTTCCAAGTATTCTGAAATCTCATCCTTAATAATGGACTCTAAAATCTTACCAACGACCGAGATCAGGCTAATCGGCCTATAATTTCCTGTCTTTTGCCTCAGCCCTTAAAGCCTGCTCCGTCATTCAATAAGATCGTGGCTGATCTGATTGTAACCTCCCGCCTACCTCCAATAACCTTTCACCTCCTTGTTAATCAAGAATCTATCTAGCTCTGACTTTAAAACATTCAGAAACCCTGCTTCCACTGCCTTTTGAGGAAGACAGTTCTAAAGACTCACGACCCTCAGAGAAAAAAATTCTCCTCATCTCTGCCTTAAATGACTGACCCCTTATTTTTAAACTGTGACCCCTAATTCTAGATTCTCCCATAAGGAGTTGGCATAGTGGTATTGTCACTGGACTAGTACTTCACAGACCCAGGGTAATGCTCTGGGGACCAGGGTTTGAATCCCATCACTGCAGATGGTGAAATTTGAATTCTATAAAAATGTGGAATTAACAGTCTGATAATGACCATGATACCATTGCCAGTTGTAGTTAAAAACTCATCTGGTTCACTAATGTCCTTTAGGGAAGGAAATCTGCTGTCCTTACCTGGTTTGGCCCCAATGTGACCCCAGACCCACAACAATGTGGTTGACTCTTAAATTCCCTCTGAACAAGGGCAATTAGGAATGGGCAATAAATGCTGGCCTAGTCAGTGATGCCCACATCCCATGAACAAATGAAAAAAGAGCAAACATCCTCTCCACATCCAATTTTGTCAAGATCCCTCAGGGTCTTAAAGGTTTCAATTAAGTAACCCCTTACTCTTCTAAACTCCAGTGGATGTTAGCCTAACCTGTCCAACCTTTCCTCATAAGACAACCCGCTGTTTTCTGGCACTAGCCTATTAAACCTTCTCTGAACTAATTCTAACGCATTTACATCTTTTCTTAAATAAGGAGAGCAATACTGTACACAGTACTCCAAATGTGGTCTCACCAGTGCCTTGTACAACTGAAGCATAACCTCCCTATTTTTGTATTCAATTTCCCTCAAAATAAATGATAACATTCTGTTAGCTTTCCTAATTACTTGTGAAAAGGAGCAAGCAAACACCTTTTTGTTTCTCCTTTTTATTCATTAAAAAAAATTGTATGAAATCAATAAATCAGTAATAAGTTCAGGTTTGGCATCCCACCACTGAGTTTGTACCCTTGTTTCCCTCATGAGAACTAGGGTAATGAAGGGATTAGACTGGATCTATGATGCCTATATGTAGTCCATGTGTAAGTCACAGAGCCATTAATTTTCCTGTGCTAGTTTCTGATTCCGTGATTGCCTGAGAAACCTAAAGAATGTATTTCAGAATGTCTGCCTTATGCTTTGCAAACAAAAGCACACATATAAAGGGTGACCTTTTCCAAGTATCTTTAAAGCTTTTTGACTGCTACTTTGAAGTTCATATTGAATATTCATCTTTACAGGAAGTCTAATGCATAGCTTGGACAGAAGACTAGATATAGGTTTACAGTTTGTATCATTGCACATGCAGTAGGAAGTAACTAATTGAGAAGAGTTGCTTTAATTTCTGCAGCAAAGTTTCCTTTGTTAAATCAATATGTTGCACCTTCCAAACATTTACTGCTTTTTTTTAATGTCCAGCCTATAAAATTCAAAATTTCATAGGTTGTTGCTGTGTTCTGTAAATAAAAAACAGCTTGCAGAAGATTTGGCAGACCTCTTTAGGATTTGTTTTGCCACCCTGAAATGGAGTACACATTTAATAATTCAAATGTGTGTTTTTTATGAATCATAAGACTTGATGTGGTTGAACATTTTGCTGTTGGGCTGAAGCCTATGGATTTGGCTTTGGAGTCATAAATCAGGGCTTCAGACTGTAACCACTGTCACTTCCTGGCAGTTGGAAAAGTATTTGCATAAATACAAGAACAGAGCATTTATCAAAAATGCAGAGAGGAGACAAAGCTCTAGTCTTGAAAATCTTCCCAGGGATAATTGAGATAATATAAAGAAGTCACAGTAGGAGTGGAGGGAATTGGCAAGCATGTCATAATAACATGAACATAGAAAATTAGCAAAGGCTGGCCAACAGCTGTCACCTCAAAAGCAGTCCTGAATATAGACTTTATAACAGGTGGAGAGAGGTAATTGGTATGAAAGAGCAAAGGGGCAAGGCCTTTCATGACTTAAGCTGATCATATACCAAGCATTTGTATATTAACCTAGGCAACAACAAAAAAAATGAAAATGCAGTGAACTAGATTTTGTCACAGAGATGACTTTAAAAATTAGTGAAAGCTTTTTTGAGTGTTGAAGGTATAAGATTCACTTAATAATACTCACTCTCATGCACACAGTCTCCATAGCTCTCTGTTTTGTATTTTCCAGAACTATGAACTCTACTATATTTCTGCCGTCAAGCAGAAATTTGCTCCTTCACTAATTACTAATACTTAGAATTTGAAAAAAGAAGTAGGGACACTTGCATTTAAAACTCGATGAGTTGAATCCCAGCGGAACGGCCGTCAACTTTGTGATAAGCAGAGTTCGTAACAGCCGAGGAGGCCCCATTCCCATATCAATGCACCTCAATGTGACCCAATATGCTTACAAATGCAATCTATGTCAAAAACAAGAGATTCAAATGCTGAATGAAAACACAATAAAGTGTGTTAAAAGTCTTTATTCAATTTGTTCACAGCCTGCAATGACCTGACCTTGCAAAAGGCCAGGGCCTTGCATTGAAAAAGGCCAGGAGTTAGCTCTGGCTGATCTTCTACCTCAATGCCATTTTCCTGCACCATCCCCATATCTTCAATATACTCAACTTCTTTCATTAGGAATGTATCCCAGGATATATTTTTAATTTGTGGAATTAAATATTTAATAATATCCGCCTCTGCTAACCCAACCAGCAATCCATTCTACATTACCAAACAGATGAGTACTAAATCTGGTTTCCATAGCAACCGCGGGCAGGTGGAGGATTACTTGGATTGAGTAATGGTATGCTGATTTATCTATCTTACCTATTTGAAATAAGCATTTTTTATTTAGCTTCAAGAGCGTTAAGGGTGAATCAATATAATTGAAACATTGAAGTCATACCAAAGTGTTACGGGTAAGTCATTTCCTTTGTTAAATCAATGTGTTGCACCTTCCAAACATTTACTGCTTTTTAAAAAATTTTCAAACACCTGAAGCTAGATTGAACGTTGAACTGGTTGTGTAGAAGTTGACTGGTTTAAAATGATTAAGTAATATCAAGAGTAATGTCTTTAATATAGGTTCTTATTTATTCTTTCACCAGGTGTGGGCGTTACTGGCTAGGCCAGCATTTATTGCCCATCCCTGATTGCTCTTGAAAAGGTGGTGGTGAGCCACCTCCTTGAACCGCTGCAGGTCGTGTGATATAGGTACACCTGCAGTGCTGCTAGGAAAGAATTTCCAGCATTTTGACGCAGCGACGATAAAGGAATGGCAATATAGTTCCAAGTCAGGATAGTGTTTGGTTTGGAGGGAGACTTGCAGATGGTGGTGTTCCTATGCTTCTGCTGCCCTTGTCCTTCAATGTGGTAGAGGTTGTGTGTTTGGAAGGTGCTGTCAAAGGACCTACTGAGTTGCCGCAGTGTATCTTGTAGATGATACACAATGCTGCCACTGTGCGTCGTTGGGGGAGGGAGTGAATGTTTGTGGATGGGATGCCAATCAAACGGGCTGCTTTGTCCTGGGTGATGATAAGCTTCTTAAATGATGTTGGAGCTGCACTCATCCAGGCAAGTGGAGATTTTTCCATTACACTCCTGACTTGAACCTTGTGGATGGTGGACAGGCTTTGGGTAGTCAGGAAGTGAGTTTATCTCTAGAATTCCCAGCCCCTGACCAGTTTATCTCTAGAATTCCCAGCCCCTGACCTGCTCTTGTAGCCACAGTGTATTTATATGCCTAGGCCAGTTCAGTTTCTGGTCAATGGTAGCCCCCAAGATGTTGATTGTGGGGATTCAGTGATGGTAAAGCCATTGCATGCCAAGTGGAGATGGTTAGATTCTCTCTTGTTGGAGATGGTTATTGCCTGGCACTTGTGTGGCATGACTGTTACTTGCCACTTATCAGCCCAAGCCTGAATGTTGCCTGGGTCTTGCTGCATATGGACATGGACTGTTTCAGTGTCTGAGGAGTCGCGAATGGTGCTGAACATTGTGCAATCATCAGCGAACTTCTGACCTTATGATGAAATGAAGGTCATTAATGAAGCAGCTGAAGAAGATTAGTCCTAGGACACTACCCTGAGGAACTCCATCAGTGATGTCCCAGCACTGTCATGATTGACCTCCAAAAACCACAACCGTCTTCCTTTGTGCGAGATATGATTCCAACCAGTGGAGAGTTCTCCCCCTGATTCCCATTGACTCCAGTTTTCTTATGGCTCCTTGATGCCACACTAGGTCAAATGCTACCTTAGTGTCAAGGGCAGTTACTCTCATCTCATCTCTTGAGTTCAGCTCTTTTGTCCACATCTGGACCAAGACTATAATGAGGTCAGGAGCTGTGTGGCCCTGGTGGAACCCAAGCTGAGTGCCATTGAGCAAGTCATTGATGAATAATTGCCACTTGATGACATTGTCGATGTCCCCTTCCATCACTTTGCTGATGATTGAGAGTAAACTGATGGGGCAGTAATTGGCCGGGTGGATTTGTCCTGTATTTTGTGGATAAGGTGATTGTTGATGAGAATCCTCTCCCTAGCTACTGCACAATAACAAAACCACCAAGCACATAAACAAACTAGAAACGGCTTTTAAAGTTACAGAACATAACTGAATGCTGCACCTCATCCACAAACAGATCAAAAGTCTGAATCATGCATCACAGTTATAGTTTGTGAAATCCTAAATATGGAAATCTCATTATCATTTTTAACATAATTAAGAGCCATCACCATTCCCTAATTTAATCAAAACTATGACAATCTCTCTCAGTGCAATAACAGAAATGCTCAAATAATCTATTAAAGTTTTTGCGTGTGAGGACATCTGCCTTTGTCTCAGAAAATTATCTGTCACCATCTTGAAGAAAAGGATGTGCTTTTAAAAGTTGCACATTATCATTTTCTTTGTTTTTGTAACATCTTTAGAGCTGTACACTACAAACCCACTTAAACTCTCAAAAGCTATCAGCTTATCCTTAAAGCTTTCCTCTAATCAATTTGTGTGTAGCCAGGAGTGGAAGAACATAACATTTTACTGGTTCTAGTATTCTCTGTTGTCACCCTTCAACCAATCTGTGTGGTTCGTTATGTCATCCTGTCCTGCCTTCCAGCCGATTCAAGTAGCTCTGCCTTCCAGTATGGTTCTACAAGCTGCAGCCCTGCCCTCCAACTAATCTTATTGGTTGATGCTGACAGCCTTCAGTCCTAAGAAAAATCATCTGTGAAACACATACAAACTGACAAGTGGGTTGAAATGCTGATGTCAATTCAAAGTACTGACAATTGGTATGTATTTAAAATGCATGGAGACCCACTCAATCAAATCCTTAACGAGTTCAACCAGCGAAGCTTCACAAAGGAGCATGTAGGTGACAGAATGTTGGGATATGCAGTGATGTTGGGGGGAAGCCAATGTAGCAATTGAATGAAGTAATGCAACAATAATCTGAGAATGGCACATTGCTCACTGAATGCCTACCATGATACTAGCATTGGTCTAAAATCCAGTAATTCCGTAAAAAGTGCGGGTCTAATTGCCTTTATTGGCAATTACAAGGCAAAATTGCTTGAGACAAAGTACTTAAAATCTTAATTCTTTGCAGCAGTCAGTTGCATGTCAACATGAAACATTGGGGAGGGTGCAATTAAGGACAATTTAATTGATACCTGAGATTTTGAGGTTTTGAAGTTGCAAATGTTTATTCTAGAAAGAAGGCGGCTCATGGATGATCGTACCAATAGGAGTTAAGCTATCCTTTGGGCTCGCTCTGCCATTGAATTAAATTATGGCTGATCTGTATCTCAACCCCATAACCTAACAAAAATCTATCAGTCTCGTTCTTGAAAGTTTCAATTGACTGAACATCCTCAGCCTTTTGAGGGAGAGTTCTAGTTTTTACTGCTCTTTTTTTTAATACAAGTTCTTCTTGATTTCAATCCCAAGTGACGTGATTCTAATTTTTAAAAACTTGGGCTAGGTTTTCCTCTTTGAGATGGGAATCGGGACTCAGGCCATTTCCCATCACGACCCTGCCTTCTGTGTGGTTATGCCGGCCCATTATACTTCCCCTCAATCGGAAGCAAGTTGGAGCTGGGGCTACCACCTCCCGAGGCAGGACAGAGGCGCGAAAGGAAGTGGACGGATGCTGAGGTGGCCAGGTTAGAAGGTCCACTTTTGTTGGCTGGGACATCGGCCCAGTTCTATAGATGAGTGTGACGCCCCCTAACCATCACACTCCTTCTCACCTCTCACCCCCCCGCCCCCTCACTCCCCATGCTCCCCTCACCCCATATGGCCCTGATGGCTCTCCATGGTCCTCCATATCATCCAATGCCCTCTCTCACCGATACATCCCCCATCTCCACTCACTCATCCCCATACCCCTTCACCCCTCCCCATGCCATTCATTCAGTATATAGAGAAATAATGAGCCCTATAATAACAATGGGAAGTCTTTGAGATGCTTTTGAAACTGTCAAGATAAGCAGACACTCATTGAAAGGCCATTTCAAAAATATAATTTTCTTAAGTGGTCATAAAACTCAAGATGCATAAACTGACAGGCTCCTTAACAGCTGTATCAACAACCTTTGCTCAGCTGAATCCATTAGTAGGGTTTGGAGCTCAGCCAAGCTTGCAAAATGAGATTCTATTGAATAACTGTATCCAACGATCCCTGCTGAACTGAATCCATTAGTGCATATGGTACTCAGCCAAGCACTCACAATGGGATTCCATTCCACAGCTGTGTAAACAAAGCCTCCAGAGTTGAATACATTAAAATTTTTGAAGCCATTGAAAGACCTCAGCCATCCATTTAAGTTTAAAAGTAGGGGAACAGGTGTCTGAGCTGTAATTCCATTAACAGATTAAATTATAGGGGATAACTGACACAGTCAAATTTGATGCCAATACTATTTGATGAAGAACAGCAATTTATGCATTGGATAAAGTACTCTAATGCATCAGAACACTTTTCCACTTTCACAGTGCTAGTCAATTTAATGGTCACTTACCTTTTAAGCCCTATCATTAATCACTGTTTTAACAACATATTTAGTTTATCATATATCATTACATTATGACAATGTTATGTTGTCAACACCTTTTGAACTTACTTGCCAAAAGGTTCCAGAGACTAGACTAAGATTCTCCGATGGTTCATGACACCTCTAAGTTGTGGTGAACCACATCACCTTCAGAAGCCGGCCTGACTCCATGGAAATTGTGAGGGTTCTAAAATGCCTACCCCTGCAATGGAGATAGCAAGGTTGGGAGTACTGTGTGCGGGTTCACAATATTCCCCCTTTCCCAAGCTGATCAAAATAGCCAACAGTGAGGATGGGGGCAGGATCTCCATATGCTTCCGTTTCCATCCACCCAACGTGAATTTGCCCCATGTCAGTTCAGGAAAATCCGACCCCTTGTTCTTGATTTCCTCCACCATAGGCAAAAGTTTCTCCTATATATCTTGTAATATCCTTTTAACATTTTAAGCATCTCGATCATATCACCCTTTGATCTCCTGCACTTTAGTCAATACAAGCCAAGTCTATGCAACTTATCCTCAATTTAAACCTCTAAACCCCAATATCCTTCTGGTGAGTCTGAACTGCACACCCTCTAAGGTCAATATACCTTTCCTGAGGTGCAGTGCCCAAAACCGAAAGTATTCCAGGTGGGATCTTTCCAAGGATGTAATCAACTGAAGTATAATTCTCTCCTTTTTATCCCAGGCCCCTTGAGATAAAGAACAACATTCCATTAGCCTTAGCCAATCACTGGGACCAGCCAAAAAAAGTCCTGTTCAACCTTTTGTTTCTGTAAGTCCCAAATTAGTCTATTACATTGATTTTCTTTTTGACTGTACATTCTTATGAAATATTCTCTTCTAAGTCTTTTAGCCAGGAAGCATCTATCTTGGAATTGTGCGGTTGGCTACAAATGTAGCTATATTTTACACATTGTATTTCTAACCATGAACGACAAAGCCTCAATCTCACAGGCAAGTGTGGCAAAAAAGCAATATAGTGGATAATTTGTGCTGTGGTGTGATCATTTAGACACAATACAACTACATTGACAGAAGCTGAGAAAATTGACAAGTGGGTCATGTTGTGGGTAACATGTTTCACCTGGCACTACAGGGCTATAGTAACATTGCAAGTATAAAGTTGTCCTTGAAAGGTAAAAGAAATGAAAATGAAGACTTGAAGCTTAGATAATTCACGAGAATTTTTTTTTGTTTGTTTTTAGTTTTTCAATTGATCTTCCCATAACCAATTTGGAGAACTGGATTGAAGGCTTTTTTATTGCAAAATTCTATAAGCAAAGGAAAATAAGAACTATCTCTCTCTGTAGATTACTGATTCAAGCTGAATTTGATACCCCTAGTTCCAATTTCTGTTGTCTTTCTCCCCTCCCCTTGCCCCTGGAAGAAAATGTTAAATAATCCTAAATAATATCACACTACACATCCAATTGTGTGCAGTGGAAACCAACATAAAACCAGGGAGAATTCAAATTGTACTGAACTCTTGAGTTTGATTCAAATCATTATATAATTGTAAGTGGTTTAAAGCCTGCAGTATGAGGTGAGCATTTTTACTGAGTAGTAATCTCGGCATAAATAAATTTGCACCATTTGCATAGTGTATTATAATATACAACAGCTGCAATTTGATACAAAAACAAACTAGCTGCTGTGTAAATTAGACATGCTGAACTTAAAATGAACTAATGAAAGCTGTAGTTCTAAATATGTTATTGCAGCCTTCAAGCATTTTTATATGTTTACATGTTTGCAAATCTAGCTAAAAACGCTCATATTCTCTGCAGATTTATCACAAGGGATGTGATCCACCAGACTTAGTACATTGGTGACAGTCTGCCCTTTTTGTGAATCATTTCTGCGCACATTTATCACACAGTACATCACCCATTAAAGCTAATAAATATCTCCTTTCTGTGAATCACTTTTATGTGCATCTATCACAGAATCCATAATCCACAAAGACTATCTCATTAGTGAAGGCCTGCCCTTTATATAACTCTTTCGAGTACAAACCCGTTTCCATCTGTTTCAGATGAAGTTACATTGTTTCATAGTTGGCCATTGTGAGATTTGAACTCTTGATCTTGGGGTTACAAACCTAGTACCATAACCACTTGGCTATTCCAATGGTTTCTATATTGCTTCACATTTGCTTCTCTGTTTTTTGGTTCTAAAATCAAATTCCTCACCTTCACCATAATGTGCAGGAAGCTTATGGACTTCATTGTCATTAAAATTGAATCTACCAGTTCAGCTGCCTCTGCTGTTTTCTCACCTCTCTCCATGCCCAATAAAGAAAACACCCCCTAGTTTCCTCCATCTTAGCTCTGAACACATTCATGTAAGCTCTTTCCCATCTCCCCTATGTCTTTATCAAGCTCAGCTCATCCATGAGATTTGCCTCCAGCTCAATTGACCTAATTTCCACTGAATCTTAAGAAGTATGTAATGGTTAAATGAGTTGAAACTTTAATCTTTATATAATGAATATATGATATGACTTTGGCACTTTCCTTGGTCCCGATTTTTTTAAATTCTGATTTATGCCAATTTTTATATTCTGTTGTATGCTAATGAGATTGGCAAGAAATTTGAGTGTAGCTTAAAATCAGATTGAGCATAATTTGGTGAAAACTCAGGGTTTTGCCCCTGTAGGAAATCAAGGGCTTGGTGTTTAAATCTTTTAATCGCCTCATTGCTCTTTATCTGTACTTCAGTGAAAGATTTTGGGCAATTTTCTAGCCTTAAAGGCGCTGTATAAATGCAAGTTGTTGTAAGTAACTTATTTTTTGCATTGTTAATTCTTGGCATTTTCCATGACTTGTCTTTGAGATTATCTTGTTTCTTCTGCAGGCATAAATATTATTCCAACAATACAGTACTAAAATAAAGAAATCATCAGGGAGTATATACTCTCTATTTTTTCTGTTAATCCTATGTTATGAGAACAGTATGTACTCTTCACTGTGATGGACATGTAAAGAACTTTGACTTTCTTTTGATTATTTTGTTCGGAAAGTGTTGACTGTCTACGGGTACAAATGCAAAAATAATAGCCCATAACGTCTGAGCTCCGAAGTGTCGTACCTCAGAGTACCCCAAAGATGTGATAGGTGACTCTACCCCCGCGTCCCCACAACCTCTCCCCTGATGTTCCCCATGTAAGGATTGCATGGCAACTGTTCAGGAAGTTCCGATTTCATTTGGGCGATTGCCCTGCAATGGAAAACATTCGAAACTACGATATAAATTGCAAATTTTGGATGGTTCTGACAGTCTTACAGTAGGTTACCCAGAAAAAGTTAAATTAAAACTGCTTCTAACTTCTGGGTCAGTGTAGTACAGACCAACCCTGACACGTGCCCCCCCCCCCCCACCATGGAACGTTTCCAACCCACCCCACCACCCCACATCTCCCTGACCACGGGACCCCCTGACTGTCCTCCCAACCCCCAGCTACCACCACCCTCCCCCCTACCCCCCCGCCCCCGAACACCACAGGATCCCCTCAACTACCACCCCAACCCTCCATGGGCCCACCTGAAATACGCCCCTCGACCTGCCAAGGGACCTCCCCAGCTAACCCCCCTACCAAATTAAACCCCAACTACATTCCCCAACTACCCCCAATGACTACTCCCCAACCCCAGACTACCACTCCCTTCCCCTGACTACCCCCTCCAACACCTCCACTGACCACCAGACCCCTCCCCCCACTGACCACCAAGAGACTGCCTCTCCACAGAACATTCAGGCCTATCTCTCAATTTTCCTGTGTAATAGCTCTGTCATTACATAACATCCACATATATGCACCACTTCCCTGTATGAGTCACCCGACAGGAATCAAGAAGGAAAACCTGGGCTTGGTGCCTCAATTCACAGCCTCATAGTGAGTTTCTAACAGTCTGAACTTGGTGTCATTTGGAGCCAAATAAAACATCCCTGAGGAAGAGAGGGAATATTGCAAGGTGAAACACCCCAGGCTGCTCTCAGAAGCAATCTTGGCAGGGCTGGTAGTTCTCTGTCTGCCGTCACTGAGTCAGTTAATTGGAAAACAACTATGCAAAGCAAATAAAACTTTTTTTTAAAGATGTTTATATTACAATCCCAGGTGCGGTCCTCTAAACTATTTTCCTGCCCTGTGGTATACCTATCCAATACTGTTGAGACTGGAATTTAAACTCCATCCTCTTATTCAGGAATCCACTGCTTTAGCATTATAGGGCAGAATTTTCCCATCTCCCCTGCAGCAGGTTTCGTGGCGGGTGGGAGCGAAGGATCCAGCGGTAGGCAAAAAAAGTTGGAAATCCGCCGGCATAAAAACAGCTTGCAATTCTCCCAATGTTGGGTTTATGACAGGTTGGTTATCCCGCCAACTAGTTGCATTCATTAACATGTTATGAGTGCTCATTAAAACAGCTGCTCGCCAGAATCTTGCGACACCTTTCCATCTTGGAAGCGGGAAATCACTTCGGCCTTAAACCGATTTGAAAAGGGGTGGTGTACACAATTTGGACTTCAGTTCGCTGGTAACTAAGGTGAGTGGGACATACATAGCCTACCTGCCATAGGGCTGTGCTGGTCTTGGTGTGATGAATGCCACACGGCTGAGGCTGTAGGGTTGGTCTGCTCCTGCTCTATGTCTACATTATCCTAAAGAACACCATTGTGCTGTGTTACTCAAACAGGCCTCCATTTTCAGAAACCAGCACTTCAACTGGGGGCAGACTGTGAGGCGTGGGTGGGATTGATGAACACAAAGGGGGTAACGGGGAGGGAAGGCTGTGGAATGGCAGTGAGGGGGAAGGGCGAACACGAGTGGGCCTTTCTGGGGTCACCTTCTAACCTCCTGTTAGCACAGGAGTGAACAGGAGTCTGCTTAGAAAGAAAGGAGGAAGACCTCCTTGCAATGAAAGCCAATGGCCTCATTGGCACTATTAAAGGGCTACTCAGAACTCAATCGCTGCATCTCAAGAATAACACACAGGAATGTAGAATTTGGGAATGCAGGCAACGGTGAAGGGAGCATAGCTTTATCATTTTATGGCATTCCATCAATGAAGGCCTGTCACATGTTCACCAGGTCTGACACTCGTAACAGGGCATCCATTCATTGATCAATCAGTTGCTCGTGATCATTAATATGCCACATCAGAGATTGGAGCGCCGAGCTAGGTTGGGTCACTCATCTCAATTAACCTTCAGCATTCCACACAGGTCTCAAGATGTTCCATATTTGTGATGCCATTTTGGTCACCTCGATGTGTGTGCTAGTGTCTCAGGAATAAGGCAGCATCAGCCACCATGCAAGCAGGGCAGGAAAAACTTTGGGCCCTTACAGTTTCCAAAAGTGTCATCTTCTGAGCTTCAGTTTCTTGCCTCTTGAATCATTAATGTCTTCAAAGTTTCCTTTCAGAGAGAAAGAAAAAGCAGATATGGACCCTGGGCTCAATGCTGCCTTTGTCAGGGTCCTAATGCAATGGAGGAGGCGAAGGAGGGAGAGGCAACTTTGCGCGCAGCTCCAGCAGGAGGTACATGGTCAAGCAGAGCCAGAGCATGAACTGGAGGGTCAGGAGGAGAGACCCAGACAACGGGGGCCCCTCGCCAGACCTGGGGTTTATCGTAGAAGAGTCTCCTAGTTACAAATGAATGAGAGGCAATGCCACGCACTTCTGCGCTTGTCCTGAGCTCTGGTACATCACATAAGCCACATTCTTCATGAAGACCTGAAGCGTGGAGTTGGCGGGTATCCCTTGTCAGTGGCTTTGAAGGTGACCACAGCGCTGAATTTATTCGCCTATGGTTCTTTCCAAGGATCAACAGGGGACCTGTGTGGCATCTCTCAGTCCGCAACATATCGATGCATAAAGGAGTTCACAGATGCCCTTTACAGGAAGGCCCATCATTATGTCAGGTTTGCTTTGGACGAAGATAGGCTGCAAGATTCACTGGCTTTGCTGCCATCTAATGATGCAAATACTGCTGCGACTGAGATGTGGACATGCCTAGGGATCTCCTCCTCCCATGCATGTCTTTTCTTCTGCCACTACCACTGAGGAGACACAAGTGCTCCTAGAATATCAATGCTGATGAGCTGCCCTCACTCAGTGGTGTTCTTTGAGGAAGAAGGGTTAGAAATGCTTACATCACGCATTTCCAATAAAGACTTAAATACATCTCCCTGACATCACACAAGGGTGCAGAGACTAGTTCAGCTGAAGTTGACATCACGGGAATGTGAATCTCACAGTGGGACTTCTATCACTAAGTGGGAGGAAGGCTAAACCTGAAAATAAGAGGATTCCAAAGTACAAATTCACAACACCTTCAGTTGCCAAAAACGTTCACATAACCATCAAATGTATTCACAAAAGTGCAATTTATTTATATGTCTAGCACACCTGTGACCTAAAAGTGACATCAATTTTTCTCACATTTCCTGATTCTGCCACTACCCCTGGGTGCAGCCCTGACATCCGCAGCAAAGGTGGTGGCAGCCTGCTGACTGCTATGTCCTGATGTCTGTGATGACCTTGGCAGATTGGCTACCTAAGAAGCTGGAGTGGATGGGGGTTTTTTTATTCATTCATGGGATGTGGGCTTCGCTCGCAGGGCCAGCATTTATTGCTCATACCTAGTTACCCTTGAGAAGGTGGTGGTGAGCTGCCTTCTTGAATCGCTGCAGTCCATGTGGTGTAGGTACACCCACAGTGCTGTTAGGGAGGGAGTTCCAGGATTTTGACACGACGACAGTGAAGGAATGGCAATATATTTCCAAGTCAGGATGGTGAGTGTCTTAGAGGGGAACTTCCAGATGGTGGTGTTCCCATGTATCTGCTGCCCTTGTCCTTCTAAATGGCAGTGGTTGTGGGTTTGGAAGGTATTGTCGAAGGGGCTTTGATGAATTTCTACAGTGCACCTTGTTGATGGTACACACTGCTGCTACTGTGCATCGGTAGTGGAGGGAGTGAATGTTTGTGGATGTGGTGCCAATCAAGCAGGCTGCTTTGTCCTTGACTATTTCAAGCTTTTTGAGTGTTGCGGGAGCTGCACTCATCCAGGCAAGTGGGGAGTATTCCATCACACTCCTGACTTGTGCCTTATAGATGGTGGACAGGCTTTGGGGAATCAGGAGGTGAGTTACTTGTTGCAGATTCCTAACCTCTGACCTGCTCTTGTAGCCACAGTATTTATATGGCTAGTCCAGTTCAGTTTCTGCTCAATGGTAACCCCTAGGATGTTGATAGTGGGGGATTCAGTGATGGTAATGTCATTGAATGTCAAGGGACAATGGTTAGATTCTCTCTTGTTGGAGATGGTCACTGCCTGACACTTAAGTGGTGCGAATGTTACTTGCCGCTTGTCAGCCCAAGCCTGGATATTGTTCAGCTCTTGCTGCATTTGGACAAGGACTGCTTCAGTGTCTGAGGATTCGTGAATGCTGCTGAACATTGCACAATCTTCAGCGAACACCCCCACTTCTGACTTATGATGGAAGGGAGGTCATTGATGAAGCAGCTGAAGATGGTTGGGTCGAGGACACTACCCTGGGGAATTCCAACAGTGATGTCCTGGAGCTGAGATGAGTGACCTCCAACAACCACAACCATCTTCCTTGTGCTTGGTATGACTCCAGCCAGTGGAGAGTTTTACCCCTGATTCTCATTGACTCCAATTTTGATAAGGCTCCTTGATGCCACACTTGGACAGATGCAGCCTTGATGTCAAGGGCAGTCATTCCCTGGAGTTCAGCTCTTTTGTCCACGTTTGAACCAAGGCTGTAATTAGGTCAGGAGCTGAGTGGCCCTGGCAGAGCTTAAACTGGGTGTTAGTGAGCAGGTTATTGCTAAGCAAATGCCACTTGTTGATGACTCCTTCCATTACTTTACTGATGATGGAGAGTAGGCTGATGGGGTGGTAACTGGCCAGGTTAGGTTTGTCCTGCTTTTTGTGTACAGGACAGACCTGGGCAGTTTTCCATATAGCCGGGTAGATGCCAGTGTTGTAGCTGTACTGGAAGAGTTTAGCTAGAGGCATGGCAAATTCTGGAGCACAGGTCTTCAGTACTACTGCCGAGTATTACCAGGGCCCATAGCCTTTGCAGTGTCCAGTGCCGTCAGCTGTTTCTTGATATCACCTAGAGTGAACCGAATTGGCTGAAGGCTGGCATCTGTGATGTTGGGGACCTCTGGAGGAGGCTGAGATGGATCAGCCACTCAGCACTTCTAGCTGAAGATTGTAGCAAATGCTTCAACCTTATCTGTTGCACTGATGTGCTGGACTCCTCCATTATTGAGGATGAGAATATTTGTGGAGCCTCCTCCTCCAGTGAGTTGTTTAATTGTCCACCACCATTCATGACTAGATGTGGCAGAGCTGCAGAGCTTAGATCTGACCCGTTGTTTGTGGGATCACTTAGTTGCTTATGCTGTTTGGCACGCAAGTAGTCCTGTGTTGTAGTTTCACAAAGTTGACACCTCATTTTTAGCTGTATCTGGGTCACAGGCAGAGGGGGCTGTGAGCAGATGCACACCTTGGAGTGTGCTGCAAGAAGGCCCCCGGGGTGTCGAACTGACACTCATCCTCCCTGTGGGCGCTCGAGGGCTTCGTCCTGACTCCTGCAGGAGATGGTGCACCTAGAGCAAGGTCAAAGTGCTTCATCCTCATGTCGCCTACACATTGATGGCGCCCACTAGAGTATGTTGTCATGGGGTGCAGGGCTGAGCACAAATCCAGAAAGACCTGCTGGACCAAGGTCTCCATGGTGGTCGCCAGCCTTCCTATGGTGACCTCGAGGCGCTCACAACATCAGGCAGAATGCAGACGGACTCCTCCATCATTCACTCTACTCTGCTGAGTGACTGTCAAATCTCTGCCTAATGTTCCGCCGCCTATCATTGCTCCTCCAGCATTGAGTTGGCGGCCACTTCTAGAGGCTCATCATCTGACTCAGGCTGAGCAGGTGGCTGGTCTCCAGCGCAGCCCTCCGAAGGCCAGAAACCTGGTCTGACCCTGCATCCAACTGCTGTGGGGATGTGTCAGTGAGATGTTCTCCAAAAAAGTGAACCCGAGCCTAATCTACAGCTGTGCTCCACTGACATGTGTCTCTCTGAGCTGTTTTAAAATTAGGGGTTGCCTTTTTAGGACAGAGATGAGGAGAATTTTTTTCTCTCAGAGAGTTGTATGACTTTGGAACTCTGTCTCAGAAGGCGCTGGAGGTGAGGTCATTGAATATTTTTAAGGCAGAGGTAGATAAATTCTTGTTAGGCAAGGGAATCAAAGGTTATCGGGGGTAAATGGGAATGTGGAAATCAACACAAGATGATCAGCCATGATCTTATTGAATGGCGGAGCAGGCTCAAGGGGCCGAATGGTTTTCTCCTGTTCCTATTTCTTATGTTCTTATGGCAGAAAGTGTGTGTGAGCACCATGAGGGTTCTTCTGGAGCTTCCTCTTCAGACGTTGTCTGGGGGCTCACACTGGTGCTCGACTGGCTTGGGGCCTTGATCTGCTGGTGCCGAGAAAATAGAGTTTCAATTAATGAATTTGAGGTAGATAAGACTGCATGTGACTCCCACTGTGTTTGTCAGGATTTGATGAGGTGATGGAACTGTGATCCATACTAGGTTGCTGGGCGAGGCCGATCTCCCCTTCCCCTTAGGAGCGATCCCTGTCCTCCCCAGCCAGCTCGGCTACAGCCTCCTCAAACTCACTGAGGGCATTGGTGTTGGCCATCCCTCCCCCGGTCTGCAATCTCTTGCGCCAGTTGTGTGCCAGCTTGGCCTGTATAAAGAAGAAAGAAAGGCATGTGATGAAAAGGGACGGAGCAGAGGTTGGGTGAGATGCATGTCTCCTGTGTGTCGTGAGCCCTCCCCAGAAGGGCCAGAGATTGGAGTGTGGGCAATATGTTAGATGGGATGGTGGTGATGTGAAAGCCTTGGTGAGAGAATGAATGTTGTTGATTGTGAGAGATCCCTGAAGAGAGTAGCTGTTTGAGTGCATGATGCCATGATGAGAGTTTGATATTGGAGGGAGTTGAAGGATGACTTATCCTGGCAGAACGGATGAGATCATTCATCCTCTTCCTGCATCGGATAGCATTTCGGGCACAATTGCCAGCCAAGCTGACCTGCTCTGCGGCGGCCTCCGATGCCAGAGAGGCGAGGCTGCTGCGCTTCCTGCAGCTATCCCTGGGATATAGCCTGTGTGCCTGCACTCTTCTGATCAAGGCATGGTAGGTGAAGCAGGGTGCTGCCTTCTTCTTGAGGCTCTTGGCTGCCTTCTTCTGGCTGCAAGAAATCTCTGGCGGGTTGGAGAGAGTGAGATTATGTGTTGGAGTGACCTTTAAATATGGTGCCCAAACCTTTGACCCCATCAGCTGACAGTGAGCAGACGAATCAGCTCCTGACCTGCCAGGTGATTTGGACCAATACGTGCCTGTGAATAATTAATGACTCTCCAAGCGCGAGTTCCTGCCATTCTGGCCAGCAGGGTGGGTGCTGTTGAAACCACCTGCCACCACACTTAATGCCTCTTGCTCATTAATGGAAATTCCGCCCCATTCTGTTGTCAGATTGGAAAATTATAGACCGAGTTAAATATGCATTCTATACTATAGAAACATTGATATTCAATTTACACTTTATATTGAAGTGCAAGTTATTATATCTTTGGTTATTAGTTTATAATACAGCTTCTGTCATGCATTGCCATTTTAGACATCAGTGCTAAGAAGGAATGAGTATACAGCACCCAAATAAATTGTAGATCATTTCCCTGATTTAAAAAAAAATTCTCTTCTGTCCATCTGTCTGAGAAAATTAAATTGCCACCTTGATAACATGTCCAACCTTTCATAAGACTTGATAAAAGATTATTTTGTCATCAGACACTGATCTCCTTTTGATGTCTAATGAGTTGAAAGCCTTACCTGTTGGCGTTCCCACATCAGTGAGCACAGTCTTGTGACTTCAGTAAGGTGGAGTTCTTTTTGGAACCAAGCGTCTACATGACTTCCTCTCATTATGTAAAATATCCTTAGAAAAAATACTAAGAGCACAGCATGGCATTTCAGCTTGTGGACATGAGTAGCAACTAAAGCCCTAATTGCTGAATGTCAAATGTGCCAAAATCCTAGGTGTGAAGGAAGTAAATATAGAGCAAAGTACTCAATGCTTTTTTTTTAACCTGTTAAAGTGTTTATGAAATATAATTTGCACAAGTGATGATTTGGTTTTTTTACAGCTGACTGTTAATTTAAAATGGTGTTTACACATGTACTTTCCTCTCAAGATGTTGTGACTAGAGTTTTTTAAATATTTCTGCAACTCAGCTACAATGGGTGGAATTTAATTCCCACCACCCCAACCCCAGCAATGAATTTGGAGGCAAGAGGCATTAAATTGGGCAAGAGGGCACGGGGTGGGGACCCACCACCTTCTCACCTCTGTCCAATTAAGTCCAGGATACAAAGGCTTGTGGATGGCCTTCCTGCCAGGATTCTAATTGGCGGATGGTGGAATCGTCAAATGGGGAGCCTGAAAAGCAAGACCCTGTTGGGTTTGCTTGCGGACTTTCGGGGGCGGGTGGGTCAGGAGGGTTTTTTTGTTCAAAGGCACTCAGATTGAGGGACCCAGTATTGTGAAGGGTGGGGGCCCGCTGAAAGCCACCCTCCCCTGTCCTTTCTGCCAACCCCCTCTCTCCCACAAACCCTTTCCCGTCCTCACTTTTGGCCTGGGGTCCCTTGTTGATTCTGGGCCTTTGGTGAGTATGTTACTGGCTGTTGGTATCGATTTTTGTGACACTGACAGCAATGGGGATCTTCCCTGGGCTTCTATTCCTTTAAATATATAAAATTAAGAGGTGATCTATTTGAGATGTTTAAGATGATTAAAGAATTTGATAGATTGAGAGAAACAATTTCCTTTGTTGGTGAGTCCGGAGCAACAGGATATAATCTTAAAATTAGAACTATGCTGTTCAGGGGTGATGAAAGATAGCACTTCTTCAGAAAAAGGGTAGTGGAAATCTGAAACTTTATCCCCAAAAAGATATTCAGGCTAGGTCAGTTGAAAATTTCAAAACTGAGATTGATGGATTTTTGTGCAGCAAGATTATTAAGAGTTATGGAACTGAGGTGGGTAGATGGAGTTATGATACAGGTCACCCATAATCTAATTGAATGGCAGAACTGGGACTGAATAGTCTACTTCCATTCCTATGTATATTCATTTTAACTCTCTTTATCACTATTTATGTATGTATCTTTTTCTTTTTATCACCAAAATTTTTATCTTTTTTATGCCTCCAGCTTCTTTTACATTGTGCTAGTAGCACTACATTCTGATGTGTATCTCATGCAGCTTGCTGTAACTCAAGTATTAAACTTGCTGTGATTTTCCAATACATGCAACTGTGGTTTATTTTGTCCACTTTGCTCTTGGAACTTCCAAAACTTAGCCACCTGCTTAATGAGAAAACCACATGTTATTCAATACAATCACTGGCATAGGTACAAACAGCTTCACTAATGAAATTGAAGCAAAATAAACTACAAACTGGTAAAAACGTTTACATGATTAGCAAAGCAGGTTATTGGGTGATGACCAGCAGCAGAACCAGGATGCATACAGTAACCTAATAGGAAAAGTATAGGAATGAATTTTACAGGCCACCCACTGGCAGGAAAACAGGCAGGTGGGCCTATAAATTAAGGTGCCGTGCCATCAGCCACCACCAGCCTGCCTGCTCCCGCCATGATTTTACAGATGATGGGGAGGTATCTTGTGGGCCACCCATCCATGGCCCAATTGAGATCCTTTAGTGGGCAAATTAAAGGCCTCATCCCACTGCCATTCTGATTTAACAGGCGGTGGGAGAGCCTGCACCAATGTGCAACCCAAAAGGGTTAACCCTGGAGTCTGTTGGTCAGTGAAAAGAGGGGTGCCTCCATCCTGGGCCCTCTGTGCCAATTAGTGGCCCCCCCACAATTTTGCCTGCCATGTCTACCCTCCCCCCTGCCCTGCCCAACGTGCCCCTCTCACCCACCTCGCCAGGGCCTGCCAACCTGACCCCGGCAATATCCTGCACTTACCTCTTTTTTGGGGCATCCATGGTTCCTCTTCCTTCCTGGGTTTCCTGCAACACTGGCAATGACCACCAACCCTGGTGTGGCACAGAGCTGCTGGCCTTCGATTGGTCGGCATCTCTGTGAGGTGGGACTTCCTGCTGCAGATGAACGGGATTCCCACTTCATCCTAATTAAAGGGCCATCGCCTGAAAAATTACAGCATGGCGAGCTGACCAAGAGGAGGTGGGCTCGCCCCATGAAGTTTACGTTGGGGTGAGGGGAGCCTGCCTTCAATGTAAAATCGAGCCCATAATGTTTAAGGACATGTCAAATTTGAGTTTGTTCCATGCCTTGAAAATATAATTAAAGCACAGAGCAAGTCGTGTATTTGTTAAGTATGTAACAACACAGTCCACTAATGCGTATGAAACTATTACCTCTACAGAGAATAAACTGGGAAATGTTACTTCAAACAAGTCTGTAACCCCAAAAGAAATTTGCATCAAGTAGCGCCAATTAATTTCACTTGTAATTTGGATCCACACAGTAGGCTATTGTGTGTATCCTGGCTCTGCTGCTGGTCCTTTTCTACCAGTGAGGTGTGAAGTTGCGCGGTTTGTTTTATTGCTCTCAGTGTAGGGTGCATGCAAGAAAGACTGAATTGAAGTAATGTAAATTAAAATCCTTCCTTGAAGAAAGTAATTGAATTAGTGACCCTTGGCTGTTCCAAGTCTAGACCTATTCAGGTATCCTGGGACTTAACAAAGTTAATTTAAACAACTTTTTTAAAACTTGTAAATTAACTTTAATTAAAAAAGCATCTTTACTGGGAAAGCTGTGCATTCCTCCCAAAGATCATGGGCTACCTCACAAACTCTTTGGGAACATGCATTTCCCCATTGTGGTCTGTGTCAAGACATGTCAGGTCTCCTCAATCTCTATTTCAGGAATTTGCTTTCAGGGCTCTTGGTCTATCCACAGTACAGTCCCAAACTCACATCTGTAGTTCACTTGTACGAATTAATAGAGTTTTCTCATGCTTTGTCTGAATGGAGGAGCCACATATGTTTACATGTGTATTATGAATTATCTGTAAAGATGGGTTTGTCCAAGGTGGACTGCAGTTGAGCAAACATAAGGATATTCATGGGCAGTTGTGGACTCTTGTTCAAAATGACATTATCACACTGCATGTTACCTTAGAGAACAGAACCTAAATTTGCAACACCTTTTGGCGTATGATGGATTCCTTTTTATAATACTCAGTGTCACAAATGTTAAGCTCTTGAGTGGCAAATTTTTAGGTGGCACAAAGCAAATGAAACATGATGCTGGTCTGTAACAAATTTACTGGACACAGTGGGGCTGTATGTGACTCTATGAATGGAAGTAAGAAGGAGGAAGGAATTGAAGAGGGAAATCAACCAATACTGCTATTGTGCACATTCTGGTAACAAGCTCAAAAATAACATTTACAGAGGCCTTGAAGCAATTCAGATCATTCTCAATAAAGTGCTGAAGCACAAAGGGGTGGAGGAGGAAATAGAGCCAAGAAAACTGTTGTCAGCAGAGAACTAATGAACTCTCTAATGAACATGAATCCTATAATTGGCCAAATCGAACACAGACTTGTCAACTGGCCAAAGCTATAATGATGCCATTTCCTCTGCAATTATTATTTTGTGATTTGTAAGCAGTTTCAGCTTGACTACTTCATTCATAATGATCCATTTCAATCTAGTATTTTATGTTTTGCTTAAGTTATGTAGGTCACAGTTGGTTAGTTATCACCAAATGGATTCATTTAAACTCACTCTCTATGGAGCTGCTTACATTCACTTGTAGTGCCTCTTCTAGCAAGAGTTGATGAAGCTATATTTGATAGACAGCGTACAATTGCATAGTGCCTTTCACTTCCTTGGGATGACCCAAAGCATTTTACAACAAATAAAGAATTTTGAAGTAATTGCTGTTAGGTAGGAAAACACAGCTGCCAATTTGCACACGGCAGGGCTCCACAAAACAGGGATGGGAGAAATCACTAATTCATTTGTTTTTGATTGTGTTAGTTAAAGATGAATATTGGTTCAGGATACCAGGAGAAACCTCACCCCCTGATTTTCTAATAGTGCCATGGAATATTTTATGTCCACGAATAAGCAGATGACATCTAGGTTTAACATCTCATCTATAGGATGCTACATTTGACATTGGAGTTTAGAACAAAGATCTATGCAGTAAAGAGCATTATTCCTCCCTGGCCCATTTTTCGATAATAAGAAGTATAATTTAATGTAGATTGTTTCAAATTATCTACAGTTTTCTACTGCATTTCATAAAGAGTAAGCTTAAAAAATCCAATCATCCTACAAGTGTGTAAGCTTGTACATACCAAGCTCCAATCAAAAGTTGAAAAACAGAGAGACATATTTCCAAGCCTGTGGCAGTCTTCAATGTTTGCACTGTGGTTTGGGCAAGAATAACAGAACTGTCAACCTTGGGAAAATATGAGGAGTGACATCCCATGGCCAGCATCAACTGCACAGTGAAGGTTTGAAGGAATTTTGATTCTCACTTAACTGCACAATTTTTACTTTTACATTTTAAGTTTTGTCTTGTTTTAAAGTTGAAGGATTACTTCATGCCCTAATAACACGACTGTGGGGATGAAAGGCTACGCTCTCTGCCAAAACAAACCCTATGGAGGGGTTTTCCCTCCACTCCGATGGCTCTACTGGCTTTGGGTCTCTTGGTTTTTGGTATTCTATTTGCTTTTGTGGGCATCTCTATTCTGAGGTACTCCTCCATTCACCTTGCTGCCTCGGCTGCAGCCACCTCTCCTGTTGGGGCTGTCGGCTGTTCACAGTCCTCTGATTGGGCCTGCAGCCTCAGGAACCCTCCTGCCATTCTTAATTGGACAGCGATGCGGAGGTGGCCAATAAGGAGACTGTCTCCAGGAAGATAGCTTCAGAGGGTGCACTGCAAACCCATGTGCAGTTAGAACCTTGAAGTGCTTCTGACACCTGAAAATAATCTATCAGGAGAAGATTCCACCCATGGCTGAGTTTTTTTTCAAAGAGGTATATATGCCGTTCTGGTGTGCGACACATGCAAACCTTAGATAAACTTAATGTAGGGTTTCATGTGACTTTGAGTTGGGAATGCACATGACTTCTAATTGGGGAAACGTTTGGAATTATTCCGAAAGATATATTTCAAGTACTGGACTGAGCAAAGCATTGTTTTTTACAAACTCATTAACTGATGCTTCTGTGACACGTTCGTAATACGGACCAGCTGTGTGCCACAAACAGACAACACTTTTATCCCCACCAAAACCGAATGTGTACCCTGGTCACACTTTACATGGCACTATTACCCTGTGCTGCATGACAAAGTCTTTGGCACAACATAAATGGTGCTGAGTTATGTACTAGCATGTTGACCTGAAAGCTCACTCTTTTATGGTGTGACTGGAGTATCTCTCAGTCCCAGTATTCTGCCTAATTACCTCCATCGCCATTAGCAGGAGCTGTTTATATGTAGTAGCACTTTCGCTGAGAAGAAATTCAGTCTTGGATTTGTTTTTTTTACCTGGAAGCTTTTTCATTTCAAGTACCAATCAAAACTCAATGTAGTTGTCAACCAACATGTAAGTAAGCGATGTAACAATTGAAATATCTCACCTAATATATTGGTACTGAGATTATTTAAAATTTGTAGAATTTTATAGCTATTATTATAAATTCAGATAGAAATATATTTAAAAGGAAAAATATTTTTGAAAAGGAGTCCAAACTTTTTAAACTTTTCATATTAAACAAGTGCTTTTGAGACTGGTGGAATTGTTATTGTACAGATTGCAGAAAAGTCACATTTCCATTATCTTTTCTTAAAAACTACTCCACAGTTTTTCAAAGAATTCTCCTTCTCTGCCTAAAGACCTATTGTTCTAATGGGTGAAAGAAGTAAACAGATCCTTCATTAGCTTAATGCTCAATCTTCTATCCTGGTCACAAGCTTCAGAAGGGAAATGTGTAGATTGTATTTTGTTGGCTGTCCATCTGCCCCTACCATTTTGCTTTCAATCATCACCCTTTAGGTGGGTTAAGAGAACAAATTGTGAATAGTGTTTCTGTAATCTCCTGGCTATAGGGTTACCTTTTCAGGTAACATTACCATTTTCTTTAAAGGACCACTTGCCCTCCTCCACATAGTTTGCTTTTGTTCTGTCTCAGACTAATTTAAGGGTTTGCAACAGGTACAACAGGTAAAAGAGTGAGATGCTATTATGGCCGAGACACAGATGTACTACTATTAAATGTATAATAATTCTTGAGATGTAATTTGCCAAAGAATGTAGAAGGCCAAATCTTCAATTTTCCCCGCTTAAGGGATATAAGGCACATAAATCAGTGCTGAAGAAGAATGCTTTTTAAGTGGAGCAGAGAATTTCCATCTTTTTAAATTCTTGAAACCTTGTACTATAAAGGTCACAAATTTGTTCCACATCTGTTCAGTTCTAGGCCCTGGGCTGCTCAACTGGAATACATTTGTGAATGCACTCATGAATTATAAATTGTATTAATAATTTGTGCTACGAGATAGGCTGCAAGCACAGATGTTTTTGGTTATAGTTGCTCTGTTATTTTTAGATTATGCTGATATGTATTGGAAGCACAGTTATTTGGGAAATATCTTTAGTTTGTTTCTTTTTCGCTTATAAACTCAGGTTTTCACATAACTCATTTCCCTCCTGAGCACTTGTAGGGACTGCTACATTGTATTAATGAATAACATATGTTTGTCTCATTTTGTAGCAGTGTAATCTGAATCTGTTAGCAATGACATTCTTATTAATGAAATATATGTATGTTAATCATTTGGGAAGGTTATTATTTATATATAATTTTCAGAAACATCATATAGTTTGGGGGAAATTAAAGTGCTTCTCACAGTGAAATATTTTCAAGAGGCAGAAAAACTTATTCAAAATTATTTAAATGTTTATTCAGTTGAAGGTTTAGTAATTTTGAGATTGTTGCTGCTTTTTTTAAAAGATCCTGTGAGGTCTGTGGTCATGTCACTGTGCCATGTCAGAAATCTTTACCAGATTACAAAGTACAGACTTTTCAAAAAAAAATCCAGAAAACTTCAGTTTCAGTTGTTTACTTAAGTTATTGTTTTCTGTACAAGTTTTAGATTACATACTTGTGGATGGAAAATACGTTTGCGAACTGTAAAGCAGCTTTTTACAAGGCCGAAGTGACTGCTGTTCCGTATAGAAGTTAACTTGCTATTTCTTACCAAAGCTTTTCTGCTTTACAAGTGTGTATATTTCTTAAAACACAAGAGGGCTGAAAAATGCTGTAAATATAAAATATCATTTGATACAATGTCTCCTATGTAACAATTTTAAAAGGATTTTGACAATGATTTCATCAAGCACTGAGAAATGACGGGCGGAAGAGACTTTCTTTGTTCACTTTGTGTAGTAAATTCCTGATTACATTCTCTAAGTTATATTTACAACTTTGTTGCATTTAGCACGCAGAGATAATCTTTCTGAGGGTATATATATTTATTTGCTAACTTCGCTTTCAATCAATCAAGCAAAATGGCATTACCTCTTTTGTGCTAAGATTTCAGCCCTCTTTGAGATATTAAAAGAGAATGTGAGGTAAATTGGAGGTATACTCAAAGGTGAAGATGATACATTTACGGCTAACCTGTTGACCTTCTTCCCCCTCCTACCCTGAAAGGATCAGATGAGGGCACCATAAATTAGCAATGGTACTCATCTGAGAGATCATCAGAACACACCTATGCAGACTGTGTGGGCTTTTTCTGTTGAATAAAGTATTCTGTGAGAAGATAAGATTGAACATATTTGGTACAAACACCACCAGGGGTTCAAATGGTATTAGATTGATGTGTGAAACAGCAAAACAAGCCGGTGTATGAAATACTACCTTCTATTCCTTGTGGTTTATCAAAAATCACTGAAGAATTGGCCAAGACATCAGCGAATAAGGTTGATATACTGCCTGTGGGACTTCAGAATTAGCCATAATCCAACTTTGTGTGTGCAGAATAAGTCCCAGATTAGAAGTGGTGATCAGTTGCTCATATGATGTTACAGCACATTCACATAATCCAGATCTATAATAATACAGCTCACAGTACAGTGCATACTTGATCATCCATGTTTAGATAAAGAAGTTCGTAAAATTGCATGGAATGCACAGCACAGAAACTGGTCATTGGGCCCAACTAGTCCATGCTGGCATTTGCTGCACTCAATCCTTCTCCTTCCTCATCTAAATCTATGAGCATAATGCTCAATTCCCTTCACAGTCCTGCATAGCTAGCCTCCCTTTAAGTGCATCTATACTATTCAACTCAACCACTCCCTGTGGTAGTCAATTCTGCCTTCTCAACCATCCTCTGGATAAAAAAGTTTCTTCTAAAGTCCCTCTTTGATTTCTTGGTGACTATCTTATAGTGACAACCTTTTGCTGTGCTCTTCCCCATAAGTGTCTATTCTCTGTGTCTACTCTTTCAAAGTATTTCATAATTTTAAAGAGCTCTACTAGGTCACCCCTCAGCCTTCTCTTTTAAAGTGAAAAGAAAAACAGCCTGTTCATCCTTTCCTGATTGGTAAAAGCACACATTTCTGGTACCATCCCTGTAAACTTTTTTTGCATGCTTTCCAGGGCCTCTGTATCCTTTGTATGACATGGCGGCCAGAGTCTTGTAGAATAGATCGTGTTCCCTCTTTTCTTACCCCCAACATTTTTCTCTAATCCTTCTCATTGCCTCCAATGCCAGAAAATCTCCTTTGTGTTCTGTTGCTTAGAACTGGAAACAGTAGTCAAGGTGTGGTCTGAACAGATGACTGTTCAGTTTGGTCATAACTTCTTCTGATTTATATTCTACTGTTCTGGCTACGTAGTCCAACTTTTGTTGGACTTTTTGATTGCTACTCTGCATTGGCTTGGACATGTTGAGTATTGAATGAAAGATTTCTAAGTCTTCAGCATTACCTATGGAGTAAATCTGCTGATTTTTTTCCTTCCAATACTTGACACTTCTTTGCATTAAATTTCATCTGCCATCATTGTGCCTACATATTTTGTCCAACTCATTCTGTAATTTCCAAGCCCCTGTCTCTGGTTCCACTGTCCCTCCTAGCTTAGTATCAGATGCAAATTTAAAAAATTTGCTTTGAGTTACCAATGTAAATTAAGAAGAGTAGTGATCTCAACTCCAATCCATAAGGCACTTCTCTCCCACCCTAACAACTTTTCCATCAAATACTGTTACGTAAACTGAGATAGTCAAGCCATCAGGGAGTCTAGGGCAGATCTTAAATTAGATGATTAACAGGACTACAATTTTTTTAAGAATGATAACTTTTTAATATTGGATTTACTTGCTATTGTTTCCTAAACAAATTGGAGTGGAAACCACTGGCCCTGATACACCAAATGGGAAAGAAGTATTTTATCATACTGACTTGAGCACTGCAGGGCCACTTGGGTGAACTACTGGAAAGTTGCCAGTGCCCATGGTAATCCAGTATGAGTCAACACCATGAAATGAGAAGAAAGAAGAGAAGAAAAAAATTGGCACAAAGATTTCAAAGTAACATTGGGAGAAAAAAATGACTTTGGTGACAGAAGTTTAGGCTGGCTTGGCCTCATTGTTAGACTATCCATTACCTTTCTCCCCAGCAACTTGATTAAATGACGTTCCCTGCAAAGGAAGTGAAACAGAATTCATGGGCAGCAGCCTTTTATTGTATCAAAGAAGTTGGAAAATGTAGTAAAAAAAATCAAACTTCTGCAAACCAATCAGTTAGAGTGATCTCTGATTTCAGTGGAATAGTTTCTTTTTAAGATAAAATATTATATATATTATATATAATCACTTAATTTATTTCACATGATAGGACTCAGGAAATACATTTGCAGATATCCTCCAACAATTATTTCCATATGACAGCCAGCTAATGTTCTCAAAGAAATTATACAATTTATTGTTAGTGATCTAAAATGTTTTTTTTCCCATTTTTAGGTCATCTAAATAGGATATTTTTAGATTGACTTTATGTTTTTACTCTGATTTTCCCAGGCCTCCCCAAATACGACATAAACTCAGTCTTAGCAATGCATTTAATGTGAACATATTAAAGTACTTGTATTTACAGCCCATTAAGTGTTCTTGAAATGTAGTTACCATTTTAATTGTAGCAAAGTTGACAACCAATTTGCAACAGTAAGGTTCATAAATAAATGACCAGATAGTGTTTTAGAGGTGACAATTAAGGGATAGGACACTGGAACAACCTCTCTACTCTTCTTTGAAACATGATAGGGATCTTTTATGTCCACATGATGAGGCTGAATCTGCTGAGTTAGACCTTGGTTTAAAGTTTCATCTGAAAGGCAGCACCTCTGATAATACAGCACTCTGCACTCTAGTACCATCCAAGATTATATGCTCAAAACTCTGGATGGGGCTGGAAGCCGTACCTTCTCATTTAAGCAAGAGTGCTAACACGTAGCCAAGGCTAGCATCTAAACATGATTTGAGACAATAAACTCATGAAATCAGAGCCTATTTAAACAGAAACTTTTCTTTTGAAAATGCTGTGCCCATCAAAGTGACAGTGATATTGTTGTTTAGCTCTAGCCATAGGAGAGAACTAAATATTGCGCTGGTGTGCTGTTTCCATTTTGCAGACCAGCCACCTTTGTGTCTGCTAAGTATGATTATCGATTATTGCCAAGTTCTAATGGGTTTTGTGTTTTGAGCTGGAACTGAAATGAGATTCCCCAAACTCATTTCTCTTGAGGAGAACCTTTTACCCCATTATCTATACCAGATTAAAGCACTGGTTTTAGAGGTGAATGAGTAGTGTGTCAGCTCTAAGCCCCATTAGTTCCACAAGTTTTGCTTATTAATATGAGTTACACTAAATTATAAATTAAAATAATGGCAGAAACATCTACACTCTTAGATGGTAGAGTACCAGATCACAATAGTAGATTTCTCAAATCATTTTATAAAAATGATACCTAAATTGGACTAAAACCTGAGTCATGATCTTTTCTGACTGTTTGCAATTTTTTTCTAAACGTTCTATGGAATCTCTGAACATAACCCTGTATTGTAGCCACAGAACACAATCACATCAAAGTTTTCCAAAATTGAATCTGCTAACCAGATGATAAGATGCATTGAAGCTCCAACATGTGGCGCACTCTCATGGGATGTACATTTGTGCCCATGAGTCTCCATGTGTTGAGTGCAGCTGTGGGGTGAAGAGATGGAAGAAAGCTCTGAGCTTTCGCACAGGGAATAAACAAAATTAAATAGTAATCGTGAGCACTTCTCTAACAACAAGTGATAAGACTCAACATTATTGGCAGAGCCAGAGAGTTGTGTATTTGCCCACAGTCTCAGCTAGGAAAGTGCTTGTCATGATGAAATCAAAGAGGGATTAGGAGAAAATACTGTAAAAAAAAAGAGGAAGAGGAATCTTTCCCTCAAAATTTCTAATCTTTAACCTGTTCTGTTTCCCCAATGAAGGTCAGAAGCCTGTTTTACACTGTTCCAGTTCTGTGCTCACTTTCAGGTCCCTAAATTCTGTTGATTTTGCCACAAGTTAATTATTGAGGGAAACTTTTAGGAGGCGTGAAAAGTATCATACTTGATGGCATTCCTCTGCCTCTTGCAGATTAATCTGACAACAAATATTTTTAGAATGGCATCACAAACAATCCAATAACCCTCAAAAGCTTTCTTTGAAAATTTAAGCCATGGGTAAATTATTAGTATATCTTGGCCGTCAATTCTGGAGTAGTTAATTGTAACTCTTGATTATGTTGGCCTTTTAGGCCCAGCTTGCTATGCATGATCAAAGTGATAATGAATAAAATCTGGATTCTTCTGCACGGACATTATTTTATGCAGAAACTTGAGAGGGGAATGGTCGAGACTGTTGATGGAAATAAATGTCCGGTTCTAGCAAAATGGTTATTTGGAAGTTGAAACTGTGTAAACATTTTTAATCTTAGAAGACGTAAACCACCCAGGATTTAAAGATTAGCTGCACAATTCATAACATCCACATGCATTGCATATTAAAAGTCAGTTTGCCAAATACATTTCGACATTACAGTTCACCATTATAATCATTTTAACTGTCTTGATCACTACTTCAAATATGGAATCTTTGTAGTACTTTTTTAAAAACATTTGTACTGCAAAAAAAATGGTTGAGAGCTTGATTTAAGGTCTTATTTGACAATTAATGACTATCTTCAGCTTCACCAATACCCGACACCGGTCTTGGTTTGTTTATCATTTATCCCTGGGTATCAGCAGACCTTTTCAAGTTGTGTAAAATGTAATATGGTTGGCCAGAGGTTCCTCATTTTTAGCAGAGTGCCTATTGGGAAGGTTACATGAAATATTAACTGAACAACACTGAGATTTAATGTTTCCATGAGCATAAAATAAAATAACAATCATTTCCTGTTCTTGCATGCATTTTATTTTTCAATAAGTAGGATGGCTGAATGAAAATCCATGGACCAGAATTTTTACCTTAATGGGTGGGTGGGCCCCACAGGATCGTGGGTGGGCCCCACAGGATCGGCGGTGGGTGGGGAGCCAAACTCCACCGCCAAAACGGGGCCCGCCGCCATTTTGAGTAGGCTATGTGCTTCCTGTGCAAGGGGTGGAGGGATTCTCCATCTGTCAAAGTGCCTTAATTGGCCATTGACAGGTCGGCGGGTGGACAGCTGATTTTGCTGTCCACCCGCCTTCCTCAACATTTAAATGGTCCAGGATGATGTCAGGGGTTCCTCCCGCGTCATTTTCCCGTCGGCGAGTGGGCCCCGCCCCCAAATCGCCGACCGAAAAATTCTGCCCATGATCTCCAACATCAGTAACTAGTTTCATTATTAATCATTTGTTTACTTAAATAATTCTTGGGATGTGACTGATAAAAACCAGCATTTATTGACCATTTCTAGTTGCTAAAACAGTGACCTCTTCAACATTTCAGAGGGCAGTTGTGAATCAACCACCTTGGTGTGGAACTGGAGCGACATGCTGGACTCACCCACAAGGGGAAACAGCCTTTCGACGTCTGCCTTGTCAGGGCCATTCAGGATCTTGTATACTTCAATCAAATCACCCCTCACTCTTCTAACTCCCAGTGGAAACAAGCCCAACCTGTCCAACCTTTCCTCATAAGACAACCCACTCATTCCAGGTGCCAATCTAGTAAAATTTGATAGATTCTGGAAAGGTTCCATCAGACTGGAAGGTAGTGAATATAACCCCTCTGTTCAAGAAGGAAACCAAAGGCCTGTTAGCTTGCCATCTGCCATGGGGAAGTTATTAGAGTCGTTCATTAAGGAGGTTATAGCTGGGCAATTAGAAGAGCTCAAGGCAATTGGGAAGAGTCAGCATGATTAGCTGAAAGGAAAACCATGTTTAACCAATATATTGGAGTTTTTTGAAGGAATAACATGTGCAGTGGTTAAAGGGGAGCCTGTAGACGTACTGTACTTGGATTTCCAGAAGGCATTTGAAAAGGTGTCACATCAAAAACTATTATGGAAAATAAAAGCCCATTGTATAGTGGGTAACATATTAGCATGGATAGAAGATTGGCTAGCAGAAAGCAGAGCATATGCATAAATGGGACTTTTTCTGATTGCAGGATGTGACAAGTGGCATCCACAGGGGTCTGTGCTGGGACCTCAACTTTTCACAGTTTATATCAATGACTTAGATGAGGGGAGTAAAGATATGGTAGCTAAATTTGCAGATGACACAAAGATAGGAGAGTATGTTATGAAGAGGGCATGAGGAGGTCACAGATGGATATAGATAGGTTGAGTGAGTGGGCAAAGATCTGGCAAATAGAGTTTAATATGGGAAAATGTGACGTTGCACACATTGGCAGGAAGAAGCAGGGTACAGTTTAAATGGAAAATTGCTGCATAATTCTGAGGTGCAGGTGGATCTAGGTGTTCTAGTACATGAGTCACAAAAGGTTAGTATGTAGGTACAGCCAGCAATTAAGAAGGCTAATGGAATGCTATCCTTTATGATGAAAGGGATTGAACATAAAAGTAAGGATGTTATGATTGAGTTATACAGGGCATTGGTGAGATTGCATCTCGAATACTATGTGCAGTTTTGGCCACCTTATTTAAGGAAAGATGTAAATGCATTGGAGGCAGTTCAAAGGAAGTTCACTAGATTGATACCTGGAATGAGTGAGTTGTCTTATGAGAAAAGGTTGGACAAGACTGAGCTTGTTTCCACTGGAGTTTAGAAGAGTGAGGGGTGATTTGATTGAAGTATACAAGATCCTGAACGGCCTTGACAAGGTGGATGTCAAAAGGATGTTTCCTCTTGTGGGTGAGTCCAGAACTAGGGGGCACTCTTTGAAAATTAGGGGTCACCCTTTTAGGACAGAGATGAGGAGAAATTTCTTCTCTCGGAGGGTTATGTGACTTTGGAATTCTCTGCCTTAGAAGGTGGTGGAGGCAGGGTCATTGAATATTTTTAAGGCTGAGGTAGATAGATTTTTGTTAGGCAAAAGAATCAAAGGTTATCAGGGTTAGATGGGAATGTGGAAATTGAAACACAAGATGATCAGACATGATCTTAGTTAATGGTGGAGCAGGCTTGAGGGGCCAAATGGTCTACTTCTGTTCCTATTTCTTATGTTCTTATATTCTAATTTATTTCTCTTGGTTAATCTTTTAGTCATTCTCTACCGTTCTTTATATTCTGACCAATCATCTTTGTTTTAGTAGAAACAGATTTCCAGAATAACCCATTAGTTGCAGGCTTACTTTCTTATTGTATTTCAGCAGTGAAATGATGGCTCCAAACTTACTAAATGATGGATTTACCTTTGAAATAATAAATGAAGACTCGCATTTATATAGCACTTTTCATGATCACTAGACATCCCAAAGTGCTTTAAAGACAACAAAGCACTTTTTTTAAGTATAGCCACTGTTGTAGTGTAGGAGATGGATAACTCGATGTTGATATGCTTTTTAAATCTATTTGTGTAAAGCAAGAGCAGTACAATTTGCATAAATCCCCCTAGCACCATATCTGCAACTTGCAAGTTTTGTTTAAAATAATTGTAAACAAAGCCTTTAACAGTTGTCACTCACTAGAGACTAACCAGAGTCCCTAAGACTGTTAAGCATAGCATGACATTGCCTTTTGTTGGAAGATACAGTGCAATAGGATTTATTTTTTCCCCTCCACTTTTCCCCGCTGCCTCTTGTTGAGTTGCTAATGGATCTCCAGTACCTCACTCAAGCAAATATTTTTCATATGTCTAGACAGTATTTACAGTATTCAACCACAAGCATATCACAGCTGAGCCCAACCCTGTTCTCACTCAATCTGCGCACAGGTGAATGTTTCACCAGGGGCCACTAGACAACACTCAGGAGCAGAAATTTGTCTTTGCCTAGATTGGGACACTGAAGTTAATTGCAGCATCCTAGCTGTTGCTCTGGCTGAGATCAGATAATTCAGCCATACCGGAGGTCTAACCAAGTACCTTGCTGGTCTGTGTGGCATTATATGAAATGGTGCCTTTACCAAATGGAAAATGGGACCTTTGCCTCTGTTATATTAATGGTGCATGGGACCTAAGTCTCATATAGTTAAGGCATGAATCCTGTTTAAAATAAACAGTTTAATACTTTTGTTGCAGACTGAAAAGTGTCTTGCAAACAGACTAAGCTTTAATTCACCAATATTGCATTCTTTTTTAGGCTGTAATATGTTAGCAGGCAATATGGATCTTGTTCCTTTTAATCTGCATCAAAAAATATTGATGTCGTAAATACACTATTTTGTTAGCAATATTACACCGAGCCCACAAAGTATATGTAAGAGAATTCTGAAAGCGTGTGTACTGTAGCTAAAACTATCTCTGGAGGTTGGGAAAGGAGGGCATGTGTGTCATCATTTCACACACAGCAAGAAATTAGAAATTCCTTTGTTAATTGTGTTTGATAAATTGAATTTCGTGAGAATTGTACCAGGAAGTCTGTTTAGAGCATCAGGAGTACATTTAAAAGCACCCTATGTCATTCAGTACTTGGGAGTTTTTTTTTGTTTTTTCCTTTTGATTGCAAAACATCATGAAAAGAAAACTTTGAATTTGGAATCTTGTGACTTAAGCTGCAAACCAAAGGCCAAAGCAGTCAAATGAAAACCAGATGAATGGCCTTGTGCAATTCAACAGAATCACGTCATCTTTATTCCATTTTTAAAACAGTATGCTGTCAGTCTTACCATTTTGAGTACACATTGCTGGCAAATTTTCAAGCTGCATTAACCCATTCAAGTAACTTCTTTTGGATAATGGATAACAAAATGCCTGTAAAGATATCTGGCGTGGCAATGTGGGACTGGGAAACTGTACTGCCCACACTGTGATGGAAAGAGACACATGACCTGAGACTAGAGTCAGTTGTGGAGTGGACATAAACGTGTGTAGAAGCAAGCATGGAGCTGGCTTATATCTTGGGCTATCACCTGCATATGTGTACATAGTTGTGTGTTGTCAAGAAATACTTAATGTTCAACCATAGAATATTCAGAATCTCTTCGTGAAACCTTCTGGAATATAACATACAGAAATGCCAGGCTTTTTAGAGCATTTCTTGAGAATGTCTTTGAAGTATATGTTACTTCAAATTAAGGGTATTTCCTAAATAAGTTTTTGACGTTTTTGAATTTAGCTTTGGTAGAAGTTATAATGAATTTGGTACATTGCTTTACTCAAAGCATGTGTTGGTTTGGTGGCATTTTTAGATTTAAAAGAATGCCTAAAACTGTAACCAATGAAGCAATAGGGACCAATTATTATATGCAACATTCAACATAAGTGTTTGCACGTAGATAGCTGGGTCCATGTCCTTTTATGTGCACTGTTTTTGCATACACCCTTGCAATGCATGAGAAAACTGCAAAAAAACTGTATTTTCCAAGAATTTCTTCAATGGTATCTGCAGAGGTATTTATTTTGTCTTTATAATGTGATTATCAGTGCTTTACAAACACAATTTTAACAATTATGCTCCCTGCTGGTATCACTGTGGAGTGGAGGAACCAAGAGTTCCATGCATGTGCAGTCAACACCATCAGTAAAACTTGATTGCAGTCAGAGACTGATCATTATTATCCTTCAGCTCCAATTACATTTATCAGTTGAGAGGGGTATTACACTTTTTTCTAAAATATATTGAAATACATGTACAGTAAAATGTTTCTTTTCCTATGACTCCGTATTTTTTTTCTCAGCTTTGTGCTGTTTTGCTTTATCCAGGAATATCAGGAGACTAATTGGAATCTTAATGCAAATGCCTGTCCCTAAGAAATGCAGAAATACTGAAATAAAAATGAAATGCTGGACGTGAATAGATCATTTGGAAAGGGTAGAGATAGATTAACATTTGGCGGTACCTTCCATTAGAAGTCTCTGAATAATGGTTCCATTTTTCTCTTCCAAAAGTTACTGGACTGCTACAGATTTCCATTTTTTACATTCTTTTAAATCTGCCACAGCATCTGGGAAAATGCAAATTGCATGTGTTTATGGGGAAACGCTCAATTTTGTCTGCATGGGCAATTGTGCGCCATTTACTAACTGCACGCATCATATTAGGTGAGTTTTGTAAGCCTGCACCATTACGATCTTAATTTTGAAACTACAGTGTTGCCAACTGCTAAATGTTCATGTACACATATTACCAAGTACAGCTGCAGAATAAGTTGTGATTTATAAATAAGCACTTTGCCCTTACATTAAGTTGATTGGTATGCAGGCTAACTGTATATTCCTTTCGAATAAACTGAATTTTCCAACAGCAAAATTTCCCTATAACAGGGGTAAGCTGGAATTCCTGTTTTCATTGTTAATATTTTATCTAATGTAAAAAAAACCTTGTCAAAGAAAAAGCAGAGTGTTTATAATTGGAACATCTGTCAACAGGCACTTACTGCCATTAGAGGAGAAGTCCATATTGGAAAGCTATTTCTGGTTGGACAGAACTTGCTTTAAAGTGAAGTAAGCACTATTCACTCATCACCCTCTGCTTATGACCTACACTGGCTTCTGATCCAGAAACAGTTTGATATAAAATTCTCATCCTTGCTTTCAAATCCCTCTATGGCTTCGCAGCCACCCCACCCCAAACCCATCTTTGAAACCTCTTACAGCTCTCTGAGATCTTTACTCTCTTCCAATTCTGGCTATTATAGATCCTGCAATTTTTAACACTCCCCCAGTGGTGAACGTGCCTTCAGTTGCCTAGGCCCTAAGCTCTGGAATCCCCTCCTTTAAATTTCTGCTTCTTTACTCCACTTTCTTTTAAGACACTCCTTAAAGTCTACCTCTTTGACCAAGTTTTTGCCCTTCCTAATATCTCCTTAAGTAGCTTGGTGTCAAATTTTGTTTGATAGCGTGCCTATGAAGTGCCTTGAGACATATTAATGTATTAAAAGCACTATATAAATTCAGGTTGTGGTAATCTGCAGTCACATCAATAATGAATTATTAATTAACAAAATATATGTAGATGAAGAAAACTGTATGACTAAATTGAAACATTTTAGCCTGGTCTTCACTTTGTTGTGGTCCCTTTAACTCAGTAAGAAGACATGAGGATTTTAAACACCAGCTGTTGACATAGTTACGCCCCCCAGTCTTAACTCAATACATATGTTGCAAAGATTTGACTCCAAAGCTTGAGGGGGGGAACTAAGCCACATTCAAACAAATACATCCTGTGATTTACCCAAATAAGCGTGTGACTGGCAATTACTTTTAAATCTAACTATCAGTTATTAAAATTCAGGAGTTATTGGCAACTGTATTCAAGAGAACTTAAGGAACAGAAACTGTTCAAAAAGTGTAGATAATTGCATCAGTTCGAACTTTCAGAAAGAGATAGGTAAGACCAGCTTAACTGTTACAAGGACCGACCAGCTTAACTGTTACAAGGACCAACCAGTTGGAGGTTCACAGTAAAGTAGCAGCTGAGGACCTGGTTTGCAATCATTTCTTTGAGCAGCTGGTTTGCAGATCATCAACTAGTAAATGTGAATGTCTATTCATCTTTTATTCAATAAATTCAATTGTTAAAGAAGGAAAGAAAAAAAGGAAATGCATTCCTGTAGCACTGTTCATGACCTCAGGAAATCTGAAAGCACTTTATAAAATGGATAATAGATGTTGGTTTAGGACTAAACATTAGCTAGGACACAGGCAAAACTATCCTTTTCTTCAAATAGTGGCAAAATATATTTTACACCACCTGAGAGGACAGACATGGCCTTAGGTTAATGTTCTAATTCATAAAATGACACCTATAACAGTGCAGCACTCCAACAGGGGGGATGGTGGCGGTTTTTTAAAATTCATTCACGGGACGTGGGCTTCGCTCACTGGACCAGCATTTATTGCCCACCCCCAGTTGCCAGTGAGAAGGTGGTGGTGAGCTGCCTTCTTGAACCACTGCAATCCAGGATACACCCACAGTCTGTTAGGAAGGGAATTCCAGGACTTTGACCCAGCGACAGTAAAGGAACGGCGATATATTTCCAAGCCAGGATGGTGAGTGACTTGGAAGGGAATTTCCAGGTGGTGGTGTTCCCACCTTTCTGCTGCCCTTGTCCTTTTAGATGGTAGTGGTCATGGGTTTGGAAGTTGGTGTCTAAGGAGCCTTGGTGAGTTTCCACAGTGCATCTTGTAGGTGGTACACACTGCTGCTACTGTGTGTTGGTGGTGGAGGGAGTGACTGTTTGTGGATGTGGTTCCAATCAAGTGGGCTGCTTTGTCCTGGATGGTGTCAAGCTTTCTGAGTGTTGAGGGAGCTGCACTTATTCAGGCAAGTGGGGAGTATTCCATCACACTCCTGACTTGTATCTTGTAGATGGTGGACAGGCTTTAGGGAGTCAGGAAGTGAGTTACTCACTGCAGGATTCCTAGCCCCTGACCTGCTCTTGTAGCCACAGTATTTATATGGCTAGCCCAGTTCAGTTTCTAGTCAATGGTAACTCCCCCCAGGATGTTGATAGTGGGGTATTCAGTGATGGTAATGCCATTGAATGTCAAGGGGCGGTGGTTAGATTCTCTGTTGTTGGAGATGGTCATTGCCTGACACTTGTGTGGTGTGAATGTTACTTGCCACTTATCAGCACAAGCCTGCTTATTGTCCAGGTGTTGCTGCATTTGGCATGGACTGCTTCAGTATCTGAAGAGTTGCGAATGGTGCTGAACATTGTGCAATCATCAGCGAACATCCCCACTTCAGATCTTGTGATGGAAGGAAGGTCATTGGACAAAACAGCTGAAGACGGTTGGGCCGAGGACACTACTCTGAGGAACTCCTGCAGTGATGTCCTGGAGTTGAGATGACTGACCTCCAACAACCACAACCATCTTCCTTTATGCTAGGTATTACTCCAACCAGCGGAGAGATTTCCCCTGATTGTCATTGACTCCAGTTTTGCTATTGGTATTGTTGCTGGACTCATATCCAGAGGCTCAAGCTAATGTTTTTTATATTCATTCATGGGATGTGGGCATTGCTGGCTAGGCCAGCATTTATTGCCCATCACTAATTGCCCTTGTTCAGAGAGCATTTAAGGGTCAACCACGTTGTTGTGGGCCTGGAGTCAGATAAGGACGGTAGATTTTCCTCCCTAAAGGGCCTTAGTGAACCAGATGGGTTTTTATGACAATCAGCAATGGTGTCATGGTTGTCATCAGACTTTTAATTCCAGAATTTTTTTAAAATTCAAATTTCACCATCTGCCATGGTGAGATTCGAACCCAGAGCATTACCCTGGGTCTCTGGAATACTAATCAGTGACAATATCACTGTGCCCTCCCCTCCACTGCCCACCTCCCACTGGGCACATGGGTTCAAATCCCACCCATGGCAGCTGGTGGAATTTAATTAGTTCATAAATTCAGTTAATTAATAAGTCTGGAATTGTAAGTTAGCCTAACGGTCGGTTGTTGTAAAAAGCCATCTGGTTCGCTTTAGGGCAGGAAATCTTCAGATGTTACCTGGTCTGTCCTTTATGTGACTCCTGACCCCACAGCAATGTGGTTGACACTTAACTGCTCTAGGCTAGCAAGCCACTTTGGTTACCAAAGTGCTGCAGAATGGACTGTAGCGATTCAAGAAGTCAGCCCTCCACCATCTTCTCAAGGGCAGTTGAGGATAGGCAAGAAATGGTGACCTTGCCAGCAACACTCACATCCTATGAAATAATTTTTAAAAAGTACTGCACTAAAGTGTCAACCTAGCTTACGTGCTCAAGTCTGAATGTGACCTTCTGTTGTGATGTTTTACCGCTTTTCGAAGGTGTGAGAAAGGTCCTGCAGGGGCATACAACAACTGAAATAATTTACAGAAATGTTCTGTTTGGTGTTCTGGGCAATCTGTTAAATATTGCCTAGATATTATTTCCACTTAAGTTACTCTTGAGACCATTGGGAAATGAGAGTGGTAAGAATATGGAACTCTCTACTGCATAGAATAGTTGAGATAAATAGCACTGGTGCATTTAAGGGGGAGTTAGATAAAGTACCTGAGGGAGAAAGAATAAAAGGATATGTTGCAAAAACAGAAAATGCTGGAAAAACTCAGCAGGTCTAATAGCATCTGCATTTGCTGTTCCTAGTCCTCTACATTGGAGAGACCAAATGCAGACGGGGTGACCGCTTTGCGGAATATTTTCAATCTGTCCGCAAGCATGACCCAGACCTTCCTGTCGCTCACCATTTAAACACACCATCCTGTTCTCATGCCCACGTGTCCGTCCTTGGCCTGCTGCAATGTTCCAGTGAAACCCAATGCAAACTGGAGGAACAGCACCTCATCTTCCGATTAGGCGCTTTACAGCCTTCCGGACTTAACATTGAGTTCAACAACTTTAGACCATGAACTCTCTCCTCCATCCTCACCCCTTTTTTATCCCTTTTTCAATATTCGTTTTTATTTTTTTATTTATTATTTACTTTTTTAACCACTTATTTTCATTTTTATTTATGTTCATTTTTATTCATTTATTCATTGTTTTATCCCCACCTTTTATCCTATATTTGATCTTCTTTCCCCACCACTGTCCCCTCCCCCCACCCTACCCCCCTCAAGGGCCATCTGTCACTTGTTCATGTTGTTCTTTTCAGAGTACTTACTCTTGTCCTGTTATTATCACTTTCTGCTTTCTTACCTTAATGCCACTATCAACACCTCCTTTAGCCCTTACCACTACCATTAACACCCCCTTTGTCCTTTTGTTCATGACATCTTTGTCAATCTCTCCTTTGCCCCCACCTATCGCTGGCCTTCTATCCAGCTTCACCTGCTCTACCCCCTTAAACAGTATAAATTTCATCACAATTTTACTTCTCTTAGTTCTGAAGAAGAGTCATACGGACTCGAAACATTAACTCTGTTTTTCTCTCCACAGATGCTGTTAGATCTGCTGAGTTTTTCCAGCATTTTCCATTTTTGGGCAGAATTTAGGCTGGCGAGCAGGCAGACGAACCCTGCCACCAAAACGGGGCCCGCAGCCATTTAGAGTGGGTGGGCCAATTAAGGCCCACCCGGTGGCCTGCCCGACCTGTTCCGGGGTGTGGGGGGGGGTGGGGTAGGGAATTCCCCATTTGTCAAAGTGCGCTCTTTCGCACATGTGCGCGAAAGAGCACACACTGCTCCCTGAGGCAAAGTCCTGTCTCAGGGAATTTAGTGAAAGGTAAGTAAAGTCAAAAAATAGAGACATTTTAAAATTATTAACATGTCCCCCTCGTGACACGAGATGGGATGTGTTGATAACTAACTCATAAAATTTATTAAATTTTTACAAAACGGGAATGAAACTTCATCCCGTCGGTGGATGAAGCTTCATTAATAATCTACAGGCCGCTGGGGCTCCTGGATTGCCTGCCAGCCTTAAGGTTGGCCGGGCAGGGCATTTAACTATCTTAACGAGCCTGTCAATGGCCTTAATTGGCCATTGACAGGTTGGCCGACGGACAGGTGATTTCGCTGTCCGCCCGCCTTCCTTAAGATTTAAATGGCCCGGGATGATGTTGGGGATTCCTCCCGACCTCATCCCGCGTCACTTTCCCTTCAGTGAGCGGGCCCCGCCCCCAAATCGCCAAGGGGAAAATCCTGGCATTTGTTTCAGATTTCCAGCATCCACATTGCTTTTTGCTTTTAAAAAAGGATACGTTGATGGGGTGAAGTGAAGTAGGAGGAGGCTGGTATGGAACATAACACTGGCATAGACTGTTGAAAAATATGGGCTGTTTTCTGTGCTTTAAATTTTATGTAATATATAAATGCAGAAACTAGGGTATATAGAAGAAGAGGGGTGGAATAGGCTAATCCTGCTCGATTTTCAGGAATTGTCCTGGAATTTGCCATGCTGTCCTGCTTCCTGGGACACCATTTGTCCCAGATACCTCCAGGCAACGGGTGAGAGGACTGCTCAGAATCTCCTCTTGCCACTGCCCAATCATCTTTGATGTCTGCGCATGCCACAAGGACAAGTTGTTCAGCTGGTAAAAGTTGTTTTGTTTGTGTGTATGTGTATAGGGAGGTCCAGGGGTCCAGCCAGGGTACCAGTACAGGGTGCGGCAACAGCAAGCCCGGATCAGCAGGGGAAGGGGGCAGCCAAGGTCCTGGCAGCAGGCCCGAATCAGCAGGGCCTGGCTAGCCCAAAGTGGGATGTCAGGCACGCCAGGGTGTTGGGGAGAGGATCTCCTGATTTAGTAGGGGGGGAGGGTTAGGGAGAGGGGGCTTCTGAGTATGTCTGTCCAGGAGGCAAGTTGCGCAGAGGTATTTATGTATTGGGGAACAGCATGGAACATCTGGGGAGCAGTGCAGAGCTTCAAGGGAATAGCATGCACTGCATTGATGCAGTCAAGGAGGCAGAATGCATGTAAAGTATTTTAAAGTTGGATTATTGTGAGAGTATAGTTCTGTTTTTGGGCAACTTTTTTGGACCTTCATGACCCTGTGGACACCGTGCACCTTGTTCCCCCGACCCTGCCCCGGCCACTCATATTTAATAACCATTTAATATTTCTGCCATTTCATTATCACTGCCTCTGATTTTTATCCTGTGCATCCCTGGGTGGCACTATCCCAATCCCAGCTTTCCTTTTTTATTGTAAAATATTTTATATTTTCCTGTAGAATATTTTATTATTTTGTTTTATGTGCTTTGATAATTTAATTTCATTCTTCCTCTTTGTCTTCCTAGTTCTTTGACTTGTCTCTTAATCTCTTCATATTCTCCCCTGTCATGCTTTCTTCTGCTGACCATGTACTTAGTGTACTCTTTTTACTGTCAGTTTTTCCCTTGTGTCTTTATTCATTTATGGTGTCTCTTTTTTTCTTAGAATATATTTTTCCTGGACTCCGTTGTGCACTGTTTAAATGTTTCCCATTGCTGTTTTACATCCTTGTTTACCAATATTGTTGTCCATCTTATTTTTTCAAGTTCTATCATTAACCTCTTACAATTAATTTTTCTTCAATCCCTGGTCTTTGTCATGCTTATATCCCCCTCAGTTATTATCATAAAGTGTATTAGATTATAACCACTTTTGCCTATTTTCCTACTTGTACTTCTCATATCTGTTCTGATTCATCCCTCCTCCCTAATAGATCCGGTCATGAATCCTCCTTTGTTTGGTTTCTTACACATTGGGCAGGATATTGAGCTCAGTGAATGGGTGCATGCCCGACCTGGCTGAATGTAAAATGACGCGCGATGACATCAGATGAGTGTCCCGATGTCATTGCTTAGGTCTGTGATGTTTCGTTCGGTGGGCACGTGTCAAAGTTGGCAGCGCACCCACCAATAACTAAAAGGCCTATTAAGGCCATTAAAAAGGTCATTTGCGCTGCCCGTCCAACCTTATGGTTAGCAGGCAGATGAAACCGCCAAGCAGCCTTTGCATTTTTTAGGAAACCTCATCCATGAGCGGGATGAGGTTTCCTAAAGCAAATAAAAATAAAATAAAAATTTCACACTTGAATTAAAAACATGTCCCTGCACTTGTGACAGATCTCGGGACATGTTTTCTGACATTTTTATTCTCCTCATTTTTTTTTAAACAGTACTTTATCTCCCTGAGGCACGAAGCTGTCTCAGAGAGATTGAAGCGCTCCTTCGCGCATATGTGCAAAATTTGCGTTAGGCCCACTTGTCCTCCTCCCCCCGCCCACACAGGCAGCGCTGCCACTCATGTTCCGCTTATTTTTTCAAGTTCTATCATTAACCTCTTACAATTAATTTTTCTTCAATCCCTGGTCTTTGTCATGCTTATATCCCCCTCAGTTATTATCATAAAGTGTATTAGATTATAACCACTTTTGCCTATTTTCCTACTTGTACTTCTCATATCTGTTCTGATTCATCCCTCCTCCCTAATAGATCCGGTCATGAATCCTCCTTTGTTTGGTTTCTTACACATTGGGCAGGATATTGAGCTCAGTGAATGGGTGCATGCCCGACCTGGCTGAATGTAAAATGACGCGCGATGACATCAGATGAGTGTCTCGATGTCATTGCTTAGGTCTGTGATGTTTCGTTCGGTGGGCACGTGTCAAAGTTGGCAGCGCACCCACCAATAACTAAAAGGCCTATTAAGGCCATTAAAAAGGTCATTTGCGCTGCCCGTCCAACCTTATGGTTAGCAGGCAGATGAAACCGCCAAGCAGCCTTTGCATTTTTTAGGGGGTGGTCCTTAATTGTCCCACCCTAGTAAAACACAGCGCACTGCTGATCATGGATGGAGCCTCTGCCGAGCACCCCCACCAAGGGCAAAAATTCTACCCATTGAGTTAGAAAGGAGTTAAGTAATATTCTACCTCTTTCTCTTTACCATTTACTAACTATTGTATATCTAAAATACACCTTTCAGCCATCTCATTTCGAGATGAAAAGCCCAAGTTCTTCAGTCCATCCTCATAATGCAATCCCTTATGCTAGAGATCAGCCACTTGGTTTCTCTCTTCACTGCCTCAATATTTGAATATCTTCTGGGTGTCTCAGTAGCCAGATTGAACATGGTACACAATGGGGTGAATTTTCCAGCAGGGGGTGGTGGTGGTGTATTGCTGCCCCCACCTCCCGCCGTTACCCCCTCCCGTCCCACACCCACCACCCAAACCCTGTGGAAAAAAAGGGCTGCCCCATAGCGATAGTATGCTGCGGGTGGCCTTAACAAGGTGAAAGTGGAACTTCCGCCTCTCAGGGACAGCAAGTCCCACCCTCGAAAGCTGCCAACCAATCTGGTTGGCTGGTATTTGAGTAGTCCCAGCAGCACCAGAACCAGAACACAGTAGTGGCTACTGCTGGGACTACAAACATCCCGCAAAGATCCATGGATGCTGGCCTTACAGGCCGGATTTTTAGTTGGGGAGGGATTGGGAATCCTAGGGAGGGGTGTGGGGGGAGGGTTTTGGAGTCCTGGGTGATAGCACAAAGTGGGGTGGGGGGGTAGAGGGGGAGGGTGACCATGATGGGATACAGGGAACTCCTCCCCCCCCCCCTCCTCCTGCCAAGAGGAGGTACCCCCCTTCCTCCTCTTCTACTTTTTAGTACATGCTTCAAAAGTAGCGGGCTGGCTTCCTTCATTTTGCCTTTCCCAGCCGCATGTATTATTGCAATGGAGGCAGAATGAGGCCCTTAATTGGCCAGTTAAGGGCCTCAAAAGGCCTAAGGGTGGATAGGCTGGCTGACGCCTTACTGTAACATAGGGGAACAGCTCAGGAGTAGGTGGGAAGGTGGCGGGTCAGCCACCCATTTCATTTTACATGTCCCCCTGCCTGCAAATACGCTGGCAAGAGGTAGTAAAATTCTCCAAATGTGTAGTCTGATCAGCAGAAAATGCAGTTTCAACGTGACTTCCTTTAACTTATACCCTATTATTCTACCATTTAGTTCAGCACCATTTGACTTGTTGATTGCTGCTCCACTGTGATTGTATATATTGAGCCTTTAATGCGCAGATTTCTTTCAATGTTATTGTTCACTAGTTTGGCACCATTCATGGAGTAGTTACCTGTTTCAAACCTAACTTCATTGCTCCACCACTTTAGGAGCATTGACTCATTTTGTAGTAGCCTTGACTTGTTGTAGTAGCCAAACTGTCTTCTCAAAATCAGCTGCCTTTCCTAGATTAGTATCCTTTGCAAATTTAGTAATTTTGTATTGAGATTCTAGTTCCAAGTTATTCATCTAAATTAGAAATTAGAGATGTTTCAACATCAACCCTGGGTAACCTCATCAGCACCTCCACCTCAAAGCAACTCCCCACTCCTTCCTATCATGCAGCATTTTTTTTCATTTATACCCAAGTTTCACCCTGAATGCCCACCAATTTAAGCTTAGGTTTCTAACGCAGAAGTTGTGACAAATGGTATTGTTTTTTCAAAATTAAGGTGCACCACTTCTTAGGGTTTTCCACAGTCCACTGAGTATGTCACAGCCTCAGCAGAAAAAAGAGTCATTGAGAGTTGGTTAGGCAGACCTTCCCATACTGAATTTATGTTGACTGTACTTACCAGGTTATTATCTTACAGGTATTCATGTAGTGACTGATTATAGTTTCAAGACCAGGAGATAAATATGGCGCCACTATATGTTAGCATGCAATGTATAACAGCTGTAAGCTAGGTAATGCAAGGACAATGCTTCCCATTAATCACATTCATTACGTGCAATTATTGGTTTTGCCCTGAATGGCAAAGTTTGAGATTTATGGTCTGAAATTCCTTTTACTTGAAAACTGTTTTAGAAAGATTTAAAAGGGTACTGTTCCACTAAAGTGTTTGTCAATCCTTTTTCAAGTTCTTTATCAAGCATTCATGGAATGATATCATTCATGCTGAGACACATCAGTATATTATGAAAACAGTCAGCATTCACTGTCTCCTCCCATCCTGTTTAATGGTTTCCACTTTTAGATCAGGTAATTTCACCCAGTACACAGTAAGTTTGAATAAATTTAGTTTCATATAGAGTGAGAATAGTTTTCTTATGCTCAACAAAGTTATGGATGGATTGATGATGCACATAAATATAATAAATCTTTAGAGGCCAGGATTTTCCATTCATCAGGCGGGCTCAGTGGAAGCGGGCGTGATCAGCTCCGCACTGCGATTTCACACGCATGGGCCAATTAAGGCTCGCCCTGCGTGGATCACGATTGGTAGCACTGATCGCTACCTGTGCAGGCTGGAGAAGGAGGGAGATTTGGGTCCAGCGCGCTTCAATCTGCCTGAGGCATGGATCTGCCTTGGGGAGATTGAAGTGCTTTTTAAAAAAAATAAATAAATACATTAAAAATTTAATGAAACATATGTCTCCTCATGTGACTGTGTCAATGAGGTGGGACATATTTTTATTTTTCAAAGAAAGTTTTCATTTAATTTGTAAAAGCTTCAGGAAACCTCATCCTGCTTGTGGATGAGGTTTCCTAAAAACGTAAAGGCCACTTGCCGCCACTTGCCCTTTTCGCCTGCCCGCCAACCGACTCTGGCACGCGTCTGCTGAATGAAACATCACGCGACTTTGCGATGACATCGGGCGCACGCTGAATGTTATTACGCGTCATTTAACGTTCCGGTGTGTCGGGCATGCACCCGCACGCTGAATGGAAAATTCTGTCCAGAGAGTACATATGCAATCAACGTGAGGTCACTACAGTTTTTTTATACAGTGCTTACATTAGCACATTGGGTTTGTTACAATTGTACTTGCTCTGGGAACAGTTGAAGGGTACAATCATTTAGTAATGGTTCCTGGAGTTTCACAGGAGTATGGGATATTAAAGGTGTGCCTAAACAGAACAGTAGAGTGGAATTTAATGCCCTCCCCGAGCTTGGAGGGGCATTTAATTGAGCTCGAGAGTGCAGGTGGAGATACGACTGCCTTTCTGCCTCTTAAGTCGGGGCAAGGGGGCGGCAGCGTGGGGGTGGGGGTGACGGTGAAGGTTCATAGGTGGCCAATTAATCTCCACTTAATGGCCTCATTCTGCCACCACTGGTTTTCAACCAGCAGCGGGTGGAGCTGTAACCCAGTGAGAAGCCTGAAAAACAAACCCTGCCTTATTTACAAAACAAAAACAGAATTACCTGGAAAAACTCAGCAGGTCTGGCAGCATCGGCAGAGAAGAAAAGAGTTGACGTTTCGAGTCCTCATGACCCATCAACAGAACTGAGATGCTGCCAGACCCGCTGAGTTTTTCCAGGTAATTCTGTTTTTGTTTTGGATTTCCAGCATCCGCAGTTTTTTGTTTTTATCTCTGCCTTATTTACTGGCTGGCTGCCGGGGTTGAGGGTGGTGTGTGTAAGTACTTTGTTGTCAAGCACTGCCTGACCGAGGGACCCAGTATCAGGAAGAAAGGGCCCTTTGAGAGCCAGTCCACCGTCCTTCCATTCCTCCTGCACCCCTTCATTCCCCCAGCCAGTGACCCCTCCCTTTGACTCCCATCTGACCCTCACTCACCTATGGCCTGGGTCCCTCATTGATCCCAGGCCTCTAAGGGGTGTTTATCTGGCAGCTACCAGTGCTCCCCTAGTGGCACTGATGGCATTGTTGAGTTGACAGCCTCTGATTAGCTGGGAGCTCTCACTGGGGTGTGATTTCTTCCACTGGGGTCCTTGATCGCATCGTTTTCAGCACTTAATATGGTGGGCCTTTCCCAAGGAGGCAATGTGGGGCTGTGGCCAGCTGGGTGAGACCCCTGTCACCTGGTTTAAGTTCCACCCATAGTCTTTCAAAAGTTACATTTCTAATGGGGAAATCCCAAGATGAAGCAAATGTTGGTTTCATCCAGTTGAACCCAATAATTGTACCTTAAATGATTCTTTAAGTCTGCACTGAAGCTGATGAGAGCCTGGCCACCCAAATAATCAGCTCATTAGGAAAAACTACTCTGTCAAAATATTTGATCTGGTTGTCACTTACTAACCAACATCGTGCCATTGAGTAACATACACTCAGTTTCCCATTCTGCTGATTTGAGCTGCCATGTTGTTGGGAGGCTCAAAACAGAAGTTGGGTTCTTCCTTGAAAACAGATGAGAAGAGCCATTGTAGTGTTTTTACGAATTGCTGAGCCATGGAATGAACTGGAAGAGGCACAAGAGCAGATTGCAATCGCAGGATTTTTAAGAATTATAAAATTGTAAGACAATATATTGCGAGACAAGGCAGCTCAGCCTATCAATTCCACAGTTTCCATAGACTTTGCACTTGTGATTGTACCGTGGACTGTCTCTCACCCATAAGAACATAAGAAATAGGAATAGGAGCATTTGGCCCCTCGAGCCTGCTCTGCCATTCAGTAAGATGGCTGATCATCTTGTGTTTCGATTTCCACATTCCCATCTAACTCCGATAACCCTTGATTCCCTTGCATAACAAGAATCTATCTACCTCTGCCTTAAAAATATTCAATGACCCCGCCTCCACCACCTTCTGAAGCAGAGAATTCCATTGTCGCACAACCCTCTGAGAGAAGAAATTTCTCCTCATCTCTGTCCTAAAAGGGTGACCTCTAATTTTCAAAGAGTGCCTCTAGTTCTGGACTCAGCCACAAGAGGAAACAGCCTTTCGATGTCCACCTTGTCAAGGTTGTTCAGGATCTTGTATACTTCAATCAAATCACCCCTCACTCTTCTAAACTCCAGTGGAAACAAGCCCAGTCTGTCCAACCTTTCCTCATGAGACAACCCACTCATTCCAGGTATCAATCTAGTGAACCCTCTTTGAACCGCTTCCAATGCATTTACATCTTTCCTTAAATAAGGAGATCAAAACCAAAATCCATTCAATCTTCTCACAAATATTCCAAAAATACTCATTTGTCTTCACATCTCCATTATTTAAAACTATTAATATTCGGGCATCAGGGCAGGTTAAGCTTTTGACATGCAAGATATGTCCCAAAGATTCACCTTTGTGTTTAAAATCTCCTAGGCATGTAAGAGAAGAATTTCCTCAAGGACATGTGCGAGATGCAGATCCAAGCAATGAGGTGGATTTATGACAAAATGGGGAAATTGTTGGAGACAGAAGGCTCTAGCCTTTACTGACTTGTCACTGGAGACAACCTCATTGCTTTAAATGTACCCAACCCAATCAATTTCCCAATCCTTGTAAGAGGACTCCCAACAGTCAGCTCAATAGGGATTGGGAGCTTTCCCATATAATGTAAAAAAATTTTATCCATTCATAGGTTGTGGGTGTTGCTGGCTAGGCCAGCATTTATTGCCCATTCCTAATTGTCCTTGAGAAGGTGGTGGTGAGCTGCCTTCTTGAACAGCTGAAGTCCATGTGATGTAGGTACACCCACTGTGCAGTTAGGGAGGGAGTTCCAGGATTTTGACCCAGCAACAGTGAAGGAATAGGGATGTATTTCCAAGTCAGGATCTTGAGTGACTTGGAGGGGAACTTTCAGGTGGTGGTGTTCCCATCTATCTGCTAACTTTGTCCTTCTGGGTGGTAGTGGTGATGGGTTTGGAAGATGTTGTCTAGGAAGGCTTGGTGAGTTCCTGCAGTGCATGTTGTAGATGGTAGATACTGCTGCCACTTTGTGTTAGTGGTGGAGAGAATGAATGTTTATGGATGGGGTGCCAATCAAGCGGGTTGCTTTGCCCTGGATGGTGTCAAGCTTCTTGCGTTGTTGGAGCTGCACTCATACTGGCAAGTGTAGAGTATTCCTTCACACTCCTGACTTGTGCCTTGTAGATGCTGGACAGGATTTGGGGAGTCAGGCGGTGAGTTACTTACTGCAGGATTCCTATCCTCTGACCTGTTATTGTAGCCATAGTATTTATATGGCTAGTCTAGTTCAGTTTCTGGTCAATGATAACCCCCAGGATGTTGATAGTGGGGATTCAGTGATGGTAATGCCATTGAATGTCAAGGGTCGATGGTTAGATTCTCTCTTGTTGGAGATGGCACTTGTGTGGCACGAATGTTACTTGCCACTTATCAGACTAAGCCTGGATATTGTCCAGGTCTTGATGAATTTGGACATGGACTGCTTCAGTATCTGAGAAATTGCAAATGATGCTGAACATTGTACAATCATCAGCAAACATCCCCACTTCTGACCTTATGATGGAAGGAAGGACATTCATGAAGCAGCTGAAGGTGGTTGGGCCAAGGACACTACCCTGAGGAATTCCTGCATTGATGTCCTGGGACTGAGATGATTGACCTCCAACAACCACAACCATCTTCCTTTGTGCTAGATATGACTCCAACTAGTGGAGTGATTCCCATTGACTCCAATTTTTCTAGGGCTCCTTGATGCCACACTTGGTAAAATGCTGCCTTGATGTCAAGGGCAGTCACTGTCACCTCACCACTGGAATTCAGCTCTTTTGCCTATGTTTGAACCAAAGCTGTAATGAGGTCAGGAGCTGAGTGACCCTGGCGGACCACAAACTGCGTCAGTGAGCAGATTATTGCTCAGCAAGTGCTGCTTGATAGCACTGTTAATGACCCTTTCCATCATTTTACTGATAATGGAGATTAGATTCGTGGGGTGGTAATTGGCCTAGTTGGATATGTCCTGTTTTTTGTGTAAGGACATAGCTGGGCAATTTTCCACATTGCTAAGTAGAGGTCAGTGTTGTAGCTGTAATAGAACAGCTTGGCAAGGGGCATGACAAGTTCTGGAGCACAAGTCTTCAGTACTATTGCTCAAATATTGTCAAGGCCTATAGCCTTTGCAGTATCCAGTGCCTTCAGCCGTTTCTTCATATCACGTGAAGTGAAACAAATTGGCTGAAGACTGGCATCTGTGATGCTGGGAATCTCTGGAGGAGGCCCTCAGGTAAATGAACAGTTCTCACAAAATCAAGCTGAAACAAAACACTAACGTTAATAACACACTACCCAGCTCATGCCTGAAAGTCAAATGGAAATTCTACCTATGTGGGTTTGCATTAGTAGTGCGTTTGTGTTCCTGCCACCCCTGGTTTTCTATTCAACCCATTTCCAGTAATAAGAGCACAGCTCAGTTAAATACAGGAACTCAATGTCTGGGAAAATTATAGGCAAGACCTTCCATCCCATCATTCCATGACATGTCATGTTGATACCACAGAAACCTGTAAGGATGAACTTTTCAGGATTGGATATATTGCTGGACAATGTGTTACACAAAGATCTGGTAAAACAAGAAAATCACCATAACTGTACAATTTACCAAAGAGTGTAACCAAGACTCACATCAAAAAGGTCATTTTGTTTAACTATTGGTGCAAATTATATTCTGATTGTTCTTTGCTTCAATACAGCCCATCATTTAACTCTGTTCAATTACATTTTTGAAATGCTGATCAAGAATTATGCTTTTAAAGCAATCGCCTTATACTACACATTGGGCAGAATTTTGCCATCAGCAAGCAGGGGGCGGGTCCCGCTCTCCAACACTTAAAATGACACGGGATGACGTTGGGCAGAACCCCAATATCATCCCGCTCCATTTAAATTTTCAGGAAGGCGGGCCCGCAGCAAAATCAGCTGCTGGCCCGCCGACCTGTCAATGGCCAATTGAGGCCATTGACAGGATCAATTATACAATCTTAAGGTTGGTGGGCAGGCCAGGAGCCCTGGCGGGGAATAGAAAAAACATGAAACCTCATCCACCGGTGGGATGAGGTTTCATGTAGGGTTTAAAAAAGTTTAATAAACTTATGTAAATTATGAACATGTCCCATCTCATGTGACATTGTCACATGAGGGGGACATGTTAGGGATTTTTTTTTCCATTTTTCATATTTTTAAAAGTGTAAGCTATCTCCCTGAGGCAAAAGAGCGCACTCTTGCTTTTGGGGAATCCCTCCCCCGCCTGCAGAGGAAGCGCATAGCACTTACCGCAGGACATCACGATGGACGGCCTTAATTGGCCTGCCCACGTAAAATGGCGGTGGGGCCCGCTTCTCTAGCGGGGATTGGTTCCCCACTCACCAGAGATTGGGTCGGGCCCGCCCGCCCGACAGGCAGAAAATTCTGCCCATTGTGTATGAACCGGTAGTGTTTATTCTCCCATCTGAACATAACATTTAAATTAATGTAGCCATTACTGTGACCTCTATTATGTTCACTAACTGCACTACCATGTGTTTCTAAATCATAATGGAACAAGTCTGGACTGCTGAAAGAAGTAGGTTCCACCTATAATTGGGTGTTTTCCTCTTTAACTGTGATACACAATGCTGTGATTTAGTGTGTTTACTATAGAACCACTGGGAAAAGCCCAAGTAACAAGAATTTCAATAAAACATTTAAACCTCACCCATGTTGCATTCCAATTGTATTCCAGTAATTCCAAATATAAACTAGTTTTACTTAGTTTTCTTCCCAGTTCTGGAATATGTTTTCTTCTGTTCACTGGCGTTGGTTTAAAAAAAAGGCCGGGGTTGCAAAGGAGAGAAACCCAATTCATACTTCAACATTTTTGTTAACACTAACGAAAAGGGAAATGTGTAGGTGCATTTTTCCTTTGTTCACTAATGTAGAAACAAATAAATAAGTTGATTAGTAACGCACAATTAAAGGAATAATGACAGGCTATTCCATCCTGGGCCATGCCACTGTGCTTATGCTATGCAGGATAGAGGCAGTGCTTTATCGAGTAAAGCCCCTTGGTTTGTTTTGAGCAATTTTTATTTCCTTCCCTTTTCTGTTAGTCTCACCATGCTATAAACCATTTAGACTTGAGATCTCTGCGCTTTGCAGTTCTGGTCTCTTGTTGCCCCAATTTTAATTGCTCCATCATTTGTTGCCTTCAGCTGCCTAAGCCCTAGGCTCTGGAATTCCATTCAGCACCTCCCCACCCACCGCATCCCCCCACCCCTCCCCCCCGCCCACCTCCCTCCCTCCCCCCACCACCACCACCCTTCCCCTCCCCTCAGAAATCTTTCCACCTCTTCTCCTTTAAGGCATTCTGTAATACCTATGTAATACCTATCTCTATGGCCAAGCTTAAATCATCTGACTTAATATATCCTCATGTGGGTTGGTATTAAATTTTGCTTGATAGCAGAAGCCCTTTGGGATGTTTTACTACACTAAACTTGCTATATAAATGCAAGTTCTTGTCTTGAAGGGAAACACCTTAGGCTTGCCATAACATTTGGAGGAACACAACAGCAGCTTTAGGGTGACTGTTCATTCCCATGAGGAAGTACCTGATCTCTCCCCAGTATTTCCTGGTAGCCCAAATAAACCGAGAACTAAATATTTAAAGGAATTACAGGTGAGAACTTGCATCCCATCACTATATATTGACATTGCAGTAGGGAGTACCTTATCCACAGTAGCTATTTTATAAACAAAAGTCTACTTAATTGACCTGATCTGTCACTAACCTTTCCAGGCTCATTACTTTGTTAAACATCTTTTTCTCCTTAAGTATCAACTCCATGGTTAGGTGCCATTTTACTGACTGCAAATTAGCGAAGAAAAACACATTAATAGGTAGATGGCTTTGACAGGGTAAATGCTGAGAGGCTGTTTTCCCTGGCTGGACAGCTTAGAACTAGGGATCATAGACACAGGATAAGAGGTTGTCTAGGGACAGGGTTTTCCGGCCCTGTCGCCGGCGGGATCTGTTGCGGGCGAGGTGGACCCCCCAGCCAGAAGTCCATTGACTTGTGGCGGGACTGGACGAGTGTGGAAAATCCCACCCCAGCTCTGAGCTGAGGAGAAATTTCTTCACTCAGAGGGTTGCAAATCTTTGGAATTCACTACCCGAGAGGGCTATGGGTGCTCTGTCATTGAGTATATTCAAGACAAAGATCAATAGATTTTTGGACACTAAGGGAATCAATTTTGGAAAAGTTTGGTTTTACACATTCTCCCTCCTCCCCCACCAGAACATCCACACTAAGTTATCTACTGAAACTGGTAATTAAGATATTGTATTTCTGCTATTCAATAATGCACAACACAGACGAGAACGTTTCCTGACTTGATTTTATTTTGACTACAGTAAATCACAATGTGCTTTCAAATGGAATTCCTGTTCACTTGGTGTTATTGTAATAAAGATACTACTCCTTGGTATCACTTTACCCTACTTGTGCTCTCTATTCTTCTGTCAGCCTTTAGAACTTTGCTGTTCTTTGCTAAATTTTAAAATTCAGTGCATAGGTGGGGACATTGAATCTCTGGTGTGCATTCTTGATCAAGTGACAGCGATGTGACTCTTAACCCTTACTAATTTCTCATGACACTTCTCTATCATGGAAACTTTCCAAAAAAGAGACCATCTCAGTGCCAATTTTGCATGTTACTTCATCATCAGACAACTGTAAAAATGTTTCCACTAAAGTTTATTTTTATCATTTTATTCCCCATCCTCACACCACCTGTCATGTAGGTATTTTGTTTTCTGTCGTTAATCCGTCTCTGGCTATGGATCTTGGCCTTGGTGTGCTGTGCGAACTTATACAGATCTGGAACCAAACTTCTCGCGGAATTGTAACACTAATTGAGTGGATGCTGGGAGAAGAGGATATGGAAGAAGATGAAATGAATGAAGATCTGGTATGTTTATAAGGAACATGTTCCGGAAGACTTTACAAAAGTTAGCTAAACATGTAACCTAACTCGTTATTTGTGAAGTTTTGTTATGAAGCTAAAACTAATAAATAAGTTATCCTATTTATCGCAGTGGGCAGGATCTTCTGGTGGGTGATTGGGGGCGGGGCCCACTCGCCAGCGCATAAAACTCCTGATGTCACCCCGTGTCATTTCCATTTTCAGGTCAGCGGGGGCGCAGCCAAATCAGCTGTGCACCCGCCGATCTGTCAACAGCCTATTGAGGCCATTTAAAAAGTACCTTAGGGTTGGCGGGCAGGCTGGGAGCCCTGACGGGCTTAAGAAAAAGCATGAAACCTCATCCACGGGTGGGATGAGGTTTTATGAGAGTCTTTAAATATTTAATAAAGGTATCACTAAAAGTGATGGACATATCCCAACTCATGTGACAATGTCACATGAGGAGACATGTCAGGGAAATTTTGTTTTTGTCTCTTTAACATTTTTAAATTTGGAGCCGAGCTTCCTGAGGCAGCATTTAGCCTCAGGGAGATCAGTGCGCTCTTGCACTCCCAGCTGATGGATTCCCCCCCCCCCCCCCCCAGCCAGCAAAGGGAGCACATAGCTGGGCAGGCCTTAATTGGCCCGCCAATGTAAAATGGCAGCGTGCCCCCAGTCGGGGGAGCCAATCGGAGGCGTGCCTGCTCGCTCCCACACTTCCCCCGTGCCAATGGGGGGGAAATTTTTCCCAGTGTTAGTTAGTTCCCACCTATCTAAAATATTTGTGTTTTTTTTTATTTTTTTCTCCCTATTCTAGAGGAGGTGATGACTCTTTTCTGTGGTGGGGTCTGTGGTCACAAATCACCTTCCCACACTTTGCCCAGCTATCTATTTGTTATTTTATAAGACACAGTAAATGTGAACAGATTATCTTCCCAGTGGAGGAAACGTTACAACTGAGCCCAATTCTGCCCTAATCCGTAATCCATGCATGCACAATTTGCAGTGAGGGTGGTAGGGACACTGGCTAATGATCATGCACAGGAATCATTGTTGGCTATTATTTCCTGCCTCTAGCTCAGAAGTACTGAGATTGATAGTACAATTCCTAATGCTATCCCAGCTGAACACAGCCAAATTCCTCAAGCAACGAATCAAATCTGGAACCCTGCTAGTCTGTACGATTAATTTAAACTAGCTTAATATACTTCCTCAGTCAGTCATTGAAGAAGCCTTAAATACAGTGGGCCAGGTAATAACTCAGATCTGGGAAGAGCAGAGGGGAGGGTTTGCAGATGGGAACCTCAGAGTTTCCTGCAAGTCCTACTGAATTTAATTACAGGACCTGTTTTAAAATATCGCAACAGATTTCTGACCCAGCAGCCAGGTAACTTCACAGACTGTCTGTTGGGCTGTAGAGCAGCTGGGGAGCAAATTGCAAATAGGTCTGACATAGTGTAGGGTGGGAGGACGGTAACCAGACATTGCGCAGAGGTGGGGGTCAAAGAACACTGTGGCAGGATGGGGCCGATCGGAGGAGCATCAAGGGAAGTTTAACAAAGTAGCTTGGCAGATTGGGGCAGGTGATGCACTCCAACCCTTCCTGGCCCAATCAATAAAGGCACTTAGCTCATAGATTTAGACTTCTCTATTGGAAGCCACTGACAGTAAGCCCCGCCTGTCTCCACAGTGGCAGCTGCCAGCTTAGGCTTTCCCATTCCAGTTCACCTCACCACACTCCCATGACTTACCTGCAATTTAGAATCTAGCTGATGTCAAGCAAATTTTCTAGGACCCCAACCCACAAGCTACACCTCCACACTAAATTAACATCTGTAATTTGCTGCTTTTATGTAGACAAAGGCTAAGGGCCAGTTGGGGGCAAACATCTCCCTTCATCTGCCAAGTTTCCTGAATCCCAAAAGACCAGCCTCCAGAAGTTAAAAATAAAACATCAGTTATAACTTGGGCATGCAGCCTCTGTAAAATATTTTACTGACCAGCCCACCTGCTAAGCAGGTTGTTCACCCACCCATTGACCGACCACTATTAAAACCAGAAGGAAGTGGGTTGTGTCAGTTTTTTCTTTTATTTTTACCATGTCACCCCTGCTACCTGCCCAGGGAAGTTAAAATTAGCCCCATGGACTAAAAAATTGTTTTGTTGCTAGAGCAAAGTGTATATTGCACCTGAAGATATCTGCCTGATGCCAAACAGAGCATATGCTAAAACACACTTAAGGCTCCTAATCAGCATATTCAAGGGAGCCAATGCTTGTTTTAGACAGGCACTCAGACACTTAGAGGACACTGGCTGCCCAAAGGTGCACTGCCAGGGCACAAACTCTCTCAACTGGTAATTGATCCAACAAGCTCTTACTTTTTTCCCATAAAACAGGTATATAGTAGGACAAGTTTTTTCCTGTTATCGTAACTATATTTAGAACCATAGAAATATAGCAAAGTTACAGCATATAAAGAGGCCATTCAGCCTATCATGTCTGCACCGACCAATAAAGAAATATTCTAGCTGCCTATTCTAATCCCACCTTCCAGTACCTGGCCCATAGCCTTGCAGGTTACAGCACTTTAGGTGCAGATCCAGGTACCTTTTAAATGAGTTGAGGATTTCTGCCTCCACCACCAAACCAGGCAGTGAATTCCAAACACCTACCACCCTCTGAGCGAAGACGTTTTTCCTCTTGTATCCTCTAATCCTTCTACCAATCACCTTAAATTTGTGCCTCCTGGCCATTGACCTCTCCACTAGGGGAAACAGGGCATCCCTGACTCTGATGGGCCTGGGGCCTAGATAATCTTGTACACCTCAATCAGGTCACTTCTCAGTTCCAAGGAAAGCAATCTTTTCTCACAGCTGCAACCTTCGAGCCTTGGCAACATTCTTGTAAATCTCTTTTGTACTCTCTCCATGTCCTTCCTGTAATCTGGAGACCAGAACTATACACACAATTCCAGCTGTGGCCTAACCAAGGTTTTATACAGTTCCATCATTACAATTCTGATTTGCATTCTAAGCCTTGTCCAAGAAAGGAAAACATTCCATATGCTTTCTTTACTACCTTATCCACCTGTCCTGCCACTTTCAGGGACCTGTGGACTTACACTCCAAGGTCTCTCACTTCCTCTACCCCTCCCAATATCCTCCCATTTATTGTGTATTCCCTAGCTTTGTTTGCCCTCCCCAAATGCATTACCTCAAACTTATATGTATTGAATTCCATCTGCCACTTTTCCACCCATTCAACCATACCATTGATGTCATTCTTGAGCCAACCGCTATCCTTTTCTATATCAGCTACACAGCCAAATTTTGTGCCATCTGCAAATTTCCCAATCATGCCACCCACATTTAAGTCCAAATCATTAACATATACAAAAAAACAGCAAGGGACCCAACACTGTGTCCTGTGGAACGCCACTGGAAACCACTTTCCATTCACAAAAACATCCATCAACCATTACCCTTTGTTTCCTGTCGCTGAGCCAACTTTGGATCCAACTCACCACATTCCCCTGTATCCCATGGGCTTTTACTTTTCTGACCAGTCTGCCATATGGGAGCTTGTCAAATGCCTTACTAAAATCCATAAAACATTTTAAAGATTTTTCTTTACATGCTTTGGGTTATATTTTCAAGTTGAATTAAATGGGACATACCAATAGGAACCAAGGGCTGGATTTTACGGCTGCAAATCAGGCAGGCCACACCCCCGCACATACATAAAATACAGCTTGATGATGCGGGTCAGCAATCCAACGTCATCATGCCAGTCTCCAATATTACAGAAGGCAAGTGGGCATGGAAATTGGAAACCTGCCCGCCATTTTGAACAGCCAATTAATAAGCAATTGAGCTTGCTAAAGAACCAATTGTATGCAATTTTTCATTGCCTGCTCCATTTTTGGGGTTTAGGATGGGAAAAAATTACACCAAGTGTGAGGAGGCAGCACAGGGTGGAAGAAAAGGCCTTCCAATGGAACCATGACGGAATATAGCAGCAGAGTCAGCTGGTGAAGGTGGCAGCTTTTGTATGTTTTTTAACTTCAGTTTTTCACTGTTTTCAGCCTGCCACAAGAAATAAGGGAAGGTTGAAAGGCAGGGGCCCTTAAAATTGGTGGCTTTGACCGACTTCATGTTCACAGCATAACCCCTCTCCCACATGACTCTCCAGCCGAGATGTCTGATTGGAGCCCACTTTCGTACTGCTAATTGCCACCTTCCCACTGAGCAGCCGCTAATTGGCCATCTGACACTTGCTTCACTATGCTGACACGATGGGGAGGGAGCAAGAGGACTACTCACTTGATATTCTGCCCTCACCCTTCTGTAAATCCATAAATCCAGCCCTAAATATCTTAAATTTAGTTTAGCTTTTCTCTTTGCTGTAGAAAAATGGGTTTGTAACATATGTTCTTTATTTTCGGCAGTCCATCTTCATCAAGTTAGCCTCACCTGACCTTGTGTGTGTGTGATCTATATTTGAAAGAAGAGCTTAAGCACAAGTAGCGATATCCTATTGACTAAATTTACCAGAAATTCAGGACCAGCAAGAACCTCCTATTCATTTATTTTTGAACTAATAATGACTACTCAAATCGAAAGTAAGATTTATCTTCCTCTGCTCTTAAGTGTAGGGACATACCCAGTATTTGGGCCCACCTATCATTGTATAAATATTCCTCCAGAGAATCTAGGGACTACACAATGTCTCCTCAACACTGTTTTAATTCTTGTAATCCAGGCCTCCTGTAAGCATAAGCAAAACTCTACATTCATTTTCAAAATGTACATTGTTGCAGGATACTTCTAACCAAGCTGATACATTAACAACACAATACTGCCAGCTCAGTTCCTTTTTTGAAAAATATAAACTTTTGTTACACTTTATTAAATGGGATCTAGTATAACGATTTATCAGAAAGGATTTATCATCAGGATTATAAAGATTTATCACCATTGTTGGGTCAGAATCTTGGAACTCCTTACCCTACAGCACTGTGGGAGTACCTTTGCCACATTGACTACAGTGATTCAAGAAGGTGGCTCACCAGCACCTTCTTAAGGGTAGTTAGTGATGTGGATAAAAGCTGGACTTGCCTGTGACACTTACATCCCATGAATGAATAAATTAATAAAGAAAAATGTGTTTTAGATTTAGCTCCATATTTCTTCTGGAGAAATTTAAGATTATGTTTCCCTTGTAGACTAAATGTATTTTTTTTATTTTAGGGGGAATATGACATGCTTTTTGATAAAGGCGAATTTAACCTTTGGGCAGAGAAGATTACTTTTGCCAATCTACTCCGGAAGCATCTCTCGGCCCTCATTTCCCAGTCACATGCAGTTGCAGACAATGAATTGGAACTCCACCGGTTAACAATGATGGCTGCCAACCAAGCCCAGCATGTAGCCTGGCTCTTAAAGGGCCTACCTCCTGCACCAGAATTTTCTAGAACAGCAGACCACACAAGGCTAAGCATTCAAAAAGTGAGGCTTTTGAATATATCCCAGCTACTGAGGCTGTTTGGAATGGGTGCTGTTATTGCAGAACATTTCTGAAATGGAATGATCTCATTATTTGACTTGGCCAGAAAATGAGGAAAAACAGATCAGCTGAAGCAAACTCATGACAAAGAGAGGCTTGTTGTGACTTGAAAAAACTGTATCCCATAAATTTGTGTATCTTACCACATGAAGATTTTTGTGCCAACAGTAATTACATGACAGCTATTTCCTCCTTTCACTGTTGAACACTGGATTATTTTGGCAGCAAAAGTGAACTTTTGTTCATCGCTTAAGTAATGGTATATGCACACACCTGTAATCCAGAATTACAAATTATAACTAGGACAAGGGAAAAGTATGGATCATTGTTCATTCAAGTGTTCTAAGTAATATTTGAACCAAATAAAATTGAAATGTAATTTTTAATTTATACTTGGTGTTTCTTAACATTGCAAAAATTTGACAGCCATATCTAGAGAAAAACATCACAAGGGTCTAAGCTATAACTTCAGAATCACTCAATACTAGACAAAATGTATGGTTTCACCAAACAAAACCAGGATTGAAGGTGTTTATCTGATGCTGTTTAAGTAGGGTGGCACCTGTGACTATAAACCTTCCCTCGAATAATTTTGTTGGAACGTCAGATGCTTTTGACACATCCCACACATTTTTCAGACCAAACCCAAGTTTAAAAGGAAGGCATTCTCTCGTAGTGCGATCTATAAAATTTATGAAAAGAACTGTAAAATAGTTTGTAACCCAGAAAAGAAACAACCACAATTATATTCTATTTCCCACACAACAGGATGTTGCAAAATCACAGGATGGGTGCATCAAGAATCTAAATATCAAATTCACATAGCTTGCCCCACTGTTTGAAAGAGGATATGGAAAATATATTTAGTTTTTTTTGTTCATTTTGTCTTTATTCCTCCAACTTTATTTTTCCTTTCCAATGTGTGTTGATCACACTTGATTTATTTCAAATCTTTTAGCTCCATTCTTCTATCACTGTCCCTCTGCCTTTATTCTTCTAATTCATAATGTGCAACCCTGTGCTTACTGAGTCAAGGACAGTGCTTGATGCACCAAAAACTGCTTTGAGAAGAGTGTGAGGGGCCAACACTGAATTACACTGCCCAGTTTTATTTCTAACAATCTAATTACAGGGAGAGCAGAATGAACTTAATCTTATGTACACAATTCTGCTGACTACTCAGTGTAACGTTTCTTGTTATGAGCCCTTTTGAAATTTAAAAATCAGAGAGTTAGCTGAACACTGATTGAGGTGTACTACAGCCAGTGCAGAACTGAAACTCTGACGTAACAAAAAATCCAAACTAACACCAGTTTGTCTGCCTAACCCACTTGTAGCAATACAAAATGTTGCTCTATAACTGCCTTCCTAATCATGCTAAATAGACCAAGGTTACAATAATTTTCACGCGAGATGAAGAACTTCCATATGGTCCCAGTGCCGATTCAATTCGGTTTAACTATGGACAATTTTAAAGCAATGACCAAAATGGGGATGACTGAAAGGTACATCATTGAGATGTACCTTTATTTTTCCTTTTGAGTAGATCAGAAGCTCAGTCATCCCACACAAGTATGTAGGAAGGCAAATATGGCAAACAAGAGTTGGGGAAGGGGGTGGGGTGGAAAGTTACTAAAATACTTTAGTCTAAAAACAACCTTGAACTTTATTCTTTATTTAGTGTCTTCCTTGGTTGTGGGTGGGGGAAACATCATCTGGAAAGTCTAGAAAGAACCAGCCAGTAGGTGGTATACCAGGCAAAAGCAGTCTGTGGAGAAGACTGGAAGGGTAACAGAGTAGAGTAACAACTGTCAAGTTCAAAGGGGCATGTTTTACCAAAAAATATTGCAGGGGCTGGCTTTTAAAAAAATTGCAAAAGGACTGAAAAAATAACTTGTTGACACCATTGCTAGGAAGTCAATGCACTTCAGGGAAATCATCCCATCTGACATTAGCAAGCATTGCCTGTCAATGCTTTTCAGGTGCCACTTGAATAAGACACTGGGCCTGACAAAGATAGCGTCAATGTATTTTTCTTGTAAATGTCAATACAGATAACTTATCTGGGCTTAAGACCTCACTATTCCAACCACTCTGCCTTAAAAACACCTTTGTTAAAAAGGAATAACTTGCTTAGGATAACTGGCTTTTGAAATCACCTACTAACCTGTATATTAGAGCTCTGTTTTACTGTTTTGAGAAAATATGGTTAATTGCCTCACTTTCAAAAATATTAATAGACTTAAATTAAAATGGTGGGTTTCTGCAATTTGGCTAAAGATGAGTTTGTGTGCTGTAAATTAATGCAAAGGTCTGGAAAAGATTGTGTTGTCAGTTTGGAGAGAATTTCAGCAAGATGCACTTGCCAATCAGAGAAACTCAATAGTTCTTGTGACACAAAAGTTATATAGCTGTTTAATAACTTTAAATCTATAACAATAAATGTCATGAATTTATTAATGATTAGTACTTAAGGCATCTTTTGAGATGATAATGAGTGATAGATTACGTCAGTAAGATTAAATCCTGCAAGATGATCAGAAACTAATCTTTGCCTGCAGACTGATGACGATCAGGGATCTCACCTCCCAGGGTTGGAGCATGTTGGGGATGGATTAAATTTTTAGCCAATGGAGATGTGCTGCAGTCAGGGTGGGAGGATCTGAAGATTTCTGCCCAAATGAAAATTTTGCATGCTGACTGTTACGCCTTACTATATCCTGATGATAAAATTCACTCCTTTTCCCTATCCAAATAGACATACGTCATCTTTGAGGAGAAATTCAAAATTAGCAGGATATCCAAAGATGGAAAAACATCTAAAGGTCTTATTAAGTCAGGGACATGTGGACAAAAGTACTTTCGTTAAATATTTTTTGCTTGACCGTTACACCACATTAAAATGGTTACTTCTACATTTATGAACCAGATATTAGATACCAGAGCAGATGAATCTGAGGTTGACAGTTTCAATGATTTTCCAGTTAATGTAACTCGTTTTTGCAAGTCGAGCTTTGTTGGCAGGACCATGGGTTTATGATGACTTTATGCTGCACCAGTCACTACGGGCTGGAGTTTTGCTCCCAAGGTGGGTAGCTCAAGTCAGGAAATTTCCCGGCTCGGCACACCTGCCTTGGGAAAAATGCCGCCAAGGGCATTTCACTCCAGGGTGGGCTGGGGTGGGTGGGGGCAGGGGGTGCAGGATGGAGTCAGGCCCACCACCCCGAATGCAGATCGGATGCAGACACATGGGCTTCTGAGTGCCAAGGCAAGCTGTTTAAAAGGCCCGCCTCAGTTCTCTGGGACTTCACCCATCACCCCCCCCCACCCATTCCCTATCCCCATCTATGCCAACTAATGCCTCACCACTGACACCCATGGCCATTTATAGCCTCAGTACCAACTCATGCCCCACACCCAGATTCCATGGGCAGAATTTTACAGCAGCGGGATTTTACGTTCCTGCTGAAGTCAATGGGGATTATAACGGCTCGCCACATTTTACGGCCCCGTCCCTGCCAAAACAGGGCCGAAAAATTCTGCCCCATGGCTCCTTCTAGCCTCCATGCCAAACTATGCTTCCCATCCACCAGCCTTTCCCCATATATTCACCCAGTTTCCATCTTGGGCAGACCTCAGTAGCCATGTTGAGATAAAATAAAATAACGATCTAAATATCTATTATAGCATTTACAAAAAAAAAATCACTCCCAATCATGAAGGTCTATTCAAAACTTTAAAACCCCTCAAGTACTTAATCCCTTATCAAAACTGATTTGTATTCATAACCCACATCAAAGACAACTAATCTTTTAATAACTTCTATGAGTTGTCAATCAAACTGAACTTACAAACCACCTCCCCCCAACCACCCCACCCCCGAACCATTGTTAGGATAATTGTAGGTTGTGGAAAGCAGCCAGTCATTAATAATGAAATAATGATAGGCCTTAGGGGTAATGTCAACAAACGGTTATTGTATCTGCCAGAACTATGTTTTTTCAACTATCACTGACACAGACAGACTTTTTATTCAAATATTTAAATGGGTGGTGATTTAAATATCTTGACAGCTTGAATTTTTTCAACTCTCACTGACTCTGACAGGCTGGTTATTTATTTTTTAAAGGTTGGGATTTAAATAATTTGGCAGTTCTACATATCTTATTCGCCCTTCATGAACATTTATGTTTCCTCCATAAATTCATGACTTTCACACTGCGGGATAAAGCCCTTGCTACAGTGAAAATTGGGCATGCTTGAACTCACCACTGAATTCAAATGACCCAGCTGAGTTTGGGTATCCTGTCTGTTTTCCCCTTTCCCCTTCTGGCGAAAATTGGATCTCTCGGAAATGGAGACAGGACTTCTGAATCCAAGTCCCATCCACCATTTTTAAACATCCATGGAATTTCCACAACTCTGTGAAAATCTGGCCCTATATGACCAATCTCATTTTCACAAAAAGGTGAGTTGTCAGGTAGCTTTAAATTGTCACATTGCTGGGGGGAGCAACAGTGCACTCAATATACCTTCCTGGAGAACTGCTTACAGACCCCTCTTGTTCCTTTCCTGTTAGTGAGCCATGCCACTTTTCATTTCTCCGCCCCTCATGTAGTTTTCCAGCTCCCACCCACCAACTCATACCCCAACCCATCACTACCTCCTTTGTGTTCCCACTCTGCCATGTCAGGCTTCAATCCTCCCCGAATAATTCCAATGGCCTTGCTGGGGACTATCTTCACGAACCTAATGCCTATCCCTTTTACCCCACTCAGCTGACAGAATGCTTTGTTGGGCCTTTCTATATCCGCTATTTTGGCTTGGTGTCCAGTTTTTCCAATGACCCTTTGAGGTGCCATAGGTCATTTTTTTTACACTAAAGATGCTTAAAATTGCAAATTATTGTTGATTAAGAAAAACCGAAAAAAAAATCCTTTCAATGGTTTAAAAATGTGCCAGATTTTCCAGAGTGTTCTTTCCTTCTCTATCAATGTGGCATCTGTTCTAAATGACAGGACTGAGATTGGGAAGTTACTTTGCATGTAATCACATTGGTTCACTTGAATTATATCACATAATCCATTAAATCTTCAGCACCAAATAGTCTTCAATATCTATGGATGCATTAGGCTAAAAACCAAAGAGGCTAAATATTCTACAAAAAACCCGCAATTTGTTATAATGATCTATTTAACTCATGTTGGACCCTACTAATTTGATTTTATTTTTTAAGAACATGATGACTCATTTGTAATATATTCTTTATTTCAATCACTGAATAATATTTTGTACCTAATTGCAGTTTAAATGTTAAAATAGCATTAAATTGTGTAATAGCTGTACTGACTGATATATTCCAGCTCACAATAAAGATTTCAGTTTCCTTTCTTATCAACACTTCTGATGATAAAATATTTGTGTCTAAACGAGTGGTTTTCAAAATGACAATTTTAATGATTTCCGTTAATAGACCTTATATTGCTAGCTCTTTAACAATGTGCGTGAAGCAGAACTTGAGTTGTGCTCTTACCCGTTGATTCTTGACAACCGTCATTCTCAGAGGGAAGAGAAAATCTGCACATTTTAACTCAATGATCCTATAGAAGATTTTAAAAAATACATTATGAATAAGTCATCATGTTCTTTGAGAAAAGGATCAGATTAGCAGAACACAACATCAACGAGCCAAAATATTACAATTGATCAATGATACTTTAGATTAATCATCCTCATATTTTGGTCAGGTAACAGGACAATAACAGGTTTGATTAAAAAATCGGTTTGATCAAAAAAATGTAATTTGCTGGGCAAAAATCTAAAAACTAATCCCAAAATGAAGAATCTTTAGGACTGCTGTTTTATTTTTGAGGAAGTTGCTTGAATCAAGCTTTATTTTTAAATCTTGTAATTTGACTCTTTTAACAAAGGTACATAAGGAAAGGAGGGATTCTCATCTTCAATTATTGTAGCCATACATTTGTAATGATACAGCAGTCAAACTTCATTTAAATTTGGTCCAAGCACCTCGACGATGATGGCCTTTTGAGAGAGTTGGCTGCCAAGGTATGGGAAGTGCTCAACATATTCCAGAGTCTCTCCTTTAACATATATGGGAGGTGGAATATTTGACTGACTAGGTATAGGCTGATATATGAATTTTGTTTTGGCAAAATTCAAGGACTGGCTGAGTCTCTTATGTGCAGAATTGAAGAGATTAGGAGGACCTTGCAAATCTGTTGCAGAGCGGGCAATGACACTGCAGTCATCTGCAAACTGTAGATCATATATGTCTCTGGTGGTCAGTTTAGTTTTGGAATGGAAGTGCCTGAGGCTAAAGAGTTTTCCATCTATGCAGTATTTAATACTGACAACAGAAGGTAGTTGATCTTTGAGGGGAATAGTCATAGTAAATAATATGGGGGCTATCGCACAGCCTTGCTTGACCCCGGTCTGGATTTTGAAGGCATCTACTTCAGATCTCCTAGACAGCTGCAGTAAGATAAAAAGCTGAGTTTTGGAAATGGCAGTGTTGACTGATATATCCCAGCTCATAATAAAGATTTCAGTTTCCTTTCTTATCAGCATTTCTGATGATTAAATATTTGTGTCTAAATGAGCAGTTTTCAAAATGACAATTTTAATGAGTTCTTATTAAGAATAGAGCTTATATCCCTAGCTGTTTAACAATGTGAATGACGCAGTTGTAGGATTGTGATGAAGTTTCTTGGACATCCAAATCTCTGGAGCACAAACCACAGAGCCTCATGATTTACTGAGTCAAATGCTTTCATCAGGTTGATGAATGCAATGATGGGCTCTGATGTTGTTCTCAACATTTTCCTTGGATTTGTCTGGCAACAAAGATTATGTCAGAGGTTCCTCTGGAAAGTCTAAAGCCACACTGTGTCTCGGAGGATTTCCTCAACCATTGGAAGTAGACGATTCAGGAGAATGCATTTCAGTTTCTTCCCAGCTTATGGACAAGAGGGAAATACTTCAATACTTCCCATAGCATGAATTATCTCCCTTCTTGAAGCCAGTTATGACTGTCACATTCCTGAAGTCAGGGTCGGGGTAGAAGTACTTTCTCTTCTGAAATCCGTAGAATGAGTGCATGCAGTCTTGCTGTGAGCAAAAAGCCCACCAGCTTTGAAGATCTCAGCTGGAATACCATCGGGGCTGCAAGCTTAGTTATTTTTCTTCCATGTGATTGCTTGTTGCAGCTCTCCCATCAATAGTGGTTCAATAGTGGATTCTACCACAGGGTGCTGGGGGACAGCCTGGAGAGTATCAGCTGTCACTAAGAATTCATGGTTGAAGGTTTCTTGAAAATGTTCTTTCCAACATTGACGGATCGCATTGTCATCCTTAAGAAGAGAAACACCATCTTATGAGCAAAGGGGATTTTGTCCATTTGACCTTGGTCCAGACATGGCCCTGGTGGCTTCAAAAAAGCTTCACATATCATGATGATCAGCATATTGTTGGATCTCCCAGGTTTTCTCTTCCCACCACACATCCTTTATTTTCCAGATTTGTCTTTGGGTGTCAGCTTTGAGCCGTTGGAATGTTGACTTGTGACATTGGGCTGTTTTGCCAGGCAATGCAGACTGCTCACTTTTGTTTCATGAGTTAGCATGGTTAAGCATTATTTTTGTCGAACCAGCCTTTGGGACAATGATATTTGAACTCAATGGTGTGGACACAGGAGTCTGGTAGAGTTGACTTTATTTGATCCCACTGTTCTGAAATTGAGTTGGATGAGTAAAGATTTTCCGGATTGGTCATAAGCTGCACTTGGAACTCCACTCTTCAGTTGGGCTACTTTGGGGCTGAGACATTGATCTTCTTCCTCTTCAACATTTGGGTCTTGCTGGGTGGATGTTTTTATGCTGGGTGGATGTTCATCACCAATTGAACAAGTCAATGATCCTTCTAGCAGGCATCAGTACCCCAAACATCACTTAGATATTTGACTCCAACAATGATATAATCCAAGAAGTGCCAGTTCTTTCATCTAGGATCCCTCCATGAGGTTTTGTAATTTTCCTTCTGGCAGAAGAGGGTATTTGTTATAATGAAGCCATGCTGAGCACACTTTGTGAGCGGGAAGACACTATTTGTATTGGCTTTTCTCACCCCATTTTTCCCATCATTTCCATTCCAGACATCAGAGTCACAGCTAATCCTGAAATCCCCCAGAAGTACAATCTTTGCCTCTTTTGGGATGGCAGTGAGGACTCCATCAATGTCAGAATAGAACTTTAACATCTTCAATGGAGTCCATGGTTGATGGTGGCATATTGGTTACAGCTGAGTTGTAGGTGAAGTATCATGAGTCTTACATTTATACAATTGGGGAGTTCTGGTAATGCATCCAAGATCATATTCCAGATGGCAAAACCAACTCTGTGGGGAGGAGGGTCTGTTATGATGTGGCAGATAACGTGTGCCAAGTGGACCAAATCTACAAGCAAAACTTCGCCATGGTATCACCATGGTTTTGCAATTTGTATTTATTACGAGAAGATCTGTGCACTGAATTCAGAAGTAATGAGTCCATCAGGTCCCTAGCCATGTGAGACTCTGGGTGTTGCTAGGTGCCAACCAGCCACGGCCCGCTGTTGCTCCTGGGCAGTGTGTGTGGGAGCCCCTGCTGCCCCTTCTTCATGAGGTTGCTGCTCCTGCCTTTGCACGGCCAGGTGCCTCAGTCACTCTCTCCTCCATCTTCTACAATCTCTGTAGGCCATCAGGCATACAGCTAGGTCACCAGGATCCATGATCCTGACGTGGTCCTCCTGCAGCATCAAAAAGAGAGAGACATGGTTATCATGAGCGCCTCCAGCAGTGACTACTACATAGCCAGCATTGATGAGGAGATTGTACAATGTGTGCAGTCCAACTGCTCTGTGGTTCAATAAAGTGGTGGCGGACTCGAAGTCTGTGACGGGCGGGTGGGGGGTTGAGGCGGGATAAGGTATGGAGCGCTTGGTGGCCCTTTGGTGCTTCCACAATGATTGCATGGGCGGATGGGTTGGAGCCTGACCCCAATCGTATCACTGTGGCTGTGCCTGATCTGTCTTAGTTGCAGAGGCATGATCAGTTTATACAGATGTCCCTAATGCGTGGCCCAACTCCCTCGCTTACCCCACCCCCTACCTTGATTGCCTGTGCACAGGATACAACGAGCATTCACCCCCGAGGCTGGCCGGCACTTGCGCTCCCAGCCACCCCTCCACCCCTCAGCAGTCGCCTCCGAGGATGGCCAGCACTTGCCCCCAGACACCCCCCACCCCTCTGTGGTCGTCTGCAGGGCCGGGCATCAGTTTGCCCCGCTCCTCTGGCACCCCTGAGGCCTGTAAACAACGAGCGAGCTGTGGTGAACGCTGCTGCTCAATCACCTCAGTTCTCCCAATGTGACGGCCATCAAGTGCACGTCGCCTGCATGCTGTTGTGAAACACATTGGCATGTTTTCCCGCCAACGTGAACAGTCAATACGGTGGGGTTCCAAGACCCTGGTGGGAAGGACTTTTAATTATATGCTAACGTATTACAATTAGTCTCCCGCCGACCAATGGAAGAAAACGCGGCTCGCCATCGGCAGGCTGAGCAGGAGATCGCGACCTGCCTTCATGCCATCATGAAGTTGGTCCTGCCATACTTTTCGCACGCACCACCTATCACACCCGCCACCAGCAGGCTTGGAAAATTCCGCCCTCAGTCTTAGCCAAGGTCACCACCAAATTAGCTTCTTACAGTTAATCGAGCAGTTGTTTCAGATGTTGTAAATGCTCTTCTCACATTTGACTGAAAACTATCAAGTCGCAAATATAAACAGCACAATTGCTCATCCCTGCAATTACTTTGTTTGTCAATCTTTGGAATGTTGCTGGTGAATTTTTCGTACCAAATTGATATAGTCCATCTGGTGTCACAAAAGCTGATATCTCATTTATCCTCTCCGATAACTGTACTTGTCAATATCCTCTCAGCAAGTCAATCTTTGTGATAAACATTGATTGTCCCATTTTCTCAATGCAGTCTTCTAACCAATAGGATATGAATCTGCTTTTTTCCACTGCATTCACCTTCTGATAATCTTTTCAATAATTGTGTTGCATCTGGTTTCGGTACCATCACAATTGGCAAACTCCAGTTACAGCAACTAGACTCAATTATGCTATTTTGAAGCATGAATTCAATTTCTTTCTGTACTTGTGATCATTTTGCTGGATTTAATCTATAAGGATGTTGCCTTATTGAAACGGAATCACCCACATTTATATCATGTGTAACTAAATTTGTCCTCCCTAGCTTATTCCTACAAGTAGCTTTGTGTGACTGCAATAGCTTCTCCAAATCACTTTGACACTTGTATGGAAGGTAACTCAATATTACATTAAAATTTTTAAGTACCCCCTCATTATCCAATTTGACTAGAGGAAAATCAATTTCAGAATCTCTCATTTCTATCTCTTTCTCTTTATCTACCCCCACTAATACCTCCTTTTGGTCACCTTCCCTGTCAAAGTATTTTTTAAGCATGTTTACATGACATACCCTTTGCTTCTTCTATCTGAAGTATTTATTAAATAATTTATTTCACTCAGTTTCTTTTTCAATCCTGTAAGGCCAACTAAATCTTGCCTTTAATGGCTCACCCGATACTGGTAATAAAATTAACACACTACCCCCAGCAACAAAATTACGAGCTGTGGCTCTCTTAACTGCTTTCATCTTCATTGCTCGCTATATCTTTAAATGTTCCTTAGCTAACTCACATACTCTGTTCAATTTTTCTCTGAAGTTTGTCACATAATCCAGGAGAGTAGTTTCTGAATTTTGATCCACTAATTTCTGCTGAATCAACTTTAGTGGTCCCCTTACCTCATGACCATAGACTAATTCAAAAGGACTAAATCCAGTTGGTACATTAGGAGCATCCCTAATAGCAGATAACAAGAATGGAATTCCCCATCCCAATCCTGTGGCATCTCTCTAAAGCACCTTGTGATTCAGGATGCTAAGCGGTTGACTTAAGCCGTTTTATCCCCAAGCTGTTCATTACTTCCTTAAACAGCTGTGACTTGAAATTTGAACTCTGATCCAATTGTATTTTTTCTGGCAATCCATATCTTGTAAATCATTTAGTCAACTCTTTCACAATTTGCTGCAATATTTCGCAATGGTATTGTTCCGGAAACCTTGTAGACACATCCACTATTGTCAGCAAGTATTGATTTCCACTTTTAGTCTTAGGGAGGGGCCCTACACAATTAAAAACAGGATTCTAGTAAAGGGTTCCTCAAATGCTAGAATCAGAATTAAAGATGCTGGTTGAAACACTTCTTGAGGTTTCCCTGTCACTTGACATGTGTGATATGTTCTACAGAATGTGACAACATCCTTATGCAATCCAGGTCAATAGAAATGTTTTTGTATTTTCATCTGAGTCTTCCTAATTCCTAAATGTCCCCCTATTGGAATTTCATGAGCTACTGTCAATATCTTTTTTCTGTATCCAGATGGTATAACTATCTGATGTGCTACCATTCATCTACTGAAACATGAGATAGTCTCCATTTCCTCATTAGCACATTACCTTTAAGGTAATAACATTCTGAATACATTCTGCCTCTGTTTCCGAGTAAGCTGTCTGATATAACTGCTTTATTCAAGGATCCTTCTGCTGTAACTCTACCAATTTCCTTGAGCTAAACCTATTTCATTGTGGAAGGTAAATTTAAAGAGTAAATGTAAAACAGGTGAGGTGATTGTTCGAGAAGTGGAAAAATTGCCCATTGCAGGCATTCAATTTATTTTAGGTAGTGACACAGCTGGGTCGCAGATGTTGGTGATGCCTACTGTGGTTGAGCAGCCTGTAAAGGTGCATTCAACAGAAGTGTGGCAGAACGAACATCCTGGATTGTTTCCAGATTGTGTCGTAACAAGATCGTTGTTCATTCCTCAACTTCATTCCTCCATTCTCTCTCCCTGAACAATCTTATCAAAGATAGTATCAGCTAATTGAATATCAGCAGCTTTTCCCTGCCTTTTAAATTCATCCTCTTCCTGAGTTAACCTCTGAGTTTACAATCTTGTTATGACACAATCTGGAAACAATCCAGGATGTTCTTTCTGCCACACCTCTGTTGAATGCACCTGTACAGGCTGCTCAACCACAGTAGGCATCACCAACATCTGCGACCCAGCTGTGTCATTACCTAAAATAAATTGGATGCCTGCAATGGGCAATTTTTCCACTTCTCGAACAATCATCTCACCTGTTTGACATTTACTCTTTAAATTTACCTTCCACAATGGAATAGGTTTAGCATCTCCATAAATCCCACATATTATCATTTTTCCTGCAGCACTCCCTCTGAACAACACACATCACTAACCCATAACATTAAGGATTGACTAGCCTCTGTATCCCTTAAAGCTTTAATATCTTTGCATGCTCTGCCCTGTACATATGGAAAGACTTTCCCTTCACATACAATATATTTAAACATTTCTGAAACCTGCCCTTCAGAAATCCCTTGGGTAAATTGTGAACACATTCCCACTTCTTTACCTATCACTGATTCTTCCTACTTCACCTGTACACAAACCACTGTTTTTTTTCCTGTGTCTGGATCTCAGAACCTACAGTACTTTTATTTCCAGAACTTTTCTGCATTCCCACTACTGTAACAGATTTTCCCTGTAACCAGCAACATATTGACCTTGTGTGCCCACCTCATTACAATGAAAACACCTCAGTTTTCAAGTGTCACTTCTACCTTTAGCACCTTCCTTTTTGGTCTGAGAAAAACTTCCTGAGAATTTCCAATTGCTCCTTCTCTTCCCTGACTACCTACCTTCCTTTCATCTTCCCATTTACTATCCTTCTTGGATTTAAAAGGGTGACAACAAAAAGGTCTAGATCTATGAACTAACACAATCATCTGCTGCTTGCCTTGCCGTTTTAACCCTCTGTTTTTCCACATGAGTTCTCACTACTGAAGGAATTGAATCTTTACATTCTTCCAAAAGAATTTCTCTAAGAGCTGCACATGTTGTCTCTACCTTTGAACTCTACTGGTCAAAATTACTTTGTTTTACTCTCACAAACTCAATATAAGTTTGACCAGGCTGCTTCCTTATATTCCTAAATTTCTGCATGTACATCTCAGGAATCAATTCACATGCACTCAAAATAGCCTTTTTTACTGCATCACAATCCAGCGATACTTCTTCCAAAAGTAAAGAATAAACCCCATGAGCTCTACCTACCAACCTCTCTCCCTCTCCTCCTCTCTTTCCTCCTTTGCTATTTTCTCCAGTGCCAATTCCCTTTCCTGTTTTCTTTCTCTCTCCTGCCTTTCCGCTTGCTCCCTTTGAAATGCCTTTCTCTTTCCTTTTCCTTTGTCTCTAATTCCAGTTTTTTTTTTCATTTCCATTGCTTGTTTATGTTCAGTCTTCTTCATTTGTAACTGAAGTCTCACTACTTCCAGCTGTGACTCACTAGTTTCATGTATCCCTTTCAATTTCAAATGCTGTGCTATGACTTCAATTATGTCTGCTTTCTTTGCCCCTACAGTTAACCTCAACCACAACATATCTGCCAATTCTGCTAACTTACCCTTAGATACTTTTTGTAAACCAATCAGAGTTATATCTTCTGCTCCAGGAAAAGTCTTAGCTGTGGATAAAACCATTTTTGCAGTCTCACCATGTTAAAATCTTTCACACCAATTCCTGAGTTTAATGTTCTTCTAGTACTCGTAGCCTCAAGATTCACCAACTCCAAACCAATCAAGGAATTTCAAATATCCCGCAAAGAGCCCTCAGTTTTGTTATGATGTTGCAGATGATATGTGCCAGGTGAACAAAATCCACAAGGGAAACTTGGGCACGTTATCACTATGGTTTTGCAATTTGTATTTATTACAAGAAGACCTGTGCACTGAATTCAGAAGTAATGACTCCACTAACGCCTTTAGAGATTTTAAAAACCAAATTAAAACATTTATTAACAAAAGAAAAGATTTCAAGCACATGCATAAGATTACAGTTACTCAATACTGTTACAAATCCCAAAATTCCTAATTAACCTGACTCTCAAGTACACCCCCCCTCCCCCACTCGCTCCTTAAAGGCAACAGTCCAAAATAGATTTTAAATTAAAAAAACCAAGCCAGCAAGTTTGCCACAGCATCCACCTGACAGTGGAATTCCCAAGGCTTTCCTCCACCTTTGGTTACTGGACACAATGGACTTCTGCTAAAATGGCTGGAGGCTTCCCCAAGGCTGTTTTAAATGGCTCTCTTAGATCTTACATGGCCCCCAACATAGCCTTCCATTCCTCTTTATATATGTTTCTCTCTCTTTAATCTGTAAATTCCACTGTTCTAAAGGTCTTTGGAAATTTATTTTTCCCATAATATAAAAATCTTTCATATTGCCAATATGATCAGTACCTTTGGGAAAAATAAACACACTGCTTGACTTTACTTATCTTGTTAGTTGTAAACATCATATCATCCCTTTGAAACCCAAACAACCCCTTCACATTTAAAAATGCAAATTTATTTCACACCCTACATGCTTGGACCTTATTTATGTTTACTCAGTATTTCAAATAACTTTTATATAACTTATTTTGATAATTCCAAGTCTGCACTCTATCTGACTCTAATGCAATTAAATTATACAGGCAGACCCATCCACACCTGCACCCATAAACCTACTTTACAATAAACCACAATAATATAATGAAAAAAATGTTAGTTTCAAGACAAGCCACTGCTGGCAGTGTTAGCTTTCCAGTAGAAGGTGTATCGCCCTTCTTGTTCCTTCAGCTGCCCCTCCCCAGGAAGGCGGGTCTCACTGAGGGTAGTGATGTCAATTTGGAATCTTGGTGGCTCATGTGATACGATTGCAGTTCTTCTTTCTGGATGGTCACTCTTGAGATTAGCCATGAGAGTTCTAACATTCCAAGTTACAAAATTTAAAGTTTACTTTCTTTGACCATGAAGGTGGTGATCACTCAGGGTGTGGTACCCCAGCCAGAATAAAGTAGGACAGCCTATTTTTAGAACATCTTTTGTAGCCCCCTCCCTTTTTGGGGTGAGCAGAGGGTATCCTAAAGAGAACTGCTCAGTCAGCAAGGCTCTTAACCAAAGACACCTCTGACCCAAGACAAGTGACCAACGACCTTCAAGCATTAGTTGCCTGTGTGCAGGTCTTGACTAGAGACTGCCAGGTTCACAGCCCTCTCCCTGTCGCCAATTCTCCATCGCCACAGGATTTGACAAATGAGCCCTGGTAGAAGCCAGCACGTGACTGTGTTTGATGTGGGGACCTTGGTGCACCGTCTTTATCCACAGGGTCTGGATAGGTTGCTGGTTATGTTTCAGTGACATGTCAAACCACGGGACAGAATATTGCCGTTGGTGAGCTGGGGCGGGCCCGACACGTCGACTTTGTAAAATGATGCGTGATGATGTTGGGCGTGCATCCCAACTTCATCGCGCATCATTTTGACATTTAGTTCGGTGGGCGTGTCCCAGAGGTGGTTATGCGTCCACCGGACTGTCAGCTTATTGTGGCCATTTAAAAAGTAGTTAAGCTAGCTTAGAATGCTGCCCATCCAATCCTAAGCGGTCTTTACGTTTTTCAGGGAACTTCATCCACGGGTGGGATGAGGTTTCCTGAAGGTTTTATGAAATAAATAAGAGATAAATTTTCCACACTTCACATACTTTCCAGCTCATGTGACACTGTCACATGAGGGGACATGTTTAAATATATTTTTACTTTATTTTTTATTGAAAAGTTCTAGAATCCATTCAATCTCCCTGAGGCAGAGAGAGCGCAGGCCCCTGCTCTCCCTCCTCCCACCCACCCGCACAGGTAGTGCTGAGCGTTACTGGCCGGCTTAATTGGCCCGCCCGCATAAAATGGCAGCGTGCAGCCGATTGTGGGCGGCGATCGGCTCCATGCCTGCCCGACGGGGAGAGAATTCTCTTCCCCGGAAATTTGTCTGTGAGACCTGACTTTCTGCAAGTTGGATGCTGCATATCCCTACACATAACAGTGACTACACTTCAAAAATACTTCATTGGCTGTGAAATGTTTTGAGATGTCCAGTGGTCATGAAAAGCGCTATATAAATGAAAGCCTTTTTTTTAAACCATCAGTCACCTTTCTTGCATCTTGTGTAGTATCACTGTTGTTTCTTGTAATATTCTTATTATACAACTTTTGATTCCTTACACCCTGGATACTCCTAGTATTCGTCTCAATCATCCATCTCTGCTGTTAGTATCTTTCTCTTGTCAATTTTCCTCATGCTCCTGCACTCAGAGCCATATAATAATATAATAACTATCACCTCATAATCTCTTCATTTTTATCAAAACTGTTTCAGCCTTCCACATCCTGTTTAATTTTTCAAAAGTGGCAGAAGCAAATCCAATCCTTCCTTTAACATCTCATGATTCCCATTCTCTGACGCTAACCCGCCAAGATATACAGACCTGTTCAGCACCCCCTCCAACTATACTGCGTAGAACTTCCTGATATTTCCCAAACAACATGATCTCTTGTGTGATCTGTAATCCAAATTTTCTAATCTCCATGTACACCTCATCAATTAGTTTCTGCAGATCTGTTTTAGGTGTTGCTATAAGGTCAGTGTTATCAGCAAATCTGCATTTGTTTAAAATTTTGCCACGTAAGGAATCTCCTCCAATATCTTTTAATGCATGATCCATTCTTGCTTCTAGTACTACATTAAATAAATTAGGGGATGGTGTGTATTTGTGTCTCACTCAGTTGTTGATTGAAGCCATCCTATCAGTTTACTATTCACCCTAACTGCACTCAGGGATTTATAGATGTTTTCCATCAGTCTGACACATTTTTTGGGAATACCATACATCCGCAAGACAAGACATGGCATATCTCTCTCTTATCATACACCATCAAAGGCTAGCTTAAAATCCAGATGTGGAAACTTGTTGTAGAGCCAGTGAGAGACCTGCGGTGGTAATTTTCAGGAAGGCCTGCCAAGTCACACATCAATCAGGCAGTGACGAAGCCGACAGTGGGCCTTCCCCTGGAATCAAGAGCAAGGGCGCAAGTCCTGCCTATTGAGAGCTGCCGGCCAATCAGAGGCTGGCAGAACTTGTGCTCAGCAGCGCCACAGGGGAGGTGGTGGCTGCTGCTGGAAGGACAGCCCCCCCGCCCCCCTCCAGGTTAGGGGTGGTTTCACAGGGGGAGGGGTCACACGGAGAGGGGGACATGGGGTTCTGGAAGCAAAGGCAGGGAGGAGGCTGTCAGTGGGCCCCCCTTCTCAATATCCAGTACCTTGATCAGGCACTGATTGCCTTTGATCGAGAGCTCCCCCCAGGTGACAAGCGGCCTACATAGGTTCACCTGTCGTGTACACCGTATGGTGACAGGCCAGCTTGTGCCTAGGTTAATCACAACAGTGGTGGGATGAGGCCCTTAAGTGGTCATTAATTGGCCACTTAAGGGCCTCAATAGGCAGCAGGATGGGAAGGTCAACCATGCGCCTTCTTGCCCAGATCTCAATTTTGGTGGAGGCTGTAAGGTGGCAGGTTTCAGGTATGCCACCACCCTGCCTAAGTAAATGCCCATCCCACCTCCAAGGTGACCACCAGCAAGAGCAGAAGATTCCAACCCATGAAGTTATGTCCTATAAATTTCTCCAAAATCTGTCTTATTGCAGACAATTGATCCATCATTCTTCATCCTGATCTAAAACCAGCTTGTTCATCATGCAGTAATACCTGCATATCTTTTCATTCTCCTCTGCAGTGTCATAATAGATATTTCTCCAGGTATACTCTGTAAGCCGATGCCTTTGTGATTGCTGTATTCACTTATCTTTTTCGAAGATTGTTATTATAATTTTCTCCTCAGTCTCCAGGTACTTGGGCTTCTTCCCAAATGTTGTTAAATAACCCTTGCTTCGTTTCCACTGTAAGTTCCCCACATGGTGGCAACAACTCTATAGTTACACTTTAGATACCAGGAGCTGCCTTCTTTTCCAAACTATTGATGAAAATCTTTCCTTGATCTTCCATGAAATCTGGCAATGACTGCTTTAAATTTGAACAGGGGGGATTCTCCAGAACTGATTTATCCACCATGCTCTGTACATTGTATAGAACTTAAAAATATTCTTTTCACTGCTTGCATAATACAAGAGGAAATTTAGAAATGTAGTTAAAAGTTTGCTTAATAGACAGCAGGCAAAGAGTTGGAGTACACGCTCCAAATGACCATGGTTTGATGCAGTGTACCCCAGGGTCAGTCCTGAGTCCATTTTTCTTCTCAATGCAGACGATTTGGACTTCAGCATAAGGGACATAACCTTGAAGTTTGCTGCTGAACAAAAGTAGGAAATTTGGCAAACAGTGGGGTGGACTGTCAAAGACTTAAGGAAGACAGAAATAAATTAGCAGACAGGGCAGATCAGTGGCAGATGCAATTTAATGTGGATCATCTGAGCTGACACACTTCGGAAGGAAAAAAGGAATGGGATCATAGACATAACTGGAAGATACTGAAACATGTGGATGAACAGAAACAGAGCTTGAGAAGTAAGCATGGTAGTTAAAGCTATTAAAAAGGTTAATGAAATTAATTAAAAATTTATTTAAAGAAAGCACTGGTTAGGCCACAGTTGAGTACTGTATGTAGTTTTGGTTATCCCATTAATGGAGAGGTGATGGAGGAGGTTTTGGTCACTGGACTAGTATTCCGGAGACCTAGGGCAATGCTTTGGGGACACACGTTCAAATCCCACCATGGCAGGTGGTGGAATTTGAATTCAATAAAAATCTGGAATTAAAAGTCTAATGATGACCATGAAACCATTGACGATTGTTGTAAAAACCTAGTTGGCTTGAGAAGGAAATCTGCTGTCCTTACCAGACCTGGTCTGGCCTACATGTGACTCCACACTCACAACAATGTGGTTGACTCTTAAATGCCCTCTGAACAAGGGCAATTAGGTTTGGTCAATAAGTGCTGGCCTAGCCAGTGATGCCCAGATGAACGAATTTTTAAAAAACCATAGCGTGGGTCTAAAGCAGATTCACCAGAATGATGCCTGTGTTGAAAGACATGTGATTTCCACTGGGAGAGCTGAAGGCTAAGATGAGAAATATTGAGATTTTTATTGAACCATAAAGTATTTTGATAAAGTAAAACCACTTCCTCTGTTGGGCAGCTGATGAAATTAATTTAGAAGGATCACTAAAGAAGCATAGAGAGACTAGGAGTGGTTGAAACAGAGATCATTGCATTGCTTAAGGAATAACTTAATAGATGGTTGAAGAAGAAAAAGGTTACAAGGTTATGAGGAGAGATTCAGAGAACAGGACATTAGGTTTCAATTTCTTTAGCAAACAACCAGCACGGACAGCATGAAACCACAGGTCTCTCTATGGTTTTATATTGGACTCTGTATTCTATTTAACCTCCTGCTTCTGACCTATGTTTATTCAGTAAATGGACACAAAGTGGTGAGTACTTCCCATTTATTATAACAAAGGGTATTGCCACACTCAATGGCACTCAACTTAGGTGAAAACAAATATCATAAGGAAACTATGCCCAATTTTTGTTCTAAATTAATTTTCGCTAGTGAGTACCAGGTACAAATAGCCGTCTCATGTAATGTTGCATGAGGTACAAAGCAAAGGCCAATTACTTCTGGGCAGCCTGGCTAAAATCAGGGAGCAGGCAACTCCAGACCACAACTGTACAGACTGAGAATGGTTAGAAACAGGCTGCCTGCTTTCTCTGCATTCAGGGAATAGTGAGTAGCGCCAGAGAGATGAGTCTAAAACACTTTATATTGTATAGGAATTGAGGTATAGGATGTGTGAAAATGTAAATTCTACTTTGTGCAATGATAGAAACCTGGTTTAGTGTGTGTGCACAAGGAGTATAAGATTTGCAGTGAAGGACATAAATGAATGTGTATGACCCTTCCTGAATGTTCTAAACATCTAAGTCTCAACACAACTCAGTCAGGATATATTAGCCAATGTGAAACAGATAAAAATAGCATAGAATCAGATGTACATTTTTGATAAATGTGAATAATTTATGTAAATATTAAAAATATATGTTCAAATTCCCAAAGTAAGCTTTAGAGAATTTCAACTATTCAGTTACATCTGGGAATTTGGAACACTTCTAATTGTGTAGGGGGTCTTCCTATTTATTGTGGTTTGAAGGTGGTTCCCTTTTAACTCACAATAAAATTATTGTATTAGTTGATTGTCGCTCATTTTTTAGAGAAATCATTGGTGCAAGCACTCAATGGTGAAAAGGGAATTAATTATAAATACGTGATTTTATTTTTAAAAAGTCCTTGATGTAATACCAGTATCTCTCCAGATGGTGGCACTCTGTCTACATGTCAAAGGTAAACTCTGCAATGTATTAAGCTTGGTCATAATTTGCAGGGATGGATTACTGAATGTACATCCTGAATGAGTCACATTTATTGATTTTAGAACAACTACAAGTTTTAAAGCTACAATTCTTCATATGATGTTTGTACTTTCTTGGCAGATCAGATTCAAGCAATGAATTGTTATTGATGCTCACACAAAAGTGTCTGTATGAAGAAATTGGGAGTCCACATTTGTTGTAGCCTTTGTACTGATTTGTTTGGTGCCTTGATGCACTAGACTAGAAAAGTTGGAGGAATGAGTTCCACCTGACAGAATAACAATGAATCTCTAACTTGCCAGTCATCAGAAAGAGAGCCAACTCATGTCATTCCCAGTGGATATGGATGCAGGACGGTGACAGGGGTTTAAGGAATAGGGGACTAGCTAATTTTTTGGTTATTAATGAAATTTGAAGATTCCAGGGACAACATTAAAACTATATATGTTTACTTCCCCCTTAGCACATTTGATAAATGCATTTTCCACTTTGGTGCTGACTCCTAGAATTCATAACGACTTTGATCCCTGGTCAGTACTGAGTTAACTAATCTCATTTGGGGTGACAGTGGACACACTATAGTTTTGTCATTGGGCTATGGAAGGGGGGAAATTAGTCAGACTTGCTGCTCCTGATTCAGTGGTTCCTGATTTCAGATTAGGGTAAGGCTGAACTCTTCCCCACTCCCTCAAGACGCCCACCCCCACCCACCCCAACTCCATCTTCGTGGTAGGTGCAGGAAGGCACGTGAAAGTAGACCTCACTCAGCAAGAGTCAGCACCTTCAGAAAGAGAGGACTTTTTGGAGCAGAAGAAAATAATTAGTTTTTATGGAAATGATTGGACATCTTAGCATACTTATCATTTTAGTTATAGTCACACTGATCACAATTCGTGTAATAAAAGCACAATACTGCAGATGCTGCAAATTGGAAATAAAAACGAAGTGCTGGAAATACTCAGCAGGTCGGGCAGCATCTGTGGGGAGAGAAACAGAAGTAACATTTCGAGTTGAATGGGATTCTTCATCAGAACACACTTCTGTTCTGATGAAGAGTTATATTCAACTTGAAATGTTAATTCTCTTTCTCTCGCCCCAGGTGCTGCCAGACCTGCTGAGTATTTCCAGCACTTTCTGTTTTATGTGTAAAATTTTTATGCCTCTCAAACTTTTCTATAGATTACAAAGTGTTCTGAAACTTTTTCTCATGCTGGTGACCAAGCAAACCAATTGCTTCACTTCTGACAAAATGACTTCTTGTTTTTTTTAAAGACCCTTACATGTAACAGAAAAGTCAGATAAGGCTTCCTGAGCTTCAGTCTATATTGCTCCAATTCACCAGAAGCCTACTTACACACCTCTCACCCTTTTCCTTATAAGCTTTCCGCTTATTTCCCATCCTTCAAATTCCTTGTTCTTTTTTTTACAAACCTCTCCATGGGGTAACTCCACCCTTTGTATACTTTTCTAACCTCAGGCCTCCTTCTCCTGCTCTGTTTTTCTGACTCAGGTGTGTCTCTTTTTTTTTTGTCCACTGGGTATCTTTCAGTGCCTTACTCTAGGTCTGCCATTATTCTTAAATGAGCCTTGAATCTGAGCATTAGCAGGCCTTTTGACCACAGGGACATCAAATCAAGTCACACACTTGGACTTCCATGAGGAGCTGTTGCACAGCAATCAGGAGTCACAATCCTGGCTGGCTTCCCAATTCTCTCATCCAGAGACACTGAGCACAATTGTAGTGCCCCTACCTCTGTCTGCTGAGATTAGTTAACTCACCATGGATCATCAAATCTATTCTACTCAGTTATTTGCTCAAACACAAAGTCATTGGATCAAAGCATACTGTGCATACTTTTAAATTATTTTCTGGGCTACATTAAGAGTTAGGTGCAGTAACCCAGGAGGATGATGGGTGGCAGTCTTGAGTCATCATCCAGAAGTAAACCTAAATTACTCGATAATTTAGAACTGTCTTAAGCATGTTTTAAATTACATTTATTATTGATTTCCCATGTGTCTCCAAGATAACTGCAAACAGAGTTAAGCTACTAATACTTTGGATTACATATTTTATGCTTTTGCAATCCAAATTATATATATATTAACATCACGGTTACTTGCCTGATGCTAAAGTATGCCATAGATTTTTATAAATTCCACTTGTATCCAAAGATATCAGGAAGGGTAATGCTAAATTTGTATAATTCATAGGCAAGTTAAATTGCAACTTGTGTGCTGATGGCAGCAGATATTTTTCTCAATAATAAAGGCCAGATGTGGATTTTTTTCTGATGCTGAACCCTGAATAATTTTCAATGTTGCAAAAAAAACTGCATAGACAAAAGAAGTCAAATTATAAAGCCTAATCTGAGTTGGTTTTTTTATATTTAGCAAACTATAATAAGTGAAAAAGCAATACATAATTGGGACTGGTTAAAATGCATTAGGGAGCTACATAGTATAATACACATTCTCAAGTTAAGTTTACACATGCAGTGTACCTAAAATTGAGCCTAAGGACCCAAAACCAATATAGGGTTATATGCGTTTTGCAACAGTTTGATTTATTTCACATGTTTATAATGTGGAAATACAAATGCATAATCAATCATGAGCAGAAAGACTTTGTTTATAAAGAGGCCCTGTGACACAATACAAACCCAAATAACACAACTGTAATGTATTTAAGATTTTATGGATATATATATATTACATTTTATTCCTGAACATTTTAAAAGGGCTTGCATTATGTCCAAGTTAAATGGACTGTATAGTAGGCAGGTGGTCTCCAGTTAAATACAATTTACAAGCAACACTTCTAGTACCAAGTGTGGGACTTCTAATACGTTTCCTTCAAAATATAAATGGAGATTGGGGAAAGATAGACCAAAGATTACTTGCATGGCAATGTTCATGTATTAAAGAAGCATAACAATGCAAACGTAAGGGAAGAATTGGAAAAGGTTAATCTATCATTACCATCAAAATCAGAAAAATACATATATTGCCTTGTCACATCCTTTCAAACATTTTCAAGCATTCAGATACTGTAAATTAGTTTGAAGTACAGTTGCAGATAGATAGATACCTCATTAAATAACCCCTATGCCAGTATGTTGATAAGAGATCATTCAGTCTCCCCGAATCTCTAAACTTACCATTTCCATAGAGACAGCGTCCAATCAAATACAGATACCATTTAACATTCTAATTCTTGAAGCAGTGATCAGTTGACACCATTTCGTGTTAGGCTGTCTTGAGATATTCTTGGTTAAACATGCAGCGTTCAGCCAGTCAACAAGCTGCATTTTCAAACATTGTATTGGATTTCTTACCTCACTGAAATGTACTGTGTAATGTTCCCGAATTCCTAGTCCTTAGCGTTTATACTATATCTTTGAGAGATTTTTTTAAAAGAGAGGATTTCCAGCCCTATTCTGGTAATTATCACTATGGTTCTTATCCCTTAAGGTCACGACATACCATGCTCCAATAGAAAAGCTGAATCTCAGCCAAACCATTAGGATAACCCCATTGTCATAGCTTGGTCAAAATGTTCATATAAAAATTGAAGAGTGATTTGTTTTATTTCAGGTTTAGTCCCTGCTGCAGCCTGATTGCTAGACAAAACCTTACAAGTCACCATTTTCCTCAACCACTGCTAATTACAATAAGAGTATCACTGTGCCAGTGATAGAGCTCTGGGGAGACTGCATTTTATTACAGTCAGACACTAAAAATATCTGGTGACTAAATATTGCCACTCATTTGGGGCTGTGTGTGAAATAATTAACTGCCAGACACTGTAATGTCCATTAATTCTGCAACAGTGGCACGTTTATACCCAACACGCACAAATAATTCCTTAAGAAGGCACTAATCACACTAAAATGTTGTTCACTTGAGAAATGTGACATCTGGCATGAACACAAGTTGCTTGTAAACTGGATACAAGAGTCTGATTAAGACTTATTTTGCTTTTAGAAATGAATGCCCATTCGGATATTGTTACTGACTAGGCGAGCCAGAATACATACAACCAAGGCGGGGCTACTTTAGTAAGTTTTAAAAATGGTTAACATTACCACTTGTATTTTCTGCGTTGTACCAGTGCAGTGAGGGGGTTAATGACCTTTGTGGCGTCTTTGGGCTTCACTGCCATATTTGAGATGTTGCACACGAGGGCGCTCCGTTCTGCTCGGGGGAACCTGGTGTTTAATTATATTTGCAGCTCCACCAGTCAAATCCAAAGTCCAAAAACGTTATTTCTATTGTTGCGGGGTGGGGGTAGGAGAGAAAAACTGCTTGTGGAAAGTCAGCTATGTCCGTGTTTAAATTCGATCCTACCCGTGGGGAAGGACTGGCAGCTTCTTACTGATCGTTGCTTTTTTTGTTTGAGGAGGGAAGAGGAAGGGGGAGGGGGAATCCAACGTGGCATTTAAACAACCTCACGGGAAAAGTCGAAAAACTGCTCAGGAAAACGTGGCAGAAACGGTGTGAAGTGAACGGAGTTTGACTCCCAGTTAAATGTATAACTTCCACATCCACAAATGATTTTTATACATGGTCTGAATGGGATGATGGGGGGTGGGGGTGGTAGAAAGCAAGTTGGTATATTTAAGTATTTAAACCCCTTCTGACTGACATGGGTGAGAAACCTTTAAAATCCCGGCTTGTCTGGTAAAATTTTAATAGCTTGGGGGGTGGTGGTGGGGAGTGACCAGGGAGAAGGGGGTTCTTCTTTGAAGCTTCTCGATCTTCCTTTCAATCTTTCAATTCAAAAAGAGTTTCCAAAATAGGAGACTTAAAATTTACGTCATTCAATGCAACGAAAAAAAAATAATCGGCGATCGCCTCGATAGTCGTTAAAGAAAGAGAGTGGGGGTGGGGGGGCACGTTCAAGCGATGAAAGAGTTGGAGAAGGTGGGGCACCGCCTTTAATGCGCCCAATTGTAGCCAGTTTGTCAGGAGCGGCTGTGGCCGCGGTCACATCAGCTCGGAACGTGCGGGTAGGACTGGGCTCAAGTTCCCTTTACGGGAGCGCCCATTTCAACTTTAATTCAAGCAGCTCCCGACCGGGGGCGGGCGGGCGCGGGATTGGGATCCACGTGTAATTAGCATTTGAAATAGTTGAAAAGTCATCGAGATGTTGCAAAAAAAAATTGAAAAGACTTCTCGGCATTTTTTTTCAATTCTCACTTCCTGTCAATGTCGTATCCACCCATGAGACTCCCGGGGGGGATGGGCGCTTGGAAGAAACACGCAGTTGTAATTAGTTGAGCTGCACACTAGTTGCGTGTCATTCCCCCCCCGGATTTTTGTCCTTTCTCTTGGGAATAAACGTACATTTCTGCAATTATCTCGTACTGAGGTTCCCAGCTACCCGCAGCAATTGCCCGAATTTACTCAACTCGATATACATCTATATTTAAAATCTGCATTTCACAGCAACGTCCTCTTCCTCCACCCCCGTTGAAGGGCTTACCAGAAAACTGACACTTGCAATGACAAATACATTCTCGTTGCACGTTAAATAAGTAGAACGCCTTCGTTTTCGCCTATTGAGGCAGCGGACGATGTATTAGATTAAGGCTCAGGCAATACTTCCTTTCATGCCTTGGTATGAACGTTAAGGAAAGATTAACGCTTAGTCCTCCCAAGTTTTAATGTTATATATAAACAGCTACCTCGTATGTTAAGTGGATTTTTCAGTGTGACAATCGCAAGCTGGTAAAAGTTCTGTGTCTTGTGATCGTATCAGCTGTGTCTTTTTTTAAAATGAAAAGCCAGTTTATCCCACACCACACTGCACACTCTATCTTACAGCAAAGGGGAGAGGGGGAGGAGAATCTGTGAAACAAACCCCATATTCCAACAAGAACCCATTTAGCCCGGAGTAAGTGGGGATTGAAATCCCGCCAGTTTGCTAAATGCGGAGTCCCGGCTTCAATAGTGGAAGTAACACCAGCTGTGTCTCTTTGTAACAGTGGTGACGCATTCCCTCTCATGTATCGGTATTTCAGCAAAGGCCAGCACATAGAAAACCCAGGCAAACCGTTCAAAAAGTTGCAAAAGCCTGTTGCGCCGGTTTAGTTTTATACGGGTATCTAGTATAATTGGAGAGTTTTTTTCCCCTCTCTGACAAAGTAATATTGACTTTCCCAGCTCGAGTTTTTTTTTGCACTTTAGCCTATGCTAACGATTTAAGGACCGCCTGTCAATCAAACGCTTGTTGTCCTGACGACTCTGGGCCAGGGTTCGAAAGCAGGCTGGTTAAATCCCTCCCACTGCGAGCGCTCAATATTTATAACAAGGCAGACACAGCGAGGAGTTCTAGCAGTTCAACTTCGCCACCACCAAAAAAAGACTTTTTTTATTTTTTTTTCCTTTTCTCTTTATACATTCGGACCTCACATCTCTTCGCTGGGGAAAAGCAATTGTGACTCCAGCCTTCACCGAGAGCAGGATCTCAGTTGTAGAAATTACTGCCTGAAGATGTCTGCAACTCTTCTATCTGCTTTCTACGATATCAACGATTTCTTGTGCAACAAGGTAAAATGGGAAGGGAGACGGATTTCTGAAAGTTTGGAGAGGGGGGAAAAAGTTGTCCAAAAGTTTGATTTTGGGGGGGGGGGGGGGTGTTGGGGTGGTGCTGTCAGGGCTCTTACTGTGCAAACGTGCTCCCTGAATGCATGCAGAAACTAGCTGTTTGGATGGTTTTTTTATTAATGTTTCGAGATTCTAATTTTTTTCTGTTTGCATTTTATTTTCCTTTTCCTTAATAGAACGAAAAATCTCTGAATAACTACAATAACTTTAACAGTATGCTGGATAAAAAGGCAGTGGGGACCCCTGTAACAAGTTTTGCGCCGGGATTTCTGAGACGGCACTCGACCAGCAACTTGCAGGCGTTGGCCAACAACTCGTCCGCCAAGTATCCCAGTTCTTTCCCCAACATCAAGGAGTCGAACAACACGGCCATGCTGAACAAAGAGAACAAATTCCGTGACCGCTCGTTCAGCGAGAGCGCCGAGCGGCAGCAGCAGCAGCCGCCGCTCAGCCCATTGCACCTGGTCCAGCAGCAGCAGCAGAAAGCAGCGGCCGGTAGTGGTCAGGTCAACTCCACCCGCTACAAGACCGAGCTGTGCCGACCTTTCGAGGAGAGCGGCACCTGCAAGTACGGTGACAAGTGTCAGTTCGCCCACGGCATGCACGAGTTGCGGAGCCTGACCCGCCACCCCAAGTACAAGACGGAATTGTGCCGCACATTCCACACCATCGGCTTCTGCCCTTACGGACCCCGCTGCCACTTCATCCATAACGCCGAGGAGAGGAGGCAGGCGCCCTGCAACAATAATGCCATCAACTCTTTCCAGCAGCAGCACAGCGGCGGCGGCCAGCACCAGCCCCGACCCAAGCTCCACCACAGCCTCAGCTTCTCCGGCTTCCCCAGCGGCTCCAGCGGACTCGAGTCCCCGCTGCTGGAGAGCCCGACCTCCCGCACGCCGCCGCCGCCTTGCTCCTCCTCCTCGTCGTCGTCCGGCTCCAACATGTTCTGCGAGGACTTGCTGTCGCCCACACTGCCAGCCTGCGCCAACAACGCCTTCACCTTCTCCAGCCAGGAGCTGAGCAACCTGCTCACCCCGCTGGCCATCCAGACCCAGCAGCTCGGGGGAGGGGGATACAGCCAGCAGCAACAGCCCGCTAATGTCTGCCCTCCGTCCCCTCCCTACATCTTGAGCCAGATGCAGTCGTGCCTGCGGCGGCTGGCCGAGTCTCCGGTCTTCGATGCCCCGCCGAGCCCCCCGGATTCCCTCTCGGACCGGGAGAGTTACTTGAGCGGCTCGCTGAGCTCGGGGAGCCTGAGTGGCTCCGAGTCCCCTAGCATGGACCCGGGCAGGCGCCTCCCTATATTCAGCAGGCTTTCCATTTCCGAAGATTAAAAGACAAAACAGTTTATATATTAAAAAAAAACTCCACTTTTTTCTATTTAACAACTTTATTTACGAATTGCAAACATTATAAACAACAACAACAAAAATCCTGCCAAGAAAATGCCTTCGTTAAGGAAACAAATATTACAGGACTTGCTTTTTTTTGCCTTGTTTTAAAGAGAAAAAAAAACTTTCATTCCAAACTTTGTTGCAAGTTAATCTATTTTCCATTGCCACCTAGTGGCCCGTTTGCCTTTATAGAGAAGAGAACCGTGTTGCAGATCTTTTTTTGTCGAGCACTCGTTCGTTGAGTTAGTTGTAATTGTTGAAATAACTGCTGATTGTTAAATTTTTTTTAGCTGTTGAGTTGTTGTGATAGCACATCGCAGCACAACTCGCTATAAAACTATTTAACTTATTTATTATCTCGAGAAAGTATACATTGGTAATTTGTTCATACTGTATTTATCGCGTATGATGAAAACAATAGATATATATTCTTTTATTATGTTTAAATTATGATTGCCATTATTAATCTGCAGAATGTGGAGTGTGTTCTTTTCACAGTAATATATGCCGTTTTGTTTTGTAACTTCACTTGGTTATTTTATTGTAAATGATAAAATCTTAATTTAAGAGATTGTATGTAATATTTATTTCATTAATTTTTTCCTTGTTTACGAAATGAGCAATTGCATGGTTTCTACGTTCTAGAAATCAGTTCTTGATGCTGTGGAAGTAGTTAGGATTGGAGATGGTAGGCATTTTTTTTAAGAATGTAAAGTAACTGGGGATGTTAGACCGTCCAAAGTCAGTGGTTAAAACTTCAAGTATCAGACTTTCATGTGGCATTCTTAAGTCAAAGTGGCATCATAAGTTTTTTTTTGTTGTATAAATGACACTGTGATTTTTTTTTTCCTTTTTAAAAAACACAATAAAGAGCCAAAATATGTAGCACCCTGGACCCAGTATTATATTGACAGTGCCTTCAGGGTCCAGTTACAGAGACAGTTCTTATTTTTCTTAACCAAAATAACGAGCTCAAGTTTCAGAACAAATGTGCATTCCCTTTAAAAGTATTTTTTTATAATTGGGGGATGTCAGTTCTCTGAATGTAATAGTTTTGGAAGTGAACTTAACATTGTTTAAATGCAGCCTATCTGCCCAGGAAAAAGGGGGGATGGGAGCGAGAGACATTGCCACCACTTTGATTAGTGAGGGGCCACCTCTAGGTCTGAGCAGTTTTTTTTTTTGCAGTAAATCTGAAATGTCTGGAGAATGGAACTCTGCTTTTGGGTTTTTTGTTTTTGTTTTTTCTGGGATTTACTATTAAAACAAAAAAGAAGGAAAAAAAAAAACTTCACATTTTCCAAGACAGTGGGTGAATGATAGTAGGTTTAGTTTGTACATAGTAGGTACAGATTATGAGCACTATGTACTCTCTTTTGACTACTTTAACAGAAGTATCCTTTGAATGTAACAAAAGGAAAAAAAAACTTGTGAAAAAATACTTGGGGTGTCAGTTCACTACAGATTAAGTGAGACTGTAAAATTTGTACTGTAAATTTTTTGTAGTTCTCCCAATAAAATCATTTTTGAAGAAAGATGAGCTTTGTAATGTCCTCTGGATGTTGGTGTGTGATGCAAACAAAGCTTTTGAGGCAAAAAGTTTTGAGTTTTGTTTCATAATGTTTATGTTCATTACATTATTTAAACATTCTACCTCTGTTGGTGTGATGTCTTGGATTTATGTGGGGCAAAGTTGGGGGTGCTGGGAGTGGGGAACTAGCCTCCAACCAGATTATTGCAATAGGCAGTTTGAGTGCATTTTACATAAACTCCCAAGACCGGTTTCTAAAAGCATTAACTCCTTTACTGCAAAGGGGAATATATTCATTCAAGCCTCCATATTATGGTTCATTTTCATTTCCCTTATATGGTTTTAAGTGATTTCAAATAAAGAGTTAGGTGGTTGTGAACCTAAAGCAAATAACATGATTAAACTGCTACAAACACTGACAAGCAAATCAAGCTACATGTTATCTAAAGACGGCCTTAAAATTTATATTTAAATTTTTCGATGTGCAGTTGCAACCACAACTTTTGATACTTGATCTGTAAATGTCTTAAGGTATTACATTCTGTGAAGCTGCACTGTGGGTAAAAAGGGCAACTTACAATAGTATTGAGTCTCAGTTGTGAATAAAGATGAGCTATATTTTGTCTGTCCAAAAACTTAAGAGCTGTGCATAAGACTTATCATTCAAACCTTTTGTGTTTTCCAAGTCTTAAGATTAGTTATCAACTCTCATTTTCTCTTGGGAATGAGATTAATTTGAGTAATGTGTAATTGAGCATCAGTCAAAGTGGTTAGAAAGCACTTAATTTTAAATCAGAATTATCATGAATAAGTGGATTTAAGTGATCTGTCACAACCACTACTTGCAACCAAAGTAACTTGGTATAAAACTAAAAACTTTACAGTAAACTCACTCATTTTCCCTGGATTACTTTTTCTCTCTGCATTATGCGTTACTAAAAATGTGAAAAGTGCTTCAATTTACATGTTTTTATTGTGTGGCATTTGGTGTTTCAGTGAGGAGGCTTCAAAGCCAATATTTACTTTGTACCTAGTCTGTGTAAAAGCTGAACTTTCTTGATTTCAAGTTGGCCTGTAATGCAGTCTTTACACTGAACTGCAAAAGTCTAAGTGAAGTAGAAGTAAATATATTGGTTCCCTTGGTAACTCATTTCTTACAAACGTAACCATCACTAAACCTCCTGGCTTTTTCCTCCTTAAATCCTATCTTTATGGTTTGGCCTAATATATCGCTATGTGCTCACTGCTAAATTTTATCTGATAATTCTGTGAAGCACCTTGGGACATTATGTTGCTATATAAATACAAGCTGTTGCAGCTGATTACAAATCCAGCCCTATGATGTATTGAGTTGCATGTGGCTTTTTGCACCCTCTTAAATGAGGTTCAGAGTTTAGTTGGGTGAGATTAGATTCATCGCTGAAGGCAAGCTAATTACAAGTTGATATTTTTTAATTGACTCAAGTTAATGCATATGAAAGTGTAGATAGTAGTGCTTTCTCAGGAGCAACAACTATTTAGTTTGAGAACATAACTGTGAGATGTATTCCATCAAGAATTGGTGGAGTGACCTGGTCAGCCAAACTTGCTGCTTTGATCAATCCTCAATCAAAAGCATATTGAATTGGTTGGTGCCAAAAAGATTCTGATTTGCTTCTGAGTAAGATGGAAGTGAAATCCCGAGGTTCATGCCTTGGTGTAGCCTCTGGCATCTGGTTACAAGGTCCATTAGCAGCAGACTGGTAGTGAACAATTTGCTCTCGTGCAGATGAATAAGATGAAAATACAAAAAGAATGGCACTTAGCTGAAAACCTCAACTAAAATTTAAGGGGGGAGGGAATTCCTTGATTTCTCTTGGCATAGTGCAACTATCCAGATATAGACTTTTGTTTTTGTGGTTGATAATTTGGTAATTGGCATCATGTTTTTGTAAATTAGATCTCTGTGTTATGAACAGTGCGAAAATGATGCTACATCACATTGGTGACTGTGCTATAGTGCTGCACTGTGTGAAAGGCTTGGATAATTTGAAAATCATTTCCTACGAAAGTATCCCAACAGTTCCATCACAATGTGTAGTACCTGTGTTGATGTTTCAGAAGATTCTAAAGTGCAGAACTAGCTAATATTTTCACATTTTGTACCCTCTTTGTACAGATTTTAAGATGTTTATATAATTTTCACATAGGTAATAACTCAGGCCTATAAATTTCCATTTACAATATTTTTACATGTATTTATCATTTTCATGCACATGTGAAATGTTTTATTTTTGAATATCTGTAACATTGCTTCTTGTTTTCACACATTTGGTTATGCCTACCATATCATGTCTCATTTTCACATGCGTATAATATCATCCTTAGTTTCCATCACCAACTAATATTGCCCTTCCCTGAAGATATTGCTGAGTTTGGGTATGAGAATGAAAAGCATCCAATTTAATCAGGAGCTGAAATACCTGATGTTAGCCCTCTTCAGCATCGAGTGTCCATTGAAGCTTTGCAAACTTAGTCCTTTGTTTACTTTCTAATATTTGATATGATAATCTGTACACTTATGATACTAAATGCTAATCAGAAATGTCTGAAGGAACTACAAAATATTTACTGTGGCCCTATTGGAGGATGAGTCCAAAGCTCTGCTGCTGTTATCCTAATTCACACCAAGTTCTGTTCATCCATTATTTGACCTGCATTGGCTCCCGGTCTGTTAAGGCCTCTATTTTAAAATTCTCATCCTTTTTTTCCGAATACCTACATGGCCTTGCCCTTCACAATCCTTGGATAGCCTTGCGACCCTCTAATTGCACTCCTCCAATTCTGGCCTCTTGCGTATCCCCCATTTGAATCATTTCGCCATTAGTGATCTCTCCATCTCTCCCTTTAAAATATTCCTTAAAACCTGCCTCAAGTGGCTCTGTGTCAAACTCCTGTGAAGCATCGTGAGGACGTCCTACTAAGTTAAAGGTACAATATAAATGCAAGTTGTAGAGAGGAAGTGTACTATGGTAAATACTTCAAACAACCTTCCTTAGAGTACTAGCAAGTTCTTGTGAAGTTTGTGAAGACCTATTTTTGATAAGATTTAAAAACCTGCAGCACAATTAATGTACCCTGTGAAACTCTTTAAAATCTCATCAAAATGGTAGGGAGTTGAATTTCTGGTGATAAAACAAAAGTACTTAGTTTGTGGAGTTATGGCTCAGTAGGCAAATTTACAGCTTAATGTGGTACTGTGCCATAGGGATCATGAAGATCCCAGTCAGGCTTCAGTGATCTTGGATTAGAAATGAAAAAAAAAGTGTTGGCATTCCTTAATAGCATTCCAGTAACCTCTCCTGGAAGTGCATGTGCAAGCCAGGTGAGCATGGAACAGCCTGCTAACAGTCCAAATCCAGACCCTCACGTGTAAAATGGGCAATGTATCAGAGTTATTGTTGTACTAGGTTTATACCCACAGCATGAATCATCACATTGTGGAGAGGAAGGTAACTGGATGAGGGAAAAAAAAACCTTTATGTTGTATGCCAAATATTTTCTCAGGCTGCAAGGTCTGCATATGTCTAATTCAAATCTGTTTGAATTAAGTATCTCCCTCTATAAGCAAAGAGAGCTACATAAATCCCAAGAGGGGTCTCTCAAGTGGGTTCAAATCATGCCATAAGTCAAGGATTGTATATTGCATTGCTAGCTGTTCTAGTTACGACTTTGTAATGTACTTTTAACTAAAATGGGTGATTCTTCTAGGCATGGAATGCTGGAACTTTTTCCTATTTATTTCACTATTTCCTCATATTTCTAAATAACTGCATTTATGTTAAATATGATTAATTCATAGGGTTAAAAGTTGATCTCAGTCCTTGGGTGGGTTCGCATATTTGTTAACCGTTTCGTTAATTGCTTCTGTTTCTCCTCTGCAGCCAGTTACAACTCCATGTGAATGAGTGGAAAGAACTGTATTTGTAACAAATTTCAAGTTTAAATATTTATGTAATTTATGCAGATTCATTAATTCTCCAAAAATTGCACCATAACTAAGTGAAAATTATTAAATAAAGCATCACATGATTTTTTGCCAATCTCCTGCCAAAGTTACTGTAAATCTCCCCCTTACCATCAAGCTCATATAACAAGATGGCCACTCATTGGTAGATGGATGGTGTTTGTGGAAATGTAAATCAGTGAGTCAATGCCCTCAGGAGAGGAGGGAGAGGAAGTTGGAAAAATAAATAGTGTTTGTCAGCTCATCTGTTGACACCCTCATTCATGCCTTTGTTATCGCTAGACTTGACTATTGCAACGCTGTCCTGGCCAGCCTTCCATTTTCCATCCTCCAGAAACTTGAGCTCATCAAAACTCTGCTGCCCAATCCTAACGCACTTCAAATCTGATTCACCAATCAATCCTGTGCTCGCTGGCCTGTATTGATTCCTGGGACAGCAATGCCTTGTTTTTAAAATTCCTCCACAGCCTCACCCCCCTCTATCTCTAATCACCTCCAGCCCTACAAGCCTTCACGATCTCTGCATTCCTCCAATTCTGGCTTGCCTCTTGCACATCCCCAATTTTAATCTCCCCACCTACGGTGTCTGCACCTTCAGCTGCCTAAACTCTAGGCTCTGGAATTCTCTCCCTGCCCGTCTCAGGCTCCTTTACTTATCTCTCCTCCTTTAAGTTGCTCCTTGACAAACTTTCAGTAACCTGTCCATGTATCTCCTAATATGGCGATCTTCAGATATGGCTTGGTGTCATATTTTATTTGATGAGAATCCTATGAAGTGCTGTGAGATGTTTTAATATGTTAAAGTTACTATAATAAATGTAAGTTTTTGTAATTTTACTTTATAGTTACGATATGTTTCTGAGAGCTATTTAGAGTTTCAGCTAACAGGTAAGACATTGGTTGCTTGGTATTTTTTGGTCCATAAAAGTGATTTAGCCATGATTGGAGAATAAACGTTGAATAGACTTTGGTATCTGCATTAATATCTGTAATTAGCAGGTTTGAAAAGAAAATATAGGGGCTATAACAAAGTGTAGGAATGCGGTTGTAAGAAGGAATCTCATAGCCAGGAGGACAGACGCTCGTACTGTATGTTACCTCCATTGTGCCTGTGAAAGGGCCATCACTGAGAGGGTGCAGAACATTCTGCAGGGGGAGGAAGAAGAGCCAAGAGTTGTGGTCCATGTCAGAACCAATAATATAAGGTTGTGGTCCTGCAGTCAGTGTTTAAGGAGCTTGGGAGGAAGTTAAAAAGCAGGACCTCAAAGGTAGTCATCTCTGCATTATTCCCAGTGCCACACACTAGTGAGTATAAAAATAAATAGAAAAGGCAGGTTAATGTGTCAGCCAGAAACATGGTTCAGGAGGGAGAACTTCAAATCCCTAGGACATTTGGACCAGTTCAATGTCAGGAGGGACCTACACAAGATTGAAGAGAGCTGGGACCAATATCAATTGGCAGGTTAACAAGTTGAGGAAGGTTTTAAATGAATTCAGCAGGGGGTTGGACACCAAGATGTATAATTAGAAAGTAGAAACAAGGTGCAGGGAGTACTGAGAAGCAGAGTTAGAAATAATGCAGAATTAGGTGGGATCATGGTAATACAGAGAATTATAATTTAGGCTTAGAGTCTACATGTATGAATGAATGAAGTGTGGTTAATAAAGTTGGTGAGTTGCAGGTGCAAATAGCCATGTAGAAATACAATGTAGTGGCAGTACCCAGGCTCAAAAAAGGGAGGATTGCGTGCTCAATATTCCTAGGTACATGATAGGGAAGAAGTCAGGAAAGATAGGGAAAGAAAATAAAGAGGAGGGATAGCAATTTTGATTAAGGAAAATATTACAGTGCAAGAAAGAGAGATGTCCTTGAGGAATCTAAATCAGAATTTATTGGTTGGAAGTGTGAAACAATAAAGAAGCTATTAGGTTTATGGTATATTTTATAGTCCACCAAATAGTGGGGAGGAGGAAATTTGCAAAGGAATTACTCAGGTGCAAGGGCTATACAGGAAAGATAATGGGAGACTTTAACTACCCCAAGATTGAATGGAACAATCATTGTGTTAAGGGCAGAAAAAAAGAATTTATGAAGTGTGTTCATGAAAATTTTCTTGATCTGTATATTCCCTGACCATGGTATTGCTGGAACTAGTCCAGGAGAGTGAAATGGAGGATGTCACAGTGGTGGCACATCTCTGGAATAGTGATCATTACATCGTCAGGTTTAGATTAATTATAGAGAAGGTCAAGAGGTAATCTAGGATAAAAGTACCTAACTGGAGGAGGGATAATTCCAAGGAATTGAGGAGGGTTGTGGCCTGAGTAACTTGAAGCCAATGACTGGCAAGCAGAAATGTAACGCAAGAATTGGCAGCCTATTAAGGTGGCTCGGGTACAATTTTGGTACATTTCTAAACTGAGGAATGGGAAGACAACCAAAAAGCTTCCTGGATGACAAAGGAATTAGAGAGTAGGATGAAGCAGACAAAAGGGGCATATAACACACGTCAGCTTAATAATACAAGGGAGAATCCAACTGAATATAGAAAGTACAACGGAGGATTGAAAAAGTAAGTAAGGGGACAAAGGGATAGTATGGAAGTAGATTGGTGGCTAACATAAGGCAATCCAAGGGCCTTCTGTAAGCATTTTAACAGTAAAGGGGTTGTCAAAGAAAGGCAGAGCTGATTCAGGACCAAAATAGAGATCTATTGGTGCAGACACGCATCATAGCTGAGATACTAAATGCTAACTTTGAGTTGGAAGAGGACTTTACCAGAGCCATGGTAAACAAGATGGTTGCTGGGATACTGGATGAGATAAAAATGGATAAAGAGGCAGTACTAGAAAGGCTAATGGTACTTAAAATGGATAAGTCACCCAGCCTGGAATGGATGCGCCCTAGGATGTTGAGGCAACTTGGGGTAGAAGCTGTGGAGCTAAATGATGCTCGAGACATGGAGAAATTACTTGACTCAAAGGGTTGTGAATCTTTGGTATTCCCTGCCCTAGAGGGATGTGGATGCTCCATCGTTGAATATATTTAAGGCCTCGGATAGGCAGATTTTTGGTGTCTCAGGAAATGAAGGGAATGGAGAGCGGGTGGAAAAATGGCCTAAAATCAGCCATGGTCCTATTGAATGGTGGGGCAGGATTGATGGGCCATATGGTCTACTCCTGCTCCTATTTTATGTGTTCTTGTACGCTGACCACAATCTTCCAAACCTTTTAAGAGGTTTGGTGCCAAAGGGGTGAGAGCAAGGTAAAGAAAAAAAATGGCAGGCCAGTGGAAGCTAGGGGTAATCCTTGCATACTGAATGGAACTATTCCACAAAGCCGTCACCTAATCTGTTTGGTCTCCCCAATGTGGACGAGACCAATATCAATTGCACTGCCCCTATCAGACCCTCTCTGCTACCTCTTCAAAGAAACTCAATCAAGTTAGTGAATCACAATTAGTCCTTAACAAATCTTGGCTGACAACTTTATTAGCCTGTGCTGTTTCCAGTGGTTGTTAATTTTCTCCCAAATTATTACTTCTAAAAACTTCCTCACCGCTAAATGTTAAGCTGATTGGCTAGGTTTATCCTTCTTCCCATTTTTAAACAAGGATGTAATATTTGCAATTCTCCTTGGTCTCACCGTCTGAGGTCCCAACGATTCCTTCCGGGTGCTTTACTTGTACTTCTTCCAATTTAGTACACTGTTCACAATGTTGTCTCCTCTACGTTGAGAAGTCTGAATGCAGATTGGGTGACCGCTTTATGAAATGCCTCCATTCAGTCCTTAAGCATGACCCCAAGCTTCCAATGGTCTGACAGCTTAATTCTCATACTGACATCTCTGTCTTCAGCATGCTACAGTGTTCCAGTGAAGCTCTATACAAGCTTGAGGAACAGCACCTTATCTTTTGATTGGCACTTTACACCCCCTGGATTCAACATTGAGTTCAATAATTTCAGCCTGTAATCCCTGCCTCCCTCCCCACCCCTTCCTTTTGTCTCCTTTTCTTGTTTCGATCTTAATGTTTTTTTTGTTTTTGCTTTTGGACAGCAACTGTTCATTCTTCTGCCATTCACACCTCCTCTGGACCAATCTTTTGTTTCTTTCCTTGTTCATTAATACTCTCTTTAGCTCCCTCCCTCAACCAACTCTTTTGTCATTTATGTCTCCTGTTTTCGACCTATCACAGACCTTTTTGTATTTTTCACCCTCCCCCATTTTACCTCCTCAAAAGCTATTACATTTCTAACTTTTCCCAGCCCTGATGGCAGATCACAACCTGAAACAGTAACTCTGGTTTTCTCTCTACAGGTGCTGCCAGACCTGCAGAATGTTTCCAGCATTTTCTGTTTTCTTTCACATCTCCAGCATCTGCAGTATTTTGGTTTTGGATAGAAACATGAGTTGAGGTGAGTGGCTGTTTTTTAGAGGGAGGTATTCAGTATTAGGACTACTGCTGTTTTTGGTACACATGAGTGAATTGGGTTTGTGGCATAAAGGGCACAATTTTGAAACTTGCCGATGACACACAACTTGGACTGTGAAGAAGATGGCACAACAACATAGGGGAATGGGATTGTAGGAATGCAGATTGGTTTTTCCAATTTCTGGAATGCTCCCTAGGCTAATATTTAAAATAAGGGGATGAGTTTTTCTGTATAATAACATTGTAAGTCCATTCATTAATTATCATTTTTTTTCCATTCTCAAAATGTGGGTGTCCCTGGCAAGGCCAGTATTTATTCCAAATCCCTAGTTACCTTGAGAAAGTGATGGTGGACCTTTCCTTGAGCTGTTGCAGTTTTTATGATAAAAGCGCTCCAATAATGTTGTTAGCGATTCCAGCATTGGACCCAGCAACGATGAAAAATTGGGCATGTATCTCCAAGTTAGGATAGTGCATGACTTAGAGGGGAACTTGGAGGTGATGGTGTATGCTTGTGCCTGCTGCCCCTGTCTTCAGGTGGTGGTGATCACAAGCCTGAGAGGGACTGCAAGGCTGCTGTAGAATTCTTACTCCTAAAGGGCACACTGGAGCTGACGGTGGAGGGGGTGGATGTTCAGGCATCCTGGATGGATGAGGTGCTGATCATGCAGACCGCTTTGTCGCACATGATGATGAACTTGTAGAGTGTCAATGCAGATATATGCAAGCAAGTGGGGAGTATTCCATCATGCTCTTGTTAGTGGTGGAGAGACACTGGAGAGTCAGGAAGTGAGGCATTCCAAACAATACACAGCTCCGGCTCTGCTCTAGTAGTCCCAGCGTTTATGGGCTGGTCCAGTTGAGTTTCTGGTATATAGTGGCCGTGAGGATATTGATAGCAGTGGATTTGCCAATGGTAATGCATTCAATATGAAGGGGAGGCAGTTAGGGTATCTGATGTTGAAGATATTCTTGCCTGGCACTTGCATGGTACAAATGTTTCTTGCCACTTACCAGCCCACTCATCACAATCTTATGCAGGTCTTGCTGCATTATCCGAGGAACTGCAAAAAGGACTGAGAAACTTAATTGTCAATGAACAGACCTACTTTTAATCTTACAATGGAGGGAACAATGTTGATGAAGGAGCTGAAGATTGTTGGACCTAGAACATGGTGCACAGAAAATATTCCCTATGGCCCATTCATCTTTGGGGTCTGTTAGATCTCTGTTTTTTACATAGTTCGTTATCGGCAGGATTTAAAGACAGAACATTATTTAGAAAGCACTAAACTGTTTCCGTCTGCATTGCAAAACCCAGGCATTCCACAAATGAGTTATGGCCTTCTGATGTCTAAAGGATGGATGCAGCAATCATTCTTCACATGCTTACAGCAACATGAACTTCCTGGGTACATTATGAATTCTCTTCCAATTTTTATCTATTGGATTCTGTCACTTTGTGCACAGTGACCATTTCTGGCTTTTTAAAAATTCATAGTTATATCAGCAGACTCTTTGGAGCCAGTGAGACTGAAAATACGGTTGCTTTATCTTGTGGGTGCACCACATGTTTCTGTTTCTTTTGCATTTGTTGCTCTTGCATTTTATGGGAGAGATTTTTTTGTATAGTTTATTGGAAGATCCGCCGCAAACATCTCAACTCAGCTTGAAAAGAAACTATAGCTTATTAGTTGTGGTTTGCTTTGATTTTTTGGCATTATTGCAAAGAAAATTGTTTGAGTAGCAAAGCTGAATGAAAAGCCAGCTCTTCCTTTTCCCGTTCCTTCTGCCCCCATCTGAGACAATTCTATCATAAATTCAACAGGGATTTAGAGGGACTTTTGTGAACCGGGAAAAAAAAATAAATTCTTGCCTGGCTCTTGCTAAATGGCTGTGAAAGCAAAGTGGATGGAACAGCCTTTCCCGTACCTACCTACCTTATTGTAATTCTGAAAAACCTTTAAATGTTGTGTTAGAAGTTTCATACGGTGAGGGGGTTTTCACCGTTGCTACTGACATGACTTTCAATGTGTTTTTACATTGGCCGCCCCTAGTGGTTCTGTGGATAAAGATGGATGATGATATGATCCACAGCTGTATGAACTGGGAAGATTCCAGCTTCAATTCTCTGGTGAGTAAGCTCATTTCAGCTGGGCAGTGATAGAGACACGACAGTTTGCCTCATGGTGCCCAGATTCAGAAATCCAGCATATCTGCCCTTGGTCCCTTTTCATTGTAAGGACAACATTGGACTCAATTGCCATGACACCCAATAGCCTATTGACACTCACTGCCTAGGCTCTTACATGACCCTGCGTGAGACATTGGGGGGAGGTGAAACCACACATCAGATCAAGTCACCACATTCAGGAAAAAAACGGTAGAAAAAGAACTGAACAAAACAAATGGAAAAACCTTACTTAACCCCTGCTCTCTCTCTCAAGTTGGTCTCTCTGTCACACTGACCTATACTAACTGAAGTCCAGTGGGTGACATCCTAATACAGACCAAAGGTATCTTAACAATGCAACTAATGCTATTCCTCTATTGAGTCAAAAAGTGTTTGGCATTAGCAATGTGAGAAGGAAAACAAAAACAGAATTACCTGGAAAAACTCAGCAGGTCTGGCAGCATCGGCGGAGAAGAAAAGAGTTGACGTTTCGAGTCCTCATGACCCTTCGACAGAACTTGAGTTCGAGTCCAGGAAAGAGCTGAAATATAAGCTGGTTTAAGGTGTGTGTGTGGGGGGCGGAGAGATAGAGAGACAGAGAGGTGGAGGGGGTTGGTGTGGTTGTAGCGACAAACAAGCAGTGATAGAAGCAGATCATCAAAAGATGTCAACAACAATAGTACAATAGAACACATAGGTGTTAAAGATAAAGTTGGTGATATTATCTAAACGAATGTGCTAATTAAGAATGGATGGTAGGGCACTCAAGGTATAGCTCTAGTGGGTTTTTTTTTTATTTTATATAATGGAAATAGGTGGGAAAAGGAAAATCTTTATAATTTATTGGGAAAATGTGTTCTATTGTACTATTGTTGTTGACATCTTTTGATGATCTGCTTCTATCACTGCTTGTTTGTCGCTACAACCACACCAACCCCCTCCACCTCTCTGTCTCTCTATCTCTCCGCCCCCCACACACACACCTTAAACCAGCTTATATTTCAGCTCTTTCCTGGACTCGAACTCAAGTTCTGTCGAAGGGTCATGAGGACTCGAAACGTCAACTCTTTTCTTCTCCGCCGATGCTGCCAGACCTGCTGAGTTTTTCCAGGTAATTCTGTTTTTGTTTTGGATTTCCAGCATCCGCAGTTTTTTTGTTTTTATCAATGTGAGAAGGAATCCTGGTTTGGCTAATTCATCTTTCTCTTCTCCGCTTCCATCAAAGGTAGGGGTGCCAAACTCATTTTATATGATGGCCAGGTTTAATATCCTATCACTTGACATGAACTACTTTCAGCAAATATCATTAAAATAGAAATAGATAAAGATAAACCATAATGCTATTCATTTACATTTAGATACTTTTTAGAAACATTTCCATAATACCTGTAGGTTTTTAAGTGGTTTTCTTCAATTTAATTTTCTTATTCTGATGATTATTCGGAATTGATCCCAACAGAGTAATATATGGAAATCATGCTCATGGCTGATAAAGACTGCTAAAGCAGGAATATTCACTAAATGTAAATACTTACCATTAAGGTACTTGATTGATAGTTGCTTTGTCTTATTCACATGTGCGTAGGTATTGATATGTAACTTGCACATTTCTCTACTGCTAGAGAAACCCATCAAGCAATATACTTAAGATAGAAAAAAAGATTTTGGCACTTTGCTGAACGCTTAGATACAGGTATTGATAAAAGTTGGAATTAAATTTGTAAGGCATGAGCTTCAATGTGACAGGAGAGGTGCTTGCCTTGTAAGAAGTCCTATGTTTTTACTAGACTGAATGGAAACATTGGTCTGAACTGTTGTGACAGTGCTTTGGCCTGTTTCTGAGATCATGTTGGACCAAAGACAGATAGCCTGAAGTATATGTCATTGCCAGGCTTTGAGAAGCTGGTCCACACTTTCCCATTTGTTTAGGCCAGATCCTGTGGTCAGTCTGAAGGGGCCAAAGACCCAGTTATTGCAGCAGTTCTGTCTCCTGTATTGCAGATGCCCTGCATGGGCCCAGTTGCTGTCTCTTTCTGCATCCCAAAGTGGACTGAGGAAATCCATGGCTCTATCTTATTGACTGCCTGATTTTGGGCTCAAAGCTTGGTACTGGGCTCAGCATGGGTGAGTTGGCACAATCTAGCTGTTTTGTGTTTCTCATGCAGCATGATTGGCAACTGGTCAGGCACTGTAACACTCTGCTGCTTTATAATTGATTGGTTTGATTGTTAGTCACAAACCTCCAGTTTAGGACACAGCATCAGTGCTCCCACATCTTAGTCAGAATGAAGCTTCTCAGCCCTATTTAGGACCCTGACTTTAATGGAAATAAAAATGGGGAGAGATGCAAATGAGTTGCTGTTTCACTATCATCTGTTTTAGACTATCACACAGTCAAAATCAACACCACTGTGCCAACATCAAACATTTTTCGGCGCAATAAAATTCCACTCTACCTATAGGCAACAATGTGCTTTATCCCTACCCTCTAAAACAAAACCTCTAAAATTGCTTTTGGCGTTCATCATTATTAAAGTGTAAATTGGATGGAAACTTCAAATGACTGGACATGCTCAGTTAAACACTGAAATCAGGAAGTTGCTCCATGAGTTGTCCCATCCCTCCAGAAGTTTCACTATATTGGCATCTCACCCAGATTCAGCATTGAAACACATGGGAGTACATGAAGTCGCAGTACCTGAATGATAGATGCTCAGTAAATGGACCAGAAAACTTAGGGTTTGTATGTTTCAATGTAAGTAGATTTTTAACAGTGGGATGCATCTTAATTACTGACAAAACAACCTCTTTGGCATTCATAATTAGTTTTTATAAGTGTGGAGTCTCATTCCTTCAGATTTTACTTATTGTTGGAGATTTTTAAAAATTCTTTTTTAAATTTTTTCTTTCTGTCTCATTTACCTCCCCTAATCCCATCTTTATTCTCCTCTCTTTATTTCATTTAAAAAAAAAACATTCATTCATGAGATGTGGGCTTTGCTGGCTGGGCGAGCATTTCTGGCCCATCCCTACTTGCCCTTGAGAAGGTAATGGTGAGCTGCCTTCTTGAACTGCTGCAGCCCATGTGGTGTAGGTACACCCACAGTTGTGTTTGGAAGGGAGTTCCAGGATATTGACCCAGCGACAACGAAGGAACAGTGATGTATTCCCAAGTCAGGATGGTGAGTAACTTGGAGGGGAACTTCCAGGTGGCGGTGTTTCCATCTATCTGCTGTCTTTGTCCTTCTAGATGGTAGTGGTCATGGGATTGGAAGGTAAAAACAAAAAACTGCGGATGCTGGAAATCCAAAACAAAAATAGAGTCACTAAGTTCTGTTGAAGGGTCATGAGGACTCAAAACGTCAACTCTTTTCTTCTCTGCCGATGCTGCCAGACCTGCTGGGTTTTTCCAGGTAATTCTGTTTTTGTATGGGATTGGAAGGTGCTGTCTAAGGAATCTTGGTGAATTCTCGCAGTGCACCTTGTAGATGGTACACACTGCTGCTACTGTGCATTAGTGGTGGAGTGAGTGAATGTTTGAGGTTGTGGTGCCAATCAAGCAGGCTGCATTGTCCTGGGTGGTGTCAAGCTTCTTGGGTGTTGTGTTTCTGTACATGATTTGCCATTGAATTCATCATTCTAACTTACACTTCCTGGTCCAGATTCTGTTTGCCTCATTAAGAATTCTTCAATCTGTTTGGTTAAGGAGATACACAGTTGCTTGACCTGTTCTCACAGATACCAGACCCCTGTAGAGAGCATTAAGCTGTGTTAAAATGGATTTCTACTCTGCAAGTTCCAGTGCTAGAGCGCATAGAAATTTTGTGGGTGAGTGTAAGTATAATGAATGACTAGTGCTATTGATTTGTTGCTGACTGCAAATCCAGGCCACTATCCAATACTGGCCACAGTATTGCCTTGCTGACTAAAATTGCCAGGTAGTGCTGAGTTAGGGATGGCTTTGCACTTTGGTCATACCTACAGAAACTGGGCTGAGTCTACACAACCAATAGGCAGAGAAGACTTTCATCCAATCACTAAGAAAGATAAAAGATCACTGAATTAGTTGTCCCCCAGTAAGAATGAGGTTTCTCAATCTGAGAGTGACGTGCATTGGAGTTGTAACTGATTCTCCCAGACATGAGCTATTGGGACTGACAGTTCACTCAATGAGTGAGAGCATCATGTAGTACTTTCTCCTAAGTGCAATAAACTCTGTGTTCTGCTTTGAATGTACAAAATAAGTTGTAGGAATTGTGTAGCAATAATTTCCTCTTGGGAGCTATTATTAAGATGTTATGCAGAGAAAAGTGCTTTAACTCTCTCCATAGCATCACACGATGGCAGCCCAGTGGCCAGATGGTGCCTCTGCGGAGTTTTGGCTGTGTCCAGCCATCAGGAATGAGAAGGGAAGTGAGGGAGTCCCAGGTTAGATAAAGAATGAACAGCTTGCATCCTGTTTATAATTCAAATCCAGTCAGCTGACAGTCTCAAACCAACATACTGGAGTGTATAATTGAATAGGGACAAATACAACCTAATGGAGCTCCACTGTACTCTACCAAAGAATCAAAGCACATGGACTCCTGCCTGTGACTCACTATCCAGAGATTTCATCAGTGGAGCAAAGAAAATAGAAAACTATCATGGGCTTTTCTTACATACATTCTAGGAGTCAAGTTATACAGTGCTGTTGGCTGAGAACAGGCCTTCTGCCTAACCTCTTGAGCAGAAGTGTTATGTAGTCCTGCAAGGAGCATTAAAGATGCCCCAGGGTAAGCTATGAGGATACAGATGAAATGGTTAAAATAATCTTTACCTGTGCTCTTATGAAAAATTCTATAATAGTATGAATGGCGGTTTGCAATTTTGTTTGGGGGGGGGTAAAAAAGACTGTGTTGTAATTATTTAGCATTTCCAAGATTACAAAAAGGAAATTGGCTTTGTTAATCTCGGAAAATTATTCCTTATGATAATTATGAGAATAAGTTAAAAATTGGGAAGTTAGGGGATACAAGGAAATTAGATAGAACTTTTTCATGCAAAGGTTAACAGAGATGTAGAATGTTGCCCTGGAGGCCACTGGATCAGACAGTCTAAACAGGCTCAGGGAAGACAAAAGCAAAATACTGCCGATGCTGGAAATCTGAAACAAAAACAAAACTAGTTGGAAAAACTCAGCAGGTCTGACAGCATCTGCGGAGAGGAACGCAGTTAACGTTTTGAGTCCGTATGACGCTTCATCAGAACTAAGGAAAAATAGAAAAAAGGTGAAATATAAGCTGGTGGAGGGCGGTGGGACAGGTAGAGCTGGATAGAGGGCCAGTGATAGGTGGAGGCAACGAAGAGATTGCCAAAGATGTCATAGACAAAAGGACAAAGGGGTGTTGACGGTGCTGATATTAGCTAAGGAATGTGCTAATGGTGACATTAAGGGTAGAAAGCAGGACGAGCAAGATATAGATTTGTTTCTGGAAATAGAAAAGCTCAGTGTGGTAAGCTTTGAAAAGGGCTGGTTTTATTGGGGTCTGTTGGCTTTCCCAGTTCCTAAACTTTCTTCCTACATAAAAAAAGAGACATAAGGTGGAATCTTGTGAGCCCTTTGGAGATGGGTTTTAGCAGTGGGACTGGAAGGAAATAAGTAAATGTTGACCCAATGGTGTTCCCGCTTTTGGCCAATCTTGCTGGAGGTGGGTCAGTAACAGAAGGCAATGGAGGGTGGCCAATAATCACTAATGATGAGGATAATTTAGGAGGACAGGGAGGACTCCACTGTAAACTTCCTGATTTGTGGCCTTTCCCTGATTACATAAACAACATTGGGAACTTGACTTGCGGCGAATCATAGGCTTAAGTTTACACACAACCAATCTTTGAGTCAATGCTTCTGCTTTTCAAATATGTCATCTAAGAATTGAATTAAAAATGTTATTAAATATTCCCAGCAAGAAAACAAAACATGTTCTGTGTTTATCTGTTGTGGAAATCCAGCAACTATTAAGATACATGACGTAAAATGGGTTACTGCTGATGTTAAAATAACATTGACTGGAACATGTAAGTTGTGGAGTGGATCCATAAATAAAAGTGATCTCTTTTTAAAAAATTGTTTTGATGATTTTTTTCCTTCTGTTTATCAACACAAAAGATGTTGATGCTGGAGAAAGCAAAAGATCAGCTTGCCAAGCATCCCTTTTAGGATTGGCTGCAGTTAAATAAAGAGTAAAATTCGTTCTGCACTGCTCTAACTTTAAATGAGCACCACATATACTTTACAAACATTTTTCCATTTCCTGTAATAAAAATCATATGCCCTACCTAAATTGACTATCAGGGGTAAGTTAAGGACAGTTAGGTCCATTCCAATTATTTTGAGCCAAACTCATATTGCATGTAGTACACTTATAGCTTACACTTATAGAGGCATCCTTCACTCCATCAGGCTGGACTGGATTTGAAGGGAGCTTCCAGGAATGAAAGGTCATTGTACTGACATACTGCACCACTTAATATCCCTGCCTGTCTCATCTTATTGTGCAAGTAAAATGTTTGCACTTTGTATCTTAACAAAAATCAATGTGCCCTGGAATATGTCACATTTCATGGTGACATTTCAAAGAGGATTTTATGAAGGCCAAGATGAACTGTTTAGCTTTTTTGGGGGTTGTTGTTGATTCAAGTAATTGAATGTCTGGCAAAATGGTTGATTGTGTTTGAATATAAACTGACAAAAATGCAAATTGTTTTATACTTCCCATGTGGCCTATCATGAAAGAAAGGGCTTAAATGGCATATATCGTGCTGTAATCTAATATTTCAGAAATGTTTCTCTGATCACAGGAAGGAGCTCAGCAGGGGTGACTGAGGTTAGCTTTTTCAAGAATGCTGTATTCATTGAAGTAGAGATCGGCTCAACTTGGCATGAATCTGCAGCAAGCCAGAATAAAACATTAAGTGCTAAAAATTGGTCTGCACCCATTTTTGAGTGCAAGTTGCAAGCTGTCCGTGCCCATTTCCATTGGGGCAGGCAGCACACAAACTTGGCACTGCCTCCTCTTTGACTTGACTGATATCACATGGTGCAGTCAGTTTGCTCCTCTTAAAGAAAGTTTGTCCCTCTTAAAGGGGAGCTGCACTCATTGGAAGAAAGCTGCTGCTGACAGCCTGTACTGACACTGCAAGGAGCTGCACAAATGGGGCACCAGGTAAGAGAGAGGGCTCCTAGGTTCATGGATGATGCACTGGAGGCTTTAGTGGTGGAGGCTGACAGGAGGAGAGGGGCGTTGTTTCCAAGGGGGTGGGGAGGGGGTGGAGCAGGAGGCCTCAAGGATTACCTTCTGAAGGGAAGGCGAGCAGATGGTGAGGCAGGTCAGTGCCCAGAGTCTGGCCCCAGGGGTTAGTGCTGCAAGAAGTTTCCTCACTTCACTGGTGGTCAAGGTGGTGAATGCACCTTTAAAGGACACCTCCTACTCACCGCACCACCAACCTCTCACGCTGTTCAGTGCACCACATCCTCAGCATTCAGCCATCAGCAATCCCTATAGAAGTCAGGACTCAGGCCTAACATCCAGATATTCCACCTTATCCTCACACACCTTCCAATGATGCCAGTCTCACAATCAGCTCCCACTCCTTCTGCTATTCAAACTATGGCAGGCACATCACCCAAATCACCACATCAATCACTGACATTCTTCTCTTACTCTTGTAGAATAAGGGTTTTTTTAATTCATTTTATGGATGTGAGCGTTGCCAGCTAGACCAACATTTATTGCCCATCTCTAATTTCCCTTGAGAAGATGGTGGTGAGCTGCCTTCTTGAATCGCTGCAGTCCATGTGGTGTAGGTACACCCACAGTGCTGTTAGAGAGGGAGTTCCAGGATTTTGATGCAGCAACAGTGAAGGAACCGCAATATATTTCCAAGTCAGGATGGTGAGTGCCTTGGAGGGGAACTTCCAGGTGGTGGTGTTCCCAACTTTCTGCTGCCCTTGTCCTTCTAGGTGGTAGTGGTCATGGGTTTGCAAAGTGCTGCCTAAGGAGCCTTGGTGAGTTTCTGCAGTGTATCTTGTAGATGGCACACACTGCTGGCACTGTTCATCAGCAGTGGAGGGAGCAAATGTTTGTGGATGTGGTTCCAATCAAGTGGGCTGCATTGTCCTGGATAGTGTCAAGCTTTTTGAGTGTTGTTGGAGCTGCACTCGTCCAGGCAAGTGGAGAGTATTCCATCACACTCCTGACTTGTGCCTTGCCGATGGTGGACAGGTTTTAGGGAGTCAGGAGGTGAGTTACTCGCCGCAGGATTCTCAAACTCTGACCTGCTCTTGTAGCCACAGTATTTATATGGCTAGTCCAGCCCAGTTTCTGATCAATGGTAACCCCCAGGACGTTGATAGTGGGGGATTCAGTGATAGTAATGGCATTGAACGTCAAGGAGCGGTGGTTAGATTCTCTCTTGTTGGAGATGCTTGTTGCCTGGCACTTGTGTGGCACAAATGTTACTTGCCACTTGTCAGCCCATGCCTGGATATTGTCCAGGTCTTGCTCTATTTGAATATAAACTGCATCAGCACCTGAGGGTGGAGCGTGCAGCATTAAAGCTTCCAACACTGTGAATGTGGCTCCCTAAAGGAAGCATGAGAATGTGAAATTGGCACTTTGATGTCTGGCCTGCATCTTAGAAATTTCTGCACAGTCTGGTCCAAAATGGAACAAACAGCATCTTTAAATGTGGGGTAGGAGGAGCAAGAGAGAAACAACATGTCAAATCGCTATGGAGACTATTAATTGCTACACACCTTGATTTAGTTGTGAATAGAATACCTTGTCCACCTCACTCACTTAATTGCTTATTACTCCACACATCTGTTGGCTCACTTCAATGGAAGCAATGAAATTTAGCTGCTGGCTGACACCTCTTAATAACTTGTAAATGAAACAGATGCAGCCCAATAAAAAAAGTAACAACATTTCAAAGCAATTATCAGTTAAACAACCACAAGAAGTGGAAGGGCTTTGGAATATAAACTTGCTGAACCAGTTAAAGGGGCATCTGGCAAAATGCCTTTTCATATATGTCAGGTCTGCAAACCAGAAAAAATGCATTGTAAAGGCTCACGTAAGCACTGGACAACAGGGCCTTTAACTTCTTCCAGGTGTAACTGCAAACATGGTTACGTATATAGAACCCAGTATACTTAATGGCCTAAATTTTGTGGTCAGTGGCAAAATGACAGCACTTGCTGTTGAACTTGAAGAAAGCTGCTCATAAAGATCTAACAATCTCGGTGGCGTGAATTTAATTTTTCCCAACATTATGTTCATTCTAGCGTCAACTGAAGATGATTTCCAACATCCACAAACAATTATGTCAGCAGACTAAGCAGCCAATCTCATTAAAGAATTCTCAAAGATAGCAAACCAGGAAATAAAAACCACTGACCATCTTTCACTTATTAATCATTTTACAGTGATCCAAATAAAGATTGGTGTATATACACATGGAACTAAGGTAGAAGCTGAATTGCCATAAATTAATTTATTTTATTATTTTAAAAATCTATGGATTTTTTTATCATAATGGAGTAATTCGACATTCCATGGATATAAAATTAGTCTTTTCAGGGCTAGAGAGGTTGTTCAATAATTATGAACTCAACAAGCCATAGCTTTTTCACGGATTTTTACATTAAGCCTAATAGTGCAATTGTGGTAGTTCATGTTAATTCAAATAATTTCTAAAGATTTCCATCTGCAGGGACTTAAAATGCACACCCTTTGGAAGAGCAAGAAAGCACTGACAGCAACTTCTGGGTTTCCACGTTTCACTATACATGTGTAGGCATCAGAGGTTGCCGTCAGTTTCACAGTTGTCATAATGATGAACATTTTGCCATCATTATGACCACAAAATCTGGGCTAATAATAACCTATACAAGTTAGCTATTACAGCAACACTATACATTCTGCCCTCATTGCCACAGGAACTTCCTGGTTTTACCACATATATTCAAATTTTTTTTGCCGTTCCACTCCACCTACCCTTAGTCCCTAGAAGCATTACAACAGGGCGCTATAATTATATCATCACAAAATGACTGCAGATCCCTAATAATAATCAACTAATATTTTCACTTGTATTCCATTGGGGATGTCCATACAATGGCATATGAGCTATATTCACTATATAAATCATGGCAATCTAGCATACAAGGCCCACTTACACCTGTTCTAATTTTGCTTAGGCTTTTTTTCTAAAGAAGGAAAGGATAATTGGCAAATATGTCCCACCCAAACCAAAGTTCAGCCATTCCTAGCAGCTCACACCACACCCTGCGTAACGCTGTGAGGAGAAGCTGCCTCTAATATCCATTTGAGGGGGACTGATGCACCACATTTCCTGCTTCTGTTGTTGCTCAGGGCCTATCGGCCTCCAGCCAATCCTCGGCACAGCAAATCAAGGAAATTTGAGTAGGGTGGATGGCATTCCTGAGAAGGAAGCTATCTAATCCAATAGATCCAGGTGCAGACACAGAACAATCTGCCTCAGTGTGTGCTGAGGGGACCTAAGAAAGTAAAATAATATTATTGCCAAGTTTAGAGAGGAAGGAAGTACAGTGAGTTAGCATTGCCCTCCCATCTCAGGGTGCAGACCTTAAATCCAGTCCAGGCTGATGGGATGAATGTCTGCTTGTTTGTTGATACTGTATTCTCAGTTCTGTACCTACATCTCCAGTACCAAAATCTGTTCCAAAAGAAAAAAATAACAATAACCTAACTAAAAATAAGAAAAAAAATCATTAAGATTTATTTGTAGGTGCTGTGCAAACTTACTCCAGGGGCCAATGTAGCAGACTCATTGTTGGCAGAGGTTTAGTAGTAGCTTGGCAGCCTCTTTTTCTAGTTAGTGAAAGACCTGTGGCATAGGGATAAGGGTGGGTAGGGTGGAACTTTAAAGCTTAAGAGAAATTGTAAGAGCACTGGAAAGGATAAACACAAGTTCAAGTCTCACTCCATTCAGAGTCCAGCCTCATTGGATCCAAGCAGTAATGATAGCCAGCAACAATGACTGAATATTGACATATATCTAAATCGAGATAGAGGTGTGACTTGGAAATAACGATGATTGCCCTTTATTGTTGCTTTTGTCTTTCTACTAAAGGCTGCAAGGAGGGAAGTGCTGTCAAAGTAACCTTAGCTAGCTGCTGCAATGCATCCTATAGATCATATGTAGGGCAGCCACTGTGTGCTGGTGATAGAGGGGGTGTGTATTGAGTTCAGCCCAAGGCATTGATCAAATAAATGTCTCTTTCCTAGACAGTGTCACACTATTGTGTTTGCACCCATCCAAGCAAGTGGTGTATATTCCATCACACTTCTGTCTTGAGCCTTGTAGATAAGAGAAGAGGTTATGAGGGGGTAGGGGCTGAGCCAGTCATTGCACGGTATTCAGTCTGTCGAAGGGTCATGAGGACTCGAAACGTCAACTCTTTTCTTCTCCGCCGATGCTGCCAGACCTGCTGAGTTTTTCCAGGTAATTCTGTTTTTGTTTTGTATTCAGTCTTTACCCTGTTTTTGTAGCCACAGACCAGGATTTTACAGTCGGCATGTGGGGGCGGGCCCAACAGGCTGGCACGTAAAATGATGTGCAATGATGTTGGACGTGTGTCCCAACGTCACCGCGCTGTCTTGCGTTGTTTCGTTCGATGGGTGAGCGCTAGAGGCAATAATTAAAAGGCCTATTAAGGCCATTAAGGAACTAATTAAGTTCAAATTTCCACCCCTACACCCCCTTTAACCAGCTTATATTTCACCTCCCTTCTATTTTTCCTTAGTTCTGTTGAAGAGTGATACGGACGCGAAACGTTAACTGTGTTCCTCTCCACAGATGCTGCCAGACCTGCGGAGTTTCTCCAGGTATTTTTGTTTTTGTTTCAAATTTACACTGGCCGTGCAACCTAATGGGTTAGCGGGCAGGCGAAAAGGCCGCAAGGCCTTTACAAGTGGGATGAGGTTTTCTAAAGCTTATACAAATAGAATAAAAACTTGTTTTTTAAAAAATAAAATGTTTCATTACATTTTTATTGCATTTAATTTTTTTTTCAAAAGTGCTTCAATCTCCCTGAGGCACTGAGCTGCCTCAGGGAGATTGCAGAGCTTGATCACGTGCATGCATATTATGCTGAGCAGGCCTCGATTGGCTCACCCGTGTAAAATGGCAGCATGGAGCTGATCGTGGGTGGCTCCCCGATCGCCCCTGCTTGCTCCCGCTGAGCCCGCCTGATGCAGGAAAAATTCAGGCCATAGTGTTAATTTAGCTGGTTTAGTTAAGTACAGGGTATTGTGACCTCCCAAGATACTGATGGTAGAAACTTGACCACAGTGATACCCTTGAAGGTTGGGGAAGATAGTTTCGTTTTTTCTATTGTTCGAGATAGTTATCACCTTAACCGTTGTGATGATAATGGGTGGAATCATCCCAGATTTGCATTGTGTAGTAGGGGGTGGAAAAAAGGACGTTTTACCCGCCGGCCGCAATGGCAGCTTTTCACGCCACATCGTCCCAATCTCGCCTCATTAATCATGCATTCCCAGGAGACATGCCATTTTGATGGCGGGTGGGCTCTCATTCACCCGCCATGCCATCACCTCGCCGATTCATCATGCCAGGCGCCATGCGAATACCTCTCAGTGCTTGCAGCCCAGGACCGCTGCAAAGATGACATGGCCCCAAAGGCAAGAAGGCTTTGGCCCTCAGGTTTAATGACGTGCCCTTCGAGGGCCCTTTGGATGCAGTGGATGCCCACCGTGATGTCCTCTACCCTTGCTCAGGCTACAGGGCAGCAACATCACTAATGCAGCATGGGAGGTGGTGGCATCAGTGGTCAGCGCCAGTGCCCTGCAAAAGAGGACAGCCAAGCAGTGTCACAAGAGGATGAATGATCCCCTCTGTTCCACCAGGGCAAGTCACTTTTCTCATCACTCACAACTCACACACTCGCAAACACATCACACATCCATAGGGATCTCACTCACTGCCAGTTCAAGGGACATTACCATTCACTTTCTCACACACACCTTCATTGTCCTCACCCCAACCATGGGACCACTTACCACCTGCACATGCCAGGCATACTTATTATCTGAAACAAAAACAGAATTACCTGGAAAAACTCAGCAGGTCTGGCAGCATCCGCGGAGAAGAAAAGAGTTGACGTTTCGAGTCCTCATGACCCTTCGACAGAACTTATTATCTGGCCTGGCAGGCGTTCATGGACTAAGCAGTCCCTTTTACTGTTCTTAGACAGGTGCGGTGGTACTTTTAGGCTTTTAATATATCTGTTAGTAGATGTTGATAAAATGTTTCCCCTACAATTACTTCTTACACTCTCTCCATCTGTATACATGCAGGGCAACGTGGCACATAACAAAAGGGAGAGGTCGCAGACTGGAGGAGGAATACCTGAAATCAAGGTCCTCATGGACTTTGAAAATAGAGCCATCCAGCTGGCCGGCGAGGATCTGAACTGTTCTTGTGCTGACGGTGAGGTCGGTGGTGCTCTTTATTTTTCTTTTTTCAACTAGCCCATTCCACCCCCCTCTTGCTGAAGATTGTGAATCTCTGGCAATGTATTAAACACCTTCCAGGACCTTGCCACAAGTGGCTATTGATCATGGGTGTGCTGGAAATTCCAAATGTGGAGGACATCGCAGCCAACCACATCACGTGGCCTCACTTGGAAACTAGCCATGCCTCTGATTAGGAGCAGAAGCTTTGGCCAATATTTCTTTGCTTAACCCAGAGTCATTGTAATCAATTGTTGTGCACACTACTGCTGCCATGGCTGAGGTTAGCTAACAGCACACATCCTGGGAATTTCCTGGTATGTATGATTTGGAAACAATGGTTGGAATTTTCTGTGCCCGCTGGCATCGGGCGTCATGGTGGGCATGTGCAGGCAATATGGGAAAAAGGCCAAAAATTGGTTTCGTGTCATTGTGAAAACAGTTTGCAATCACCTGCTCCGCCCGTCAATGGCGGACTGTGTTTACTTCATTGTAATACATTTTAGTATAAGCCCAGTTCACTGGAGCCACCCCCAACGGTGGATCATCTGAGCAGGTCGATGTGTTTCACAAATGCACATAAGCAATGTACACTTGGCGAGCTGCAGTTCGCTTGGGACTTCGATGTTTGTTTGCCCACCTTGCTTCGGGCATCCCGTTCTTCAGTGCCAGTCTTCGCAGGCAGTACCACATCGCTTTCAGGGTGGCTCATGGACAGGTCTCTACCTACCAGACCAGCCATAAGGCGGGCATGGCTTTTCAGTGGCTGCAGGGCTGGAGCTTGCTTGGGGTAAGGGGTGAAGAGCCCTCAGGCAAGAGAAGAGGCTGCAGGGCGAGGACTATACTGGGGAAGGGGGGTATCCCAGGGTGTCTGTGGGGGCACAAGTTGATCTGTGCAAGTGGCGGGAAGCACTGAGAGCTGTGTGTACGGCTTCACTGTACATATGATGCCCAGTGTGAGGGAGCACTGAGGTGATGGCATGGCAGGCAAATTGGAAGCTGCCTACCTGCGAAATGGCGTGATTCCCGGGAATACACGATTAAGGAGGCAGGATTGGGATGATATGGCGTGAAAAGCGGGTAAAACATTCTTTTTCCTGCCATTGCCGCACTTAATGCAAATCTGGGACGATTCCGCCCAGTGACTTTAGAACTGGGCTCAGCTGGCAGTAAGAGAGCACACTTTATTTACAAGTACCTCCTCTTGAGTGTGAACTCCTGACAAGTATTCAGTGGAAAACCAGTCACATGTCAACAAGCGTATGCTGTATCATAAAGTGCAATCTAAGTTGCACCTAAGCTCCTCATGCATCTGGTGACTAAATTATCGATGGCAGTTTGAGGATAAAAAGAGTTGCAGCTTCTGCCAAATGATAAGACCTGAAAAATCAACCTGTGATCAAGTGCTGGCTTTAAAAGAGAATTTATTCACTTAAGTGTTGCAATTAAACAAAGGTCCCAGGTGTCAGGTGATAGCCATCATACTTAGCTGCCAATTTGATTTCAATGTTTTACAACAGAATGCTCAATATTGATGGATACAGTCTAAGACATAAGGCTGCATCAACCAGTTTGTCACTATTGCATACCAGTGGCAATGAGCAATTTATTGATATAGTTTGAGCTTGAGACAGTGTTTCTCAAACATGCCAAAGAACCAGAAAAGTACAGTGACTCAACCAATAGCAGAAGCAATGATTGAACAGTGAGTGTAAATAAAAAAAGGTTTGCATTGACATAGAACCTAATGCCCTCCAGATGTACCAAAGCACCTTATAACCAAGAATTATTTTTGAAGTGTCATCACTGTTGTTAAATGGGCAAACACAATAATTAATTTGCGCACAGTGAGGTCTCACAAACAGCATGTGATTGGATCTATTTTTGGCTAGGATACCAGGACAATTCCAGATCTTCTTCAAACAGCACCATGGCATCTTTTATATCCAGAGCAAGTAGACAGGGCCCTATTTGAATGACAACACCTGCAACATTACAGCAACTCCTCAGTCCAGCCCTGAAATGTCAATGCAATGTCCTGAAGTATCTTCTTCTATTAAAACTTGCACAGAGCAGTTTGAACCTCAGCAGAATGATTACTATCAACTGGGCTAAACTAACACATGGCAGGGATTTACGATAGAAGGCAATTGAACGGTTTGTCCTTACAGTCAAACTGATTAATAATTTTAAAGGGATAGTTGGGGGCATGACTTAAAGGGGGAAATTTTAAACACCTACCTCCATCTGCCCGGTATTGGGCAGGACAATGCCTGCCCAGTACTGTGAGACCCAAAACTTCTTTCAGCTTTAGGCCTCCTTTGCACTGGGTCAGAAAACTGTTGGATTTTGCTGGTGTAGGCACGATGGGCTGAATGGCCCCCTTCTGTGCTGTAACAGTTCTGTGATTCTGTGATTTTCAATGAGTGCTGAAGGACAATTTGCCAATCTCAGCGGTGGAAAATCTCAGGGCTCTGTTGTGGACTCAAGCCAGAAGTAGACTATAAAAACAGGGTAGGGAGGCACTCTAGATGGGCCCAATGAGTGGCTAAATGGGGCTGATTAAATCTGTGGGGCTAGAAGAAGTGCTTTAATAACAATTTCAAATAATGGACACCTCATTTTCTTGTGTGAACAGGGTGGGCAGTAGTTGATAAAAGTTTTCACACAATGTTCCTAATTATGGGATCCACCCAGAAAGGGCGATTGGGTAATGTGTTCAGTTAGCACACTGACTCTTTGCTTCTGGGAACATGGGGTAGGTGCCCGGTCTTGACCATAGGATGAAATATGATGGTTGTAAGGTTCCCACAAGGAATTAATTTGGCCTCCTTAATGGGCATGAGCCCACAAAATTCCGAGGGCCTCAGATGAGGTAAGAGGTACTCTGCTGAACCAAGCAAATCAATGGGGCAGAAATAGGCAAGTGTTCCAATTTCTAACACTAACAACTCGATTCTTCATATGCCGGACATCTGCGCTACTCTTGGGCATCCCTGATTTTGAATACTCCACCATTGGCAGCTGTGCCTTTAGTTGCCTAAGCCCTAAGCTCTGAAATTCTTTCCCTAAGCCTCTCTGCCTTTCTACCTCACTTTCCTTTAAGATGATCTTAAAAACCTACCTCTTTGACCAAGTGATCATCTGCTTGAATATTGTCCTATGTGGTTTGGTGTCAAATTTTACTTTGTAGCACTTCTATCAAGTACCTTTGGCATTTTATTAAATTAAAGATGCTATATAAAAACAAGTTGTTGTCACAAAATTCATTAAAAAGAATAATAAAAAAGACAGCCTCAATTGTTTTCTAATGAACTTATTGTATAATGTCTGGCCTTCCCTTCCATGCCACTCTGAACTGTAGGAGGTAAATGGTTTGGCAAGACCCTAATTGGTAGAATATGATACAATACACTTGGTAAATGTTTGGCATTTGCGAATAAACTGAGGAAACTTACCATTCCTAAATAATTAAATGTTCAGTAGTTGCCTAAAGCAACTTAGTAATGAAACGAATATGACACAGGAGTGAACTCAGTGAGCAGCTGAGAAACATTCACAAACGGACTGAGGCACTCCGTTTCCAACCATCATTGTCCCATGTGTAAAAGAGAAGTGGTACTCAGTTTCAAATTATTTACCGTGCAATCCCCCCAAAACATTCCCTGACCATGTTGTGCAGCTGTGGTGGCAACACCATATATGGGTGGGGTTAGAGATAATTATATTTTTAAATTTAAATGTCCTCTATTAATGGGTTCATTTACTAACCTGTCACAATCACACAGTTAGTCCAGGAGCATAGAGGTCAATTGTGGTGACCTATTGCTGTAAATCCACTAACTTAGCACTGACCAGCAGTCAAACTTGGGACTTTCCCAGTCTGTACGGTTCAGTACAGTACTTGTGCACCACGTTTCCCCAGTAAATCATTGAGGGAGCTGATGGTGCATAAGCTAAATTTCTCCCTATTTCCACGTGTACATAATGGTCATATGAAATAAAGAACTAGGGAAAGATATACTGAGATATCTGCTGCAGGAAGCCAAGAAGGCGCAATTTAAAAAGGTACTATAGACGTTGAGCAATAACTTTTCTAACTGACTTTAACTGCAAGGCCTCATATACATCCAGTCAGTCAGCCACGTCGCCATTGCCATCGAAAAGAGGCTGTTTTTGGCTGGTGGGAGAGGCTGAAAGCTTGAAAGGCCGAAAGCAAGGTATGTCTGTGGAATGTGGAGGGATGCGGGGGTGCCGGGGTGTTGGGGGGGTGCATTCCAAGGATCTTATGGTTGCTAGCCTTGCTCAGGAGTTAAAATACCTTTAGGGCCCCAAATATTTCGTGGAACCCATATTTTCATTTATTAACGAGACTCCTGTCAGAGACTCCTGTTAGTGGGCACCTAAGCTGCCACCAAAGCTAGTAGCGTTTAGATTGGGGATTGAGGGGAATGGAGCAGGAAACAGAATGCTGCTGCTACCTCTATTCCCTCAGAACAGGCAGGTAAATTCAGCTAACTGATCCTGACAGTGGCACTGCACAGAGTAACAAGGGAATTCACACCCCATGTGCTGGATTTTTTTCACACTTCTTTCAATTCCCTTCAAAATACCTGTATTTAACAGCCACACATATGTCCCAGAGCTGGCTCTGCTTTAACATAACAGCACACATATCCCAGAGCTGGCTCTGTTTTATCTCTTGGGTAAATAAGTTCATTGGCCAACCGAACACTAATGGCATGCCTTCCTATGTTCTCATCAATTGCTGCTTGCAATTAATAACAGGGAGAGACTGATGTAAGAATAAACAGTGATGGTTTATTGAGACATAGGGCAGAGCGGCAGATCATATGTGCTCACTCAGAAACCTTTAGAACTAGACTTCCAGTTCCCAGTTGCTGGCCCTGTACAGAGATTTGTCAGTGCTGTCACGTGATCAGTACACTTGCAATCTCTTAAAGGGACAGGGGACCTCACTTTACCACACCGCTCCCACTTTACTTAAAAGTACAGCTAACAAGCTTAAAACACATTAACTATTTACAGGTCAAATCTCTCAGGTGGCCTTCTTTTACCGGTTAAGCGTTGTAGCCCAACAACCTCAGCTGGTGTTTCCAAGGCCTCCTTTTCAGGGGCATTTGCCACTATGACCCTCAGTGGATGATTTCACCATCTTCCAGGTGCAGACATGTTCACTCCTGCTGCCCCTCCCCTCCAAGCTGAAATAGATAAAGGCAACAAGCACAATGAAATACAGCAATGAGCTACATGATGTGTGAGGAGAGAGGAAAAGGAAAAAAAAAATTTGTTTTTCTTTCTAAGGACTATCAATAATTTCTCTTTTCCTTCCTGCATGTCCTTTCCTTGGTAGCACTGATCCGTATCTCTGTATCTCTGTCTTCTCTTTAATTTCGTTATTGGCTGGACTAAACTCAGGCCACAAGCTGAACGTGAATGAGCTCAGTAGGTGAGTTTTCTGACAGCTCTTCTGAGAATTCAGGGCCTTCTAGCTTTAACACTTCAGGGCTTTTACACAGCTGCTGCTTCAGCTCTTCCAATTCTTTCCTATTCTCATTAATAGTTCCCTGGAGAATCGCATATCGTTGCCCCTTCTCAGCTAAATTGTTCCTTAACTCAGCCAGAGACAGGCTTAACTCTTTCTTTTCATCTTCATATCTTTTTCCTGGCACAAATTGGGAGATGATTGAATTTTGTAGCGCACAAAAGTCCTTTAGTAAATTTTCCATTTCCTTTCGAAGGATGCTGACCTCAGTTTGAACCCTGTCCTGGTGTAACATTTCTACGGGCTTCTCCCATTGGGTCTTTGTGTACTCATTTTTTTCTTGCAGCAACACTTCTGGTTTCGAATTGGGAACTTAGCGGGTCCTCAAGATTTATCTCTCCTAGCTAGTTCCTTCTGAGGAAACTCGGTCCCCTGCCTGACATTACAAATAGGGGTAATTTTGCAGACTGTTCCTCGTACTGCACCTTGACTTGACATACCCCTTTCACATTTACTTCTTCATGTCTGAAACTTATAACTTCAAAGGTTCCTTTACTCAGATATCTAAATGTACGCTCTCCAATGACAAACATCGATGCTCCTGTATCAACTTCTATCTTAATGGGTTGTCCGTTGATCATTATGGCTACTTGGATTGGCTCGGTTCTACCCACTTTGAGGCTAAATAATAAATGGATGTCTGGTTTTATTTCTTCTGGCTTTTCTATGAGCCATGTTTCACGATTTTTCCATCTGCTTTTATAGTGTTGTTTTAGCCTTTCTTTGCAGTGCCACCTTATGTGGCCATAGCGGTGGTAGAAAAAGCACTTGACTTGTTTGAGTTGTCATTCACTCACTGGAAGCCTGGATGTATTTCTCCCATTCATTTTGTGGGTTTTCACTGCAGTACTGTTGTTTTTCAATGACCTGGAGCTAGAGAGAGTTTCCCGCCTTTCCATGGAATCTGAAGTTTCCGCGCATTTTGTTGCCAGATTGTCCCGCTCGACCAGATGGATAGTGCCATTTTGCATGTGTCTTATAACTTCTGAGTTTTTGACAGCACTTTCCATAGCTGTAACTACTTTTAATGCCTTATTGAAGTCTAAGCTGGCTTGGCTAGCAAATGCCTTTGGATAGTATCATCTCCAATCCGGCATATCAGCTGGTCTCTCAACATATCACTAATGGACATCCTGAATTCACAATGCTTAATTAATGCCTTTAAAATGGCCACATAGTCAGCTGCTGTCTCCTCCAGAAACCTGTTCCTTGAATTGAACTTGAAGCGCTGCAAAGTAACTGAGGGCTTTGGTCTCAGGTGGCTCTGTATAATCTTTATTAACTTATTGAAGGTCTTTGAGTCTGAGGCACTCGGTAACATTAGGCTGTGTACAATTTGCTCCCACATGAGGACAAAAGAATTACTCTCTTCTTCTCCTCCCCCACGACGTCATTAGCGGTAAAAGAGAATGATAGGCGTTCGATGTACTGAGACCAGTCATCTGCAATGGGGTCGAATATATCGACATGCCCAAATTGTGGCATCATGAGTGACTGCAAGGGGACTGCACTTCCGATAGGCTTTCCAGGTAATGATGAATTTAGGTGTTTGGCTTACTGCTGAGTTGTGCTCTCTCTGGGATCCGTTATAATTTTCTGTCTATAGCCATTTTTCATATATTTACCCTTTTAAATGTATTGCCACTTTAAGAGCAGTCACCTTTTTTTCTGTCTCTGTAGCTGTCAGCTTTTTTTTGCTGGGTTTTGCGCTCTTTTTGAGTTTTGGCAGGATCCCCATGATCTAGATTCTACAGGGTCCTTTCTTAATTCTAAACTGCTGCACTGCTTTCTTCTCCAATTGGCGGATGTCACCTATTTTATAAGGTAAGTACAGATGTTCTTTCCAATGCTTTGCTCACCTGTCTTGTGGACTCACACTCAGAGATCTTGCAATGTTTTTATCCTTGTCACCACTTTTATGTCTTGGGTAAATGAATTCGTTGGCCAACTGAATTTTAGCTGCACGCCTTCCTATGTTCTCATCAATTGCTGCTTGCAATCAATAATGTGGAGAAACTGATGTAAGAATAAACAGTGATGGTTTATTGAGACATAGGGCAGAGCACCAGGTCATACGTGCTCACTCAGAACTCCAGAATTAGACTTCCAGTTCCCAGTTGCTCGCCCTGTAAAGTGATTTGTCAGTTCTGTCATGTGATTAGTACACTTGCAATCTCTTAAAGGGACAGGGTACCTCACTTTACCAAACTCTGTTTTAACATGACAACACACATGTCCCACAGCTGGCTCTGCTTTCACACCCACAGAATAACTGGACCTGCAGGATTGCTGAGTTCACAGGTCACGGAGAGCTCGGTTGCAAGTAATTCCTAGGATATAAATATTATTAGTACCACAAAGATTGTCTCCCCACATTATCCCTTTTTAATTTAACTTTTTAATACTTTTTTAATTGAAGTTTTACATTGCTCATTTTGTTGAGGAACATAGCAATAAGCAGATGCTATGGTAAAATAATATAAGATGCAGATGTAACAGAGTGAGACAGGGACAATATGTGAACTTTGGTTTGTGATACCTCTGTTTTCGCAATTGGGATATGGCTTTAAGAAATCTTTACAGGGAATTAAGGAACAACTCCTAGCCTGGAAGGGTAAAAGACTGGAAAATAGTTTCGATGGGGAGTGACTAGAAAGGGTAGAGCTAAGAAAGAGAATGTGTGTTGCTCCTGTTTGGATTATCTCTGTACTTGAAGGCATAACTGCCAAGGGTAAATAAATCTCTATTGTTTTGAACATTAAGCTTGCCTGAGTGTCTAATTGACACTGGGTCCTACTTCAGCATTCTACACAGACTATATAACCACTGGTGTTATTTTGCTACTCGTGTCAGATTTACTTCCTTTTCAAAAAGTGTCACTTCCTATTACACTTGTTTACCTCACCCAAGTTCACAATTTCAAATTCTTATAGGCCCTGCACTAATAAATGATTGCTACAAGATCGACTCTTCCCTGCTAGATGTATGGAAGAAAGAACTGTACGTTATGCAGTGTCGTATCACATCCTCAGGATGTCCCAATGCACTTCATAACCAATTAATTCTGAATGCAATATTATGTCGGCAAATACTGCAGCAGAATTGCATAGAGCAATGTTTCACAAATAAGATGAATCATTGTTAAACCACTACCCTGTCTGGGACAATTAGGGATGGGCAACAAATGGCGGCCGGCTATGCAAATTATGCTAGCATCCCATGAAACAACTAAAAAATACCATTTTTGCTGGTGTTGGTTGGGGGACGAATGCTAATCAGGACAATAGGAAAACTCTTTGTCTTTGCCAAAACAATGCTATGAGATGTCTTTTTATGTCCACTTATATAAGCACACTTTGGCTTAATGTCTCATCTGAATGCACTAGGAGAGTCTTTATTTTTGCTTTTCATTTGAGAGTTTCGTTAGTGTGTTTTAACTGCCCTGATTGGTGGTGATGTTTGTCATGTCAAATGTTCATAAAACTTTTACAACTGGTTCTCTTGATGGCTCACCAAGCAGAAGCACTTTGTAGTGTGGCACTGAACGGGACAGAACATGTCTTCCTAGTTTTGTTCTCTGGTCCTTTAACCCACCAGTATGACTAAGGTATTTCTATAATCAGCTTCAATTTCCTTAGGCGATACTTGGGAAAAATCAGCCTGGGTTCCCACTGATGATTGGTGTGGTAAAGTGGAATACTATGTACCTTTAAGAGAATGCAAGTGGACTAACCATATGACAGTACTAACTAATCACTGGACAACATGGGCTACTGGTTAATTGTAAGTCTAGAGTTGGAAGTGGTTCTGGGAGCATGCAAGGATTTGCATTCTGTTACCTTCTGTTACAATAAACAATCACAGTTTGTTCTTATGTCAGTCTCTCTCCATTATTGATAGTGAGCATCAACTAACAAGTGTATATGAATGCTTTCAATTCGAGTTTACTTGACTAGTGAACTCATAGGGCAGAATTTAGCCCTTGTTGGGCAGGCTCGGCAGAGGCGGTTGTGAAGCTGACCGCTGCCCATGATCGGGGCCGGACTGCAATTTCATGCTGGCGAGCCAATTAAGGCCCGCCTAGCATGAAATGCAAGTGGCAGCGCTCAGTGCTGCCTGTGCAGGTGGGGAGTGGGATGGGGTGCGAGCACGAGCTTTGTGCACAAATCTCCCTGAGGCTCAGAGCTGCCTCAGGGAGAGGAAGAGTTTTCAGAAACATAAATAAAGACTCATAAAATGTTATAAAGCATGTCCCCTCATGTGACTCTGAGGACATGTTATTAATTAATTTTAAACATTTTCATTTTATTTTTATTTGATTTTGGAAATCTTATTCCCCACCCCCACTATGGATGAGGTTTCCTAAAAAGTACAAAGGCCGCTTGGCCTTTTCGCCTGCTCGCCAACCATACAGTTGGACAGGCAGTGAAAAATGTAAGTTAATTAAGACTTTAATGACCTTGCCAGTGGGCGTGCTGCCGATTGCTGCGCTGGCCCGCCGAATAAAATATCACCCAACTGTGCGTTGACGTCGGGATGCTTGCCCGACATCAATGCGCGTCACACTCGAACATGTCAAGCGAATGCACGCCAGCCGAAGTAAAAGTTTTGTTCATACACTCAAGACATAAAAGTTGGAATCACTGTTGACGAAAAGACAGAATCAGATCTGGCTATGATGACTGTTAGTTGAATGGACTGGTGACACTCGCTGTCTTGGTCCATACATGTTCAATGGCTCCATGGTACAGGATGGATGCTGTCATCAAACATGGGTCAGAGTCTTCAGGAGAGGCATTGGGAATGGAACAAAAAGATTTTTGTGGCTGACAGAGCTTTATTAACATTTGTATTTTATGTAATGTCAATTAAAATTATTATGTAATGTACTTTTATAATTCTTTTGAATAAAGCATACTTTTTGAAAAAAAATAGTAAATTAAATTTGTGATGGAGTGGCATTGGCAGAGATGGTCAATATCTTATCCACTTACTTGGAGATGGAGGCATGAAAGGAAATGAGAACCTACAGATAGACAAACTTATCTGAGCTATGAAGAAGGGTTATACTGACTCAAAACATCAACTGTGTTTCTCTCTCCACTGATGCTGCTAGACCTGCTGAGTTTTTCCAGCATTTCCTGTTTTTATTTCTTGAGTTGTATCCATTGCTGACAAAAAGCACTACAGGATTCCCCACACTGTTTGATGGCCAGAGATTTCTCAGAACTCTGTAGAGCTTTCTTCATCCATTGTAGGACGGTGAAACTTGGACACTTGCAAAATGGCGCAACCAGGTGCCTCCATGCCGGCTAGTGATGCAATGATATAATACTTCATTCCTTCAGGAGGAAATTTGCTATGCAGGAGCATGTTGTATATTGTACTGGAGAGATTAAGTGATGTCCAATTTACCAAGTAGGAACATACAGCGTAAATTGATACTAAAGTGTTAAACAATGCACAGTTTAGGTATTGATACAAACATACCAACTGCTGCAGGAAATGAAGGGGTTGGGGTGTGGGGAGAATGTGAGGGAAGTGGCAAAAGTGCCAGGAATGAACCAGTTGTCTCAATGCTACCTCTTGTGAGTCAATTGATTTAGATTCTGTTTGAAGTATGCATAATCCAGTTGTTTGCTGGTCTACAATTTTGCAACCACCATAATAGAGCTGGATTTACTAATGTAAATGCAGGGAGCTAGCTCGCGAATAATGAACTAAATAAGCAGTTGAGAAAATGTGGCTTTTCATGTCAATTCTGAAGCAGTGAGCTGTGCCACTCCTTTCTAACTGGTATCGACTCTTCAAAGAAGTTATGTAGATATTCTACCTAACAATATGCGATATACATAGAACATTGTAAGCGTACATGTTATTTAAATGTACAAGTGACATCTTCAACCCGAGAAACCATGAAACCAGACAGAAGCAAATCAATTGACCAAACCTGTTTCTTTCAAAGTCAGTGTACACTATAAATAGTGTAGTCTACACCCATATTCCCTCTAACCTCTGTTTGCTGTGCTTGGCTGGCTTGTTGCCTGCGCATTCCTTTTACCATTAACGTGCGGTAGCACATGTGCTCATCTTGATGGGAACATTTGTTTGTTCCCTGTGTGCACATTTCTGATTGTTGCCTGGCTGTGCACCCGTGCAGCTTAGAGTGAACATTGGCACTATTTAATATCCAGTGAATTTCCTGCCTGTGAAACTAAAACAAAACTCCACAATATCTGCCTTACTTTACATGTCACAATATACACCTCTCACCATCCACCTTCCTGGTGTGACACTTTCAAGAACCCACTCAGAAAGCAAGTTTTGCATCACATTCTTTATTCTTGCTGTGAATGCTACGTTATTCCCCCTCTTTCCAATAAACACATGCTCACATGGTCTCCCTATTTAGTTTGTTTGCAGTAATACTTCCATCTCAAACACTCTGCTTTCTTCTCACTCAGGAAGGGGGGAATACCAACTCCTTTGAATAATTATAACAGCTGACTAAGTTCTGAGTCATTTTTGATTTGGGATTCCCAGATTCTAAGCAATTTGTGTTTAACATACGAAACATTCCTGTAAGCTAACTCCCATCACTAATGACTTTTTCTCATTGTGTTTAAACTGGATTTTGTCAGCGAGATCTAATTTTTCTGTTGGCTGATCCCAAAATTCATTTTTAATCACCTTTAGCCCATTTTTGTTCCTTCTTTGCGTATAGCGTCACATCTTCAATGTTAGCATGCTGTTCACCAGCTGGAACAGGCAGTTTGTTTAGTTATTGCCACCACAGGTATTACTGCTGTTGAAAAAAAGATTGAAGTCACAATGTTATGTGGATATTCCTATTATTATGATTTTGCACAGATACATCATTGCAAGTGTGCACAGGAGATGTGGCACTGCTATAACATAAAGGAAACATGGAATCATTAAGATGTTTTACAATACTATCATAATTTCATATAAGATGCAATCAGAACAATTATTTTGTAATCTTTTCCTATTGCTCAGGGAAGGGGGCAATTAATGTGTTACATAAAATATTATGTTTAGGTGATAATGTGTGTATATATATATATATATATATATGGTGGGGATCTTGCAGATGGTAATGTTCATTTGGCCATTCACCTCATTCATTGTGGGATCTTGTGAGACTGACTGCAGCATTTCCCTCCATAGCAGCAATGACTGCACTTCAAGGAGGAGCTCATTGGCTATAGATGTTTTGAGACATCCTGAGAATGTAATAAGGTGTTATGTTAAAGTGCTTTCTTAGGTTTGACAGGTTGACCTAAAAGCATTGGCAAAATAACACCTCCCGTAGCCTTCCCCCGCTTGCAATCTTTACATCTCTGTTAACATCGTGGTTGGACTTTAAAAGTAGGTAACCTCAAACCACCTTAATCAAAAGAAAGCTGATGTAAATAAAAATGACAAAACTGTTTTGGAGTTGTGGTACATTTCAGGCACAGACCTCTTTGGTGATGTGGAAAATACAGTGGAAGTGAGGAAATTTAGATTCCTCTTTTTAAATTGATATTCAGAAATAACTTTTTCTGTAATGTAATACAGTAAACTTCCTCTTTTCATGGTTGTGCAACTCATGAACTGTTATAACTTCCTTTTTGAACATGAGGCGTGTTTTACATATTGTTTTTGTTCTCAAATAGTTATTCAAGAGCATCTTTCCTCCCTGGCCACCTGTCAATGAGATCTTGTATGTTTTAGTTTAAAACCTGAGCATTGAGTTACCGGTTCAGCACAATGCCACTTAGGTACCTATCTTGCAAACCACATAATAACACTTTGTTTGTCTTCTTAGCTTCTTGTTATGGGAAAAATGCATTTTAATTTTTTATAAATCTATAAATATGTTTGTGAACATTCAGCGTTATAATGAATAAGACCCAAGGGATGGAACTTTCAGCTTGATGGGGGTGTCAGACAGGCAGTAATGGGTCAGCCGCCTGTTATACATCTTGCTCAGAGCCAATGGGAAGAAAAATCTGGCGGGGTGTACAAAAACCTTTTGGTTATGGCTCACTTTGATTATAAGTTCCACAAATGATGTTTACAAAATGATAATCAAGGAGGAATATGTGCTTATTTCTTATTGAAACTTATTGAAACTTTGCTCACTTTTTGTATGTATTCTAACTTTCTCTCTTTCTTTCCTGAAGATACCACATTGGTGACAGGTACTCATGTTTTCAGCTTCCCTCTAAGCAGCTGTTCTTTGTATGTGAGCCTGGATACTGAATGTCAGCACAATGGCATCACAGCTGAGCCGGATCCTGTCCTCACCTACCAATGACATGCACACTTTCCAGTGGGACTACTCACTGGTTAGTGATCAGGAGCCAGAGTTCTGGCTGCTTTCTCTTGGGTGGCAATGATTGTGGCGTCTTGATTACTGTCCAGGTGGAAAAAGAGAACGTTAAACAAGATCATATTTATTTCACATGAACTAATGAAACATTGTACCTGTCTCTTGTGTAAGCCCTGGCGCACAATCAACAGACCAAATTTATTTTGTTATTCTTGAAAACATATATCATCCTATTTATGTGGGCATAATTAATTGTTGGTTTGAATAAAAGCTCTTTTTTTTCTCAATTTATGTTCTACTCAACCTGGGACCCAGATCTTTGAACATCAGCATTCCTCCATTGTGACAATCAGTTAGTTCAAATGATTAACTCACTGGCTTGTGGTGAAGAATGATGCCAACGGTGTGAGTTCAATCGCCATACTTGCTGTGGTAGTTCATGGACGAGCTGCCTACTTGCCTTGCCCCATGCTTGAAGTGGAGTGATGGCCCCCAAGCAATAAAACTACTTCTCTCTCTAATAGAAAGAGATGCCTTGGACCCTTGCAGACTATGGCTAATTACTTGTACTTCCAGTAATTCATCCAAGTTGCCATTCTTCGCATATAAGGCTTTTAAAACATTCAGTTTTGAGATGTGGGAAACGTGGGAAAGGCCACATTTATTGCCCATCACTAGTTGCTTGAGAAGGTGGTCACGCCCCAACCCACACCCACCTCCTTAAACAGCTGCAGCTCTTCTGGATAAAAACAAAAAACTGTGGATGCTGGAAATCCAAAACAAAAACAGAATTACCTGGAAAAACTCAGCAGGTCTGGCAGCATCGGCGGAGAAGAAAAGAGTTGACGTTTCGAGTCCTCATGACCCTTCAACAGAACTGAAGATGGTGCATACACATTAGCGTTAGATGGATATTTCAAGGATTCTGACCCAGCAATATTGAAGGAAAGTTGATGAATGTGCAATTCAGGATGATAAGGGATTTGGATGGCAATAACATTCCTGCTTTAATTCATACCTAACACAAACGAAAGTGGTTTTGGTTGTTGGAAGCTAATCATCTCATCCTCAGGACGGCTTCAAGAGTTCCTCAGAGCAACATCCCAGGCCCAACCGTCTTCAGCGAGCTTCCCTCTATCGTAACCTCAGAACAGAGATGTTCTCTGATGAATGCACAGCGTTCGGTACCGTTCTTTGCTCATGGATAGCATGTTCTGGTTCAAGTCCTACTCTGGGGCTTGAGCATAAAAATAAAGGCTGATAGTCCAATGCATTGTTAGAGGTGCTGTCTTTTGGATGATACATTAAATTGAGGTCTACCAGCCTGCTCAGGTGGATGTAAAAGATCCCATGATACTATTTTGAAGAAAAGCACAGGAGTTATCCCCGTTGTCCTGGCCAATATTTATCCCTCAATCAACATCACAAAACAGACTGGTAATCTTGTCATTATCACGTTGTTGTTTGTGGGAGTTTGCTGCGTGCATATTGACTGCTGTGTTTCCTACATTACAACAGTGACTACACTTCAAAAAGTACTTCATTGGTTGTAAAATGCTTTGAGACATTTGGTAGTCATGAAAAGCACTATATTAATTTAAGGTTTCTTTTTCCCTCAGATACTGAAGCAGTCCATGTTCACGTTTAGCAACATTTGGACAATATTCAGGCTGGGGCTGATAAATGGCAAGTAACATGTGTGCCACACAAGTGCCAGGCAATGACCATCTCCAACAAGAGAGAATTTAACCTTGATATTTAAAGGTATTACCATCACTGGCTCCACAACAATCAACATCCTGGGGGGGTTACTATTGACCAGAAACTTAACTGGACCAGCCATATAAATACTGTGGCTACATAAGCAGGTCAGAGGCTGGGAATTCTACAGCAAGTAACTCACCTGGTGTTACTGGCCCACCTTTCTGCACTCTGCAATGAACCAGGGGCTCCTGGCTTGCTGATTAGCGTAGAATGGTTACAGCACAGAAGGAGGCCATTCGACCTGTTGTGTCTGTGCTGACCCTCTGAAGGAGCAATTTACCTAGTGCCACTCCTCTGCCTTTTCTCCATTATCCTGCAAATTCTTCCTTTTCAGATAATGATTCAATTTCCTTTTGAAAGCTTAGATCGACCCTGTTTTCACTGTTGGGCAGTGCATTCCAGATCCTAACCATTTGCTGCATGAAAAGGTTCTTCTTCATGTCACTATTGCTTCTTTTGCCCTCTGGTTCTCAATCCTTCTACCAATGGGAACAGTTTCCCCCTATCTACTCTGTCCAGGCCCCTCATGATTTTTAATACCTCCATCAAATCTCCTCGCGACCTTCTCTTCCCCAAGGAGAACAGTCCCACCTCCAATTTTTCTATGTCATGAAAATTCCTCATCCCTGGAAGCATTCTTGTGAATCTTTTCTGCACTCTCTCCAACGCCTTCATGTCCTTTCTAAAGTGTGATGCCCTAAACTGGATGCAAAACTCCATTTGAGGCTCAACCAGTGCTTTATACAGCTTTAACATAACTTCCTTGCTTTTGTATTCTATGACCCTATTGATAACACCCAAGATGCTGTATGCTTTATTAACTGCTACCTCAACCTGTCCTGTCACCTTCAATGATTTATGCGCATACACATCCTAGTCCCTCTACTCCTGCATCCCCTTCAGTATTCTTTATTTTTTATTGCCTCTACATGCTTCCTAACAAAATGAATCACTTCACGCTTCTCTGAATTAAAACCTTCGCCTGCCACTTGTCCGTCTATGTCCTTTTGAAGTTCTACACTATTCTCCTCATAGCTCACAATACTTTCATATCCATGTTGCTATTGTCCCTTTTATTCCATGAGCTCTAACTTTGGTCACCAGTCTATTGTGCAGCACTTTATCAAATGCCTTTTGGAAGTCCACCATGTACATCAACAGCATTAGCATCATCAACACTCTCTGGTGCCTCATCAAAAAAACTCTAGCAAGTTAGTTAGACAGGATTTGCCCTTAACAAATCCATGCTGGCTTTCCTTAATTAACCGACATTTGCCTAAATGACTATTAACTTTGTTCCAAATTAATGTCTCTAAATTCTCTTGTTTGCTTGTGGGCTCCCAGCAGTGCTCCCTCACTGTCAGGCACTCAGTGCCCGACTGAGGGAGCTGACATCAGTAAGGGGGGGGTGCTCACCTTAAAGCCACACCCCTGCCCTTTCTTCTGACCCCCTGTTCCGCCTAGTCAGCAACTCCGTCCCTGCAACCTCCAATCTTCCTTCATTCACCTGTGGTTTGGGGCCCTCACTGATCCTGGAACTCTGGTGGGTCCACTGCTTGCAGTTTCCACTGCACAGCAGTGGCATTGACAGCAATGGTGAGCTGCCAGCCTCTGGTTGGCAGCTCTTAGGGGCGGGTCTTCAGCCCCCCCAGGATCCTTCATCCGAGGGAAGGCTGGCCCCAGCCACTTAAGTGCCTGACTGGCATTTAATATGTCGGGCCTTCCCCATAAGGAGGCGGGGCGGGGTCCTCCCCAGCTCTCCAGTCAGCAGGCAAGACCCCTATCGCCTCCATTAAAGTCAACTCCAGGAGCAGGATTTTATGCCTCATGGACGGGCGTGCACCTGACCCGAATGGACATGAAATAGCGCAAGAAAATGTCGGGTGAGCGTCCTGAAGTCATCCCGCACGCGAGCAAACCTCAGCTTGGTGGGCGCGCGTGGGTGTCAGAGGCACAGGCAAAATGGGCAGGTGGGCAGCCCACATTTTACAAAACCTCATCCAAAGGCAGAATAAAAAGAGTCAGCAGCATTGTCAGTGTGAGTAGTGAGGAGTTTAGGGGGTAGTTTGCTGCTAGTTGCTTATTGGAATTTGACAGCGTCATCTCTGTTCTGAGTTTCATTCTTAGCATTTCCAGGCTTCATTTCAGGACTCAGTGGTGTCTGCAAGGCACCAATTTTGACCATGTGGACCCTTCCAGCTATCAGACAGCCTTCTGTGACCCTGGTAATGAGGATTGTCGTCTCTGCTGGTAGCATCTCCTCTGAGGAGGGAGAGAGGGGCAGAAGGGAGAGGAGGCCAGGTGTCCCTATGCAGCTCCCAGGGGAGCGAAATGTAGGAGGAGAGGTGCAGGTACAAGGGGTGCAGGGCCAGCAGGTAGTCCAAAGCATAAGGGGCCGCAAAAGATGCCACTTTCCTGCTGCCAGGGTTAACAGGCATCGATGCAGCTTTCTCAATATGTCCAAGGTGCAGTGCCGAAGGAGGCTCCTCATCTGCAGGGAGACCGTGACCTCCATTTGTCAGATGATTGTGCCTGAGATCACCTCCAACTGTGTGGGTGGAAATCCCATGCCAGTGGCTCTGAAGGCCATAGTGGCCCTCAACTTCTATGCCTCCGGCTCTTTCCAGGGCTCGGTGCGGGATCTTCGTGGAGTCTCCCAATCAGCTGTCCACAGTTGCGTCAAGCTGGTGACAGAAGCTCTGTTCAGGTAGGTAATGACAGTTATTCATTTCCATATGGACGAGGCCAGTCAGGCTGAGCGAGCCAGAGAGTTTGCAGTGATTGCTGGGTTTCCCCGCATCCAGGGTGCAATCGACTGCACACATGTGGCCATCAAGTTGCCAGTGGGTCAGCCGGGTGCCTTTGTCAATAGGAAGGAATTCCACTCAATGAATGTCCAGATAGTTTGTGACCTTAAGACACATATTCTGCAATTCTGTGCAAGGCACCCTGGCAGCTCCCATGACGTTTATATCCTGAGACACTCCCAGGTGCTGAGGCAATTAAGTGCTCCAGTCTGACTGAATGGATGGTGCTGGGTGACAAGGGGTATCCATTGAAAAAGTGGCTTAAACACCTCTGCGCCACCCAAGAACAGAGGCAGAGCAATGATACAATAGGAGCCATGCCTCCACAAGGGCAGTGGTAGAGAGAACCATAGGTCTTCTGAAGATGCAGTTCTGATGCCTGGACCATTCAGGGGTAGCACTATAATAGCCCCCAGAATGGGTGTCACTGATCGTGGTTGCAGGCTGCACTCTTCACAGTCTGGCACTGGCAAGGGGGCGCCCACTGGAGGAAGAGGATCTTGAGGCAGCTCCACAGACCACAGATGATGAATCCAGTAGTGAGTCAGAAGAGGAGCATAGTGAGGAGAACGCTAAGGGTGTGGAGGCAGACCTCTGTAACCTTCGGGGAGGCAGGGACACCAGGGATGCCTTGATCTAATACTCCTTCAGCTAGGCTGCCAAAGATCTGCTTCCACCTCACGCCAGGGCTGCCACCTCCTCCCCGGATGTCTGGAATGACCCTTTCATTTGAACCCAAAGCCCACTCAATGCCTGTGCAATTAAGTTTAGAGCCACTCACGTTCAGCATTAGCTACTGGTGTGCCCTGCACCTACAAAAAATTGAAGCATACTCAGGCCCTTAAGACAGCTGCAAAATTTATATCATTTTGACATTCACAAAAAATGAACATAACTGTATCTGGTGCTAATGCCCACACCAGTAAACATATTAACAAAACATGGCAGAACAGAAGATCACCCGTGAACAGTCCCTCTAATGCTCATGGTGCCTTAAACTTAGGTTTATGAGTGCTTCCTCTTGTTGCCCTCCTGTCCTGGCTGGCAGCAGCATTGGAGACAGCCTGCAGATTGTGCTGTCTTGTTGGCCTTGATAACCTTGGCGGGCATCCTCTGGCCAGTGGAGCCTGTGCTGGCCCCACTTAGGAGGGTGTGGCCAGTACCATGGCTGACATCTCCCCAGTCATCGCAGCCTCAGTCAGATGCCATGGTCATTGGCAGAGGGATGGAGCAGCTGCTGCCACCACCCAGAGCGCCCTGAGAGGAGCCCGCAGAGACGACAGGCAGGTCATGCACCAACGTGACATTGCTCTGGACTACCTTGCTCATCATTGATGGACAGACACCTAGCTGGGACTCTGGGTGCTTCATCCATCTCCAACACTAGCACTGAGCACCTGAAGTCATTGCCTGTGTGAGGGGTTGTGGGTCTGAGCCCCTGATTCTGTCCCTTGAGCTGCCTCTCCTTGAAAGTTGCCACTCTCTCAATGGAGGATGCAGTGCGCTCAGCAATAAGGGTCAACTCAGTGCACATGCTCCGCATAGATTCCTCCACAACAGAGACCATGGCATGCATACCCTCATGGATCTCCGCCAGATCCTCCCACACATCCTACTGGACATCCGGCATCTGCCGCCTAATGGACGACTCCAGAGACTCATCACCTGCCTTTGACTCAGCATCATCTTGGTCTCCAGCAGTCCTCTGACTGCTGGCCCCCTGGGCACTCTATGCCTCCGCCTCTTCCTCAAGTGAGTGTGAAGTGCCCTCACCTCTGTGCACCGACATTGTGGCCGACAATCTAATGCCCACCAGGGTGTTAGTATCTGTGCTGATGCCTGGTTCAGAGAGAGGATGTGATGCAGGTTCATCAGAAGCCTGGTGGTCCTCTGGCGTCAAGGGTGGGTTGTCAGGGTCCTGCGAACAAGTGCCTACTGGTGAATCTAAGGTAGAACAATGACATGTCATTAGTTTAAGTCATCACACTGTCACTGTGCATGCAGATGCCGTGGTGAGACAATGGGGATCTGCATCGTGGTGCCATCATCTTTCAATGATCAATGGGGACTTCAGGTTTGAGGTTTCCATTAATGATGAGACTACACAAGAATGTTTGCACAATCTGATGCTCTCACCTCTGAGCACTGCACTCTTACCTTTGTCAGAGACCCCTGTGTCGCCATGACCGGCTGAATGAGGAGGATGGTGGCTCTCCAACCCCAAAGCATCCATTTCAAACCTCAGCTGAGTAGGTGGTTTGGGGGGATTCCACCTGTCCTTGACTTCTTGATGTTGTTATAGCTCCCCTTCTCCTGGAAGGACAGAGGAGCATTGATCTCTACTTGCAATGCCATTGCAGTCTGGCCAAAACCACCTGAGGATCACCTTGCAGGGCACATCTGAGTCATGGCCATCGAGCTGCAAGGCACTCAGTCCAAGCAGCCCCCTTGGCCATCTCCCATGTCATTGACAGTTGGCTTTCAGACTCTAACACCCCTGAGCTTCACTTGGGAATAGCCAGCCCTTAACACTTCACCACACTGATCCATGCCAACACGGTATTCACCCTTGCCGAGTGCAGCAGGTTGTTGCATCTTTTGTGGCACTGCACCAGGTATGCCTCACAACATTATGGCTGCTGACTTCGGCTGCCGCTTCCTCCCAAGCATTTTTGGTCTGGCGCGGTGGCGTCCTCCTGCCATCCCTGGGAATGAGGGTATCCTGCCTGACACCCTCCTCCATAACGCACTGGTCTGAGAAACGGGGTGCGGAGTGCCCACACAACCTGCCCTCCCGTCTGATGTTTCCTGACACTGGTGAGGCCATTGTTCCAGTCTCTGGACCGAATAAAGATTCTTCCCTGGCAGCCTTCAAGGAGTTGCCTTTGCCGATTTTAAGGCACCCACTGGGTTGCAATTGGACCTGGTGCCTGAAGGGCCCTTGCCCCTGCCCGGCCCTTCCCGACCATTTGGAAGACGCATTTCACGCTGTGCAGGCCTTAATTGGCCAGCCTGCGTGAAATTGCAATTGGGGGCTGATAATGGTCAGGGGCTCGTTTCTCGTCTGTTCCCCAGCCGGCCAATTGCGCGTGCTGGACGAGGAAAAATTCAGGCACAGGTGTGGGAATCAAAGTTGGATTTGCCTCTGTCTTGTTGAGGAACATGCAAGTCAATATAATGAGCCAGAATTTGCTGACCAAATAATGGTGAGTTTAATGTGCATGCTATTTTTATTGTGTAAGTAACCTGGCAGTTTGTGGGATAGGTGAGGTTTTCCCATGAATTATGAATCACCAGAATTTGCTGGATGACTTGAGTCACTCCACTGTAAGCCTAGCAGGCATCACAACTCACTCCCAACCTCTTAGTCAGAGGAAATGACTGCATTTGCACTTTAATTGCCAATTAAATTCGCTGCAGAAAGTTAGAGCTAGTACTTAACAGCACAAGTACCTTCTTCGTGATAAGATTTGTGTACCTGCAATGCCCCTGAATCTCACATCTGAGAAAGGAATCAACTTCAATTCTGCAGTCTCATTCCTGCAGGTAGTTAATTGTTCTTAGAGATTTTTAAAATTGAAAATATAATTTTTTCCTTTCTTACCCATTCTATCTTTTTTAGTTCTTTCTCCCTGATTTGAATTTTACTTTTCTTCTCTTTACTTGTGTCTCTGTATCTCATTTCCCCTTAATTCACACTCCTTCTGGTCATTCATTTTTTTTTCTCAATCCTTAAATTTATTTGGTTAAGGAAAGAGACTGTTATCCCATCATTTACTTAGTTTCCAGATAACTCTTTGACCTCACTTCGCTGCTATCAGCTCACACTTCCGGCAATTTGTGACGCCAACATTTTTCATTTGATGGGCAAGGGGAAATTGTCTATCTAGTGGGCCATGCCACGAGATGCTCCAGTGAAATCTGGGTCATTACTTCCATCGCAGACTTGGCTGGAATCAGCTAGCAGCTCAGGGATCAATCGAAAGCTTTGTCTGGTTTCTGTGAATCTTCATCACACCATGCCATACATTCAGTCACTGAGTCACTGGATCCTTGTGATCATCTAAAAATGCATTTTGCTGAACAAGTAACTTTCAGCACACGCCTACAAGAAAAAAATTCATAATAGATTTGTTTATTGCAAAATATTAAATTAGGTCTACCAAGCTCACTTTCCTCCCTAGACTTATCCATAGCTACATGAACGTGTGTGTGTGTGGTGTGTGTATATATATGCATAGACAAATGTTCATGTCAATATGTATATTTGATGAGGTGTAACTGATATAGTACAACAATAGATTAATCAGATCAAAGAAGGTATATTTTTTAACTTAATAACTATTGTCAAATCCTCATTTCAGAGAGGCAGGAAATTAAAAAAGGAATGCTATTTCAGATTAGAACAACTCACATCTAGCTGTGAGTTCTGATGAAAGGACATGACCTGAAACTTGTTTCCCTCTCCACAGATGTTGCTTAAACCTGTTTGAGTGATTCTGGTATTTTCCATTTTTATTTCAAACGTATATGAACTGCACTCTGGTCATACAACACTATTTCTGGGATTGACAATTCTATCTCAAACAGTGACAGAAGGCGGCTGCTTGTAATATTGTATGTTTCGTATCTAGCACAAAAACCTATACACACCGCCTGATTGATTCTATTACATCATCAGGACAAAGAGAAGTCAGCATTTAACTCATTGTGTGATTTTATCAGTTTTGCCACATTCTTATACCTTGTAATTGGAATTAGAATGCAAATTGTTTCTATTAGCTAATTTGATCTTAACTATTTATCGAATTTATGCATATTTGTATACCTATCCTGTGTTTGTATGTTGTAGCATCAAGTGTAGAACTGGGTGAGTCCAGCGGGGAAGATAAAGGAGTGGAGACAGCAACAAGAGCAAGAACAGAGTGAGTCCAGCGGGGAACATAAAAGAGTCGCAGCAGCAGTGAGAGTGAGAACAGAGTGAGTCCAGTGGGGGAGATAATAGAGAGTCAAGTGAATGGGTTCATAGCTCACAGACCATGGCCAGGTTTATCTGGTCCCTCCCGGCCGGTGGGATGTTACAGTCCCACCGAATTGAAAGGAGATTTAAATGGCTCGCCGCAACGCGCTGGGGGCAGACACACCGTGGTGGGGCCGTAAAATCCTGTCCCATGTTAAAAAAAAATCTTAGTGTGATGTCAGAGGGAAGTAGGTAAGTGATTGGTTCATTAGTATTTTTCCTCTTCTCTCTCTAAACTCAAAGCTGAAAAATTAAAAATTTTAATTGGGTGACAGTAACAGGAAGTATATAAATAAAAGTATAAGAACAAAGCAGGTCCAGAGGCATTAATTTACTGGGGCAGTAGGTTTATCTGATACAGAGGATGGGGGGATATAAATACAATATTACATTTGTAGTTTAACTAGTTACAATACTTAATGTAACTACAATTACTTGTTGATTGATATTTCTAAACTTGAAACCTAATTAGTTAAATAAAACACAACAAAGAGGGCATGGCAGGTGATGTGTTGCAGCTGTAGCACGTGGGAGCTGGTGGACACCAGTGTGATCCACGGCAACAACATCTGCTGTTAAGTGTCTGCAACTCGAGAAACTTCTGTTCTGTGTTGATGAGCTGGAGTCCAAGCTTCGAAAAATGCGGTGCATCATGGAGGGTGGGGTGGGGGGGTGGGGGTGGTGTAATTATCTGAGCACTTTGTGCCAGGAGGCAGCCACACCCCTTTGGCTAGGTGCTCATGGAAAGGAGTGTGTGACAGGTATAAGGCAGGTATGGGGACCCAGAAGGTAGCAATGGAGGAGTCTCATCCCCTGTAATTGGCCAACAGGTTTGAGCTTCTTGCAGCTGACTGAACGAGAGCAGGAACTGCAGGTGGGATGAGCAAACTGACCACGGCACTGTGGTGCAGGGATCCATTCAAGTGGGGGGAACAAAAAGCATTGCAAATGTAGGAGAGGACAGTATGTTAGAGGGAATAGATACCGTTCTCTGCAGTTCAGAGAGTGAGTCCCGAAGGCTGTGTTGGCGCCTCGATGCCAGGGTTAAGGACATCACCTCCAGGCAGGAGAGGAACTTGGAGTGGGAAGGGAAAGATCCACTTGTTATGGTCCATGTGGGTCTCAATGACATAGGTGGGACTAAGAAAAAAGTTCTGCCGAAGGAGTATGGGGTTAAACCACAAAGGTCATAGTCTCTGGATTACTACCTGAGCTGCAAGTAAATTGGCACAGGGCAAATGATATCAGAGAGTTGAATGCATGGCTCAATGATTGATGTGGGAGAAATGGAGGTAGAGATGTTCAAAATTATGAGGGGCTGGACAGAGAAGGTAGGAAGAAGCTGTTCCCACTCGTAAAAGGATCAAGAATGAGAGGGCACAGATTTATAGTGATTTGCAAAAGAAGCAAGTGTGACGTGAGAAAAACCTTTTTCACACAATGAGTGGTTCAGGTTTGGAATGCGCTGCCTGGAAGTGTGGTGGAGGCAGGTTCAATTGAGGCATTCAAGAAGACATTAGATGATTATTTGAATAGAAACAATGTGCAAGATTACGGGGAAAAAGCAGGGCAATGGCACTAGGTCATAATGCTCATTTGGACAGTCGGTATAGACACAATGGGCTGAATGGTCCTCTTCTGTGCTGTTCAAATTCTGTGATTTTGCGATTCTGTGAAATAGGTTTCAATTCATGGGGCACTGGCACAGTACTAGAAAAAGTGGAATCTGTACTACTGGGATGATCTTCACCGCAACTGCACTGGAAACAGTGTACAGGTGAGTCATACAACTAGGGCTGTAGAGAGGTCTTTAAACTAAATAGTAGGTTGTCGGGGTTCATGTGAGTGGAGATTTGGAAGATAAAGGATAAGGCAATAATGCAGGATGGCAATATGGCTAATAGTAACCAAAATGGAAAGGACGGAATGTACAAACATAAGAGCGCACTAGCAAATATGATCAGAGTAGGGAAAATGGCGTTAAATTAACAGAGGCAAAGAAACGTTCAAGTGAAGGGAGATTTTGAAATTATAAGGTAAAAGTTGAGGCAATAGTAAAGTATAATGATGTAGGTAAAGAAAAGCTGAGCGGGACAGGAAGGGACAGAGAGTTTAACAGTAATAATTTGCATCAGAGAGTAAGGTTATAAAGGAATAGTAGTAAAAAAGTAAAACTGAAATCACTTTATCTGAATGTGTGGAGCATCCACAATAAGATGGATGAACTAATGGCACAAATAGAGATAAATGGTTTTGATTTCATCACCATTACAGAGCCACTGTTTCAAGGTGACCAGGGTTGGGAAATAAATATTCCAAGGCATACATTTCAAAAAGATAGACAGACGGGAAAAGAAGGAGGGGTAGCTCTGATAATAAAAGATGATATGAGGACATCAGTGAGAAAGGATCTTCACTCAGAAAATCAGAAAGTAGAATCAATGCGGGTGGAGATTAGGAATATCAAGAGTCAAGAAATGCTGGTGGGAATAGTTTATAGGCTCTTTAACAGTAGTTATACCATTGGACAGAGCATTAAACAAGAAATTATTGGAGCTTGTAACATAGCAATGTAATAATTATGGGGGACTTTAATCTTCATAAAGACTGGACCAATCAAATTGGCAAAGGTGTTCTTGAAGATGAATTTATAGAATGCTTTCATGGCAGTTTCTTGGAGCAATATGTTGCAATAGCGAAAAAGCTACTTTAGGTATAGTATTGGTAATGTCATGGTAAAAAATCCACTGGAAAATAGTGATCATTATACAATTGAATTCCACATTAAGTTTGAAATTGACATATTCTGATCACAAACTAGAATATTAAACATGAACGATGCCAGTTACATAGCTATGAGGGGAGAGCTGGCGAAGGCTATTTGTTAAATAGACTAACATGTATGGTGGTAAATAAACATTGGAAAACATTTAAAGAAACAATTCAAAATGTTCAACAAAAATCCATTCCATTGAAAAACAAAATCTCAGGAAGAAAGATCCATCTGTGGCTTACTACGAAGGTTAAGGATGGTATTAGATTAAAAGAATAGGTTTATAATGTTGTAAGACTGAGGATTATGAGTGTTTGAGAAACTAGCAAATGGCTGCCTGAAAGCTTTTACAAGTATGTAAAAAGGAGAGTAGCTAAAGTAAACATTGTTCCCTAAGAAACAGAGACAGGAGAAATTATGGCAAATGAGGAAATGGCAGAGAAATTGAATGAATATTTTGTGTCTGTCTTCACATTAGAAGACATAAGTTACAAACCAGAAATAGAGGGTAGTCTATGGGCTAATAAGAATAAGAAAGTTAAGGTAATTAATATCAGCAGAGAAGAACTACTGGAGGAATTCAAGGGGCTAAAATCTGATAAATCCCCAAGACCTGATGGCGTACGTTCCACAGTTCTAAAGGAGTTGGCTGCAGAGATAATAGATGCACTGCCTATAATTTTCCAAAGTTCCCTAGATTCTGGAATGAACGCAGCAGATTAGAAGTTAGAAAATGTAACACCGTTATTTGCACAAGGAAGAAGAGAGAAAACAGGAAGGTACAGGTCAGTTAGCCTGACATCAGGCATCAGGAAAGTGCTGGAATCTATTCTTAAGTAAGTCTTAACAATACACTCAGAAAAGCATAGATTGACTAGAAACCATCAAACGGTTTTTAAAAAGGCAAGTTTTGTTCGACAAATTTATTAGTGTTTATTGCGGGTGTAACTAGTAGGGTAGACAAAGGGGAACCAGTAGTATACTTGGATTTCCAAAAGGCATTTGATAAGGTGCCACACAAAATGTTAATATGCAAGATAAAGGCTCATGGAGTTGGGGTGACATATTAGCATGGATATTAGCATGGATGGTTAATGGACAGAAAGCAGAAAGTAGGGATACACAGGGCATTTTAAAATTGGCAGGCTGTAACCAGAGGAGTGCTGCAAGGATCAGTGCTGAGGCCTCAGCTTTTTATAACCTATATTAATACCTTAGATGAAGAGACAGAGAGTAATGCAACTATGTTTGCTGACGATACAAAACTAGATGGGAATGCAAGCTGTGAGGAGGATACAAAGAGGATGCAACGAGCTATGGTTAGGCTAAATGAAAGGGTAACAAGGTGGCAGATGGGATGTAACGTGAGGATGTATGAATAATGTTAGGCTGTAAGAATAGAAAAACAGGATATTTTTTAAAAGCATGAAACTTGTAAATGCTGATGTTCAGAGAGATTTTGGTGTACTTGTACAAAGAACACAAAAAGTTAGCATACAGGTACAGCAAACAATTAAGAAAGCAGAGATAAAAACAAAAAAACTGCGGATGCTGGAAATCCAAAACAAAAACAGAATTACCTGGAAAAACTCAGCAGGTCTGGCAGCATCGGCGGAGAAGAAAAGAGTTGACGTTTCGAGTCCTCATGACCCTTCGACAGAACTTGAGTCAAGTTCTGTCGAAGGGTCATGAGGACTCGAAACGTCAATTAAGAAAGCAAATGGAATGTTGGCCTTTATTGCAAGGGATTGGAGTTTAAGAATAAGAAATTCTTGTTAACAATTGTACAGGGCTTTGGTGAGACCACACCAGAATACTGTGTGCAATTTTGGTCTCTTTATTTATGAAAAGGTATGTTTGCATTGGAGACAGCACAGCCAAGGCTCACTAGATTGGTCCCTGGGATGGGAGGGTTGCCCAATGATGAGGGGCTAAGTAAATTGGGTCTATATTCTCTGGAGTTCAGCAGAACGAAAGGTGATCTCATTAAAACATTCAAGATTGTGAAGGTGCTTGAAAGGTGGATACTGACAGGTTGTTTCTCTTGGCTGGGGAATCTAGAAAAAGGCTGCAGAGTTTCAGGATAAGGGGCCGATAATTTAGGGATGAGGCGTTCACTCAAATAGTTGTGAATCTTTGGGGTTTTCTACCCCAGAGGGTTGTGGATGTGCCATCCACATTGGATACATTTAAGCTGAGATGGACAGATTATTTGTCTCTCAGGGAATCAAGTTATATGGGAGCAAGCAGGAAAGTGGAGTTAATGCATGAGATCAGCCATGATCATATTGAATGGCAGAGCAGACTCAATAGGCTGTATGGCCTTCCCCTGCTCCTATCTCTTATGTTCATATGTTGTTATGTTTTAACAAGTTAACCATTCAAACTGCAGACTCACAGACCACTAAGCTTTGATCTACTCACGATGTACTTAGGTTTGTCTGCCAATAGCAGCAGGGAGAGCTAAGTTGGCAATTCATATAAGAAACGCCAGAGATATTGGATGGGATTCCCAGTCCCGCCTGCCGCCGGGATCATCCGGTCCCGCTGAAAGTCAATGGACTTTTGGCTGGCCCGCCGCATGCTCTATGGTGGGTGGGTCCCATCATGGCAGGGCCGGAAAATCCCGGCCATAGGGCGGAATTTTCTGGGCCCACTGGTGGCGGGCATGAGAGTTGGCATGCAGAAAATATGGTGGGACCCACTTCACGACGGCGTGAAAGCAGGTCGTGATCTTCAGTCCAGCCCGCCAACAGCGGGCCGTGTTTCCTGCCATCGGTTGGTGGGGAGCTAATTTTAATACATTAGCATATAATTAAAAGGCCATCCTGCCAGGGTCTTGGAACCCCCCCGTACCATCCGTCCACATTGACGGGAAAGCACACCAATGTGCTTCACAATAGCACGCAGGTGATATGCACTTGGTGGCCTTCACTTTGAGGGAACTGAGGTGAGTGAGCAGCAGTCTTCTCCACAGCTCACCCATTGTTTACAGGACTTAGGGCCACCGGGGATGGGGGGGGGTGGGGGCAGGGAAAATTGATGCCTGGCCCCGCTGGCGACAGCTGAAGGGTGGGGGTGTGTGGGGGCAAATGCTGGCCAGCCTCGGAGGTGACTGCTGAGGGGAGTTGGTGGGGTCAAGTGTTGCCCTGGTGCTGCATCCTGTGCACAGGCAATCGAGGTGGGTGGCAGGGTAAGCGAAGGAGGTGGCCACACTTTAGGGACATCTGTATAAACTGACTATGCCTCTGACTAAGACAGATCAGGCGCAACAACAGTGATATGATTGGGGTCAGGCTCCTAGCCTGCCCGCCCATGCAAGCATTGTGAAGGCACCACAGGGCCACCAAGCGCTCCATACCTTACCCCTCCCCACCCCACCCCCAGCACAGACTTCGAGTCCGCCACCACTTTATTGGACGGCAGAGCAATTGGACTGCACACGTTGTACAATCTCCTTGCCAATGCTGGCCATGTAGTAGTCACTGCTGGAGGTCCTCACAGCCCCTGGCAATCTCAGCATTCAGGTTTGGACCAGTGTCCCCCACATCGCAGGTTGACAGGGCAGCCATGCAGCACTTCCAAGGTGTGATCAGCACTCTCTGGGACGCATTAAGGGGCGGTCACGCGGGGCCAGGAAAGGTGCTAAGCATAGCCATGATAACCATATTTCCCTCTCTTTCATGCTGCAGGAGGACCATGTCAGGATCATGGATCCTGGTGACCTAGCTGTGTGCCTGATGGCCTACAGAGACTGTAGAAGGCGGAGGAGAGAATGACTGAGGCACCTGGCTGTGCAAAGGCAGGAGCAGCAACTTCATGAAGAAGGGGCAGCAGGGGCTCCCACACATGCTGCCCAGGAGCGACAGCGAGCCTTGGCTGGTTGGCGCCTAGTGACACCCAGGGTCTATAGACACCACCTGCCATCCCTGCAGATGACTGAGAACCAGTGTTGCCAACAACTGCACATGTCTAGGGACTTAGTGGCTCACATCTGCCACTTACTGCAGGACTTGGCACCAAGGGGACATGGAGGGCACCCACTGCCAGTGGCTGTGAAAGTGACTATGGTGCTCAATTTCTATGCCAGTGGCTCCTTTCAGGGTTCCACAGCTGACTTCTGCGAGATATCACAAGCCACCATCCACAAATGCGTCCATGAAGTCACAGATGCCACCTTCTCCATGGCACACAACGTTGTGCATTTTGCCTGGGACCAGGACAGCCAGGATGCAAGGGCCATTGGATTCGGCCTGATCTCGGGGTTCCCACAGGTGCAGGGTGTGATTGACTGCACTCATGTGGCACTCAGGTCTCCTTGGCTACACTTGGTGGACTTCATCAATCGCAAGGGCTTCCACTCACTGAATGCACAGCTGGTATGCAACCACCAGAAACGCATCATGCAGGTTTCCAGGGAGTGTGCACGACACCTACATCCTGAATCGCTTGCAGATCCCTGCAGTCTTCCAGGTCCACAGAGTTGGCTCTTTGGGAACGAGGGCTACCCGCAGAGGCTGAGGCTTATGACGCTTGTGTGGCGGCCTCAGACTGCAGCAGAGCGATGCCTGGACCGGTCTGGTGGAGCCCTGCAATACAGCCCACAGAGGGTATCACGCATCGTCGTCACCTACTGCACCCTTTATAACCTGGGTAAACAGGGTGCAACGGGGTGAGGAGCTGGCTGAGGAGGAGATGGACGAGCTGCACGTCTCCTCCAACGAGGAGAACGCTGAGGGGGATGAGGGTGAGGGGGTCCTTGGTGGTGACAATGACGGGATGAGGCTCTTGCACTAGCTAAATGAGGCAGGCCCTTGGGAGGCCCTCATGGCTGCCAGATTTGTGGAGGATGATGACGACATGCAGTGAGGTGTCCCCATATATCCTCACATCGCAGTTGTGAACGTTTGACTCCAGTTTGGATTATGGCAGCGCCAATGCCCTCTGTGAGAATGTCCCTGTCATAGATATGCAGTGGAGGCCCTAATAGTCGCTCGGTCGCTGGAGGATGATGACAACATGCAGTGAGGACATTCCTTAGATCTTCACATAGCCTCTGAGAATGTCTGACTCCTGTCTGGCCGAGGGCAGCTCACATGCGCTCCATGATCAGGGCCGTTTCAGAGATGCAGCCATGAAACTTTAGAGGCATCTGATGCTGTGCCCACCTTCAGCACCTCAGCCCTTGAGGAGCTGGTGCACAGCATCAGTGGTCACAGATGTTGGTGTGATGGGGCCCAGCCCCACCTTAAAGGTGCTGAGAGCACACAGAGAGAATGAGAGAACTCTGTGGCACCTGCCCACTACATTCTGGGAAGGTGCCGTGGGCACCCTGGTCCGCTCCTCCATCACCCCCAACGCCTCAAACCCCTCCCACGGCACCTTCCCATGCAACCGCAGAAGGTGCAACACCTGCCCCTTTACTTCCCCTCTCCTCACTGTCCAAGGGCCCAAACAATCCTTTCAAGTGAAGCAGCATTTCACTTGCACTTCCCTCAATTTAGTCTACTGCATTCGCTGCTCCCAATGCGGTTTCCACTACATTGGAGAGACCAAACGCAGACTGGGTGACTGCTTTGCAGAACACCTTCGGTCTGTCTGCAAGCATCACCCAGACCTCCCTGTCGCTTGCCATTTCAACATTCCACCCTGCTCTCATGCCCACATGTCCATCCTTGACCTGCTGCATTGTTCCAGTGAAGCTCAACACAAACTGGAGGAACAGCACTTCATCTTCCGACTAGGCACTTTACAGCCTTCCAGATTGAATATTGAGTTCAACAATTTTAGATAATGAACTCTCTCCTCCATCCCCACCCCATTTCCGATCCCCCTTTTTTCCAATAATTTATATAGATTTTTCTTTTCCCACCTATTTCTATTATTTTTAAATGTATTTCCATCCATTGTTTTATCTCTAACTTTTAACCTATTTTGATCCCTTCCCCCCACCCCACCCTCACTAGGGCTATCTGTACCTTGCTCATCCTGCTTTCTACCCTTAATGTCATCTATTATCAAATTTCTTAGATAATATCACCAACTTCAACACCTCTTTGTCCTTTTGTCTATGACATCTTTTGGTTATCTCCACCTTTCACTGGCCCTCTATCCAGCTCTACCTGTCCCAACCCTCCTTAAACCAGCTTATATTTCACCTTTTTTCTATTTTTCCTTAGTTCTGTTGAAGAGTCATATGGACTCGAAATGTTAACTGTGCTCCTCTCTGCAGATGCTGTCAGACCTGCTGAGTTTTTCCAGATATTTTTGTTTTTGTTTAGGACTCCATTTTACGCGCCCATACCGTACTTAGTACAATTCTGGGAAAATTCAGCACATAATGTTTTATACAGAAACATTATGGTAGCAATGATAATGGGGGTGAAATGCGTCTTCAGCGGTAGTGCAAAACAGCTGGTAGTGATTGGCAGTCCATTTTACACACCCATCTCTTTCTCTTTTCCATTGATGTCATTAGAATAGGCAGGCCCATCCTTATCACCTGTTTTGCACCTAATTTCAACCTATCAAAATCTATCAATCTGAATTCTGGCTGAATTTGCATGGCTTTGTTACTTTAAATGAGACACCACTTCCCATCTTTCTTTCCGAGCACTGTGAACGTTTCTTCTTTTCTAGTAAAGCAAAGCCAGCACTTGATGGAGTCCACTGAATAAACAAAGGCTTTGAGAAGAAAACTTGGGGATTTTTCAGGTTATGAATGCTGTCAGCACCAATGGTATTGGCCTTCTGAAGATGCCTGTTCCTTATTGCTGGCTATTTTTATTTTTGTTTTGTGGAGGTTTAGGCTACGGCTTGTGTTACCAAGGAGACCTCGAGGTCTTGCTGTTCATATAACTTCCGCTGTTGACCATTGTTCTGACTGTACAAGTGACCATAAATACGGGTTTCATTTGATGAGGAAAGAGAAAGGGGAAGGACGGGACATGTAGCTCAACTGCAGTATATTTAGTGCATACAGACGGCTTTCCAATTTATAAGATTAAGAATACAGACATTCCATCATGTCTACATAACTGCAGAACACTTCCTGCCTTAATTATGACACGCAACTGATAACATATAGAAAGAAAAACTTACATTTAAATGGGACAGTTTCACATTCTTCAGAAAATGCTTCTTCACACACAATGAATAACTTTGAAGAGCAGTCATTGTACTTTGTAGACAAATGCAGTGGTCAATGCGACAAATGACCAGTTAATTTATTTTTGGCCGAGGAAAGGAAGTTACCCAATACACCAAATGCACCCCCAACACCCACCTGAAAAGGCAGATAGATTGCAGTTTAATTCATCATCTGAAGGAAAGCTATCACAGGGCAGTACTGCACTTTAGCCTTAGCTGAGATCTTGTGGTCAAGTCTTGTACTGGAGCTTCAACCCACTGGGTGGTTTCATATTATGCTCTGTTGTTGGAGTTCTGAATTCCATGCCTTATACAGCCAGCTGTCAGTCGATGATTCTACTTAGTTTGCAGTTGGCTTTGCAAGACACATAATTTTGGGAACCTAGAGGTACTAATATGGGTCTTGTATAATCCAAGGTATCTTTTTGTGTCCAGAGTCAAGTCCCAATATGACTGGAATGGAACAGCGCTAGATCTTTTTGGAAGCCATTTCACACTGCTTTGGGTCTGGTGTTCTCTGGAATCTAATTTCAATTGATGCTAACCTGGGATTTACAAGTAATTGACATGTTCAAATATTAAAAGTTAACCATGCACAAGTTAATTTCTATGCATGTAAGCAGTGGAAGCATGAGTTGCAGCCTGGAGCCAAGACTTGGGTACAATGACAAAGACAAGAGTTACCATCTTTGGACCATTCCTATGTGAACCTGGACATTGACAATGGCCTAACTCTTCCAGTTCAGGTCGATGCTGAGCACATTGACACTGCCTGCGAAGATTTCTGTGGCCCGACCCTTTTACGATTTTTCACCCGTATCTTCCGATCTCAGCTGAAGCATCAAAGGATCGGCACAGCCTATCCAGGGAAAGACCGTCGGGTGCAAGAAGAGACAGAAGAATGGAGGGCACACCCCACTTTTCATGACCATAGTTGTCATATTCAGGTAGGCTTTTAAAGGTGAGTGGGTGAATGGGTGAAAGGGTGTGTGGGTGAGTGTGTGAATGGGTGAGTAAGTGAATGGGTGCCTGGGAGTGAGTGGCTGAATGGTGAGTGAGTGAATGGTTGAATGGTTGAGTGAGTGAATGGGTGAATGAGTGAGTGAGTGAGTGGGTGAGTGGGTAAGCGAATGCATAAGTGAGAGTGTGAATGAGTGAATGTGTGAGTGGATGAATGATAAGTGGGTGAATGGATGAGTGGGTGAATGTGTTGGTGGGTGAATGTGTGAATGAGTGAGTGAGTGAATGGATGAGTGGGTGAATGCATGAGTGGGTAAATGGGTGAATGTGTGAGTGAGTGAAAGGGCGAATGATTGAATATGTGAGTGGGTGAGTGAGTGAGTGGGTGAATGTCTCAGTGGGCGAGTGAGTGAATGGGAGAGTGGGTGAATGCATGATTGGGTGAGTGAGTGAATGGGTGAGTGGTGAATGGGTAAGTGAGTGAGTGAGTGAATGGGTGAGTGAGTGAATGGATGAGTGAGTGAATGGCTGAGTGAGTGGGTAGATGGTTGAGGTGGGTGGGTGGGTTAGATGGCTAGGTGGGTTAGGTGGGTGAGGTGGGAAGGTGAGTGAGTTGGTGAGGTGTGTAGGTGATTGAGGTGGGCAGATGGGTAGGTGGATGGGGTGGGTTAGGTGGGTTTGGTGGGTGAGTTGGGTAAGTGAATGAGTGGGTAGATGAGTGAGGTGAGTAGGTGGGTCGGAAGGATAGTTTGATCCGGGAGATAGCCGGGTGGGTAGTTGGGTCTGGACAAGGGGGTAGTCGGGTCTGGTCGGGGGGTTCAGAGGTGGTCGGGGCTATGATGGGGTTGGTTGGTTGTGTTGCTCAGTTGAGTTGCACTGGCTAATCACAGAGGAAACAATAATGCTCCAGCTCATGGTAAAGCTCCAGGTCCTAGACATGCTTCATGTCGAAGTTGTGGTAGATCTAAAGCTAGTTCAGGAGTTTGGAAATCCTTGAATGTGCATACGATAGATATGGAAGCAGAAGTTGATGTTATCGAGCAGGAAGATCAAGAGTTGTACACAGTCAGAGAGCAAGAAAAACAGCACATGGAAGGTGAGAGTAATAGGGCTGAAGATAAAATTCCAGTTCTAACAGTAAAAATGAAAGCTGAAGATTCTCAATAACAGTATTCCAGTGTTAGGTGAAGCTATTGTTCGAGTGGAATACGATGATACATCCTATTACTTGCCATTGGTCGTAATAGGAGGGAACAAAGTCTCCAGGATAGGAAAGAATTGGCTTAAGAAAATCCGTTTAAACTGAGCTGAGTTTTTACAGTAGGGATCAGTAAGAGCATGTCTGTCCTTGAGAAAGTGCTAAAAGAGCACTAAGTGGGCTTTCAGCAAGGGTGACCAAATGATAAAATTAGCCATCAGTATGATACTAAATATCCTAAAGAGTTTGAATGATAAGAAATTGAGGGAGTATTTCACACATAGAAAGGAGCTGAGTGTAGATCAAGGCTGTCTCCTAAGGAGTTTAAGAGTCATTATTCTGCCAAGGTGTAGAGAGAGATTGTTGGAGGAACTTCATCAAGAGCACACAGGAATAGTCCTTATGAAAATAATATCCAAAGGTAGATAGAAACATTGAAGAGTTGTTGAAAAGTTGTAAAGTGTGTCTCAGAATGAGAAATGATCCAACTAAGGTTTCTTCTATTCCACAGTCAAACACAAGAAAGCAATGGGAAAAACACATGTTGATTTCTTTGAATTGGTAGGGAAAAAGTATTTTGTTTTGGTCAATAGCTATAGCAAATGGATGAATTTTGAGTCTATGCCCAATACCACAAGTGCCAAAACTATTGAGGTTTTGAGAAGTTGGTTTGCAATTTATGGGTTACCAGAGGTATAGGTGTCAGATAATGGTCCACAGTTTATGTCAGAAGAGTATGAAATATTCCTGAGTAAGACTGGAGTCAAACACGCTTTAATACCACCATAACCTCCAACATTGAATAGTGCTGTAGAAAGAAGTGTACAGATTGTGAAGAGGTCTTTGCAGATGTCTTTGTTAGGTGACAAGCTAGGCAGTAATTCCCATATTTATGTTCGACACAGACCAGACAATGTTCTGTTCTCTTACAGAATAACCCCACAATCTACAACAGGTTGCCCACTTTCTGAATTAATCTTTAAATACACTATTAGGACAATGTTTAGTTTACTTAAACCTGACGTCAATTGCAAAGAAAGAGAAAAGCAAGACAAAGTGAAGATGAGTCATGGTGCACCAGGCATGAAACAGAGAGTTTAGTACTGGTCAGAAGGTCATGGTGGAAAACCACAGAGGTGATAAGGAGAAGTATGTGATGGGAGTTGTTGTAAAGAGGTCAGGTACATTCATATATCTAGTGAAAATTGGAGAGAGACTCCGTCAGTGTCATGTAGATCATTTGCTTGAAAGAGGAAATCAGATAAAAAGAAAGCACGATAACCATCCTATAGTCCAAATTCCTCCTATAGTCCAAAGTGAAGGTCAGAAAGAAAGTGAAAGTCACAAAGAAACTGAAAGTTTGCTGGTATCACAGAATCCACCATTAGAGCAAAATGGGGCCTTTGATCAAGTCAAATCAATCAATGTCACAGTTCCACCCATTAATTGGAGTTGGGAGTTAAAGTCAATGTTCGGGGTTGACACAGTTAGAGATGCTGAGAGAGCAGGGTCAAGTTAATGGAAATGGAAGGAGAGGCCAAGACAAAAAGAAAGAAGCTAGATAGGCTATTGAAAATATGTAGGAAGGAAGCTGCTCTTTTCATTATTTCTTGTCAAATTATATTTTTGTTAAATACATATTGGTGTTAAGGAAAAACAATTTTTTTACTTGCAAATTACTCTGGGAGTATTGGCCATATATATTTTGGTTGTGATTACAGCAGAAACAAATATACAATCCAACCTATTAAATTTTCAGGGAATGTTGAAGTTGGTTTAGTCATATTGTGTTCTGGTAAATTATGTACATGTGCCATTCTGCATTTTGATGTAAAAGTTGTGTTTTTGAGTGGGGAGAGAGTGTAGTATATTGCAATGTCTGAGCATTTTATTATATTGCTCTCTCTGCAGGGGACGAGTGAACAAAGCTAGCTCAATAATGGCTGCCTACAGCTGAGCATGGGTTAGCCTTGCTCAGTGCAAAACATAACATATATGTAGCATTTCTATTGTCATAACAAAACAAAGTATCTAACCTGGAATTTTCCTTTTCTGAATCCTGCAGTACCACATCCTACAATATTTCGCTACTGAGCCATCCGAGTAGCCTTGGCTGCTTTTTTAAAAAAATTTTTAAACAAAAAACAGTTAACTGAAGCAGTTGTGTGTGTGTATTAAAAGTCAGCCACCCTCTCAATCGTTCAGTTTGTTAAGGTAATGAGAAGCTAAGGCAGCTTCAGTTCCTGCAATTTTCCTAATCTCAGCAGGGGTGGCGGTATACTTGTTGTCAGCAATCTTGTAAGGAGAACAAAGAATAGCCAGGATTCTTGCTCATAATCAATGACCTGTCCCCTGAACACTGCATGTGAGGATATCAGGTTAGGACAGGCTGAAATAACATATGGAAATGCTGGAAATACTCAGCAGGTCAGGTAGCATCTGTGGCAGACGTGCCTTCAGCTGCCTTGACATTCGAATTCTCTCCCTCAAACTCCGTACCTTTCTCTCCTTAGAAATGCTCTTTAAAACCTATCCCTATGACCAGTGAAGCTTTTGGTCATCTGTCTTAGTATCTTCACTGGTGGCTCAGTATCAGATTTGTGTATGATAATGCTCTTGTTCAGCACTTATGAACATTTTGCTGCGTTAAAGGTGCAATACAAATGCAAATTGTTTTTGCTGTTTATAGGTCCTTAAATCAAATTAGAACAAAATGTGCCAAAAACCAAGTTTTAAAATGAGAGAAATGAAGAAACGCAGATACTAAACTGAAGGAGGAACAAAGAAGAAAGACTGCCACAAATATTTTTGCAAACAGAAGGGTTAAGAAAGAAAACGTACAAGCTATTTCCCCATTTATAAAGGGAATTTCCCTCCTACACCTCAGTTATCAAGGTCTCGTGGCAACTTCAAGCTGTTGTACAAAATATTTTATTTCCTCTGCAAACGTCCTATTTGGCAGTTTGACAGACAAATCTCAAATTGAAGCCTGCTCGGAGGCCATTAAAACAAAGATCTGCCGCCCATCATGTTATTACTCCATCTAGCATTCACCTAGAGGGTATCCTCTGACTTATAACATGAACCACTGAGTAATAATGTAAGCATTCTTTGTACTAAGTGCACAATGTACGTGTCGCTTAATGTTGCTGCTAACTGAAGATTAGTGTAATGTCACTTTTACCTCATAAATAATCAAATGCATTTTTTTTTGTAGCTGTATTATCTGAAGCGTGATTAAAGGTTCAAGGAGGACTGAGACTAAATGAATAATGTGTAAGTGAACATTTAACAGGCTTTTTAACTTAAAGCCAAAGGTTTGGAGGAACCTGCTAGCACTGACAGGAAACAGATATTTAACCTTGTAAGGTGAAAGGTGAAAGGACTAAAATCCTCTTTGGTAAAAACAGCAGCCATCAGCAGAAGGAAATGTTTATGCTATAGTTGAGAATGTAATTCATATTTTATAAACACAGCCAATATTGATACAATCTCAGCTGGTGTGAGGAAATGAATGTTTGTGCACCTAATGCATTTTTACCCGACCAACATAAACAGTGACGGCAAGTTGCACTGACAGGATATTAGTGGTTAAATATATAAAAAGTTGTTATGTCAAGCTCCCAAGATATTGCTGCTAGAGCCAGAGAGAATAATATCTGCCTGCGACTGTATAAACAGCACTGTAACGCAGATGATGAGGTTTTTACTGGATGTTAATGTATTGGACCGAAACTCTGTTAGAGCTTTTGATTTTATATAATCAAACTAATTTCCTATATATCTGAGTGAAATTCAAATCTAAAGCTCCCCATGGCTTAGTTGGTGAATGCAGTGTTTGGTCAGGAACTGAACCATAAAGGCCAGGAAGCTCCCGGGTGTCCTTGGTTTGTGCTGAGTTGGCTGATCTGAGCTGTGGGACTGCAATTGATCTTTATGACTGAAATATGGCCTTGGCCATATTTGAATAAGAACTGGGAATTATTCAGCCAACATTCAGCACTCAACCAAAACAGATTAACTGATCATTTATCTCAATTATTGTTTGTGCGGCCTTAATGTGCAACAACTGGCATTTCATGGGTTGCCTTGAGGAAAATGGCAGTCAGGATTGCTGCTCCTGATTGCTAAAGATTGACTCCTATAAAGTCAGGACTGGAAGTCAGCTGCCCTGCCCCTCTTGATTGTGCAAGTTACTAACACTGATTGTCTGGATTCAGGCATTAAGGATGACCACATTGATGGAGCTAGTAGAATGACACGTGCCCATGGAATGATGCTGCACCTTCAGAAAGGGCCTATAGGATTGAAGAGGTAAAATATTAAGTCACATGTTTTATGAGTCACTTGTTACAATAGCACTGAAATATGAGTGACAATGTACAGTGTGTAACAATGTGGAGATTGCTGCTCAACTTTGTTATCAATTTTTGTCAAACAGTAAATTCACCTGTGTTTGTTTTATAAAGAATAACAACACCCTCAAGCCACATTATGGACACAAGCCGAGAATGTAGGCTGACACTTCAGTGCAGTGCGGAGGGAGTGTTCATTTTCAGTGAATGAGATGTTAAAATGGGGCCAAGTCTGCTTCCTTAGGTGAATGTAGAAAATGCCTTGGCCATATTGGAAGAAGTGTAGCAAATTCCCCTGGTATCCCAGCCAATGTTCATCACTGAACTGAAACAGATTAACTGATCATATACCACACTGGTTGTCTGTGGGGATGTAATGTGTGACATATTGGCAGCCATGTTTTCCTGTGTAACAATGGTGACTGCACTTTGAAAATAGCTTATTTACTGTGAAGCGCTTTGGGATGTCCTGAGGACATAACGAGGAGCTACGATATTTCAAGCTTTTTCTTTGCTTATGAGAGCACTTGAACAGGCAGTGACATACAATAGTGTCACATGATGCCAATGAACCACTCAAGTTTCGCTTAAAATGTTTGAATGCTACTCTTTTGTTTCATTTCCAGCTCTGTGTTATCCCAAATGTAAAACAGTACGTAACCAGTCATTTTATAAGACTAGTGAATAGAAACTTCTGCTTTTAACCTTTCGAGGTCATTCATTTCTCCTACTGTCCTCAAGAATCAATCAACTCCCCAGTATTACACCCCCCGGCAGTTTATTCTTTAGATTGACCTGTCATTGAAGAAGAAATGACAGTACATCACCGGGATATTTGATACTCAAACTTCTTATTGCTGCAATATTAGAATTACCAGACACTAAAATTAAAATTAAATAACTCTTGATGGAGATAAAAGGAAACTTGATATAGGAACTGGCATTAAGCTCCCATAGATGAACACTAGAACCCCTAAACCGATGGCTCATAATTTAATATTGCATCCTTGGTAGACGGTCTGGTCTGCCTGCCCTTTCATTGTTCAGACTTTGCATGCTGCTAGTGCTGCTGGGGACAACAGGATGCTGGAGTGAAACACGTTAAAGAAAATGGGGAACTATGGTTACTAACAGTTTCTCATCAGTATCATGAGTTTTTGCTGGTGAAATCTGATATCCTACTTGATACAGAAGTGATGAACTGACACCCAAGCCCAGAAATGATCATTGATCACATTGGTATGCAAACACTAAATGGATTTGTGAGGCCTTCCTCTTGGGATAGAGTATGATTGGAAGAATGAGCAGAGGCTACATAGAGCAGGACAAGCTGCTAGAAGATGGAAGGAGAGGATGGGGGAAGATTCTCAATGGGAGGCCATACCTGCCCAGGGTGTTCAGGGAGCAATACTCCTACTGAGCTTCAGCGAGGAGCAGAGTGTGACAGGTCTACGCAAGGATGTCCTCATTGAAATCTGCCACCTTCTGCAGCCACAAGTATTGCCAGTGTGAAGGGGACCATGGCAATGATATTTTATGTGGCAGTCTCCTCCCAGGAGGAGATATTTACAACATCTGGCTGTTTGCTGTATACTGTTACTTAAGGGAGGCCACCAAGGCCCTCTATTCAAGACTGTCTACTTTTCATTGTCACTTGCCAGAGGACAGCAGATAGAGCAACCATACAGCTTTATGAGGTTTACAGGCTTCCCCATAGTTCAGGGTACCACTGACTGTGGGAACTGCCCATCAACTCTAAGATGTACCACAACTGAAAACAATACCATGCCCTCAACATCCAGCTGATGTGTGATACACAACATATTGACAACAGGTCAATACTCAGTATCCTGGCAGTCGTCATGATGCTTAATTCTGTGGCAGTCCTTTGTGTTAGCTGCATTTGAACTACCACAGTAAACCAAAGGGTGGATACTAGGCTGCAAGGGCTATAACTGATAATATGCTGATGAGTCCAGTGTGCGACCCACATGTGCGCACATAGGCAGCATGTGTGCAATGAAAGCCACATGACAGGTGATAGAACAGACCATTAGGATAATAAAACAATGCATCCGCTGCCTGGATGGCTTTGGAGGAGCCCTGCAGCACATGGCAGAGCAGGTGTCAAAATTTGTAGCAGTCTGCTTGGCATCCTGAGGGGCCAGGCCTCACCACCAACTACACAGTGACCAGCTGAGGAGCAGGAGGAAGAGGAGGGGAAAGGAGGTGGCAACATGACAACCCATTTCTGGTCAGACTGCCCCTGAAAAACTCACCCAACTGTGATGCAAGTAAATGCAACCCCAATTCCCCACTCACCAATAGCCCCGCACCTTACTTCTCTCTGTCACTGGCCATCACAGTGTCTGCTTGGCCAAAATGCAAAAATAAAAGCCAATACAAAATAAACATGCCAAAACAAATTTATAAATCAAAGCATATTGCATACAGAAATAAACTAATCACTCTTGTGCGTTCTCTTCGTTTCTTTTATTCTTTCATTGGATATGGACATCGCTGGACACCAGTGAACAAGACGGGTTTATACAGTTGATGGTAATTCAATTGTACCATTAACGAGACAATTTTTTTAAGTCCAGATTTGTCTTCCCACCACTGCCAGTCCCCAGTGGCTATATCACTGAACCAGTAATACAGAAGTCTAGGCTAATTAATTAAATTTAAATTCCACCAATAGCCATGTGGGATTTGGACCCTTGTCTCTAGGCCATTAGTCTAGGCTAATATAAAAACAAAAAAATAGAAAACTCATCAGGTTTGGCAGCATTTGTAGAGAGAGAAAAACAAGGTTAACTTTTTAAGTCCAATGTGACTTCTTCAGAGCCATAGAAGAGTTTTATTCGGCTTGAAACATTAACTCTGTTTCTCTCTCCATAGATGCTGCCAGGCCTGCTGAGTTTTTCCAGGACTTTGGGTTCTTATTTAAGATCTCCAGCAATTGCTGTATTTTGCTTTTATTTTGCTTTTACATTAGCCCAGACTTCTGTTTTACTGGTTCAGTGACATGGCCACTAGGCCACATCCACCCCTAGTGCAAGGCTTCCATGTGGCTTTGCCTGTCCTGGTGCTCCAATAAAGTGCTACCCTAGTGGTTGCAGCATTGCTGGTGGAAGGCTGCTGACTTTTATTGGAGGAGAGAGCAGGTGACCTTGGAGGGCAACCTCGAGCGGCTCTGGGCCAAGGAAGCATGGCTGCAGAGTGCACCAGCTTAGACTGGGCAGCAACAGTCTGGGCTGGCTGACTGACATGCAACAGCAAGCGCACCTGGGGACTGGCAGTGGTGAGAAGACGAATCGTGTAAGAGAACGGTTTGAGCTCCCATACGGACCCAGTGCCATTTGCCGTGGGGCAGTGCCTCAGTAGTTCTAGTGACTTGTTGGAGCACAGATTGCTGTATGGCTGGAACACCCTGCAAACACCTAGGAACACTGGTATCTACAGCTATGATGGCAACAATCTAAGCTTTCATGAGAGCATCTGAGCTTCCACTGCAGAACTAAGACATTGTGTGGCTTTAGCCACCAGACATTGCATCATGGTTGGGTCCACAAGTGTGCCAATAAAGTTGGTCATCACTTCTATGCTGCATAGGATGGGATCCTGTGCAAAGTTGGTGCTGGACACTCCCTTGCTCCTTAATATTGCACACAAGCTTTCTGCCAATTCATCAGGCATTTCACTGTATATCCTTGTCAACCTTCCTGTATAACCCACACTACTAATGAGCCCATCTGAGTCCTCTGTAGCAGAGTTCATGCACATTCTTGCCTGTGGAACAACCCTTGTCCCCTTTCCTGGCTGCAGGCCACTTGTGCCCATTGCCTCACTGTGTTCAAATCCCGCCCCTACACTAGTCTCTACACATGGTGTGAGTAACTGAGCTGGTGGCAGTGAGTGTGAAATCGAATGACAGTGTTTCTTCATCATCAGTTTCTTGTTACTCTTCCACCACTGCCTGCCTAGGTGGCAGTTCTTGGGTATCTAAAAGAACAGAAGCACGAAAGTTAAGGTTGTGGTGAGGACAAGAGAGACACATGACATGCACGCTTACACCGTCTGCAGCTTGTAAATCAGAAGGCATTGTGGATGTGGGGGTGGGGGTTGAGATTGGGGAAGGAGGGTTTGATACGTGGATAACAATGTCTTTGGTGTTTTCAGCCCTGCTAATGGCCATGCTTTTGACAATGGCTGCTCCAATGATGACGAACACCCTCTTCTCCATACAAGCGCATCTGCCTCCTGTCGGTTAGCTGCTGCTGCCTTTGGTTATTTGCAGCCATGTCATGCAAGAGAGAGGGGAGTGTGTCAGTGAGTGCAGTGCAATGTGTCTGGGTAATGTGTCATGGTTGAATAGCTGGCAGTGTGCACAAGTTGTGAGATGTGAGATTTGCAGCAGTGCTAACTGTGTAAGGGTGAGGTGAAGCTATGAGTGTTAGTTAAGAGTCCGGGTTGATACGTGAATGATGGGGGCTGGTACATTGAGCAGTGTGCAAGGCTAATGGTACAGTTGGTAGGGTATAGACTTGACAGTGAATTCACTGACCTTGACCACTCATGTGTCGTCATTGAACCTTTTGCAGCACTTCATCCAGGGCCTTGGAGCTTGACACCTGACATTAACTGCCATGGCTACCTGGCCCCACTGTCTTCTGAGAGTTTGTCTGGAGTTCCCCACTGATCCCTATGGGGAGAGCAGTCCTCTCCTGCTTTGCATCTCCTCCACCATGGCCTCCAGTGCAACGTCTGAGAATCTGGGAGACTGCTCTCTCCCATATTGTGCCATTATTCAGTCTTCTTGCATGTCAGAGGGACTTGTGAAAGGACTTCCACAGTCTGCTCCAGCCACAACGTGCCTCCTCTTAAAGAGGCGCAGGCTTTAAATAATGCAGGCCAGCTTTAGCTCATGCTAACCTCTCACAATTTTGGGCTCTGGTGTGCAACCACTCAAAAGATGCTGTCCAATTTAATCCCTAATGCCTTTTTTGGAGTCAAAATTGGAAAATAGTTTACACAGAACTTTGGTATTTAGATTTTGTTAAAGAGATCAAAGCAAAGCTGAGCTGTAAGCTTTGCATAACTCTTTAAAATATACTTAAATAGAAGTATGAAGTGATATGTTTAAACAAGGTGGTGCTGATTTTCTAAATAATTTTGTGCCATAAAAATCTTGATCCTCATCACTCTGACCTAACAAATAGTCATAAGTACTTAATGTTATAGATTACAAGATACAGCATTGCAATGTGATCCCTCAAATAACTAAAGGGTCAGTTTTAACAGTGATCAGGATCTGTGATTGTTTGGGTGTATGTGTGCGTGTGCGTGTCTGTGTGTGGGGTTGGGGCTGTGTGGAGATTGATGGGGGGGTCAGAGAGTAGGTGATACATATTCTTGGTATTTTTAGGTTAATACAAAATACTTAATGAGTCTACAGAAGTAAATTTAACAGGACCTTTATTGGAACACAGCTTACTGCTCTGGCTTACGTCTTCTGCGAAGCTGTACAAGAGACAAATCATGTGATATTTCATCACTTCCTGCGATGATGTATACAGTTGTCATTTCCCTAAGACATGAAAGGGATCATAAGCTGTTTAAAATCAAGCCTTACTTAAACTGGACTCTGCTGAAACAAAAGATGGCTGCTACATGTCATATGAATAATATAAATATATTAAGGGCAAGAGGATAACCAGGGAAAGAGTAAGACCCAATAGGGACCAAAATGGCAATCTATGCGTGGAGCCGGAGGACGTGTGTGAGGTTTTGAATGATTACTTTTCATCTGTGTTCACTATGGAGAAGGATGATATAGGTGTAGAAATCAGGAAGAGGAATGTGATATACTTGAACAAATTAGCATTGAAAGGGAGGAGGTATTAGCAGGTTTAGCAGGCTTAAAAGTGGATAAATCCTCAGGCTCAGTTGAGATGTATCCCAGGCTGCTGTGTGAGATGAGGGAGGAGTTTGCAGGGGCTCTGACACTAATTTTCAAATTGTCCTTGGCCACAAGAGAGATGCCAGAGGACTGGAGGACAGCGAATGTGGTACCATTATTCAAGGAGGGCAGTAGTGATAAACCAGGCCAGTGAGTCTAACATCAGTGGTAGGGAAACTATTGGAAAAAAATTCTAAGGGACAAGATTAATTTCTACGTGGAGAGACAGGGATTAATCAGGGATAGTCAGCATGGCTTTGTCAGGGGATGATCATGTGTAACAAATTTGATTGAATTTTTGAGGAGGTGACTAGTTGTGTAGATGAGGGTAGTGCAGTTGATACAGTCTACATGGACTTCAGTAAGGCTTTTGGCAAGTCCCGCATGGGAGAATGGTCAAGAAGGCAAGAGCCCATTGGATCCAGGGCAGTTTAGCAAATTGGATACAAAATTGGCTTAGTGGCAGGAGGCAGAGGGTGATGGTCGACGGTTGTTTTTGCGATTGAAAGCCTGTGATGAGTGATGTATCGCAGGGATCGGTGCTGGGACCCTAGCTGTTTGTAGTGTACATTAGTGGTTTAGATGTAAATATAGGAGGTATAGTCAGTAAGTTTGCAGATGACATGAAAATTGATGGTGTCGTAAGTAGTGAGGAGGAAAGCCTTAGATTGCAGGATGACATAGCTGGGCTGATAAGATGGTTAGAGCAGTGGCAAATGGAATTTAATCCTGAGAAGCATGAGGCGATGCATTTTGGGAGGACTAACATGGCAAGGGAATACATGGTGAATGGTAGGACTCTAGGAAGTACAAAGGATCAAAAGGACCTTGGTGTATTTGTCCATAGATCCCTGAAGGCAGCAGCACAGGTAGATAAGGTGGTTAAGAAGGCATATGGGATACTTGCCTTTATTAGCCGAGACATAGAATATAAGAGCAGGGAGGTTATGTTGGAGCTGTATAAAATGCTAGTTAGGTCACAGCTGGAGTACTGTGTGCAGTTCTGGTCACCACACTATAGGAAGGATGTGATTACACTGGAGTGGGTGCAGGGGAGGTTCACCAGGATGTTGCCTGGGCTGGAGTGTTTCAGCTATGAAGAGAGACTGGATAGGCTGGGGTTGTTTTCCTTAAAGCAGAGAAGGCTGAGGGGGGGACCTGATAGATATATACAGAATTATGAGGGGCATTGAAAGGGTAGATAGGAAGAAACTTTTTCCCTTAGGGAGGTGTCAATATCTAGAGGGAATAGATTTAAGGTAAGGGGCAGGAGGTTTAGAGGGGATTTGAGGAAAATTTTTTTCACCCAGAGGACTGGTCTGGGAGGAGTGTCCCCTGCAGTCACTGTCGCCGGGAAGCAGTCTGGGAAGGGTGTCCCCTGCAGTCACTGTCACAGTGAATCAGTCTAGAAAGAGTGTCCTCTGCAGTCACCGTCACCGTGAAGCAGTCTGGGAAAAGCATCCTCTGCAGTCCCCATCGCTGAGTGAAAAAAAAAAGGTGACATCACAGGAAAACCGTAAGTTCATTGGTTGGTAAGTAACTGCTAGTTTGAACTACCTGTTCTAAATGATTTCAAATTAAAGGTGACTACTGGAGCCCAGGGTCAGAGGCCGAACACTTCAGTTTCAACTCAGCAGAGAGAGCAAGTTCCAGTTGATTTTAAAAAGTGTATTTTGAATCTCTATTCTAACTTGCTTTCAGATTAAAGGCAGATAGCAGAAATATTTTACAAATTGATAAATTAAAGACCAGTAGGAAATTTAAAAACAAATTGAAAACCTAATTAAACAAAATAGAGATGCAGGGCCAGGCGATGTTTTGTAGCTGCATGATGTGGGAGCTGGTAAATCCCATTGTGGTTCCTAGTGACCACATCTGTAGCAAATGTTGGTTGCTTGAGGGACTCCTGCTCACAGTTGATGAGCTGGAGTCTGAGCTTCGGACACTGCGACACATCAGGGAAGGGAAGAGTTACCTGGACGCTGTGTTTCAGGAGCCAGTCACACCCCTTAGATTAACTACCTTAAATTTGGCCAGTGGTCAGGGACAGGAGGGTGTGACTATGAGTGAGGCAGGTAGAGGGATCCAGGAAGTAGCTCTGCAGGAGCCTCAGCCCCTGCCCTTATCCAACAGGTTTGAGATCCTTGCTCCCTGTGTGGATGAGAGCGGGGACCGTAGGGAGGGTGAGCAAATTGACCATAGCACCATGGTACAGGGAGCCATTCAAGTGGGGGGAGAAAAGAGAAATGCAGTTGTAATCAGGGATAGTATGGTTAGCGGAATAGATACTGTTCTCTGTAGCCAGGATCAAAAGTCTCGAAGGCTGTGTTTGCCTACCTGGTACCAGGGTTAAGGATATCTCATCTGGGCTGCAGAGGAACTTGGAGATAGAAGGGAAAGATCCAGTGGAAAGGTTCACGTAGGTACCAACGATATAGGTAGAACAAGGAAAGAGGTTCTGCTGAGGGAATATGAGCAGCTAGGGGCTAAATTAGAAAGCAGAACCAAAAAGGTAATAATCTCCAGATTACTACCTGAGCCACGAGCTAATTAGCAGAGATTCAATAAGATTAAAGATGTGAATGCGTGGCTCAAAGATTGGTTTGGGAGAAGTTGGTTTGAATTCATGGGACATTGGCACCAGTACTGGGGACAGAGGGAGATATTCCATTCAGGCGGGCTCCACTTGAATCATGCTGGGGCCAGTGTCCTGGCGAATCGCATAACTAGAGTTGTACATAGGGCTTTAAACTAATTAGTGGGTGGGGGGGAGGGTTCAGTTGCATGGAAGTATAAAAAATTAAAGTTTAAGGAGAGGCTAAGAGTGCAGGTTAGTGACAAGGCTGATTGCTATCAAAAAGTGAAAGGAAGGGACAGAGTGTGTGAATGCCATATTGCGCCAAAGAATCATATGAGAGTAGTGAAAATTGACAATAGAGCAATCTTAAAGGCTTTGTATATAAATGCGCGTAGCATTCGGAATAAAATTAATGAGTTAACAGCGCAAATAGAGATAAATAGGTATGATTTGATGGTCATTACTGAGACTTGGTTACAGGGAAAACAGGTTTGGGAGTTGAATATCCAAGGGTACTCAGTGTTTTGGAAGGATAGGCAGGAAGGAAAAGGAGGTGGTGCAGCTTTGTTAGTAAAGGAAGAGATCAGTGCTATAGTGAAGAATGATTTGGCACTGGAAAGCAAGATGTAGAGTCAGCCTGGATAGAAATAAAAAATAGCAAGGGAAAGAAGTCCCTGGTGGGAGTAAACTATAGGTCCCTAAACAGTAGATTAGCAGTAGGGCACGGTATAAACCAGTAAATACTGGGAGCATGTAAGAAAGGCACGGCAATAATCATGGGTGATTTTAATATGCATATAGACTGGACTAATCAAATTGGCAAGGGTAGCCTCGAGGGAGAATTCATAGAGTGTATTAGAGATTGTTTCTTGGAGCAATATGTTGTGGAACCAACCAGGGAGCCGGCTATTCTGGATTTGGTTTTGTGTAATGAGATGGGATTAATTAATGATCTCATAGTAAAGGATCTTCTAGGGAAGAGTGATCATAGCATGATAGAATTTCAAGTTCAGTTTGAGAGCGAGAAACATGAGTCCCACACTAGTGTTCTGGAGTTAAACAAAGATAACTACATAGATATAAGGGCAGATTTGGCCCTAGTGGACTGGGCAGAAAGACGACAAGTAGGACAGTTGATTAACAGTGGCAGATATTTAAGGAGATATTCAATTCCTCCCAAGTAAAAGATATTCCAAAGAGGAAGAAAGATGGTAAGAGGGGGAAAAAACATTCATGCCTAAGCAAAGGAGTTAAAGATAAAAGGTAAAGGCAAAAACAAAGGCGTACCAAATTGCAAAGGTCAGTGGCAGACTGGAAGATTGGGAAACTTTTAAAGATCAACAAAGGGTTACTTAAAAAATAATAAAAAGAGCAAAGGTAAATTGTGAAAGAAAACTAGCGCAAAATGTAAAAACTGATAGCAAAAGCTTCTACAACTATATGAAAGGAAATAGAGTAGCTAAAGTGAATGTTGGTCCCTTGGAGAACGAGACTGGGGAGTTAATAGTGGGGAATGCAGAAATGGCAGAGATGCTTAATCAATATTTTGCCTCAGTTTTCACAGTGGAGGGCACTAGTACCACCCCAATAGTAACAGGTAGTACAGAGGGTATAGAGAAGGAGGAACTTAGGACAATCACTAAAGAAAAAGTACTGAGAAAACTATTGGGATTAAAGGGTGACAAGTTCCCAGGACCTGATGGCCTACATCCCAGGGTCTTAAAGGAAGTGGCAGTGGAGATAGTGGATGCATTGGCTATAATATTCCAAATTTCCCTGGATTCTGGAAAGGTTACAGTGGATTGGAAAAATGCTAATATAACTCCCTTATTCAGAAAGGGGGGGACGCAGAAAGTAGGAAACTATAGACCAGTTAGTTTAACGTCTGTCATTGGGAAATTGTTGGAATCCATTATTAAGGGAGTAGTAATGGGGCATTTGGAAAGTCAAAATGCAATCCATCAGAGTCAGCACGGTTTTATGAAGAGTAAATTGTGTTTGACTAATTTGCTAGAGCCCTTTGAAGATGTGACATGTAAAGTGGATAATGGGGATCCTGTGTTTTAGTACATCTGGACTTCCAGAAGGCCTTTGATAAGGTGCCACACAAAAGACTAATACACTAGGTAAGATCACATGGAGTTAGGGGTAATATATTAGCTTGGATAGAGTATTGGCTAACCAACAGAAAGCAGAGAGTTGGGATAAATGGGTCTTTTTCTGGATGGTAAGCCGTAACTAGTGGGATGTCACAGGGTTCAGTCCTTGGGCCCCAAATATTTACAATCTATATTAATGACTTAGATTCAGAGATAGAAGGTACTATAGCTATATTTGCAGATGACACCAAAATAGGTGGGAAAGTAAGTTGCAATGAAGAAATAAGAAATTTACAAATGGATATGGACAGGTTAGGTGAATGGGCCAAAATTTGGCAGATAGAGTTTAATGTGGATAAGTGTGAGGTTATCCATTTTGGTCAGAAGAATAAAAAGGTGACTTATTATTTAAATGGAGAGAAACTTCAGAATGCTTCAGTGTAGAGGGATCTGGGTGTCCTCGTGCATGAATCGCTGAAAGCTAGTATGCAGGTGCAGAAGGTAATAAGGAAGGTAAATAGAATTTTGGAATTTATTGCTAAGGGAATAGAGTATAAAAATGGGGAAGTGTTGCTGCAACTGTACAAGGCATTGGTTAGACCGCACCTGCAGTACTGTGCACAGTTTTAGTCTCCTTACTTGAGGAAGGATGTAGTTGCACTGGAGGGGGTTCAGAGAAGGTTCACTAGATTGATTCCAGAAATACGGGGCTTGTCTTATGAGAAGAGATTGAGCAGTTTAGGCCTATACTTTCTGGAGTTTAGAAGGATGAGAGAAGATCTAATTGAGGTATATAAGATGCTAAAGGGGACAGACAAAGTAGACGTACAGCGAATGTTTCCCCTTGTGGGGCATTCTAGAATGAGAGGCCATAGTATTAGGCTAAGGGGTGGTAGATTTAAATCAGAGATGAGGAGGAATTACTTTTCTCAAAGGGTCATGAATCTGTGGAATTCACTACCTCAGAGTGCAGTGGATGCTAAGACACTGAATAAATTTAGGGAGGAGATAGACAGATTTTTAATTAGTAACAGGTTGAAAGGTTACGAAGAGAGGGCAGGAAATTGATGTTGAGGCCAAAATGAGATCAGCCATGATAGTATTGCGTGGCGGAGCAGGCTTAAGGGGCTGAATTGCCTCCTCCTGCTCCTAGTTCTTATGTTCTTATGTTATGTTCTTATGTTATCTAGGATGGTTGGAATCTGGAACACACTGCCTGAGGGGGTGATAGAAGCAAGAACCCTCACAACATTTAAGAAGTATTTAGATGAGCACTTTTTCCTTCCTGCCTATCCTTCCAAAACACTGAGTACCCTTGGATATTCAACTCCCAAACCTGTTTTCCCTGTAACCAAGTCTCAGTAATGACCATCAAATCATACCTATTTATCTCTATTTGCGCTGTTAACTCATTAATTTTATTCCGAATGCTACGCGCATTTATATACAAAGCCTTTAAGATTGCTCTATTGTCAATTTTCACTACTCTCATATGATTCTTTGGCGCAATATGGCATTCACACACTCTGTCCCTTCCTTTCACTTTTTGATAGCAATCAGCCTTGTCACTAACCTGCACTCTTAGCCTCTCCTTAAACTTTAATTTTTTATACTTCCATGCAACTGAACCCTCCCCCCCACCCACTAATTAGTTTAAAGCCCTATGTACAACTCTAGTTATGCGATTCGCCAGGACACTGGTCCCAGCATGATTCAAGTGGAGCCCGCCTGAATGGAATATCTCCCTCTGTCCCCAGTACTGGTGCCAATGTCCCATGAATTCAAACCAACTTCTCCCAAACCAATCTTTGAGCCACGCATTCACATCTTTAATCTTATTGAATCTCTGCTAATTAGCTCGTGGCTCAGGTAGTAATCTGGAGATTATTACCTTTTTGGTTCTGCTTTCTAATTTAGCCCCTAGCTGCTCATATTCCCTCAGCAGAACCTCTTTCCTTGGAAAGCATGGCCTTTAGGCCAAGAGCTGGGAAATGGGATTAGAACAGATAGGTGCTTGATGGCCGGCACTGACACGATGGGCCGAAGGGCCTGACTCCATGACTCACAAGGTTGGTCACAGCTTCTGGAAGTTTCCAAGTAGCCGTTACAAGACAAAAAAGCATCCCTCATCAGTGTTAAATCTCATAACTCTCTTTGTGAGGACATTACAATAAATGAAACAAAGGGAGCAGCAGACGGTCAGTCTCTGAAGCCTAAACTATAGCAAAGGGAAAGTTATCGAAACTCGTTATCCCTGCAGAGTTGCTAAGAGCCAACATTTATCTCATAAGGCAGACAATGGATTTGACCAGAGGCACAGAAAACACTTGTTAACCTGCAATTGCCTCATGAATGGACATCATCCCATGGCCTTCTGGCCTTTGGAACACTTCTAATATTATACTTCGAGACTTATGAGTCAGTTTGCTGATGTACCTCCAACCTGCAAAATTCAACAGCAGGACTCCAGATTGACAAAGCAACCTGCAACAATTCTTAGCCCCTCAAAGCCTGTTTAACTGGAAGTCTCTGATCATCACCTACCAAGCAGACTAAGTGTTTGTACAGCAATCTCATCTCGCTGCATAGCCATCCATTTTAAAGAAACTCTATGCTGCTGTCTTCAGCTAGGAACTCACTGGAATTGAAACTTCTCCGAGAAGGATTTCCCCTGCTTCCAGACTTTGACTTTCTGGACTCTGGAAATCACGTGAGCTGATATCCATTTCTGTGTTTCTTTTACTGTTAAGTTAGTCATAGTTGTGAAACTCCACTTTCAATCCCCCTTACTGTATATATTTGTGTGTGTGTGTGTGTGTGTGTGTGTGTGTGGGTGGGAGTGTGTGTGTGTGAAGTTGCAATCACTCCCCAAACCCCCCAGGTTTGAATGTGTGCATAAACTAACCTTATGATTTAATCATTAAAAAAAGAGTTTGCTGTGAGTAACTTTTAAAATTGGGCCTCACAAATAGACAGTTTGAGATAAAATGCCACTGCCCATTCGATAACAATTAAAAAACATCTCTGCTTACGAAAAGATGGTAAGAGGATAACTGAGTTCTATTTGCCTCTCTCTCCTGTCCGTAACGAGTGTACAATTAGCATATTAAATGATTAGAATTAACCCATTAACAACCTAATATCCAATATAACACATTACATTACAGGTGGGGCCAGTGGTTAATCCACATGCCAATGCTGTGAGAGCCCCAGGGAGGTCTGAGCTCCCTAGTTCATTTTCATCATGAAAGTTATGTACCTTCCAGCCTTGGCAGGAATCATTATTTGGCCGATGAATAGGAGCAAGATTTTGAGCAGCAGGAGGTCAGCAGCAGGAACTTGACAGAATGCCCTGCCTTATTTATTGGGCATTGTGGCGGGGCGGCGGGGGGGAGTGGGGGGCATGAGTCTGAAATTATTACAGTCAGGTGTGGAAAGCATGGGGCATGGGAGGCCCAAAGTTTTACTTGTTGGGTCTGGAGGTGCACTCATTAAAAAACAAAACTTAATTTGGCCTCCCTGTCCATACCTCCTATTCCAGTTAGGCTTGGCTGGGTAGGAAAACTATGAGGATTTTCTCATGCAAACCTAGGCTTAATATGTAGTCGAGCTTTGATTATGTCGTGGAATGCAGATTTAAAGAAGGGTCTCACTGACTTAAGGCAAGTGTCCCTCTCAGAAATGCCTGCAAAAAAGAGTGGGTTGTTTTCTGGTTCATGGGAAGGCAGCAGGATTGAGGGGGTAAGCTACACGGGACATTTTAGTAGCCCACCTGCTCGGTTTACACTGGAGGTGGCGTTAAACTTTCCCTCAACAAGTCCGGCAAACAAGACACTATTTTATGCTCGTTTGGGTCGAATGTGCACTCGCCTGACAAGCGGAAAATTTTGCCCCTGAAATTTCCACAGGTAATATCTGGATCTGTTGTCATAAGCTTGAATGGATGATTTTCAGAAACTTTGGAGAACTTGCTGTTTCTGTTGATCTTTTGCTGAAGTAACACTGTGGTATCTGGAGAAGCCTAAACAAATTCTACCCTCTAGCTGTGGTACTACACGAACTGCACAATTAGATAACCTGATTGTTTTTGACGGTGGCCTCAGGAAAATGAGGTAGAGATCAAATCAAGTGAAAGCTTAGTTTTTATATAAGAACAATTACCCTTAAAATAAAAATAAAACCAAACAGTGAGATATGCCAGACAGGGTCTGGTTGTCAAATATTTGATTTTAGTTATGATGCATTGCACCATTAAAGAGTATTTTGCAATTCTGAACCTGTCACTTACTGCACTGCTTAGCGTTTCTCATCAGGAATCCATCTTTTCACCAATAAAAGCTCATACTGCTCTAATTCCTTGAATCAGAAAGTAAGAATAAAAGACACTGATAAGGAATTCAGAATTAGGGGAGGTTGGCTTTAAGAAGGATTTTGCAGGACAATATAGCTATAGGTTTAAGGAGAGAATTCCAGAAAGGAGGCTGCTGATGACTGAAAATAAGTATATGTCCATTTTGAAAGCCAAAAATGTCTTTAGGTTGGAAATGAGTACCTTCACCATATGGACTCCAGCAGCAGAAGTAAAAGGCTCACTACTACCTTCTCAGCACAATTAGTGATGTTTCATAAATGCTGGCCTTGGCTGTGATGCTTACATCCCAAGCACGAATTTTTAAAAAACCCTGGGGGTTAGGCATGATGGGATATGTGTTGGCTATATGAGGTCCTAATTGAACAATTTGGACAATTTTAGCTAGTGGGTGCAGGTTAACAACACAAATTTCCCAAAACAGAGGACTCCTCCATCAGGTTGCTAAGTGTTAGCAACATTGTAAACATAACAAGGCAATTTGAAGAAGAAATCTTGGTGCTCTCATGCAAGCCACAGGCAGACAGTGAAAGGGAATGGAGGTATCACACTGGGGCAGAATGGAAGAATTTTGCTGAGGTGATGCATAGGGAGATTTACCCTGTACTTGACCTTGAAATGCTTTTCAATGACACTGGGGGTCATTTTAACCTAACCTACATGGCAGCAAAATGACAGGAGCGGATTGGCTGTCCGTCTTTTACCTTGCCGGATTTTTACTTTCCATTAAGTCCAGTGTCAAAAGTTTGACCTATTTGTTCAATGTTAAACCAATGGAGGGGAGGGGGGTGGAGGGAATCATTTTTTTAAAATGAAGGATCTGTCATGGAATGATAAAGATGCTTAAAAAATTCCAAGAGGATGTTATCTCAGAACCGCAAAAACACAAAGTAATCTGACTGGATAACCAGGCACTAATTGCTAGTTGCCTAATTAGCAAATTCATTAGCTGACCCAGCTGCTAGTTCTTGGCATCATATTCACTCAATACAGTCATCTGCTGCTCTGCCTGAAGAGCCCCTGAGTACAAACATTCTGTGACTAATGCTTGGACTGCCCTGTTGATCACGGGCCTCCACACAGAAGTTCATTTCATGCCATGGAGACCATAGAAAAAAATATTCCGACATCTTTGTTTCTCTTCACATTGACAACCATTCATATGCTAACACCATTTACACGCTGACAATGCAGATATCACAGAAACAACATATTTAGCTGAAAAAACACTCCTGGAAATCATTCATTTAAATGGCATAACAGAGTTGAAGCAATGGCTGGAGAGGCTACATCAGATGTGCTTACTGCTAGGTAGGTCAAATGACTGATATGCTTCTTTAAGAGTTCTGTGAAACAGCACAGTGGCCTATTTGTATAGGACTGATCCAACGGTCATGGTGATGTTAATAGCTGTAGTGTTCTTTCCATTCAGACTCCTAATATTGTCCTTGAGAACTTGCACATCAAAGATGCACAAAAGCTTCTTTCACTGTCTTCAAATCTCATAATGAAGTTCAACATGCAGTACCAGCAAAAAGCAAAACTGCATCTGATACATAATCTGAAATAAAACAGCAAATGCTGAAAATATACAACCGGTTGATAAACATCTGAAAGAGAATGAACAATTAATATTTCGGGAAGAAGCCACAATCAGAAATGGCACAGTTAGACAGGAGAAGCTCCTCCTGTAGAAATACAAGGAAGCACTGAAGCTTTCATTATGCATGAGGCCCTTCACAACATTTCCCCACTTTACTATACCAAAACAATTCTTTACGCTTTCTGTGGAATGTTTAACAAAAGCACTTTTATATTGCAGTGTGTCTGCACTTCCAACAGCAACAGGTCTCAGCTTTTTATGCATCTTGAGAATAGAGACCGGAGATGTGGAAGACAAGTGTCGCTTTTTATTGGCCTTCTAACAGGGACAAGCAACACTCAGATGTAGTAAAACACAAGGGACTTGCTCAGAGCTCACAGGTTTTTCACTTGAATGCCGCTTTCCCAAGCCCACATACCAAACAGAGAGCACCAGCTGGTGTGAAAAGTTTCGCTTTTGCATTGTGAGAGGTCCAAAAGCTATTATACTCCCATTTTTGGGAAGCATGTCTTTAGGACTTCTCTTGACAGGACTGCAATTTGTGGTATCCGTGCATTCTCCAGCGTGAATATGTGATGTGATCTTTTCTCTCTCTCGTTCTCTTTTTCTTTCTCTTTCTCACACATGCTTACACTCACACACCATAGCTTTCATCAATCAGCAGAACAGAAAGATAGTGCGTTGGTTTATGATGCTTATTTTTCAGCATTGTTCTGTTTTATGAAGATCATATGGACATATAATTTCCCGTTAGTTGCGCACTAAAAAACTAAGAACACTAATGGTAACATGGAGTTTGCTGCAGTGTAGGGCCCCTCACCCGAAACACTATGTGGCTACCAATGTCAAACACTACAGACTCTGACCTTTTCGTTCCTTTTTTAATTTTTTCCTTCTTCTCCCGAAGGCAGTCAGTTGCTCTGACTCTGGCCCCACTATCTTAACCAGGTGGTCTTTTTTCACTTGTGCTGTTCAACCCCAGGGGCATCACAATCTGACCTAAAGTTGACAAACACGCACATGCACACACACTCACTCACTCACATGTATGCACACGCATGTGCACGCACGCACATTCAGGCACATTTTTGTATGTGTTGCTGCAGAGCAAACAGGATAAGAACTCTGACTAAGGCCAATTTAAACAACTCTGTTGTGAACAGCTAGTTCAATCCAGGAATCAATTTATATATAGGAATACATTGTATCTGTAACACTTCAGGTGTCACAGTGTCATACTTGAAAATAGTATTAAAAATCCAGTATGACCTCTACTTTACCTAAGCATTTGTTCATAACAATCAGTCCCTGAGGAGTGTCCCTCTAATTGTCTCCAGTGGTCACATTAAAATTTTTAAAATGTAAGCCTTTAACTGATTTGAGTAAGTCACAATAATTGCATAGTTTGTCCTTAAAGGGGCACACTTCAGCAGCAGAGTAATATTTTATGTGTTACACAATATAATGTTCATGTTGGGGTTATCAGCTCTGGTTGGACGTATTCTTGAAGATTTGATTATATGATATTTAACCATGTGATATTTGATCATGTGCTTCAAACACACGACAATGATCACATGACATTGGATCATGTGACATTTGCCCATTGTTTTCCAATCTTGTTGCATTTACCTTAATTGAATGTCTCAGTAAAACATGAGCTATTTTGCTGGCAGCAGTGGCCAGGAGAGCATCCTGCAACTCGGGGGAATACAGCAAATCCTCCACATAGCGTACGCAGCATCTTGGGAGGCCTGTCAGTTTTATTTCTTCTTTTTTGCTTCTCCTGATATGAAAACCAGCTGGAGACCTGTGGGCCGGCTTTGCCATTGCTTTACAGCAGCATTTCTAATGAAACACACTGTGGTGCATGCCACATGTCGGTTGGATCTCTATGGATCTGGTGTGTACACTTTTTCATCACTGCCATTTTATTGGCAATGTTGCTTCATTCAACAAGGAGGTCATTTATTATAAATTATGCTAAGTTTTAGCACCTGCCCTCCCTACCCCCACATCCTGCAAGATAGATCACCTTGTGCATCCATTAAAGGACCCGGCAAGACTTAGCCACTTTGAATAGGGGAGATTACATATCAGCAAAGACAGGCTTGAGCTGGGAGTTGTGTAAGAAAGGTATTATTTTGAATGGAGTTATAGTGGCGGCCAAGATTTTATTTTCTCACTTGGTGGTAAATGGCATCATATGTGGGCCGTTGATTTTCCTTTCCATTAATTCTGCTGGCTGCAAAGAGTCTACATAAAGATAGTTTGAGTAAACTCAACTTAGTTCTTAGTGGGTACAAGCACTCACCTCCTGCTACCTATTAGTTGTTACACTGGCCGCTGAATTGACAGTTCTGATGGTTGGGAAAAATAGCAAATGTCACAGCACTGCAGTAGTGGTTGCATTTCTGAGGCTGGTTTTGAGGGTCATTATTTGGGGCAGAGTAAAAGTTGTTTCTATACTGGTACCTCTTTAGTTTGGATTCTGGGACCCAAGAGCTCTATCCACTTCCACGAGCAAACCTGCCCTTCTTTTCTCAGCAGCAGACTCATAGGTCTGGATTTTGACTTACCACCTGGCTGGGAGTGGAGTGGTCGGCAAAGTGTGGGGAATCCAGAAGTCAGGATGCACGTGCATGCTATTGAGTTTTAACCAATCAGTTTCCCCCCTCAAGCCTGATTGAAAGGCTTGGCTTCCAGTCAGCTGGAGAGCAAATAGGGGAAAGCCACAGGCAAAGTTGGTCGGCCCACAGCAGAACAGGGGGTGGGTTAGGAGGGCAATCTCGGTTAGGAGGATGGAAGGATAGGAAGGAAGGTTGACCTGGTGGAGGGCAAGATGTCGATCAAGAAAAGAGAAGGGGTGGTGGATCCCAGAGGAGGGGTGGGGAGTATGGTGTGTCAGCTGGAAGGGCTGGCAATTCCTGGGTCCCAGGAGAGTTGGTAGCCATAGTGGAGGAAAGTTGGGGGTGGCGTAGGGGAGGTGGGGGGAGAGGTGTGGGGTGGTGCGTGCGGGAGCTGGAATCTGAGACCTTGGGAATGGGATTGAGGCCTAGGGGGTGGGATTTGAAGCCTAAGGAGATAATTGTATACTTGTGGTGGGGCAGTTGGCGGGATTGAGATCAGGTCCTCGAAATGTGGTGGGGGGGTTGGTTCAGAGTCTTTGAAACGGGGAGAAGGTGTGGGGAGATCAGAAGTCTCGTGGGGAAGGCTGGGGATGATGGGCGGGTAGATTCTGGAAGTTAAACAGACAGGCACACCAGGATCCAGCAGGTAGGCGTAAGGACACTCACTCCCGGACCTGGCAATCCTCGCCTGGATGTATCTGCTGGGAAGAGGCTTGGGAAATGGAAAATATTTCATTCCTCAGTGCAATTAGCACACACCTAAAAAAAGCATTGTTTTTCTTTCAAAATGGTGTGGGATTATCCCCAGCACTTCTGGAGCATTTACAATATACATTAAATTAGGAGACTAGATCATACAACAATCATATGATGAATATGTTATATAAGTACTTTACATATAGGAATTTTAAAATATTTAATTTGCATTAAATATGAGGTGACTGGGGTGCTAGACTCTTGTTTTGCATTATCTATGAATTTTTCAGTCACTCTTTCTTTAGTCCTAAGTTGCAGACACAGAGGTAGATAAACTATGCTGCTCGAGACGGCTTGACAGTGAATTTTTTCAGAGCAACAACCATGAATAGAACAGAAAGTAAATGTGGAGAATTGTAATTGAATGCTGGAGCTATTCCTTCTGTGTTCTTGATTAAACATTTAACGGAATTATACTGGAAGCTGTTACGGCCAGCCAATTGGAGCCAGTAATTAAACCCGACTTGCCCTCCTGTAGGATGCACACCAGCACTATATTTACATTGTCCTGCTGCCTCCAGAGAGGTGAGCCTCATCCTACAAGACACGTTTCGAAAAGGCTCCTGGGGAATGACGCCATATGCAGGCAAACTTAAATGGGCACCTCCTGCTGACTCGGATGCTGCAGACTCAGTGTTTTTCTCAAAGGGAAACTTAAAAGTGAAGAAAAGAGCTCTGGAGCATTTGTGTCCATCCTTTCAGTATTGCAAATGTTTGCTCTGAATCCGCCCCACAATGACAGCATTCAAATTAGCAGCACCCCGAACCTCGTCGCTTTGTGTGGATGGAGTTCTCAAATGCAAGTTGCTTCCACTTTGGCCTGAGAGGCAGGCTTGTGCCATCAGACATACGGGTCTTGTGCAGCCAGCAACGACCCCAGAGTAAATTTAATGTCTTCACTACCAAAGAAGGCTCCCTTTTGAGGACTGTCAAAAAACTGCTGTGAATAGGCCACAAGTCTGGAATAGACTCACATCAGCAAAAATATCTTTTTAACCTTATGTCATATTTGCGTTTTCTGTGGTTTTCAGTGTAATTAATAAATTGCTGTAATTACCCCAGCACCACTAATTAACGGTGGCGTGAATCTTATTGTTTCAAGATGTCTCCAAGGTCTTGCTCCCCCTCTCCCATCCTGTTCAGATTGCCTCAGGCTACAGAATGCCACTCACAATGAGTTTGCTTTTCAAATCTGTAGTGGCGGATTCCTGCAGAACCTCCATGCCTGGAAGTGCTGTCAGGGAAACTTGACGTCCCAGCACATTCCCATCCTGTAGATTGGTGCTGCTTGGAGCAAATGCCTCTTTCAACCTTACGTTTGGATCTCCAGTGAGGGTGTGGGGAGGAAAGAGTTTTATTCAGAGCCTATCCAGCCTGTTGCTTTAGATCAGATGGGTGCAGTCACCTCAGCACAAGTAAAAACTGTTGATGTTCCTGGGGCAGATTTAAAAAATTTTTTTAGCCAAACTCAAGTGAGGGAGAGGAAGGGTACTGCAAACAAATTCTGCAGCCTTGAGTGAGGGGATTTTAATCCAATGTTTCTGCTTCAGATTGCTATTTAACCCCCATGCATATAGATATAGGGGAGAAATTTTTGCTGAGCGGGCAGACACATACCGGGCCTGCTCGAGCATAAAATAGCGCATGATGACATTGGGCGAGCGTCCTGACATCATCATGCACTCAGGCGATATTTTGGTCAGCAGGCACGTGTGGGAGTCAGACCCATGTCTGCCATCAATTACGAGGCCAGTTAAGACCAATAAAAAGGCAATGAAACTAGATTTTAAGTTGCCAGTACGATTTCGTACTTGTCACACGGGCAAAATGGGCAGGGAAAAAAAGGTCAGCAGCGTTGCCAGTGTGAGTAGTGATGAGTTTTGGACATAGTTTGCAGCTGTTTTTTTTTTATTCATTCACGTGATGTGGGCTTCGCTGTCTGAGCCAGCATTTATTGCCCACCTTTAGTTGCCCTTGAGAAGGTTATGGTGAGCCGCCTTCTTGAACCGCTGCAGTCCATGTGGTGTAGGTACACCCACAGTGCTGTTAGGAAGGGAGTTCCAGGATTTTGACCCAGCAACAGTGAAGGAACAGTGATATATTTCCAAGTCAGGATGGTGAGTGGCTTGGAGGGGAACTTCCAGGTGGCAATGTTCCCATTTATCCGCTGCCCTTGTCCCTCTAGGTGGTAACGGTCGTGGGTTTGGAAGATGCTGTCGAAGGTGGCTTGGTGAACTCCTGCAGTGCAACTTGTAGATGATACACACTGCTGCCACTGTGCGTCGGTGGTGGAGGGAGTGATTGTTTGTGGATCTGATGCCAATCAAACGGACTGCTTTGTCCTGGACGGTGTCAAGCTCCTTGAGTGTTGTGGGAGCTGCACTCATCCAGGCAAGTGGGGAGCATTCCATCACATTCCTGACTTGTGCCTTGTAGATGGTGGACAGGCTTTGAGGAGTCAGGAGGTGAGTTACTTATCGCACAGTTCCTAGCCCCTGACTGGCTCTTGTAGCCACAGTATTTGTATGGCTAGTCCAGCTCAGTTTCTGGTCAATGGCAGCACCCAGGATATTGGTAGTGGAGGATTCAGTGATGGTAATGCCATTGAACATCAAGGGGCGATGCTTGGATTCTGTCTTGTTGGAGATAGTCGTTGCCTGACACATGTGTGGCATGACTGTTACTTGCCACTTGTCAGCCCAAGCCTAGATATTGTCTAGGTCTTGCTGCATTTGGACATGGACAGTTCAGTATCTGAGGAGTTGCGAATGGTGCTGAACATTGTGCAATCATCAACGAACATCCCCACTTCTGATCTTATGATGGAAGGAAGGTCATTGAGGAAGCAGCTGAAGATGGTTGGGCCTAGGACACTACCCTGAGGAACTCCTGCAGTGATATCCAGGAACTGAGATGACTGACCTCCAACAACCACAGCCATCTTCTTTTGTGCTAGGTATGACTCCAACCAGCGGAGAGTTTTCCCCCTGATCTCTACTGACTCCAGTTTTGCTAGGGCTCCTTGATGCCACACTCGGTCAAATGCTGCCTTGATGTCAAGGGCAGTCACTCTCACCCCAACCTTGGGAGTTCAGCTCTTTAGTCCATGTTTGAACCAAGGCTGTAATGAGGTCAGGAGCTGAGTGGCCCTGGTGGAACCCAAACTGGACATCAGTGAGCAGGTTATTGCTAAGCAAGTGCCGCTTGATAGCACTGTAGATGACCCCTTCCATTATTTTACTGATGATGGAGAGTAGACTGATGGTGTGGTAATTGGCCGGGTTGGATTTGTTCTGCTTTTTGTAGACAGGACATTCCTGGGCAATTTTCCACATAGCCGGGTAGATGCCAATGTTGTAGCTGTATTGGAACAGCTTGGCGAGCGGCACAGCAAGTTCTGGAGCACAAGTCTTCAGTACTATTGCTAAAATATTGTCAGGGCCCATAATCTTTGCAGTATCCAGTGCCTTCAGCAGTTTCTTCATATTATGTGGAGTGAATCGAATTGGCTGAAGACTGGCATCTGTGATGTTGGGGACTTCCGGAGGAGGCCGAGATGGATCATCCACTCAGCACTTCCGGTTGAAGATTGTTGCGAATGCTTCAACGTTATCTTTTGCACTGCTGTGCTGGGTCCTCCATCATTGCGGATGGGGATATTTGTGGGGCCTCCTCCTCCAATGAGTTGTTTAATTGTCCACCACGATTCACGACAAGATTTGGCAGGACTGCAGAGCTTAGATCTGATCTGTTGGTTGAGGGGCGTTTAGCTCTGTCTATCACCTGCTGCCTATGCTGTTTGCCACGCAAGTAGTCCTGTGTTATAGCCTCACCAGGTTGACGCCTCATTTTTAGGTATGCCCGGTGCTGCCCCTGACATGCCCTCCTGCATGCTTCATTGAACCAGGGTTGATTCCCTGGCTTGATGGTCATGGTAGAGGGGGGGATATGCCAGGCCATGAGGTTACAGATTGTGTTTGAGTACAATTCTGCTGCTGCTGATGGCCCACAGTGCTGCCTCATGGGTGCCCAGCCTTGAGTTGCTAGATCTGTTTGAAACTTATCCCATTTAGCACGGTGGTAGTGCCACACAACACGATGGAGGGTATCCTCAATGTGAAGGTGGGACTTCGCCTCCACAACAACTATGCAGTGGTCACTCCTACCAATGCTGTCCTAGACAGACTGCAGCAGGCAGTTTGATGAAGATGAGCTCAAGTATGTTTCTCCCTCTTGTTGGTTCCCTCACCACCTGCCACAGACCCAGTCTAGCAGTTATGTCATTTAGTACTCAGCCAGCTCGATCAGTAGTGGTGCTGCCGAGCCACTCTTGGTGATCGACATTGAAGTCCCCCACCCAGAGTACATTCTGTTCCCTGGCCATCCTCAGTGCTTCCTCCAAGTGATGTTCAAGATGGAGGAGCACTGGTTTGTCACACAAGATGGGACATGTTAATAAATATCACAAAAACTTTATTAAACTTTTTAAAAACAGACATGAAACCTCATCCTGCCAGTGGATGAGGTTTCATGTTTTTCAGAAGCCCGCTGGGGCTCCTGGCCTGCCCACCACCTTAAGATTGGATAGGCAGGGCTTTTTAATTGGTTTAACTACCCTATCAATGGCCTCAATTGGCCATTGACAGGTCGGCAGGCGGACAGCTGAATATTTAAATGGGAACCCCCAACATCATCCCCCATCATTTTCACGTCGGCGAGCGGGCCCCGACCCCTGCTCGCTGATGGAAAAATTCTGCCCTAGGTCTCTGGATTATTACTCCAGCAACAATACCACTACGCCATCGCCTCCCCCCTGGTTATTTATTGGTACTTGGCAACTTCATCTCTCTTTGGTGCTTCATTGTTAGCATTTCCAGGCTTCATTTCAGGACTTATTGGTGTTTCCAAGGCCCCCTGAAGATTCAGACAGTGTGGACCATTCCAGGTATCAGACAGCCTTCTGTTACCCTGGTAATGGGGATTGTGGTCTCTGCTGGTGGCACCTCCTCCTCTAAGGAAGAAAGGGGAAGAAGGGAGGGGAGGCCAGGTGTCCCAATGCATCTTCCAGGGGAGCAACCTGCGGGAGGACAGGTACAAGCACAAGGGGCGCAGGGCCAGCATGTAGTCCAAGGCGGAAGGAGCCTCAGAAGATGCCACTATGCTGCTCCCAGGGTTTACGGCGATGCAGCTACCTCAATTGGTAGGGAAACCAGGACCTCCATTTGTCAGATGATTGGGTCTGAGATCAGCTCTGACTGTGTGGGTGGACACCCCATGCAAGTGGCTCTGAAGGTCACAGTGGTCCTCAACTTCTATGCACCAGCTCTTTCCAGGGGTCAGTGGGGGATCTTTGTGGAGACTCCCAATCAGCTGTCCACAGTTGCATTAAGCTGATGACAGAAGCTCTGTTCAGGCAGGTGCTGACATTTATTCTTTACTGTACAGATAAGGCCAGCCAGGCTGAATGAGCCAGAAGGTTTGCAGCAATTGCTGGGTTCCCCCGCATTCAGGGTTTGATCGAAAGCACACATGGCCATCAAGGCACCAGCAGGTCAGCCACAAGCCTTTGTCAACAGGAAGGGATTCCACTCCATGAACGACAGTGTGTGACTACAGAATGCATATTCTGCAAGTCTGTTCAAGGTACCCTGACAGCTCCTGGTTACATCCTGAGACACGCCCAGGTGCCGAGGCTCTTCAGTGCTCCAGTCCAACTGGACGGATAGCTGCTGGGTGACAAGGGCTATCTATTGAAATGTTGGCATATGGTGCTTCTCTGCCACCCAAGAACAGAGGCAGAGAAGTGTTACAATATGAGTTATGCCTCTACAAAGGCAGTGGTAGACAGAAACATAGGTCTTCTCAAGATGCTCTTCTGATGCCTGGATCATTCAGGGGGAAGCACTACAATACCCGCCTGAGGGGGTGTCACTGATAGCGGTTGCATGCTGCACTCTCCACAATCTGGCATTGGCAAGGGGGGAGCCACTGCAGGAAGAGGATCTTGACGCAGCTGCACAGGCCTCAGATGATGAATCCAGTAGTGAGTCCGAAGAGGAGCATGGTGAGGAGAACGCTGAGGGTGTGGAGGCAAACATCGGTAAGCTCCAGGGAGGAAGGGACACCAGAGACACCTTGATCCAATGCGCCTTCAGCTAGGCTGCCAGAGATCTGCTTCCACCTCATGCCAGGGCTGCTGCCTCCATCCCGGTTGTCTGAAATGACCCTCTCATATGCACCCTAATGTTCACTCAGTGCCTGTGCCATTAAGTATCGAGGCACTCACATCTAGCATTTCATACTGGTGCATCCTGCACCAGAAAGGAAAAAGGTGAAGCATACTCAGGCCATCAGAACCAAAGCAAATTTAATATTATTGTCACATTGAATGCGTAATGACATTACCATTACTGGTGTTGATGTCCACACCAGCAGACATATAAAGCAAATATAAGTGAACAGAAAATCACCAGTGAACTGTCCCTCTTGTACTTGTGGTGCCTTTTAACTTACATTTCCGAGAACTACGTCTTGGTGTGCCCCACCCCCCCCACCCACCACCCCCGCACCCCCCCCCCCCCCCCCACCCCCCCAACCCCAACCCCTGGCACTGGCATTGGAGACAGCTGCTGGCTCTGCTGTCTTAAACAAAAACAGAATTACCCGGAAAAACTCAGCAGGTCTGGCAGCATTGGCGGAGAAGAAAAGAGTTTCTTTATCGATTCCTCATGACCCTTCCACAGAACTCAGGGTCATGAGGACTCGAAACGTCAACTCTTTTCTTCTCCGCCGATGCTGCCAGACCTGCTGAGTTTTTCCAGGTAATTCTGTTTTTGTTTTGGATTTCCAGCATCTGCAGTTTTTTGTTTTTATTTTTGGCTCTGCTGTCTTGTTGGCCTTGATGACCTTGATGGTTGTCGTATGGCCAGTGGAGCCTGTGCTGACCCCATTTGGCAGGGAGTGACCAGTGCCAGGGCTGGCATCTTCCCAGTTATTCCAGCCTCATCAGATGCGACGGTCACTGGCAGATGGGTGGAGGATCTGCTACTGTCATCCAGAGCACCCTGAGAGGAGCCCGCAGAGACAACAAGCAGCTTGTGTGCCAACATGAAGTCACTCTGGACCTCCCTGCTCACCATTGATGGACGGGCATCTAGCTGGGATACTGGGTGCCTCATCCATCTCCCACACTGATACTGACCACCTGAGGTCATTGCCTGCGTGAAGGCTTGCAGTGCAGTGGTCAACTCCAGGAACCCCTGATTCTGTCCCTGGAGCTACCTCTCCATGAGAGTTGCCACTGTCTCAATGGAGGAGGCAGTGCCTCAGTCATAAGGGTCAACGCAGTGCTCATGCTCCGCATAAACTCCTCCGCAATGGAGACCATGGCACACAGACCCTCATGGATCTCTGCCAGATCCTCCCGTACATCCGTCTGGACATCCAGCATCTGCCACCACCTAATGGACATCTCTAGAGGCTCATCATCTCACATCGCCTGGGCATCATCCTGGTCCCCAACAGTCCTCTGACTGCCAGCGCCCTGGGCACTTTCTGCCTCTGCCTGCACCTCAAGCGAGTGTGAAGTGCCCTCACAGATGTGCACTGACATTATAGCCACCAATCCAATGCCCACCAAGGTACTGGTATCTGCGCTGGTGCCTGGTTCAGAGAGCGGGTGTGACGCAGGTGCAAATGAAGCCCAGTGGTCCTCCAACGTCAGGGGTGGCCCTTTCGGGTCCAGAGAGCGTGTGGTGAATCTAAAGGAGAACAAGGACGTGTCATTAGTTAAAGTCATCACACTGTCACTGTGCATGCCAGACACCCTGGTGAGACAATGAAGATCTGCATCACAGTGCCATCGTCTTTCGATGGTCAATGGGGTCTCCAGGTTTGAGGCTCCCATCAATGAAGAGACTACAGTAGAATGGTTGCACAATCTAAGACTCTCACCTCTGTGCACTGCGATCTTACCTTAATCTGGCACCCCCGCCTCTCCACGCCCAGTTGCATGTGGAGCGTGCTGGTTCTCTAGCTCAAGGGCGTTCTGCTCGAATCTGATGAGTAGCAGCAGGCTGGGTGGGCCTCCACCTGTATGGGACCTCTCGTCTTCTCCTGAAAGGACAGAGGAGCATTGATTATTCCATTCTCTACCTGCAGCGCCATTGCAGCCTGGCCAACCCCAGCTAAGGAACACCTCACAGGGCACATCCGAGTTGTGACCCTCCAGCCGTAAGGCACTCAGTCCAAGCAGCCAGGGCTCATCTCTTTGACCAGCTTTGGCATCATTGACAGTTGGCATTCAGACGTTAGCACCCCTGAGGTCCCTGCAGGATGGCCACACCTTAACACTTCTGTACACTGATCCTTGCCAACACGATACTCACCCTTCCTGAAAGCAGCAGGTCATTGAACCTCTTCTGGCACTGCATCTATGTGAGCTGCACCACGTCATGGCTGCTAACCAGCGCTGCAACCTCCTCCCAGGTCCTCTTTATGAGGTGCGGTGGCCTCCTCCTCCCATCTCCGCGGACAAGGGTGCCCCTCCTAGCAGCCGCCTCCTCCAAAAGGACCTCGAGGCACTCATCTGAAAAGTGGGGGGCCGAATGCCCACCCGACCTGCCCTCCTGCCTCCATGTCCAGCCACACTCGACTCCATAACTCGAATGTTGAAACCGCGGAAGAGACGTTCTTCTGTGGCAGCCTTCAAATGGCTGCCTGTGCCGCTTTTAAACCAGCTGCCGGGTCGTCATTTGACCTGGCGGCCGACAGGCACCCGCCCCCGCTCGCCCCTTCCCAACCAGTGGGGAACTGCGTTTCATGCCGAGCGGGCCTTAATTGGCCCACCAGCTTGAAATCGCGGTCGTGGGCCGATTGCGAGCAGTGGCCCATTTCTCATTCGCCCCCTGGGCCCGTCGATCGTGCCCACCCTCTGACTTGAAAATTCTGCCCATAGAATGCGGCCACAATTGGGCATGGCTGTGATGACCCCCTACCCCTCCTGTGACCAAAGCATGATGCCTGGGATCACACATGAAGAGTAGTCACTTTCAGAATGTAGTGGAGTTTCCAGTGCCCTTTAGAGCCTTACTGTGCCAAATGACGAGGAGAAAACTGGATGAAAAAAGGAGGGTAAACATTAAAAATACAATTTAAAAAAAATTATTCTTTCATGGAATGTGGGCATCATTGGCAAGGCCAGCATTTGATGCTCATCCCAAATTACCCTTGAACTGAGTGGCTTAACTAGAGCAGTTTCAAGTCTATGGGTCTGGAGTCCCATGTAGGCCAGACCAGGTGCTGGAGATGTCATGTTTTGGATGAGACATTAAATCGAGGCCCCATCTCCCTTTTTGGGTGGATGCAAGAGATCCCATGGCACTATTTTGAAGGAAAGCAGGGGAGTTATTCCTAGTGTCCTGGCCGGTATTTATTCCTCAGTCAACATCACAAAAACATCATAATTATCACATTCCTTTTTGTGGGATCTTGCCTTGCGCAAATTGGCAAACTGGCTGTCATGCTTGCTACATTACAATAGTGACTACACATTAAAAATGCTTCATTGGTCGCGCCCTGCTTTGAGACGTATATCCTCGCTGTATCGATTTGCAGCGGCTAATGCAATAATTAAATTGTGTTATGAAAAATTTAAAAGTTTGCATAATCCAACAAAAGATTTAAAAATTGAAAGGTTTATACCTTGCTAAGTATATTAAAACAATAATGCAATATTATGCACATGGCTTTTCAGAGCAAAGTTGAGACGTCTGCTTCATAAAATGCAATTGCCATGTGACTATTCCCCTAATGTAGATTATGCGTTGTGTTCTGAGCATGTTTGCAATGCAGTTCCTGGCTTTGTAAACAATATGTTTTTAAAAAAGCAGGATAATTAGTGGCTAGTAAATATTTTTATCCGGTGATAAAGCCAGTGGATAATAAACTTGACATGCTACAATAAACAACCCCTTTAGCCTCACACAACATCAATCCTGGAGGAAAAGCAAGACAAGTATATTTAATGTTACAGCCCACAGATTGATGTAATCTGAGATTACAGACAATGTTCTGATCTAATCAGTATTTCATCAGTGATTATCCAAAGCCGCTGAACAGCAATAGTTGTTAATTAATGTCTGAGATAAATATGTTGGGGGATTAAATAGCTTTTGGTAAATGGGAAAGTACTAGAGATCCAGACTGTTTCTTTAATCCCTATTTATCTTACCAAATAAATGTTGTATTTATATTCTAGTTCTGCCAAGTTTGACATTCTTTTGAACACTATGAATTCTACCAAGATATTGAATTAGTCTTGTTTTACTTCACATCCTGGCCTTTGAGCTTGCTGATTTTGGGATCCCATTTACGGAACAAGAAGCGAAACCTGAATTTTATGGGGAATCAGGGGTGGGGGGAGATGGTGACATAGCGGTAATGTTACTGGACTAGTAATCCAGAGACCCAGGTTAATGTCTGTGGATACAGATTCAAATCCCAGCATGGCAGCTGGTGCAATTTAAATTCAATTAATAGAATCTGCAACTGACCATGAAATTATCCCACCTGGTTCATGAACGCCCTTTAGGACAGGCTGGGCGAGCCTCCACCTGTATGGGACCTCTCTGATTGGTTTTGGCTCATCTTGTCCTGAAAGGACAGAAGAGCATTGATTATTCCATTCTCTACCTGCAGCGCCATTGCAGCCTGGCCAACCCCAGCGTGAGGTGCGGTGGCCTCCTCCTCCTATCTCCATGGACAAGGGTGCCCCTCCTAGCAGCCGCCTCCTCCAAAAGGACGGCTAGGCACTCAGCCGAAAAGCAGGGGGCCGAGTGCCCACCCGACCTGCCCTCCTGCCTCCATGTCCAGCCGCACTCGACTCCATAACTTGAATGTTGAAACCGTGGAAGAGACGTTTTTCTGTGGCAGCCTTCAAATGGCTGCCTGTGCCGCTTTTAAACCAGCTGCCGGGTCGTCATTTGACCTGGCGGCCGACAGGCACCCGCCCCCGCTCGCCCCTTCCCAACCAGTGTGGAACCGCGTTTCATGCCGAGCGGGCCTTAACTGGCCCACCAGCTTGAAATCGCCGGTCGTGGGCTGATCGCGAGCAGTGGTCCATTTCTCATTCGCCCCCCGGGCCCATCGATTGTGCCCACCCTCTGACCTGAAAATTCTGCCCATAGAATGCGGCCACAATCGGGCATAGCTGTGATCACCTCCTGTGACTATACCTAGTCTGGCCTACATGTAACTCCAGATCCACAGTAATGTGGTTGACTCTTAATTGCCCTCTGAAATGGCCTAGCAAGCTACTCAGTTCAAGGACAATTAGGGATGGGCAACAAATTCTGGCTTGCCAATGATGCCCACATCCCATGAAAGAATAAATAAAATAAAATCACAGTAGTGAGTAGAAATAGGGACAACATTTTCCCCTTAACTGCAAGTTTCAAAAAGTGACCCTAAAATAAATGGAATGGTATTTCAATTTGTAGAAATATGAGTACACAGATTATACCAAATGTGATGCCTGATTACAAACAATTAGCATAACATGAATGTCAAATGTGGCTTTAAATCCTATTCTTGACTGATGTCGGAACCTAGTTACCTCAGTTTTGACAGACCATGTTTTTTTGCCTTTGTATATCATATCTTGACCTTTCAACCAAAAAGGTATTTGTTTTAGGGAAAGACAACAAGGAGAAGGGAGAAAGCGTAAGTTATAAAAGGAACCTCACCCTCACCAGATAGAAGACAATTGAACAATTAGGCATGGTCCAAATGAACACAGTGCCTTTGAGAGTGTTGTTTCCATCATTGTAGCTGACACTAACCTCAGGTAAATGTTTTACAAGACGTTTTACCAAATTTCTCTGTCTCCATTGCATTTGTTCTGATAATGCTACCTTCCACCAGCGATTCTGACATGTCTTCCTTTTTTCTGAACTGAGGATTCCCCCCCACCCCCTTCATTGTGGTTGACAGGGCTGTCAACCATGTCCGACCCATTTCCTGCACTTTTGCCCTCACCCCTTCTACACCCTCGCAGAAATACAGTAGGGCTCCTCTTGCCCTCACTTTCCACCTCACCAGTGTTTGTATTCAAAAGATCATCCTCTGTCATTTCTACCACCTCCAGCATGATGCCACCACCAAACAGATCTTCCCCTCCCCTGTCTGCATTTGTGACACCCTGGTCCACTCCTCTATTACCCCCAACATCTCATCCCCCTCTCATGGCATCTTCCCATGCAACTGCACAAGGTTTAACATCTGCCCCTTTACCTCCTCTCTCTCCACTGTCCAAGACCCTAAACACTCCTTCCAGGTGAAGCAGTGATTTACTTGTACTCCTTTCAATTTGGTCTACTGCATTTGCTGCTCACAATGCAGTCTCCCCTACACTGGGGAGACCAAACACAGACTGTGTGACCGCTTTTTGGAACACTTCCACTCAGCCCACAAGCATGACACTGACCTTCCGGTTGCTTGCCATTTCAATTCACCATCTTGCTCTCATGCTCACATTGCTGTCCTCAGCTTGCTGCAGTGTTCCAGTGAAGCTCAATGCAGGCTGGAGGAACAGTACCTCATCTTCCCATTAGGCACTTGACAGACTTCCAGATTCAACATTGAGTTCAACAACTTCAGACGATGAGCTCTGTCCTCCATTTTGATTTTTTTCCTCCCAAGTGCCAGTCGGTATCTTGTTTTCATGTTTTTGTTTTCAGACCTGACCTTTATTCTGCTATTGACACCTAGTCTGGACCAATGCTTTGCTTCTTTCAATTACCACCATTACCATTCCCTTTGCCTTTTGTTCATGACATTTTTGGTATTAATCTCCCCCACCCTCTAACTATCCCTGACCTTCTCTTTTGTTTGACCTGATGCCCTTTTCCAACAGCATGACATCACATTTCTAGCTCCCTTCAGTTCTGAAGAAGGGTCATATTGGGTTTGAAATGTTAACTCTGTTTCTGTCTCCAGATACTGCCAGACCAGCTGAGCCTTTCCAGCACTTTCTGTTTTTATTTCATGGCATCCACAGTAGTTTGCCTTTATTTTACCAAATTATGCTAAGTCTTTAAAACCCTGACATTCCCTCATGAAAATTTATGACAGTGGTTATCTTAATAGCTGCTTAAAAACTAAACAAAATGGAAGCAAAATGTTCATTTGCAAAATAACGCAGCTGGGAGAAGAGTCCTTTTATTCCTGGTACAAATGAACTTTTAATTTTTACAATGGGATTACAGATGCAATGCTTTAACATCTCTACAGCCTGCTACAAAACATATTACTTTAACGGATATCTGTGTTATGCTTACGAGGTGCTTTGAAATGCTGATTCCGGTACTTAATTACTGAGCTTTGGGTGATCTGGAGTCTTTGGGTGACATCTGTTAAACACAAACTGTCATCTGTCTGTTTAAGATATGTCGAGGGGATGGATCTCAGAACGGCCCTGTCAGAGTCCAGAGAGTTGACATGCGTGGAAATGTGTCTCATGTGTGTGGACTGCATATCAAGGGTTTGTTTGAGATTGATTGTTTCTGAAAGCAGCACTTTTTGACTCTTAAGATCATGTAACAGTTCATATAAAATCCTCACATCCTTACCAGTGACTGTAGAGCATGTCTTTGAAAAAAATTCTACCGTCTCTCCTGACGCCAGTGCTCTGGTTCAACAGTGCCGACAGCTCATGGTACCTCAGTCTGAGCCTCAACAGTGACTATCAACAGGCTGCGTTGTCAGTAGGGGTTATCATAACTGTGTCTGGTCTTGTCCTCACCTGACATTCACATGTGCACTATCACTAGATGGTATTCAGCAATGAGCAATGAGATCCCTGGGTGGGTTTTTTTGTGTTCTCTTCTGCAGTACAATGGCACTGAGACCAATTGGAGGACCCTTCCAGGATTTGAAGCTACAGCTTTCCAGGTCTGTATAGTTCAGTTTCATAACCGACAGGGCATAATTTAAGTTGCCCTCCCTCCCGGCAAATAAATGCCAGTTACATTTATTTCATCTTTCCTACAAATTCCTCTTTTGAAGGCTTTGTTCATTTCTCATTGTTCATTTTAGCTGCCCCTCGATTCTCACGGCAGCCAGTTCACCATCTCACCGAGTTTACCAGATGTATGTGACCTCAGCATAATACATAAGCATGAAGCTTTCATGGAATAAAGTCATTTTGCTACTTCATTCTTCAAACAAATAACGTAATGGGGTTTGGCGAGCTGAGAACAAACTAAATTACTATTTACTCAGGGCTACATAGCACAATGAATGGAATTATCACACGGGTTGTCATTTAGTGAGTAGCTCACTGGACCAACTTGGATTTTCTACTCAGCTTGGTCCATGGCTCATTAACAATTGTTGCTTCAAAAGCTCATTGACTGGCACACCAGGAGGACCCAGTTGATCTCTGCAGGCTATTGTGCAGAGGATATTATAGCTCTTTTCCTACAATAAGAGGTGGATTCCTGAAGAAGCATTCCTTATTGGTGCAACCTTGAATCACAATTTCACCTGATAGTGTCATGAGCTGAAGACACTCTGCATTTCTCAAAACTCATAGATTATATATCATTTATTAACACCATCACTGTAAGGTGGCTGATGTGTTGAGGATAAGGAAAAGGAGCTGTTTTGTTGATGTCTTGTAAAGAATTTTTAATATGTGGTTTCAGATGATGCCAGTAAATTATGTGTGACAGCTTCATTTTTAGAAAAAAAAATCCATCTTCCTATTTTTTTCTCTTCCTCTATAGGCTCTGCCTTTCTATTCACCACATATCATATGCCAGACTGAAACGGCATGTCAGGACCAATACTGTCTTTACGATACAGAATGAGTCAGGCAGACATGCACTGTTAACATCAGGGAATCTCCAAAGAGAAGATCCAACACCTGGAACAGGCATATAAGTGAGTTGACATCAGCAAAATGCATCCACTCATTTCTTTATTGAGATGGATGTCTTAATGATGCTATGAAGCTTTTAACTATGGAATTCATGGGTAAAAAAGAAAATATCCATCATTACAATGTCCCCTTTCCAACAGAAACCAATTCTCCTAGTACAAGCAGGAGGTAAATCCTGACGTAGTTAAAAACAAGGTGGAAAATATTACAATAAGTAAAAGGAATATATTAGTGAAGTTATCTAAGCTAAAGGAGCATAAACTGCCAGGACCTGACAGAATATGTCTGCAGATCCCAATGGAAATGGGAAAGAAATAGTAGAGGCCTGAAAAATTATGGGCAGCTTTTCCCGGTCGGCGAGCAGGGGTGGGTCCCACTCGCCGACGCGTAAAATGATGCGGGATGATGTCGGGCGTGTGCCCTGATATCTCCCCGTGTCATTTAGATTTTCCACGCGCCCGTTGACCTGTCAACTGCCTATTGAGGCCATTAAAAAAGTAATTGAAATGATTAATGGACCTTAAGGTTGGCGGGCAGACGAAAAGCCCAGGCGGCTATCTGAAAAAGCATGAAACCTCATCCAAGGGCGGGATGGAGTTTCATGAGGGAGTTAAAATTTTCGGAATATTTTAAAATTAAAGTAATGGACATGTCCCAGCTCGTGTGACAGTTTCACATGAGGGGACATGTCAGGAAAATTTTTTCTAACCTTTAAAAGTTTTTTATAACTTCAACCGATCTCCCTGAGGCGGCACTTTGCCTAAAGAAGATTTGCGCGCTCTTTCATGCGCATGTGCGAAAGAGCGCACTCCTGGCTCAGGGAATCTTCCCCTGTCCAAACATGGAGCGCTCAGCACTTCCGAGCGGACATCGTGCTGGGTAGGCCTTAATTGGCCCGCCCACATAAAATGGTGGCGCGCCCCCGACTGCCCGCGTTCGCTCCCACACAACCCCCCCCCCAACAGGGAGATCTTTGAAAATGGATATGTGCTGGAGGACTGTAGAATGACTAACTGTCATTTTCAAAAATGGAGACAGAACTAACCTGGATAATTGCAAGACAGTTCAGTTATTGTCTGTGACAGAGAAAATTTTGGGACCTTCAATTAAAGATAAAATTAATAAATGTCTGTGCAGTGGTGTAGTGACAAATTTTGAGGTGCAGGAGCGCTAAGAAAATGCTTTGGCCATATCCTTTCTAATTCTACTATTATGTTGCTTTCCTATGTATTAGTCATTTGAGTCATTAAATGTCAATAAAACTATGCTTATTAGGTAAAAAGTATGAGTGCGCTTAGGCATTTTATTTCGAACCATGTGGTATTTAGAATCATTTGTCTTTAGCATGGCTAGAAATTCATTATGCAATAGTTTAGCTAGTTAATTCGAGCCTATTAAAAACATGAATTACAGAAAGCTTTACTTATTTCTGACTGGTGGATGGTATATAGAGGGACTACTGCTTTTCTAGATTTATATTGATAACCTAGACCTGGGTGTACAGGGCACAATTTCAAAATTTGAAGATGATACAAGACTTGAAAGTATTGTGACTGATGAGGAGGATAGTGATAGACTTTAAGAGGATGTAGGCTGGCTGGTGGAATGCGCAGACATGGTGCAGATGAAATTTAATGTAGAGAAGTGTGAAATGTTACATTTTGGTCAGAAGAACGAGGGGAGGTGACATAAAATAAAGGGTACAATTCTAAAGAAAATGCAGGAATAGAGGGACCTGGGCGTATATGTGCATAAATTATTGAAGGTGGCAAGGTAGGTTGAGAAAGCAGTAAATAATTATGCTGAATCCTGGGTTTTATAATTAGGGGCACAGAGTACAAAAGCATGTGTAAATTAGGAGCTGCTTTCATTAGAACAAAAGAGATTATGGGAATGATTTGATAAAGATGGAATAGATTAGGTAGAAAGAAATTGTTTCTAATGATTGAGAGGTCTCAAACAAGAGGATTTGGATATAAGATTAAATGAAAGCAATTTAAGACAGAGAGCAGGAGAAACTTTATTTATACAGAAGGTTGTGAGGTCGTGGAATGTTAGTAATTAAAGCAAAGACCCTGTCAATGTTTAAGAGTAAGTTGATAGATGGCTGAAAGTAAAGGAAGTAAAAAGATATGAGAACAGGCAGGCACATGGAATTAGGAATACTACTTGCAGGAGAATATAGAGTTTATAGAGCAATACATAAGAACTGAAGAAGTAGGAGCAAGAGTAGACCATATGGCCCCTGAAGCCTGCTCTGCCATTCAATATGATCATGGCTAATCATTGGCTTTAACTCCACTTTCTCGCCTGCATGGGCTGGATGACAAATAGCCTTCCGATATCATAATTTCAGTGTAAAAATATTCTATAAAATCTATCGTGTGCTTCAATCATTTTCCATCTGTCTTTGACACTGAAAGCACAAATAGAGCAACAACCAGGCAGCAACACTGAATCTGTTTTTATACTAGTGCTTGTTTAAGTTGCATTCTTCTAGACAGATAGCTCTGTGTCAGCTCCCATAATTTAAGTGATTAAATCTGGCACCTTTAACATGCATAATTTTAGGTCTTTTTTTTGGGCCTGTGATTCCGCTGCTGGGATAAGGGAGATGGATTTAGTCAGGTGCTGGGTCACAGATGTCAGTCTTCAAGAATCCAACCAGTACAAAAATATCTTCAGAGCTAGTATCACCCACCTGGCAGCTGAAGAGCTATCAGCCATTAATTTGAAACGTGTACACGTTTAATGTTTCCCACACTCCTTCCCCACCTCTTCTGAAGGTGTTGGCTCCTTGCCATGCTTTGAATCCATGAATGCTGGTCATCTTCCTGACACCTTGTCTGCATAACCATAGTTTAATGTGCAAACAAGTGAATGAACTCTAGGTGGCTTTTCCCTCTTTAATGAAAGGAATTAATTAATAATTTAATTAATAATGCTGCTAATTGCAGCATCCATAAAACTGGTGCGCCAGTTAACTCAGCAAAGGAGCTGGGACCTTCCTGGTATCCATGACTCAGTAATTTACTGCCATGAAAAGTTGAGCCATCTGGACAACGCACATTTACTGTTGAACAAAGTTCTATTTCTGTGGTTTAAGAAAAAATCCCCTTTGTCTGCTAGTTTGCTAGGCTATATGTGGTACTATGTTTGGGAAGCCAAAGGGGTAATGTGGAATTCTCCAGAATCTCCACTAGTTTCACCCTGTGCTCAGCAGGGAAGCATTTGAAGAAGGCAGCTTGGAATTTCTGTTAGTGTGTCACTATCTTTAGTCTGCTAGTTACATTGCCTTTGCTCAATGATGTACCTGGAGATCCAAGGCAGATCTGTGGCCTGCTGTATGTGTGAACCTACAATATAAGTATCACTAGGCTGGTGATTTAAGCTCTTGCAGTTTGGTCTATTGATTCATGACACATAAAAACCTTCCACCTAATGCATGCCATTATTCCAAGAAAAAACAGAAGTTGCACGGAGGGTGACAGTAGCTCTTTCGACTTATTTAGTCTTCTTCCCCTTTCCTAGGTGATGCTGCAGCAAGAACCATCCCCTTGCTCTGTGAATGTTGTTCTGTTAGCTCTGAATGCTGAAGAGTAACCTTCAATTTTCCTTTCTCCCTATGAGAAAGCAAGAATCTCTAGTGCCTCTTGTTAACAATGAAGTTTAATGAATTACCCTTTACTTTAATGTCCTTTGAGGAGAGAGAGAATATGCTTTTCTTAACTTTTTTTTATTGAATATTTGGTTTGACAAATAAACATAGTGACATAATCAGGGGAATGGTCTGGTCAAGGTTAATGCAAATGGGGAGAGGGAGCTGAAGAGACCATCCATAATATAACAAGAAGTATCTACTTAGATTAATAAATCTAGCAGTTGGCAAGTCAGTACCTACCTCTTAGTCATCAAGGCTTAACAGTTATATAAAAATACACAGAAGAGAACAGTTTCCTCATGGCCATCTGGGCAAAAGCCCTAATGGTGAACCCTATTGCACCTTAGCACCCAGGATATTTCAGTTTTTCTAAAAACAAAGAAAAACTTCAAATTCTGGAAACCTGAACTAAAATAGAAAATGCGGGAAATAATTTTTATCCCTGGTCTGTGCCAGTGTATCTAATTCCAGTTGGGTTGACAATCATACCACAATTAGCTTCAGTATTCCAGGCTAGGGAGAGGAAAGTAATCCAGAGCTCCTACTTGTAATAATTTTCTGGCTGAGAATTGCATGTGAGTGGATGTCAGGCAATTAATTCCCTCAGAAACTTGGGTGTGATCCCACTTGTGGTGCAATAAGAAATTGGGTTGGACCTAGATAAGATGGGTCTCTGCCCTGAATGGGTTATCCCACTGAGGGCTAGAGTATGTGCAAGTTTTGTCTAATAGATAGCTTGATGTTGAGAAGGAATCTGGGGTGATGGCATGTCATCACTAACTGCAACCATCTCCGAGACACCCTTCAGACTGGATGCTGCATAAGCTACTGGAACACAGGTCAACAGAGGGCATGTCCAAGGCCTGTATTTGGCCCACAACATCCCAGAAAATTGTAATGATCACAAATGGGTCTTCTAATGAAGGAGGCTGTTTCCATCAAGATTTAAAGCTGCCACCTGTAGTACCAATCTGTGCTGTGAAGTGTTGCATATTGTGTCCCTACTAGTGTGGGATCAAGATGCTGTCATACTGATATGATGCACGCTAAGTTATTGGTATTAGGTTACCCACCCGGACCCTGGACATTGCAATTGGGTCAGGAGTGCTCGCTAATGTTGGATTGTGATTCCTGCTCTGCTGCCATTGTACTACCAGAGCAGCATTGGAGATTTATGACTTCTCAATGTTTAAGCTCATGCATGAAGAATGGCACTCAGGTGATGAACCAGGGGGTTAACAGCAAACCTGGAACTGTACCCCCAAAAAAGTTAGTGCAGGATAGGAGGAAGTGAAAGTAGAAAGCTATCTAGACTGGTGGAAGGAGACAGAAAGAAATGATCTGGGATAATTATAATTTGTTGAATGACCTATTTTTAAATAGGATGTGACACTGAGAGTGTGACTTGCTCTTTAAGTATTCAGATCCTTAATACACCTGAAGGGTAAAACAGCAAAGTCAATACAGCTTGTGAAAACATTCTGTGCTGTTTTTTTCCTTACATTGCCACACCTATGCTTTAAGCTGTAGTTCACTCCTTAACACTCAGACTGGTGTGATGTGTAATCTTGTTGCAACACTAAATTAAAACAGTAATGCAAGATGTAATTTAGGCATATCAAGCCATTGTCAGCTGTTGAAAATTGTCTTGAGCAACCCTTCATCTACGTCACAGAAGGGTTAAAGGCTAGGAAACTATTAATTAATTTGTTTTACAAAACGCCAGTTGTTAAGATTGTCAGCAAGCTTTAACCCTTTCGTTGGTGCAGTTCAAACAAGACACACCCATGAACAGATATTTAGAGGAAACATGTCAGGACTCTGCACACATCACAGCTGAGCCAAATCCTGTTCTCACCTGTCATCCACATACATCACCCTCCAAGAAGGCAGCAAGATTGCAACTGTGGCTGAATTTCCTCTTCCCGAACCCTGGGGCACTGAACCCACTTGTGAAGCCCCTACCACTGAAATCAGCTCTCTCAGCACTGATCAGGGAACAAACCTGAATAAAATAAAAACAAAAAAACTGCGGATGCTGGAAATCCAAAACAAAAACAGAATTACCTGGAAAAACTCAGCAGGTCTGGCAGCATCGGCTGAGAAGAAAAGAGTTGACGTTTCGAGTCCTCATGACCCTTCGACAGAAGGGTCATGAGGACTCGAAACCTGAATAAAACTCTAGCTCCGTTCCACACCAGGCATTGTATCTGTCCATTGGCCTATGTGAAAATTTGCACGTGAGGATAATTTGGATGAGATCACAAAGAAGAAGAGCAGAAATTACCTTCAATGATGAGATTTAATCTAAAAAGCACCCATGATTGAGTGATACAAAGAGCAGTTGTATCTATAAGGGTCTGTTGTAACTCATGATGGGTAAGAGCCTATAAGAAAAGGAAAGAAGAGAGATGATTTGGGGAAGATAATTATAGGAGATGTTTTGGAACAACTAATTGATATAATATGAATGGAGATTGGAAACTCAAATAGTTTATTGAGCAGCTTTGGTGATAGGAAGAGGAAAGAGAGCAGGTGTGGTTAACAAAGGGTTAAAATAATGAACTTCAGTTAGCTAGAAATAAATTAGAAAATGTATAGGATTTTTGAAGGTTTAGATAATATGTTGAGCAATAAATTATTTAACAATTGTGATTGACAATTTAACAATTGTCATAGGTAGATAATTTGGAGGGGATTGAGTAGCAACTGTACCCACTTAATGTTAAAACAAAGAGCAGTAAGAGCTGACAGGATAGTGGACATTATCTTTTATTAACAAACCACCTTTCATTACATTTTGGGCCCTTATCTACACGCAATCCAGAGCCCAACGATCAGGGAAGGCAACTGCCAACGATCTCATTCTATCAAGCCAACTCCTTATCCTACACCACACACCCACAGCTGTCTGTAACCACAGCCTCAGTTTCATCTGCACGAGTAGGTATAGCATGAACTATAACCTTTCAACTCAATCCACAGCACCATGAAATAGCAAATTCAACTGACAATGCAGCTTGCACAAAACTCCTACAATGCCACCAAATTTAACAATCGGGTCGCACCACCAATAATCAGCACATGACAAACACAATTCTTCCACCAATGCCATCTTTAATTTTAAAAATCTTAAAATCATTCAAGATCAGCATTTTCCATTGTATCTGCAGCCCATTCTTCTCACCCGTTATCACCAACAAATAACTTAAAGCCTGTTCTTCAGTTATGGCCTAGGATGCAGCTGCAGGGTTTTTCTCAGCTGTGCAGTGAGGATAAAAAAGCACAGGCTAGATTTTATAGGCCTAAGTACTGATGATAACTGTACTGCAGAGACATGTGGCCTTACGTCTAGTAGGGAAATTATTGGAGAAGATTCTTCGTGACAGGATTTACTACCATTTGGAAACAAATGGGCATATTAGTGAGAGGCAGCATGGTTTTGTGAAGGGGAGGTCGTGTCTCACTAACTTGATCGAGTTTTTCGAAGTAGTGACAAAGATGATCAACGATGGAAGGGCAGTGGATGTTTTATATATATGGATTTCAGTAAGGCCTTTGACAAGGTCCCTCATGGCAGACTGGTACAAAAGGTAAAGTCGCACGGGATCAGATGTGAGCTGGCAAGATGAATGCAGAATTTGCTTGGTCATAGAAGACAGAGGGTAGTAGTGGAAGGGTGCTTTTCTGAATGGAGAGCTGTGTACCATTGGAGTTCTGCAGGGATCAGTGCTGGGACCTTTGTTGTTTATACTATACATAAATAATTTGGAGGAAAATATAGCTGGGCTAATTAGTAAGTTTGCAGACGACACTAAGGTTGTCTTAAAGTTAAAGTCTTAAAGTTGTCATTAAAGTTGCAGATAGTGAAGAGGATTGTCAAAGGATACAACAGGATATAGATCGGTTGGAGACTTGGGCGGAGAAATAGCAGATGAAGTTTAATCCAGACAAATGCGAGGTAATGCATTTTGGAAGGTCTAATACAGGCAGGAATTATACAGTAAATGGCAGAACCCTTAAGTGCATTGACGGACAGAGGGATCTGGTTGAACAGGTCCACAGGTCACTGAAAGTGGCAACGCAGGTGGATAAGGTAGTCAGGAAGGCATATGGCATGCTTGCCTTCATTGGCAGGGGTATTGAGTATAAAAGTTGGGAAGTCATGCTGCAGCTGTATAGAACCTTGGTTAGGCCACATTCGGAATATTACATGCAATTCTGGTCACCACATCACCAGATATGGAGATGGTGCAGAGGAGGTTTACCAGGATGCTGCCTGGTCTGGAGGTTATTAGCTATGAAAAGAGGTTGGAGAAACTCGGATTGTTCTCACTAAAGCGACAGAGATTGAGGGGCGACTTGATAGAAGTTTACAAAATTATGAATGGCATGGACAGAGTAGATAGTCAGAAGCTTTTTCCCAGGGTGGAAGAGTCAATTACTAAGGGACATAGACTTAAGGTGAGAGGAGAAAACAATAAAGGAGATGTGTGGGGCAAGTTTCTTTTGCAGAGGATAGTGAGTGTCTGGAATTCACTGCCAGAGGAGGCGGTGGAAGCAGTTACGTTAGTGGTATTTAAGAGGCAGCTTGACAAATACATGAATAGGATGGGAATAGAGGGATATGGATCCCGGAAATGTAAAATGTTTTAGTTGACGGACAATATGATCGGCGCAGGCTTGGAGGGCCTGTGCTGTACTTTTCTTTGTTCTTTGTTCTTTGTTCTTTGACAATGGACCCAGGAGGACTCAAAACATCATAAATATATGTATGTTTAAGCATGACAGCATGATGGAGATGGTGGCTGGGATTTAATAGAGCATGCCAGAGCGGGCTAATTGGTGGATTGGTCCACATAATCATGAGGGAGGTCGTGCGGCTCATGCTCGCTGTAAGGAAAACTGACCTCCACCCCCTCCAGCAACCCCCCACCCCCCGTTTTAGTCAGTGGTGGGAATGGACCGATACGGGTCACCCACCCACTGGCTAATTAGACACATTATGGAACTACTTAAAAGCCATTATCTCTAAGCCCATTGGATTTAGTGGTGACTCAGGGATTCTCCCAAACTATGTGGGTCTCGCGTGCCTCCTGAAGATCACCTAGCAAGCCCTGTCAGCCTCATGGGCTGGGGTGTCCCCTTTCAAAGGCACTTAGTGCTCAATTGAGAGACCCTGCATCCGGAAGGAGGGTTCCTGGTGAGAGCCAGTCCCCTGCCTTGCATCCACTGCCCGCCCCCCCCAACCCCCCACCCCTCATGGATGACCCCCCCCTCCCTGCGACCCTCAACCCATCCATAATCACCTGTCTCCAGGCCAGTGATGATACCTGGTGAAGGCCTCACTGAATTATAGGCAGTTACCTGTGATGTAGAGCTGTCAGCCTCTGATTGACTGACAGCACCCGGTGGCGGGCTTTCTGACCTACTGGGGATTTAATTCCATGGGAGGTCCAGCGCTGCCCACTTAAGTGCCTGATTGCACTTAAATAGCATCAGGTGCTCTTTGGAGAGATGACACCAGTCCTCCCACCTATGTACTGAACTTGCATCACCTACACTAAATTCCACCTGATGTGTCATTAAAGTGTTACAGGAAGTAGGAGTGATGCTAAAAGCGAGCTTGGTGATTTAGATTTGTACCTTAAAGTTGCTAGGATATGTTTTAATCCATCATATTTAGATGGGGCTCTGTTTGTTATATGCATGACTAGGTGCCTACTTAAGTGATTATTTGCAAAATGATCAAATAGAAACATACCAGTCCATACTCTGCTCCTGATGGCTCATTTGGTAAAGGTACCATTTTGGCAACACATAAATAATAGATGCCACAGGCTCAAAAAAGGGCTTGAGTGGCTACTAAACATTCCTAGATACAAGGGCCGGAATTTAATTTTCCTCCCAGATTTGGGCTGGGAGGTGGGTTGGGCTGCATAATGGGCTAGGAAGGTGTGGGGTAGAGACCCCATTGTCTACTTGTCTGCATCCGCCGCCCCCCCACTCCCGAATAAGCCCAGGTGAGAAGGTGGAGGGTGGCCTTCCTGTTCAGAGGCCAACCGAGGCTGCTATTTAACCAGTGGCAGGTGGGGGCCATGCCATGTGAGCAAACTGCCAGGTATATCCTGAAGGGGTTCCCTCCTTCTCAGACATCCTGAGCGCAACATGATATTACTAGAAACAGAGGAATTCTCGGTAAACCACACCCGGCCCTTGACAACAAGACCTCTTCATTTCCCTTTTTCAGGGGCCTCCCTGACTGGTCTGGCAATCCAGCCCCACTCACCTTGGTCCAGGAGTTCCAGCGACACTCCTGCCGCGTACCAGGACGTCTGGCTAGAAATTGCCCCTGGTGGAGCTGGGAACCCCAACAGCAGCCAACAGTCTGCCTAATGGTGATTTAATCCCACCAAGGATCTTAGAAGTGGGGTTGCCACTGGTTCTCTAGCCATGGGCAGGCACACCACGTGGCCCATTGAATTCTGCCCAGGGAAGGGAAGAAAGGAGGAGGGGGGCAGTATTGATTAAGGAGAATATTACATTGCTGTGGAGAAGATGTCCTGGAGGCGTCAAGGGCAGAATCTATTTGGTTAGAACTATGAAACAATATGAAACAATACTTCTGTAGGTCACCAACTAGTAGGAAAGGTGTAGAGGTGCAAATTTGCAGGGAATTACAGAGAGGTGCAAGAACTATAGAGTAGTGATAATGGAGGATTTCAATTATCCTAATATAGACTGGGATAGTAGTTGTGTAAAGAGCAGAGATGAGGAAGAGTTTTGCCAGTGTATTCAGGAGAATTTTCTTGATCAGTATGTTTCCAGCCTTAAGAGGAAGGCGGCACTGCTAGATTTAGTTCTGCAGAATGAGATGCTGCAAGTGGATCAAGCGTCAATGAGGGAACATTTAGGAAGTAGTATCATAAGGTTTAGATTAGCTATGGAAAAGGACAAGGAGCAATCCAAAGTAAAAATAGCTAATTGGAGGAGGGCCAATTTTAGTGACTTAAGAATGGACCTATCCCAGGTAAATTGGAATCAAAGATGGGCAGGCAAAACTGGTACAAAATGGACTGCCTTTAAAGAGGAGATGGTTTGAGAACATACAAGGTACATTCCCACAAGGGGGGAAAAGTAGTGCAACCAAAGTCAGAGCTCCCTGGATGAAAAGAGATAGAAGGCAAGATGAAGCAGAAAAAAAGTGCATATGACAGATACAGGTGAGAGCCAGGCTGAATATAGAAAGTTCAGAGGGCAAGTGAAAAAGGAAATACAAGAGTCAAAGAGAATGTATGAGAAGAGACTGGCAGTTAACATGTTAACATGAAAAGAACAGTAAGAGGAGGGATGGAGTGATTTGGGACCAAGAAGGAGACCTCTACATGAAAGCAGGGAGAATGGCTGAGGTACTAAATAAGTTCTTAATGAAACATATAAGCTTCTGAGGGTGCTTGATAGGAAAGATGCTGAGAGGATCTTTCCCTTCATGGGGGAATCTAGAACCGGGGTGGGGGCACAGTTTAAAAATAAGAGGTCTCCTGTTTAAGACCAAGATAATTAGGAATTTCTTTTCTCAGAGGGTTGTTAGTCTTTGGAATTCTCTTCCACAGAGAGCAGTGAAGGTGGGTCACTGAATATTTTTAAGGCTGAATTGGACAGATTTTTGATTGACCAGGGTTATGGAGGGGCAGACAGGAAAATAGAGTTAAGGCCCCAATCAGATCAGCTATGATCTTATTGAATGGCAGAGCAGGCTCGATGGGCTGAGTGGCCTACTCCTGCTCCTATTTTTTATGACCTTATGATCTAATTTGCATCTGTCTGAACCAAGGAAGAAGATGCTGACAAATGCATATTGAATTAGGAGATAGTTGAGATAGTGGATGGACTAAACATAGATGAAGGGGAGGTATTAGAAAGGCTGCTGCTACTTAAAGTTGATAAGTCACCAGGACCGGTTCGGATGCATCTGAGATATTGAGGGGAGTGAAGGTGGAAACTGCAGAGGTACGGGCCATAATCTTCCGATCCTCCTTTGTTACCAGGATGATGCCAGAGGACTGGAAAACTGCAAATTTTATACCCTTGTTTAACAATGGTGTAAGGATGAACTCAGCAACCACAGGACATTCAGTTTAACCTTGGTTGAGGGAAAGATTTTACAAATTTAACAATAATTTGGATAAGCGTGGATTAATTAAGGAAAGCCAGCATCTATGTTTTAGAGGAGTATTGAGCTTAACTGCGTTGATTGAGCTTTTTTGGTGAGGTGACAGGGAGGGTTGATGAGAGTAACACAACCGATGTGATGGGCTTCTAAAAGGTGTTTGATAAAATGCTACATAATAGGTTTGCCAGCAAAATTGAAACCCATGGAATAAAAGGGACAGAAGCAGCATGGATGTGAAGTTGGCTGAGTGTCAGGAAGCAGAGAATAGTGGTGAATGGTTGTTTTTTGGACTGGAGGAAGATATACAGTGGTGTTCTCTATGGGTCCATTCGGGAACGACTGTTTTTCTCGATACATATCAATGACTTAAACTTGGGTGTACAGGGCACAATTTCAAAATTTGCAGGTGACACAAAACTTGGAAGCATTGTGAATTGTGAGGAGGATAGTGATAAACAATAGGACAGAGGCAGGCCAGTGGAATGGGCAGACATGTGGCAGATGAAATTTATGGCAGAGAATTGTTGTGATATATTTGGTAGCAAGAACGAGGAGAGGCAATATAAACTAAAGAGTCCAATTCAAAAGGGGATACAGGAACTGAGAGATCTTGGCTGGGATTTTCCGGCCCTGTCGCGGGTAAGACCTATTGCGGTGAGGCAGCGCCCCAACCAGAAGTCCATTGACTTGCAGTGGGACCGGTGCAGAAAATCCCACCCCTTGGGTATATGTATACAAACAGTGGAAGCTGGAAAGGCAGGTTGAGAAAGTGGCCAAAATGCATATGCATATGGGATCTTGGGCTTTATACACTGAATATAAAAGCAAGGAAATTGTGGAGTATTGTGTGCAATTCTGGGCACCATGTTTTAGGAAGGAGCTGAAGGATTTATAAAGGGTGCAGAAAAGATTTATGTGAATGGTTCCAGAAATGAGGGACTTCAGTTATGTGGATAGATTGGAGAAGCTGGGGTTGTTCTCCTTAGAGAAGAGAAGGTTGAGAGGAGATTTGATAGAGGGGTTCAGAATAATGAGGGATCAGGACAGGATAGATAGAGAGAAACTGTTCCCACTGGCAGAAGGGTTGAGAACCAAAGGACACAGATTTAAGGTGATTGACAAAAGGACACAAGCGGCTTGTGAAAAAACTTTTACGCACTGAGTGGTTATGATTTGGAATGCACTACCTGAAAGGGAGATGGAGGCCAATTCAATCGTGGCTTTTAAAAAGAAATTGTATAAACACCTGAAGAGAAAATATTTGCAGGGCTATAGGGACTAGTTAAGTAGCACTCGCAGAAAGCTGTCATGGACTCGATGGGCTGAATGGCCTCCTCCTGTGTTGTACTCATTCTAAAATTCTATGGTTGTCTATTATGAGTTGCCTAGACATAAATTCTTTTACTTATATCTATTATACTAAGGAAGTGAGGTGAGCATGACTGCCCTTGGTACCAAGGTAGCACTTGACTGAGTATGGCAACAAGAAGCCCCAGCAAAACAGGAGTCAATGACAACCAGGGGATAAACTTTTAGCTAGATGGAGTCATACCTAGCATGAAGAAAGATGGTTGTGGTTGTTGGAGGTCAATCATCTCAGTTCCAGGACCTCACTGCAGAAATTCCTCAGCGTAGTGTCCTAGGCCCAACCATCTTCAGCTGCTTAATCAATGACCTTCCTTCCATCATAAGGTGAGAAGTGGAGATGTTCATTGATGATTGCGCAATAGTCAGCACCATTTGTGACTCCTCAGATACTGAAGCAGTTCATGTCAAATGCAGCAAGACTTGGACAATTTCAGGCTTCAGCTGACAGGTGGCAAGTAACATTCATGCCACATAAGTGCCAGGCGATGACCATCTCCAACAAGAGAGAATCTAACTATCACCCCATGACATTCAATGGCATTACCCTCACTATCAACATCCTGGGGGTTACCATTTACCAGAAACTGAACTGGAATGGCCATATAAATGCTGTGGCTACAAAATCAGGCCAGAGGCTAGGAATCCTGTGACGAATAGCTCATCTCCTGACTCCCCAAAGCCAGTCCACCATCTACAAGGCACAAGTCAGAAGTGTGAAGGAATACTCCCCATTTGCCTGAATGAGTGCAGTTCCAACACACTCAAGAAGCTTGACACCATCCAGGACAAAGCAGCCCGCTTGATTGGCACCCCATCCACAAACATTCACTCTCTCCACCACCGACGCACAGTAGCAGCAGTGCGTACCATCTACAAGATGCACTGCAGGAACTCACCAAGCCTCATTAGACAACACCTTCCAAACCCACGACTGCTACCATCTTGAAGGACAAGCGTGGCAGACACTTAGGAACACCACCACCTGGAAGTTCCCCTCCAAGCCACTCACCATCCTAACTTGGAAATATATCACTGTTCCTTCACTGTTGCTGGGTGAAAATCTTGGAACTCCCTCCCTGACAGCATTGTGGATGTACCTCCACCACATGGATTGCAGCGGTTCAAGAAGGCAGACACCACCACCTTCTCAAGGGCAATTAGGGATGGGCACTCAATGCTGGCCTAGCCAGCGACATCCACATCCATTGATGAATTTTTAAAAAAATCTCTAGCTAGCTTAATAGTAGAGATGCTAGAAATCACCTCGTTCCCCATGGAGCCTGGGATAAAGCCAGTATACTCTTGTTCACTATCCAGTAATTCCTGCAGAGAAATACGTACGTGTGAACATTAGCTGGGAAGAGGAGGGTGCGCAGCTTTGAAGCAGCTGCATGGCTGAAGATGAAAAGTTGCCATTTGAGTAAGATCCCAGAGAGCTGCCAGTACCTGCGGAAGCTTTGCCTAAAATCCCTGTGCCATTGGAAAGATGAGTGTAGGGGATTAGGCGAAAAGGCTTTGTAGTTGCTTTCCCTACCTCCAGGTTGGAAAATTGATAGTGATGCGGCACCAAGGATTGTAGTCAGCTCCTGTAAATTTGTTGAAATTGTGTTGTATGGGAGTGCTTGATTTAAAAGACCTGCAAGTTAGATGGAGGGTGAATGCAATTAACTAGTGTGACTACACTCCACAAGTACTTCATTGTCATTGGGACCTTCTGAGGTGTTATGAAATGCAGGGCTTTCTTTTTATTGCTAAGCTCCATTCTTGTTGAAATTTCAGATTTGCACCTTGGAGTTTTGCTTTAAACAGATGATCAAGAGTTAACTTCTGACTTTTCCAGATGCTCAGACCACATCTGTCAAAAGTAGCAGATGTTGGCAGGAAATAGAAAAATGCCAACTGCTATGTCAGTGTTTGAAATGCTCAATGATTTTGTTAAAAGTTTCATTCATTTTTTTTTGTAACAGTGGGCGGGTCAAGGATTGACACACATTGTTCCGGTGAGGCAGATAGGTGCAATAAAGTCCAACAGTGTTATTTCTCAAGCAGACTGTCTCCAGCTTCTTGCTGTTGCTGTTTTTCCCTCCCCACCCCCAACCCCCTTCCCCCCAACCCTCCAAACCTGGAGGCAAAGTACCGCTTTGAGCTAGTTCAAATTGCAGCACATACCTGCTGTTTATCCTTGGGAACACCTGTGAACCACTTGTAGCCCATGGGCAGACAGCCTAATATTAACTGTCCATCCAATTGAACAAGACTCCCCTTGTGTGTCAGACACATTCATATCAGATTAGATGCAGGCTGTGCAGCTTTACGCTGGGTTTTAGTTTCCCTCAGTTGGCCAGAATTGTCCAGAAAAACCTTCCACTTTGTCTTTTTCTGAAAAAAAGAATGCACTTCCACTGGGAAAGCCTAGGTTTAGCTTTGATCAGGTTGCACTGGGCATTAACTTTGGTATCTTTTGGCAAGTTTCATTTTTTTTTCGTTTTGCTGTTTATTTAAAGGAATGTACCTGTGGCAAAAAGAAATATTGATCCAAAAGTGAGAGTGCCCATGATACAGAGGCACTGCAAAATTTTTTGTAGCTGCTGCAATGTGGATTCTTTTTAACGCTTTGAGATTATAAAAATAGGCATGAGGTGGAATCTTGTGCTCTGGCTGGTGGTGAGCTTCGAGGCGGGAAGACCATGCACTTAGGCAGTATGGTGGCGTACTGGAAACCCGCTGTCTTCCTGCCTCCACCTGGTTGACCCTCCACCATGCCACCAATTGAGGCCCTGAAGTGGCCAATTAATGCCCACTTAAGGGCCTCATCCTGCCATTGATGGGACTAATCTAGCTGCAGGCGGGCCTATCACCATGTAGTGTGCATGACAGCTGCTGCCCTGTGGGCAACTTGTCACCTCTGGGGAGTGGGGGCATGGAGATAGTGGGGAGCCTCAATCAAAGGCACTCAGTGCCTGATCGGGGGACTGGACATCAGGAAGGGGTGGAGGGTGGGCCATCTGGGAGCCATTCCCTGTCCTTGCTTCTGAACCCCTGCCCCTCCCTCCCCACAACCCCCACCCTGTGAAACCAAACCCCTTCCCCACATCACTTACCTTTGTCCTGGGTCACTCCATGATCATGGGACTCATGGGGGTGTTCTTCTGGCAGTAGCCACAACCTCCCCAGTGACACTGCTGAATGCAAGAGCTGCTGGCCTCTGATTGGCTGGCAGCTCTTGCTAAACGAGACTTACACCCCTGGGGTCTTGATTCCAGGGGAAGGCCAGCTGCTGGCCTCACCACTGCCTGTTTGGCTTGTGGTTCAGTAGGCCTTCTAGAAAGGAGGCAGCATGGGTCCCAGTGAGACCTCTGACAAGATTACGCCCATGGTCTTTTGTAGGCAAAGATGGGAGGGGATGTGATGTTATCGGATGGTCACTCGATTGAAGGAGTTGTAAGTTATATAAAGGTGGGCGAAAGTGAGTTATAGGAAGGATGACAAAGATAGACTGTATCAGCAGGGCAGGATTTTCCGTAGGGTTTGGGACCCACAACATTGGGACCAAATGGGGATCCCGAGCCCACACTTGGCAGGGGTGAGCACGGCATCATTATTTTCCTGCAGGCAGCCTCCTAATTGGCTGCCTCTGCTCTTGCTGTCCTATTAAGGATGGTAAGTGGGGTCCTGATGCTGCTGACTGAATCAGATGGCTGACAGCTCTGAAACCTCGGCAGCCCCACAGGGAGAGGTATGCGCTACTGAAGCAGCTTGGACAACATGAAGGCACCTGAACATCAAGGTATTGTTGGAAGAGTAGATTTAAATGAAAAATTCAGAGGGGCCAAGCTAGCAGATCTCTAACAGCAGAGTGGAACCCCTTTGGCAGAACCATTTGGATCTTGAGTGCAGTCTTTCCTTCTTGGGAGATGGTGCCACTGGTTCCAATGGACCCCCCAGCCTGCTGCACTGAGGCCATCTCCATGGAGCCTCCGGATGGTGGGCAGCCAAGCTGCATCTCAGTCCACTCCTGGGAAAGTTCCCTGGTGGCAGGAATGCATTGGGGAGCCATTCTGATGCGGCTCCCCCATTTTCCTGGCTCCCTTGCCTATAAGACTGCCACCATGGAGCTGGGAAAATTCAGTCTCAAGACATCATTGATAAATTGAGTTCAGATATCCCTTACAGTTGTCAGAGAGGAGTCCACTATTTTACAATTATCCTGATGCTCCACTCCATACATTATTACCTTCAAGGCAGCTCAGAAAGCCTCCATGTTTCGGGCTTTTGGATGGCAAGGTTGCAAAGCAACTTACAGCTAAGTGAGATTCATACTTTGGAGTATATTATGGAGCCTGATCTATCTAGGCAAAGTAATACCACCTTAAGGCCCATATGTTTTTCTTTATGGAACTCAAGCATGTGCCTTGTTACATTGTTCTTTCGCTGCACTTTTTGCAACTCTCAAGAGGGCTATTTTCTATGGTAACAAGAGGTATGTCCTGTCAGCCTTAAGCTATTTTTTCAACCAGCTACCCTTGAACAGTACGAGGGCAGAATTCTAGATAACTTCTAGAAAATCTGGCACTGACATATAGAATTCTTTACGCCTGGTTGCACATAGGGTGGAATTTAATGCCCTCCCCAAGACGGGTTTGATAGTGGGGTAGCATTTAATTGGATAGGACGGTGGTGGATGGGAACTCTACTGCCTTCCCGCTGCTGCCCTGATTAAGCTCAACCTGCGAAGTCTTCGTGGATGGCTTTCCCACCGTGATAACAATTGAGGTCCTTAAGTGGGTGGTTAATACGCACTTAAGGGCCTCTTCCTGTTGCTTATGGTCTTCACCCTGCAGTGGGCAGGGGAGTTTCCTTGCAGAAAGCCTGAAAAGCAAACATTGTTGGGATTAGTTGTGGGGTCTCGGGGGAGGGGTCACTTGTTCAAAGGCACTCAGTGCCTGATCGAGGGACCAGCATCAGGAAGGGGGTTGGAGGGAACCACTGAGAACCACTCTTGCCCTTGCTGCCGACCGCGCTCCTCTCTCCCCAACCCCACCCAGTGTCCCCCATCCCACCTATGGCCTGGGTCCCTTAGTAATGCTGGGCCTCACGTGGTAACATTGCTGGCAGCAACCATTACTCCCCTGGTGGCACTGCCTGCAATGACAGATGGTGGACTCTGATTGACTGGCAGCTCTCAGAGAGTGGAATTTCTGCTCCCGAGAGCCCTTGATCCTGGGGAAGGCCTGCCACTGCCTGAGAGGTACTTAATGTGGTGGGCCTTCCCTAAAGGAGGCAAAGTGGAGCTCTTGCCAGCTTTCCACCAAGCAGGCGAGAACTTTGTTGTCTCCATTAAATACCACCCATAATATAGAGACAAAGAGAAAGATATAAGGAAAATGAAGGGTGAGGGAGATAGAAGGGCCAATTTTAACTCTCACTGGGAATTGGTGTCCAGGATCCTTGCTGACCTTAGTCAGGCAAATTGTTAAAAAGCACATGCATCTTGATTACATCTGCCTTTTAAATTAGGCCCTCGCTCCTCTAGAGAAGGCAACCTTTTGTGGCTGAATTTCTACAATTCCTACAAGTAAAAGAGATGGAGGTCAGGGAGATGCAAGTGCATTGGGAACATTGCCGTAATCCCCAGCCATCTAACCCTCCATCTATACCAATTGCTTTACTTCTTGCAATTACTGTTCAATGGCCTCAGCGACAAATCATTGCGCTGTGACCATATCTGGCATTCGAAGGGACTTCTGGGCAATTTCTTTTCTCTGAATTACCCAGGTCACAGGCAAACGATGACAGGATGGGTGCAGTGGGTGGGGGTTTGGGAGAGAAGAGGGTGGTCGGCCTCAAGGGCAAGGGTGGTTCTCAGCAGTGAGATCTTACCGCTTTGCATTACTATTTTAAAATTATCTTCTGGTTAAAAAATCACGCCTCAGAAGCATTTCAGGATTTTTATTTGTACATTATTGGCCTCTGCATCATTCATCCAGGTGCAGGCTTCCCTATTTCCTCCCCAGACCCAAGACACTTTGGCTCCTTTAAGCTGCTGGAGATCACTAAGGCCTCCATTCCCCTTGGCCTTATGCCTGACCCTTATAGGGATATCTTAATGCCTGCCTCCATCATGCAAATCAGCCTCGAGATTAACAGGGAACTGATGAGAGGCACATCATTATACCAGTGCACAGTCCACGCACAACACTCTGTTTGATTGGGCCATGGGTAACGTGACCCTTCAACAATCTATTTGTTGAGGGAGAAACAGGATGGTCAAATCTACTCAGGATATTAACATAGGCAGGAGTCCACTAGATGGCCATATGAAACGATAAAGTAGGTTCACTTTTCCCTACTGCGGTTCAAGGGTCCTGAGTTTAACTGGAGCACCACCATTGCTGCCCATTTGACATCAGCTAATTCAGCAAAAACAGGAGGGTTAATCCAAAATCTTATGGTCTATTTGGCCAATGATGCACATACCAACTGAACCATTGAGTGGAAACTCTTATTCTTTTCTACCAGGCTGAACAGTTGCTCTCTGCTGGCTTACCTCCCACCCTCTCTCCCAGTGACCATTTCTGCCTCAAATGACCATATTTTTGTCTGTTTATTATAAAAAGCAGTCAGGAGCTGTGTTACAAAGAAAAGGACAAGTCCCAATTGCTTCATAATAAAACCCACCCATACTGTCACTGGGTATTGAACTCGCTGCATGAGGCCACCCTCTCTGTCACCTGATGTCAACTTGTCTCTTTGACTGAACTATCCATATTCTGATCTCTCAAGAGAAGCCATTCCAACTAAGGCCCTCTATTCAGAAATAAAGAATGCTTATAAGAAAACAATGAAAAACAAACAAATGGATAAAGACTTTAAATTGAAAGTACCTCGTCCTACAGTTGACTTCCCCCTTAAATAAATAATGAGCTGTACCGGACAAGGACTGTAACAGTAAACATTGCTGTATTGGTACAAGGCCCCAGAAATAATAGAAGACTTGAAAGATGGTGTGTCCTAACATTATTTAAAGGGAGCAAGCATCCTGCATTTGTTTTCTTTTCTTTGATGTCTTGAAGGGAAATGAGCCATAGAAATGATGAAAACAGTCAGCCATTGTTTATATGGAAGCTTAGCCTTGATGGTCTCCATCCTGTTCTCTCTTTCTACGTTTGGATCCTCTCCTCTTTAAGAGTAAAATAAAATATTTGCCAGCTGGAGCAAGTATCAACCATCAACATAAGGATTCTGGAATGATTGTTGGCAATCTGTGTTAACTCCTTTCTGGAGGATAATGGCAGATGTCTGGGGAAAGAAGTCTTTTAGACAGCACCACTCATTGCAGATTACAAATGAATAGGTCAAACCCCTGGGGGGCACGACCTTTAACTTCTGGGTCAATTTTGCCTCATCTTTTGCCTATTATCTTAAGTAAGACTGAATGTTCGAGGATTAACTAGCTGACTTGTGCCAGGGTTTCTTGACAGCTACAACAAGGGAGTTGCTTAATCAACATTTTATTTTTAAAGACTATTGGGAATCACCAAAAATAGGTGCCTGAAAAGTTTAATAATGCTAGCTATTTTTCAGTGTGGAAGGATTTTTGACATAGTTGCACTATATGAGCTGATCTGAGACTTCTCTGAGTGATGAGGCACTGGTAAAGTTATATTGCTATCTCTGGATCAATTTTAACACCATGGAGTTTTAATCAGCAGCTAGTTAAATTTTAACATCACCCAAACAGTTGATCCAAGTCAGGTCTCCGCTAACCACAAAAAGATAAAAAATGAAATTTGGCAACTTTTTAAACGTTGCTATATACCAGTTGCAGTTAGTTACATTGCAGTGATCATGAAGCTGAAACAGTCTGAGGCTATCATCTGGATATATTCTCAGAGCAATAGCCTAACTATGCTTCTGGTGTGTTCAAACCACAGTTACAACATACAGCTTCACTTTGATAAAAACTGTATGGCATAAATGTTAACGACTTTAACTTCCTTTCATTCTTTTACTGCTTTTTCCATTACCTCTCCTCTTCCCTTCCTCTCCCCTTCAGGTTTTAATCCTTTGGATCCATATTCTCTTCAGTCAGCATGTCACCCAGCGCAGCCTATGGATTTCCACAGATTTTAGTTAACATTACTCTTTGATTAACCATGAGGAGGCACTCTTGACCGATGCGACTTGGTTTCCATGTTTCCCTATCAGCTAATTTTCCTTAATTTACCTCCCTAGGTGGAGGTAAATGAATACCTCACTAGGAGAGGTAAATTATGGGAGAAAATAATGCAAACTACTCTCACAGGATGGCCTGTGTCTAGGATATTCCAGTCTACATTGGGAATTAAAAGGGTATTAATGAGTTAGAAGTCTATCGCTCTATGTATCTAACTTCCAGTGCTCTCTTCATGTTTATCTATGCCTAAAACTAGTTCTCTTGATACTTTCTTTATATTTTACTTTATATTTTACTGACCAGTTTAAAAATTTCCACATGGTTATCCCAGAAATGTTCTCCTTGCAGCTTTCCATTTGTTTTAGCAGATTGCAGAACTGAGTTTTCGCTTCCTTACCAGACAACTAAAGATCCCAACTGTCCTAAAATAGTTAAAAGAGCAGTGCTTTGATTTTTCTGGAAATAGAAAAGCCAGAACAAGACATGTCACACTGAAGTGACAGCGACTTGTTTGCAATGCATTGATGTGTTTCATTGTAAACTGTGTCACATCATTACAGTGCATGGCAAACACAGAAAAGAGTTGCTAAACATTTTTCAACAAAAATGGTGCCTCTTTAAACTTATGTTCATTCTGAAGGTATAAATATCAACCAGCAGCTTCTAGGCATCTGATTCACATTATAGATATCACCATATGGTCACTGATCAATGTGTTAACCATATGTTTTTTTCTTAGTCAGTTATACATAACATGCTATTAAAAAAAACAGTGCATTCAGGGTGGGGAAACGGCATGACAATTGCTTAGTGTGGGCTTTGCACGGTGAGCATTGCTTCCATTGTTATGCCAAAGCACTGACACAAACAATGACCCTGAGGGGTGGATGATGTCCTTCCAGGATTTCCTGATAATTTTTTAACCAAAGGGACAGATGTTGTCACGAGACATAAAACAAATTCAAGCTGACTGTGTTATAAGCAGGGCACTGGCTTGAGAAGTGCAACGAGAAGTAACAAATCTGCTTCAAAGAAACAAAATTTTTATTATCTGCATTGTTGGCATTTTCCTAATTATAACTATTTATAACAGGCACTCTCTAACATCACTGCACAAGATTTAAAGGTAGCTGCTGACAACGTGGGCGGAATTTAATGCTTCCCCAGGAGCTGGCTGGGAGGTGGGGGGGGTGGTGGGGGTTGGTGGTGGTGGTGGGGGCATATAATGGGGCACAAAAACTCAGGGCAGAGAGCCTATCATCCTCCCGATTCCCCCTAACTAAGTCTGGGACAGGATAGGTTGAGAAGGGCCTTCCCGCTCGGAGCCTTTAAGTGGCCACTTAAAGGCCTCATCCAGCCAGCAGCTGGCATGGGCCATGTCCAGTAATACCCTGGCAGGACTGCCTGTGCCCTGGAGGGTGGGGGTCCCTCCTTCTTGGGCACCCTGTACCCATAAGTGGTAAAGTAGGGGCCTAAGGGAAGACACAGCCCCTGCATTTTACACCGAACCCCCTCCCCTGGGCTCCTGGAAATGGTTGCGGTGGGGTTGCCACTGACTCTCCAACCAGTGGACAGGCCCACCGTCAGGATCATTAAGTTCTGTCCTGTGTGTGAATTTATAATAAGTAATATGGAAAACAGAAACAGTTGAAGACTGATGGAAACACTTTAAATATTAACTGCATTTCTCTCATTCAACTTTATGGCTGTAAATAAAATCAAAGTTAATTGTTTACCAACTTTCCTATCCCTGACTGAAAAAGATAGGATTTTTTTCCATTGCCATCTCTGTTGTGGTTTATCAAAGAGTGCATTGTATCCTTTAGAGGTATTGGCATGATCTATAGGTTCAAATTCTCTTACATAAACTTTCTAAATATCATGATTTAAGACATCCATATCCCATGACTATTGAACAAGAATATAACTTCTTTGTCATTTGTGTCATTATCCTCTTTCTTATAGGGAAGGAAGGCAGGTTACTTTAGAGGGACAGAAAGAAATTTGCCCACTGTATATATTTGATATGGAAATGTTCACTTGCACGCACAATCTGTAATAAGCTATTATAGCTATGAAAATCAGTCACAGCTCCATGGGAATTGCTGATGCTCTGTGGTACATTTACACAGGGGCTGGCCAACGCTGCTACTTTTGCACCAGTACCTACTCTTCATTTGTATGACCATACAGTGCATATTAGGATTCAGTCACTGGGAGAGAAGGTGAGAGGGGATTAGGTCAGGCATTCACATTCTTCAGCAATGAGAAATTGGATCATCATTAGATTGGAAATCTTGCCTGATTTTTCAATCTCGAAGCATTGAAGCCAATTGCTCTCAAACCATCCAACCAAGATTAGCCTGATCCCTGTCAATATGTGTGGCTTGGTTCCACACTGTCTCAGTTAGTGGCACTCTCATACCTGTGGCCGAGGTTGTGAATTCAAGTCCCATCTAGGACTTGAGCACAAAAATCAAAGCTGACACTCCAGTGCAGTACAAAGACACCACTGACTCTCAGCGGTGCTGTCTTTCAGGTGAGAAGCCTTCCCTCTCAGGTGGACATAAAAGATCCCATGGCACTATTTTGAAAAAGAGCAAGGGAATTATCATGTTGTTGGAGCCAATATTTATCTCTCAACGGACACGACAAAAACAGATGGTCACATTGCTATTTGTGGGAGTTTGCTGTGCACAAATTGGCTGCTATATTTCCTTCATGACAACACTTTGCTTCATTGGCTGTAAAGTATTTTGGGGAGTTCTGTGGTAATGGAAGGCCGAATACAAAAACAAACCTTTTATTTTTTTTCTTTTACTGGCTAGCTTGTCTAGGATCTGCTCATAATTATGCCGATGATCATGCTTTGGAAGGAATTCAGTAGCAATATGCAGTTAGGCTTGCCGGGGGTGGGGTGGTGATGGACATTATCAGATTCATGGAGATGTAATTAATGTGGGATGGATAGACAGATATAGCTTTTAATATTCTAGCATTTAATTGGAGTATATTTAGCTGGTTTTTGTGATGTGCTTTGGGATCTAGGTTCTCGAAGTATCTCAGTTCATGAATCCAAAACTCAGTACGATTTGCTTATTAGACTTAAGATTAATGTATCCCAATTACTATTCCTGCCCATTTAAAAATTTGGCTGCAGCATAATAGGAAAACTCTCCTCAAGTTTCATTTATTCTTTTATTTCTGTGTTCAGGCAAAGCATTCCACATTGAGATGCAGTGCTTTGACTAGTTGCAACTGATTACCATTGTCACTGCTTGCACCCTTTCATTCCTGGGGCCTCGGACTTTTTATTAAGTGCCACTCCCGGCCGCTTAATTTGATGTTTTGGTGAAGCAGACAGTTGAATTAAAAGCGGAATATTAATTGGTTTATCAGAAGATTTGAGTGAGCACTTACTGTTGCTGATACAGGGCGAGAAAGATAAAACTGCTGTCGCCAACTGCCAGGAGGACAGGCTGAAGCTGGCCAGCTGCTGGGTCTCTTTCAGGAATCTGATAAGGGCCTTCATCTCTTTGCCTGGTTGTTTTCATTCTACAATATACCTATCGGACACTGGCTTGATTGTTGATAATGTATCACTGTGGTCTTGATGAGCTCTTATTTGCTTAACCTTAAATCACTTGTAAAAGCAAAGTAAACTCTTTGAACTTTTTTTGCTTAATGACCATTTTGCAGTGGTTACAATTTACTGTGCTTAAACAAGTGCTGCTAAAATCTGTTCTCAAACATTCAAGCAGATATTGAGCAATTTCAATGAGATGAGATCAAAGTGATATTAAATGACCTAGAGCTGTCTTGACGTACCTTTACAGAATTAGTAATACATTATTTGGAAATTCTCTCATAGTCCTTTAAAACTTTCTTGATTGCCTATGGTCTTATTTACAATTTAGTGATAGGTTTTATTACCGGGAATCCACTGCCATTGTGTTAATTCTTGCACGTACACAATGATGTCCTTGTGATTGTTGATGATGCAATTTGTGTGCTTGATTTTAGCTTGGAGCCTTGGACTGATCAAAGAGTTGCATATCCCTCACAGTTGGGCGATATAGGGTTTTTAGACAACAGAACAGATTTCTGCATGGAATATTTGAATTTTAGGGAATAGCTTTTCATTATATTTCTAAAACATTGATCTCTTTTTCTCTAACACATGCTGCTTTCTCTTCTCTCTGAATGGCAGATGAATGGGTCACTCAAAACTATCCCTATACGGCCTTTTGATGCACTGCTGATGAAATGAAAGGTCAAATAGCTACTTAGTTCTGTCGAAGGGTCATGAGGACTCGAAACGTCAACTCTTTTCTTCTCTGCCGATGCTGCCAGACCTGCTGAGTTTTTCCAGGTAATTCTGTTTTTGTTTTTGTTTTAGCTACTTAGTGTTGCCTTGACACAAAACAGTTTTATACTGTCATGCACAAACTTCAACCATCCAGTTGCTCTCTATAGGCTGTGATCTTTAACTCTCGACTTTAAAATGTTGCTTCTTAAGTAATGCCTGTTCTGTATAAGCTCCACTGCATCACACATTCACATGCAACTGGCGATAGGAACAGCCTTGAGGTTTCAAGCAGTGTTATTCTCCAAATCCAGCTGTGGAAGGGAGGTGGGAAACATTGCGATCATTGATTTGAGTTCTTGCGCATCTCCAATTTTCATCACCCCATCAATGGCAGCTGTGCCTTAAGTTACCTAGGCCTCAGCTCTAGGATTCTCTCCCTAAATCTCACTGCCTCTCTATCTCTTTGTCCTTCTTTAAGTCATTCCTTAAAACCTACCTCTTTGGCAGAGCTTTTGGTCGCTAAAATATCTTTATGCGGCTTGCTGTCAGATTTTGTCTGATTATGTATCTGTGAAGCATCTTGGAACATTTTTACTATGTTAAAAGCACTGTGTAAAGGCAAGATTTTGTTGTTGAGTTGAACCCATTTTCCAAATTTTCTCCAGAAAGTCCCACTTTCACCCCTCTTCCTATGGATCCAGTTCCCACACATTGGAGGGAGTAGAAAGGCAACTCTGTAGGAGAACTGAGCAGGGTCAGGCATCCAAAACAAAAACAGAATTACCTGGAAAAACTCAGCAGGTCTGGCAGCATCGGCGGAGAAGAAAAGAGTTGACGTTTCGAGTCCTCATGACCCTTCGACAGAACTTGAGTTCGAGTCCAGGAAAGAGCTGAAATATAAGCTGGTTTAAGGTGTGTGTGTGGGGGGCGGAGAGATAGAGAGACAGAGAGGTGGAGGGGGTTGGTGTGGTTGTAGCGACAAACAAGCAGTGATAGAAGCAGAATATCAAAAGATGTCAACAACAATAGTACAATAGAACACATAGGTGTTAAAGATAAAGTTGGTGATATTATCTAAACGAATGTGCTAATTAAGAATGGATGGTAGGGCACTCAAGGTATAGCTCTAGTGGGTTTTTTTTTTATTTTATATAATGGAAATAGGTGGGAAAAGGAAAATCTTTATAATTTATTGGGAAAAAAAAAGAGAAGGGGGAAACAGAAAGGGGGTGGGGATGGGGGAGGGGACTCACGACCTAAAGTTGTTGAATTCAATATTCAGTCCGGAAGGCTGTAAAGTCCCTAGTCGGAAGATGAGGTGTTGTTCCTCCAGTTTGCGTTGGGCTTCACTGGAACAATGCAGCAAGCCAAGGACAGACATGTGGGCAAGAGAGCAGGGTGGAGTGTTAAAATGGCAAGCGACAGGGAGGTTTGGGTCATTCTTGCGGACAGACCGCAGGTGTTCTGCAAAGCGGTCGCCCAGTTTACGTTTGGTCTCTCCAATGTAGAGGAGACCACATTGGGAGCAACGAATGCAGTAGACTAAGTTGGGGGAAATGCAAGTGAAATGCTGCTTCACTTGAAAGGAGTGTTTGGGTCCTTGGACGGTGAGGAGAGAGGAAGTGAAGGGGCAGGTGTTGCATCTTTTGCGTGGGCAAGGGGTTGTGCCATAGGAGGGGGTTGAGGAGTAGGGGGTGATGGAGGAGTGGACCAGGGTGTCCCGGAGGGAGCGATCCCTACGGAATGCCGATAAGGGGGGTGAAGGGAAGATGTGTTTGGTAGTGGCATCATGCTGGAGTTGGCGGAAATGGCGGAGGATGATCCTTTGAATGCGGAGGCTCGTGGGGTGATAAGTGAGGACAAGGGGGACCCTATCATGTTTCTGGGAGGGAGGAGAAGGAGTGAGGGCGGATGCGCGGGAGATGGGCCGGACACGGTTGAGGGCCCTGTCAACGACCGTGGGTGGAAAACCTCGGTTAAGGAAGAAGGAGGACATGTCAGAGGAACTGTTTTTGAATGTAGCATCATCGGAACAGATGCGACGGAGGCGAAGGAACTGAGAGAATGGGATGGAGTCCTTACAGGAAGTGGGGTGTGAGGAGCTGTAGTCGAGATAGCTGTGGGTGTCGGTGGGTTTGTAATGGATATTGGTGGACAGTCTATCACCAGAGATTGAGACAGAGAGGTCAAGGAAGGGAAGGGAAGTGTCAGAGATGGACCACGTGAAAATGATGGAGGGGTGGAGATTGGAAGCAAAATTAATAAATTTTTCCAAGTCCTGACGAGAGCACGCGGAGGCTGAGCGTCAACTCGCAGACACTTCCTCCTACCTCTCCCTGGACCATGACCCCACCACTGAACATCAAGCCATTGTTTCCAGGACTGTCACTGACCTCATCTCCTCTGGGGATCTCCCTCCCACAGCTTCCAACCTGATAGTTGCCCAACCTCGGACGGCCCGCTTCTATCTCCTACCCAAAATCCACAAACAGAACTGCCCCGGTAGACCGATCGTCTCAGCTTGCTCCTGCCCCACAGAACTCATTTCTCGTTATCTTGACTCCCTTCTCTCTCCCCTTGTCCAGTCCCTTCCCACCTACATCCGTGATTCCTCTGACACCTTACGTCACATCAACAATTTCCAGTTCCCTGGCCCCTACCGCTTCCTCTTCACCATGGACGTCCAATCCCTCTACACCTCCATCCCCCACCAGGATGGTCTGAGGGCCCTTAGCTTCTTCCTCGAACAGAGGCCCGAACAATCCCCATCCACCACTACTCTCCTCCGTCTGGCTGAACTTGTTCTCACGCTGAACAATTTCTCCTTCAACTCCTCTCACTTCCTCCAAATAAAAGGTGTGGCTATGGGTACCCGCATGGGCCCCAGCTATGCCTGTCTCTTTATGGGGTATGTGGAACATTCCTTGTTGCAGTCCTACTCCGGCCCCCTTCCACAACTCTTTCTCCGGTACATCGATGATTATTTCGGTGCTGCTTCATGCTCTCGTCAGGACTTGGAAAAATTTATTAATTTTGCTTCCAATCTCCACCCCTCCATCATTTTCACGTGGTCCATCTCTGACACTTCCCTTCCCTTCCTTGACCTCTCTGTCTCAATCTCTGGTGATAGACTGTCCACCAATATCCATTACAAACCCACCGACACCCACAGCTATCTCGACTACAGCTCCTCACACCCCACTTCCTGTAAGGACTCCATCCCATTCTCTCAGTTCCTTCGCCTCCGTCGCATCTGTTCCGATGATGCTACATTCAAAAACAGTTCCTCTGACATGTCCTCCTTCTTCCTTAACCGAGGTTTTCCACCCACGGTCGTTGACAGGGCCCTCAACCGTGTCCGGCCCATCTCCCGCGCATCCGCCCTCACTCCTTCTCCTCCCTCCCAGAAACATGATAGGGTCCCCCTTGTCCTCACTTATCACCCCACGAGCCTCCGCATTCAAAGGATCATCCTCCGCCATTTCCGCCAACTCCAGCATGATGCCACTACCAAACACATCTTCCCTTCACCCCCCTTATCGGCATTCCGTAGGGATCGCTCCCTCCGGGACACCCTGGTCCACTCCTCCATCACCCCCTACTCCTCAACCCCCTCCTATGGCACAACCCCTTGCCCACGCAAAAGATGCAACACCTGCCCCTTCACTTCCTCTCTCCTCACCGTCCAAGGACCCAAACACTCCTTTCAAGTGAAGCAGCATTTCACTTGCATTTCCCCCAACTTAGTCTACTGCATTCGTTGCTCCCAATGTGGTCTCCTCTACATTGGAGAGACCAAACGTAAACTGGGCGACCGCTTTGCAGAACACCTGCGGTCTGTCCGCAAGAATGACCCAAACCTCCCTGTCGCTTGCCATTTTAACACTCCACCCTGCTCTCTTGCCCACATGTCTGTCCTTGGCTTGCTGCATTGTTCCAGTGAAGCCCAACGCAAACTGGAGGAACAACACCTCATCTTCCGACTAGGGACTTTACAGCCTTCCGGACTGAATATTGAATTCAACAACTTTAGGTCGTGAGTCCCCTCCCCCATCCCCACCCCCTTTCTGTTTCCCCCTTCTCTTTTTTTTTTCCCAATAAATTATAAAGATTTTCCTTTTCCCACCTATTTCCATTATATAAAATAAAAAAAAAAACCCACTAGAGCTATACCTTGAGTGCCCTACCATCCATTCTTAATTAGCACATTCGTTTAGATAATATCACCAACTTTATCTTTAACACCTATATAAAAACAAAAAAACTGCGGATGCTGGAAATCCAAAACAAAAACAGAATTACCTGGAAAAACTCAGCAGGTCTGGCAGCATCGGCGGAGAAGAAAAGAGTTGACGTTTCGAGTCCTCATGACCCTTCGACAGAACTTGAGTTCGAGTCCAGGAAAGAGCTGAAATATAAGCTGGTTTAAGGTGTGTGTGTGGGGGGCGGAGAGATAGAGAGACAGAGAGGTGGAGGGGGTTGGTGTGGTTGTAGCGACAAACAAGCAGTGATAGAAGCAGATCATCAAAAGATGTCAACAACAATAGTACAATAGAACACATAGGTGTTAAAGATAAAGTTGGTGATATTATCTAAACGAATGTGCTAATTAAGAATGGATGGTAGGGCACTCAAGGTATAGCTCTAGTGGGTTTTTTTTTTTTTTTATTTTTTTTTTATTTTATATAATGGAAATAGGTGGGAAAAGGAAAATCTTTATAATTTATTGGGAAAAAAAAAGAGAAGGGGGAAACAGAAAGGGGGTGGGGATGGGGGAGGGGACTCACGACCTAAAGTTGTTGAATTCAATATTCAGTCCGGAAGGCTGTAAAGTCCCTAGTCGGAAGATGAGGTGTTGTTCCTCCAGTTTGCGTTGGGCTTCACTGGAACAATGCAGCAAGCCAAGGACAGACATGTGGGCAAGAGAGCAGGGTGGAGTGTTAAAATGGCAAGCGACAGGGAGGTTTGGGTCATTCTTGCGGACAGACCGCAGGTGTTCTGCAAAGCGGTCGCCCAGTTTACGTTTGGTCTCTCCAATGTAGAGGAGACCACATTGGGAGCAACGAATGCAGTAGACTAAGTTGGGGGAAATGCAAGTGAAATGCTGCTTCACTTGAAAGGAGTGTTTGGGTCCTTGGACGGTGAGGAGAGAGGAAGTGAAGGGGCAGGTGTTGCATCTTTTGCGTGGGCAAGGGGTTGTGCCATAGGAGGGGGTTGAGGAGTAGGGGGTGATGGAGGAGTGGACCAGGGTGTCCCGGAGGGAGCGATCCCTACGGAATGCCGATAAGGGGGGTGAAGGGAAGATGTGTTTGGTAGTGGCATCATGCTGGAGTTGGCGGAAATGGCGGAGGATGATCCTTTGAATGCGGAGGCTGGTGGGGTGATAAGTGAGGACAAGGGGGACCCTATCATGTTTCTGGGAGGGAGGAGAAGGAGTGAGGGCGGATGCGCGGGAGATGGGCCGGACACGGTTGAGGGCCCTGTCAACGACCGTGGGTGGAAAACCTCGGTTAAGGAAGAAGGAGGACATGTCAGAGGAACTGTTTTTGAATGTAGCATCATCGGAACAGATGCGACGGAGGCGAAGGAACTGAGAGAATGGGATGGAGTCCTTACAGGAAGTGGGGTAATTCTGTTTTTCTTTAACACCTATGTGTTCTATTGTACTATTGTTGTTGACATCTTTTGATATTCTGCTTCTATCACTGCTTGTTTGTCGCTACAACCACACCAACCCCCTCCACCTCTCTGTCTCTCTATCTCTCCGCCCCCCACACACACACCTTAAACCAGCTTATATTTCAGCTCTTTCCTGGACTCGAACTCAAGTTCTGTCGAAGGGTCATGAGGACTCGAAACGTCAACTCTTTTCTTCTCCGCCGATGCTGCCAGACCTGCTGAGTTTTTCCAGGTAATTCTGTTTTTCTTTAACACCTATGTGTTCTATTGTACTATTGTTGTTGACATCTTTTGATATTCTGCTTCTATCACTGCTTGTTTGTCGCTACAACCACACCAACCCCCTCCACCTCTCTGTCTCTCTATCTCTCCGCCCCCCACACACACACCTTAAACCAGCTTATATTTCAGCTCTTTCCTGGACTCGAACTCAAGTTCTGTCGAAGGGTCATGAGGACTCGAAACGTCAACTCTTTTCTTCTCCGCCGATGCTGCCAGACCTGCTGAGTTTTTCCAGGTAATTCTGTTTTTGTTTTGGATTTCCAGCATCCGCAGTTTTTTTGTTTTTAGGGTCAGGCATCCACTGGTTTGAATTTTGAATCCAAGAGTATTCTCACTCTCACCTTACAAAATTCCTTTTAAAGGCTTTTGTGTTACTACAGCATCCATTGAGGACCACTGGTTAGGCTGCCTATGGCAAATATCAGTGGGCAGTTCAGGCATGACACACATTTCCTGGGGCTCAGGGCTTATGCATAACATCCAGATACTCTACCACCACACCCTTATAAATCCTGCCAGCTTCACATCCAACTTTTGCTGCCTCTACATACCTCCAGCTATTCAGTTATGGCAGGCACATCATCCAAACCCAGTGCCACTCAATCACTGACATTCTGCCTGTGCTCTTGCAGGATAAAGTGGCACATAATAGAAAGGAGCAAAGCAGTTCAGGCAAGGGACAAGGACGTTACTGGAGACCGATAGAGGAGATGGTTATCAGCATCTGGTGGCTGGCTGCAACAGAGCCCATGGTATCCAGCGTCACTGAAATCATTGAAGACGATTGCTGAAAAGAAAGGCATGTTTTCATCTGCACTCAGCAGGACAAATGCAAGAATGCCAAATTTTAGACGCTCACAGCAATTTATACTACTGGAGAAAAGGTTGCTGATTAGCGGCAAGTCAACTCTGATTGGCTGAGGTGTAGTCAGTTTCAATTTTGAATTACCCGGGGGCTTGGGAACCTACAGGTCCCTATTGCTTTCTCCATGGCAACATCTCGGCCAACCAATCAGCACACTTTTCTCGTGTAGAATAAATTGTTAGGATCTGAAATTTGGCATTCTTGCATTTGTCCTGATGAGTGGAAAATGAAAAGCTTTGGCAATATGTCTCTCTTTTCAGCAATACTGTGGGTGATTGCTATCTCTAAAGCTGGTGCCAGCGAGGGGGGAGCACCTAGACTTAGCACCCACAAACGTAAATGTAAAGCATCTTAAGCACAAGATAGCCTTATCATGGTTGATATTTTGTTCCCCCATTTTGCTTTATGTGTGATTAAAAACACTGGTTAATGTTTATTTCAGCTATGTTTCACATTCACAATGAAATTAGATGTTATTTTGTGCTATTGGCCTCTGGATGCTTCATTCGTTCTGTAGGTGCAGGACAGGCCATTATGTAATGATGGACGTGTGTCTCCTGAAACTTTATTGCACAGGCACAGAGTGTATGTAGCTGGCCAAGGAAATGGTCATGTCAGGGATCGAGTATGGAATCTGCAGCCCTGGCATGTGATGGTGGTTCTTATTTGGTAGGTTAGATGAAGGAGCATTGGATCAAAGCGTCCCAGGTGTTCCTGCCTCCCTGGAGGTTACACAGGTCAGCATCTATGCCCTCTGTGTTCTCTGTGTTCTCCTCACAGTGCTCATCCTCGGACTCACTGCTGGACTCATCATCTGTTGCCTGTGCAGCTGCGTCAAGATCTTCTTCCTCCACTGGGTCCCCCCTTGCCAGTGCCAGATTGTGGAGAGAGCAGCATACAACCTCTATCAGTGACACGTACTCTAGGGAGTATTGTAGTGCTACCCCCTGAATGGTCCAGACATTGGAAGCGAATCTTGAGAGGACTTATGGTTCTCTCTAACAATGCCCTTGTAGTGGCATGGCTCCTGTTGTACCACAGCTCAGTCTCTGTTCTTCGATGGCGGAAAGGGCATGAGCCACCTTTTGAGGGGATAGCCCTTGTCACCCAGCAGCCATCCATCCAGCTGGGCTGAAGCACTGAAGAGCCTCGGCACCTGGGAGTGTCTCAGGATGTAGGCATCGAGGGAGCTGCCAGGGTACCTTGCACAGACTTGCAGAATCTGCATCCTGTGGTCACACACTATCTGCACGTTCATGGAGTGGAAGCCCTTCCTGTTGACAAAGGCACCAGGCTCACCTGCTGGCACCTTGATGGCCACATGTGTGCAGTCTATTGTACCCTGGACGCGGAGGAACCCTTTGATTGGTGCAAAACCTCTGGCTCGTCTGTATGGTAATGAATGAAAGTCAATGCACGCCTGAACAGAGCTTCTGTCACCAGTTTGACGCAACTGTGGACAGCTGATTGTGAGATTCCACACAGATCCCCCACTGACCCCTGGAAAGAGCTGGAGGCATAGAAGTTGAGGACCACTGTGACCTTCAGAGCCACTGGCATGGGATGTCCACCCATACAGTCGGAGCTGTGCCCAATCCTCTGACAGATGGAGGTCACTGTCTCCCTTGAGAGACGGAACCTCCTTTGGCATTGCACCTCGGACATATTGAGGTAGCTGTATCGCTGCCTGGAAACCCTGGCAGCAGGATAGTGGCGTCTTCTGTCCCCCCTTGTGCCTGCTCCTCTCCTCCCACAGGTCCCACCCCTGGAAGCTGCATTGGGACACCTGGCGTCCTCTCCCTCCTGCCTCTATTTTCCTCATCAGAGGAGGCGCCTCCAGCGAAGATCACAATCCCCATTGCCAGGGTTATGAAAGGCTGTCTGATACCTGGAAGGGCCCACATGGTCTGAATCCTCCAGGGGCCTGGAAGACAACAATGAGTCCTGAAATGAAGCCTAGAAATGTTCAGAATACAGCTCTGTATTGAGATGAAGCTGTCCAGTTCACAGAAGCAACCAGCAGCAAGTTATGTCCAAAACTCCTCACTACTCACATTGACAATGACTGATCCTCCTTATCCTGCCCATGGATGAGCTTTTGCTAATTGTGGCCTGTCCGCCTGCCTGTGCGACAGGCACAGACTAGGTAAACTCGGAAACAATTGGTGTGTCAAGGGCCTTAACTGGCCTCATAATTAATGGTGGGTGCACCTCCGTCTCCATTGTGCGATTAACTAACGAAATATTGCGAGAGTGCGCGCTGACGTTGGCACGCTTGGCCGACATCATCAAGCGTTATTTCACACTCCAGCGGGTTGGATGCGCGCCCGGCCACCGAGCGAAAAATTCTGCCCGATGTCACTAAGGTGGGTTTGTGGCCATGACCTTTTGACTCGGAGGTCAGAGTGTTACTACTGAGCCAAGGCTGACACAGTTGGACAATTATGCTCAAATTGTAGTCAAATGAGGGACTAATCCTCTTCCATATGTAGCCTTGAAAAGGCATGTTTGCAGGTTTTCAAGCGCAGAGTTAAGGCTCAGCCCTTCCCAATGGCTGTCCAATATTCCATTCAAATAAATTATCAATGCCACCAGTTTACTAGGCTGAAACTAATCTGACCAGAATTTAATGCCCTCCCCTGTGGAAGTTTGGTGGTAGGTGCATTTAATTGGGCAGTGAGGTGGCAGGTGGGAACCCTGCTGCCTCCCTGCCTCTGCCCTGATTAAGTCCATGGCTGGAAAGATAGTTGATGTACCTCTAGCCCCACTACTGATTGAGGCCCTTATGTGGGCAGTTATTGGCCACTTAAGGGCCTCATCCTGCTGGCAGCCTGGTAAGTGGGACACTCATCAGACAGGATGCCTGAAAAGCAAAGCCTGTCGGGGTGCCTGCAGTTTTTGGGGTGGGGGTGAAGTCCCTCTTTCAAAGGCGCTCAGCGCCAGATAGAGGGACTCGGCATTGGGAAGGGGGAGCCTGCTGAGAGCTGTCACTGCCCTTGCAGCTGACTGGCCTTCCCCCCGCTATGTGACCCCTCACTTCACGATCCCCCACCTGCCATCACTCACCTATGGCCTGGATCTCTCGACAATCCTGGGCCTTGGGTGTGTTCATTACCGGCAGTAGCCATTGCCTCCTTGGTGGTACTATTGACCGATGAAGAGCTGCTGTCCTCTGATTGGCCAGCCTCTCTCAGTCGGTAGGACTTCTTCCCTGGGGTCCTTGGTCTAAGGGAAGGCCCGCTGCTGCCCAGTTAAGTGCCTGATTGGCACTTAATTTACAGGCCTTCCCAAAAGGAAGTGACACGGGCTCTTGCTGTCTCTCCAGCCGATGGGAAAGACCCCCATTACCTACGTTAAATTCCACCCATTATTTTAACTCTGAGGACCTTATGTTTTCAACTTTTCCTCTCTTGTTTTATTCAGTCTCCCTATGGGGTTGTCTTTTTTTGCAAAGAGCAAAACCAAACAGGAGACAGAATTATGGCACAAAAACTTATGGTGCCTCTAACATAATAAAACATCACAAGTCACTTGTAGGAGCATTAGAAAACAAAACATGACACTGAACCACCTAAAGAAATATCAGGCCAGGTTTTCAATGCGGGGCTGAAAATGCACAACCAGATGAATTCCAGGTCCCAATCTTGTGCCGAGCTGCATCACTCTTGTGATGCACATTTCAAATGCAAATGGCGAAATTGGCTAGGCGGCAAGCTCTGTACCCAATTAGAAGTCTTGAGCACCTCCACGAGGAGAGAGCTGCCTGCCTGGCACCAGTGGCAAAGGCAGTCGACAGCCATATTGGGGTCTGCCACCGCATTGCCGATTAGAGTAAGCAGATCCTTCAGGTGGAATGTGACGGAAAGCAGCCATGGACAAGACGGGTAAGATCAGCATTTGTGCCGAAACTTGTTAGGCACACAGACTAAATTTAAAAATAACTATAAAGCCATTTACCAGGGCCCCGCGGTGGACCTGACAGCTCTGCACAAATGTGCACAATTGTTCGACCTCACCAGAAAAAAACATTTAAAAATTCCAATCTCGAACTGACAGGCCCTTTAATGAGTTCTTTAATGAGCTTAAGGGACCATTAAGTGGCGGTTACCACATTTCCTGTTTCCTCCCTCCCCGGCCATCTCAAAATTCAAAATTGTTCTGGAGGTTTTCAAATCCCAAGTCAATCTCCAGGACAGCGATTTTTAATTCCCATCTGCAATGGATCCTGACCCTTTTAAAATCTTTTCCATTAGGTTAGATGACTAAATTGTTGGTGAAAGAGGTAGCTTTTAAGGAGGTCTTAAAGGAGGAAAGTGAGGTAGAGAGGCAGAGAGGTGTAGGGAGGAAATTCCAGAACTTTGGGCCTAGGCAACTGAAAGCACATCCATCAAAGGTGGAGAGATTAAAATTGGGGATGCTCAAGAGGCCATGATTAGAGGAACACAGATATTTTGGAACATTGTGGAGCTGGAGGAGGATACAGGGATAGGGAGGGACAAGGCCTTGGAGGGATTTGACAACAAGGCTGAGAATTTTAAAAAAAGGTCTTGCTTGATCGGAAGCCAATGTAGCTCAATGAGCTCAGGGGTGATAGGTAACCGGGACTTGGTGCAAGTTAAGACACAGGCTGTAGAGTTTTGGATGACCTCAGGTTTATGGAGGGTAGAACGTGGAAGGCCAGGAAGGAGTGGGATGGAATAATCAAGTCTAGAGGTAATGAAGGCAAGAATGAGGGTTTCAGATAAGCCAAGATAGGTAATTATACCGAGGTGGAAATAGACAGTTTTAGTGATGGTATGCATATGTGATTGGAAGTTCATCTTGGGGTCAAATATGACAACAAAGTGGCAAACCTGGTTTAGAGTCAGTCAGTTGCCAGGGAGAGGGATAAAGTCAATAATTAAGGAATGGAGTTTGGAGCAGGGACTGAAAACAATGGGCAGAAATTTTCGGATGGTGAAGTTCACTGGCACGCCACTGAAAATGTTGGTAGGGAATGCATATACACCCACTCCTGATGCTCTGTGGAGCATTAATTGGCTGGAAGTGGGCCTTCTGCCCTCCATCTGGGGAAAAAGTCCTGCCTCAGAGAGCTGCCAGTCAATCAGATTGGTCAGCAGCTCTCTATTCTCAGTAGTGTCACCAGGAGTCATACTCAAGGCAGAGTTAGACAGTTTGATTGAGAATGGAGTTGAGCGTTATGTTGGTCAGGCAGGAAGGTGGAGTTATGAGCACAATCAGATCATCCATGATCTTACTAAATGGTGGAGTGGGCTCTATGAGCTAAATAGTTTGATTCTGCTCCTATTTCTTATTACCTTATGATTACACAGAGTCTCATGGAACAAAGTGTCAAGAGCTCAGTATTGAGGTATGCCCAAAGGTCTCTCATGGGGCCAGGAGAGGAGGCCCAGGACAGGGGACAAAGACCAAAGTGGGAGGGGCCATCTGGAGGGGCAGACCTTGGGAGGGGAGCAGCCTGTGATTGGGAAAGGGGGCCCAATTGAGCCCCCCACTTCTTGCCTGAGGCCCGAGCTGGCTAACCTGCTGGGTTTCGCCACTCTGTCCCTAACCTACCCCCTCCGCCTGAAAAGTTGCGGTCGAGCAGAAAGCAGCCCTTAAGTGGTCATTAATTGGCCAATTAAGGACCTCAATTGGGGGCGAGGGTTGGTGGGCCACCCTAGGCCTCGCCTGCTCCCTGTAAAATTGCTGCCAGGTCCAGGCAGGCAGGTGGGCACTGAGAAGGATTCCTTCAGAATTTTACGAGCCCCTTGCAAACCTGCTGGTGGGGGAACCACAAAATTCAGCCAAACAGCTTCAGTCTTCACAACATTTAATGGAGGAAATCTCTGTTTATTCAGTACTGGGTGTCAGGTAAGCAGTCTAATAATTTAGCAACAGGTGGAGACAAGAACAATGGTGGTGGAGAGTAGCTGAGTATTGTCAGCCTACCTGTGAAAGCTAAAACTGTGCCTTCAAATGATGTCACCAAAGGGCAGCATGTGGATTAGAAATAAGAGGGAGGGTCAAAGGATAGAGTCATAATGGCACAGAAGGAGGCCATTCAGCCCATCAAGCACGTTAGCTCCCCGCAGAGCAATCTAGTCAGTCCCCATTCCCCTGCTCAATCCTCAATAGTCTTGCAAGTTTATTCCCTTCAAGTGTCCATCCAATCTCCTTTTGAATTAATTGATTATTCCAATGAGAAGAGGAACAAGAAGAGAAGCCATTACAAATGATATTCTTGTTTTGATTAGATAGATAAAAATGGAACTAGGCAAGAGTAGTCCCACCCAGCTGGATGCCAGTCGAGAGGCCTTGGACGACGATTGTGCGGTCAACCGTATCAAAGGTTGCAAATAGGTCAAGAAGGATGAGGAGGTATAATTTACTTTTATTACAGTCACATAGGATGTCATTTGTGCCTTTGATAAGAGCTGTTTCAATACTGAGGTAGGGGCAAAAACCTGATTGGAGGGATTCAGACATGGAGTTCCGTGAAAGATGGGCACGGATTTGGGAAATGACAACACATTTAAGGGCACTGGAAAGGATAAGGAAATTGGAGATGGGGCAATAATGTCCAGCTCTTCATGTGCAGTTTTCATGGAAACATCATTCAAAAGCTGATCCACCTGTTGCAAAACCTGACCATTTAGTACTCGGTGTCTAACTGCACTTCTGTACAATCAACCACTCGGAGAAGAGCATGATGACTCACCCTCAGGTTTCTTTCTCTACCTGCGTGAAAATAATTTGCCTCTGCTTGGCATTGTGCCCTTGGCATGAAGCTAGGAAGTTACTATGTCGGGAATTGCAGGCAGGGTCCCATGCTTTCCAGCAGTATTTTCAAAGCCAACTTACTCTCAGGGTATAGACGAAATAAAATGAGTAATTCTGATACAGGGATGTGACATTAAAATTTGCCAGCACAAGCCTTGTTAAGTTTTCAAAGTTTTGGATGCAGTTCCTGGCTCTGTCTGAGATTCCATTATACAACTTAAATTCTAATCTCAGAATAATATCCACAGGTGCAAACAGAAATTGTAATTTCATGCAAAATTTATTTTGTGCCTAAGATTGTTGCACTTATTTTTCCTAACTAATTTTTTTAATGTTCAGGAAATGATGATGTCCATTGCAATATAACTTACACAGATAGGAATTATGATGTCTCTAATACTGTAAAATAACAGTTATTATTACTTGATTTAACATATACTATTATACGGTGAAAGCAGAACATACTCCATTCTGAGTTTCAACTTATTGGATGCTTATCGTTATAAATGCACACAGATAATCATAGTACTGCATGAAGGTTGTTGAATGCCCCAATAAATACAGGCTGGTGTGGTATTACCTAGAACTGGAATTAAACAAAGGTGGAGCCCACTGCAGCAACCTACCACAGGAGCTTCAGGAGATTGTTATGTGGAAATGTAATATTTTATTTTCTTAAGAGCGCACTATCTTTCTGAGTAAATATTGGTGGAGCAATTATTATGTTTGCCGCGCACAGATATAGTGATATATATCATGCCCTACTGATCCATAAAAATATCAGCACATTTTTTATGCGTGATTTCTTTGATGATACGTAGCTGTCTCTATGTTTTCCCTTCCCAGGTGTAAAGACATTGGAAGGCTAATTAGATAGCCCCTGAAAATGGGTGCAGGCTTCACAACGCATAATTACCTCCCCCAATCCCACACTCCCCACACCCCCACCACCCTGCCCCCCTCAACCAGTCCTTTCAATGCAATGCAGGCAGCATGTCATCCTCCTATTGCCTGCTAATTATAATGATAATTGAATGCATGCATTGGCGGGGGTTCGATATTAGTTTTGCTTAAAGCTAGTTTGCACTACTAAAAACTAGCCTTCACCTCTTAAAGGGAATCTGCATTCTGGCTGCTGGAGGTGCTGATATCACCAGAAACATGCTAAGCAATGGAGAACAATGGTTGATCATGGGAGCGCACCAACATTTTCCAATGTTGAACCGTGGGTCTTGGTGGGAGGAAGTGGACGGCCTACTAGTGCACCCATGTCTGGGAGAAACTGGTTTGTTCAGAAGGCTTTAAGTCAGCAAAAAGTATTTCACCTGTCACACCACTCCCTGCGGACTTTTGAAACAACTATGGAAAACACCAACAACTTGAAACTACGGCCGTAAGAAATCAACCAGCAACTAACCTGCAAGTAGTTAATGATCTCTTTAAATAGTGCTAGTGGGGGTATGCTTAATGCTGCTAAATACATTTTCAGGTGTGCAGGGTTAACAGAATACGTCTGTGGAGTTTCAGTATGATATGCTGGTTGATGTTATCATCTACCTCCTCTGCATACATCTGGCTGTCGTTAGGTGTGTGATCATTAACTCCATCAGAAGAGTGTGCACGTGACATGGACATCATATTGGAATGCTGAAGGCATTCAGTACTCAGAAAATGGGCACCACCAAGTCCAATTTCGCTCTCAGAGCCTCTCGAAGTAAGGGTGTTAAGTCTAACCTTGTGTATATTTAACAGAATAGAATGAGTCCTTTCTTTCGACATAGCCTTAGAAGTTGAGTCAAGGTTTTACTTAAGGCCAGTCTTGTTTCTGTTGTAGCAGTAGGCTTATCACAGGCTATTAAATCTCAGTTTTGTAGTATAGATTTTATCTGAAGACTGTCAATAGGCTATCAAAGACTATTTCTAACTTTGAGAATGAAATTGGGTTTAACTCTGGGAATCTGATTTTGGCTGGCAGGCACTTGTGATTTGTTTCCGTTTGAGTTCTCAGAGTATACAAATCTGGGTGACAAATGTGTGCTAAAGGTAAAATATATGACAGTCATGTCAATATTCACTGTACTTCAGAAGTGACACATTGGGATGGATTTTACCAGGCCTCTAGGCCTGGGTTGGGAAACAGGGGCCCCATAAAAGGGCAAGGGAAGGCAGAGGGTGGAGTGGCTGTTGGCTACCCATCACCATGACATTTTGGGGAAGGTGGAGTACAACTGTCCTGCCCAGAGGCCAATTGAGCCACAAGGGGCACATTAAGGGCTACTTCCCATTGCTGCTGGCATCTTACCAGCAGCGGGTGGGCTGTCCACTTTGTAGGGTAATCACCACGTGAACCCTGGTGGCCTCGCAGTGGGCCTAGAGTTGTGTCCTTGTGTCCTCCAGTCAGGCACTTTTTGGAGGAGGATCCCCCCATCCCCTCTCCCAAACCCCCGCTCTCCCCACTGTCACAGATGCAATGGCTGCCCCTACAGCAATAACTTTGCCTACCTTCACCAAGCGCTCCTCCCTCCACCAACCCAACGCTAGGGCCTGCCTGACTGTCCCAGGCCCCACTTACAATGACTGGATCGTGGCATCCTTTCATGGTATCCTCTTCTTCCAGCTGCAGTCCCAGCAGCGGCCACCGCTCCTAGTGGTGCAGCCGAGACTGCTGAGCTGCCAACCCTCTGGTTGGCTGACAGCTCCTGGAGGCAGGCAGCCATCCTTAATAGGGAGGGCAGCCTCGACGACAATCAATTAGTTGCCTGACCGACACCCTTCCCTACCCCCTAGTAAAATTTGGCTTTGAGTCCTGCAAACAGCCAAAGCGAGGTCACACCCAACTTCTGGACCTACTGTCTGGACTCCCGCTGTGAGAATAAAACTCTGGCCAGTGTGTGCAGTATTTTGAAATGTCTGACATGATATGGTGCAAGTATTAATGATTATTTTATTTACTTTTTAACCGTGTTGCTGCTTAGGGCAAAAATCCTTGAGCATACAGGCCACATTCTCCCATGAAAGCATGATCGTAGATAATGCATGAACCTTTGCCCAAAGAAGCACTGTTTCTCTGTGATGTAACAGTTGCTGGCTATTTGGACAGTTTAAACCTATGTCTTAATCTTGGGCAAACATTACAAATTACTTATTTGTAGAGCATAACTCAAATAAGCACTTATTTGATGACTGGAGGGAACATTCCCACAAGATTGTGCATGGTCAGCTTTAGAAAAAGATATATCCCCCTGGATTCTCATACACCACCCCATACCAGGTAAGGATAATTCTGTAAGACTGCTTTCCTGTGGAGGGTGGACAAATATTAACTGGTTAATATTTGCTGGTTAATTGGACCCATTGTCTAAATAGGCAAAACAATGTTTTTAATGATGAACCTCTCCACAGTTTCACTGATGTTGCAATTTTTTTGTTTTACCAATATTTGATGGCACTTTGATATATTAAAAATTCTTTTGGCACATGACATGCCATAACGTGAACTGTAAAATACACATTACAATTTATATTTGCGCAATGTAAAATATGCTAATGTTAATGAAAGTGTTATCGTATCTGATCTTCCTGGACATTTGGCTACAGTTGCTGCAACTGGATTACAAGACAAGATGCTAAGCCAGCTCCTGTTAGACCTTCAGGTCTGCCCACTTGTTAAGACTTTGCTGTTAACATTGGTAATTTATTTTAACTGGATTTCACGAATACTGTATCTTCTATGTTTATATACTGTTGAATGTTGCAGAAGTTCACAGATCCTCTTGCCAGATATACATGAGTCTGGATGAGATTGAAGCTTGGACCACCTTTAGCCACCAAGGTGTTTGGCCATAAGACCTCTCAATATTACAGTGATCTGAGATCTGGACATCATGTCCCCATCATGTCCATGAGTACATCCAAGTACTAACCAGTGCATCCCATGTGAAGAGGCACTTGATCTGTTCAAAGTTATTAGAACTTACAAAACTGGCTTTTGGGATTTCTTGGCAGTTGGGTTTATTTGCATTGGCCACGCCTGTGTAATGTTATTCAAAATCCTATGGACCCATGGAATTTTTCTTGGCTCTGGATTATAAGGGGTATCATGTTATCCTCTCATTTCTAAATTACTTCCTTCCACGTTAACCCCCTCATTTCCCTTTCATTTATCTTCTCTTTTCCCCCTCCTCTAGTTTGACTCCAACTCCCTGCCATTTTCACTTCTCTGGAGACGTTGGTTACTTCTGCTGTCATTCTGGACTGGAACACTGGTAGTTCCTGCCTTACAAAGAGGGTAATGGTTGTGGTGACATTTTATGGTCAGACATGGCCATGGCAACTATAAGAGAGCAATAAAATTCTTCCCAACAACGACAATTGCTGATTGTTTATCACAAAGATATCACTGCACTTTACTCTCCTTATAAACTAGTCAAATTAAGATAAATGCATATCTCGCTAAACACACAATTCCAAATGACCAACTTCCTAATCACTTCCATCATTACTGATTGAGGCATGATGCTTAAATACAAGTTCTTGTTCCATGCATTATAGGTCAATTGTTAAGGGGAAATATAATGAAATAAGATAAAAGCAAAATACTGCGGGTGCTGGAAATCTGAACCAAAAACAAAAATTGCTGGAAAAACTCAGTGGTCTGACAGCATCTGTGCAGAGAAAGAGAGAGTTAACATTTTAAGTCCAGATTACTCTTCTTCAGACCAAAGAGAATTAGGAATGTGGTGAAATGGGGGGGACAGATGAAGCTCGATAGAAGGCCAATGATACATGGAGGCAAAGGAGAGATTGCAAAAGATGTCATAAACAAAGTCAAAGGGGTGTTGATGGTGGTGATACTGATTAAAGGAGGTACTAATGGTGACGTTAAGAGTAGAAAGTAGAAAGTATGTGGAACATTCCTTGTTTCTGTCCTACTCAGTCCCCCTTCCACAACTCTTTCTCCGGTACATCGATGACTGCTTCGGTGCCGCTTCATGCTCTCGTCCGGACTTGGAAAAGTTTATTAATTTTGCTTCCAATTTCCACCCCTCCATCACTTTCACATGATCCATCACTGACACTGCCCTTCCCTTCCTTGACTTTGCTGCCTCAATTTCTGGTGATAGACTGTCCACCAATATCCATTACAAGCTCACCAACTCCCACAGTTACCTCGACTACAGCTCCTCACACCCCGCGTCCTGTAAGGACTCCATCCCATTCTCTCAGTTCCTTCGCCTCTGTCGCATTTGTTCTGATGATGCCACTTTCAAAAACAGTTCCTCTGACATGTCCTCCTTCTTCCTTAACCAAGGTTTTCCACCCATGGTGGCTGACAGGGCCCTCAAACATGTCCGACCTATCTCCTGCACCTCTGCCCTCACACCTTCCTCTCCCTCCCAGAAACATGATAGGGTCCCCCTTGTCCTCACTTTTCATTCCACCAGCCTCCACATTCAAAAGATCATCCTCTGCCTTCTCCACCAACTCCAGCATGATGCCACCACCAAACACATCTTTCCTTCACCCCCCTGTCAGCATTCCATAGGGACCATTCCCTCCGGGACACCCTGGTCCACTCCTCATCACCCCCAACACCTCAACCCCCTCCCACGGCATCTTCCCATGCAACCGCAGAAGGTGCAACACCTGCCCCTTCACTTCCCTCCTCCTCACTGCCCAAGGGCCCAAACACTCCTTTCAAGTGAAGCAGCGCTTCACTTTCACTTCCCTCAATTTAGTCCACTGCATTTGCTGCTCTCAATGCGGTCTCCTCTACATTGGAGAGACCAAACGCAGACTGGGTGACCGCTTTGCGGAACACCTTCAGTCTATCTGCAGGCATCACCCAGACCTTCCTGTCGCTTGACATTTCAACACACCACCCTGCTGTCATGCCCACATGTCCATCCTTGGCCTGCTGCAATGTTCCAGTAAAGCTCAAAGCAAACTGGAGGAACAGCACCTCATCTTCCGATTAGGCACTCTACAGCCTTCCAGACTTAACATTGAGTTCAACAACTTCTGACCATGAACTCGCTCCTCCATCCCCACCCCCTTTTTGATCCCCTTTTTTCAAATATTTATTTTTTAATTTTTATATATACATATTTTTTCCCACCTATTTCTATTATTATTTAAAAAATTTATTTCCATTCATTGTTTTATCTCTATCTTTTAGCTTATTTTGATCTTTTCCCCCACCCTACCCCAACTAGGACCATCTGTCACTTGCTCATCGTGTTTTCTACTTTTAATGTCACCATTAGCACCTCCTTTAGGCAGTATCACCACCATCAACACCCCTTCAACCTTTTGTTTATGACATCTTTTGCAATCTCTCCTTTGTCTCCCCCTATCACTGGCCTTCTGTCGAGCTTCATCTGTCCCACCCCCCCTTAAACAGTATATATTTCACCACATTCCTACTTCTCTTTAGTTCTGAAGAAGAGTCATATGGACTCGAAACGTTAACTCTGTCTTTCTCTCCACAGATGCTGTCAGGCCTGGTGAGTTTTTCTAGCAATTTTTGTTTTTGTTGTTGATGATGAAATAAGGATTTATCTTATTTATTTCAAAGTGTGCCAATACACAAAGCAAAATGCCCTTTTTACACAGAATGTTTTATGAAGCTGTGTGCTTAAGGGGATGTCTTAAGATATTTGAATTTATTTCTTCATCTTTTCTGATTCCAAATAAAATAACATATTTGGGTCGTTTTAAGCTCCCACACTTGGTGGGAATTTGATGGACGGATAGGAGTTAAGATGGCAGGGTTGTTTGCATTCTGTTTCTGACGTGTTCCCGTTCCTTTCTTATTTATGTGCTGAAATTGGACGAGGGAAGGTTGCCTATCCCAGAGGAACACAGAGTTAAGGAGTGAATCTACGCCCTGATAAAACCATTGGGATGTATGCATCATTTTAACTGAAAAGCCAAGTAAAACCTTGACGTTCAAACCTGCCAGTTATTATTCTTGGCCACAGGAGGCCTATGGAAATTTAATGTTTTTGTATGTTACTTGTGGTCCAGGAGTGGCAGGGGCCGGAGTGCTCCTCCTTGGTTTACAAAGCTGTTTTGGACCTACCCTGCCCTGGGCTCAGCCCACCCATGACCTTCAATCACAAACCTTAATGAGCCACAACCCTGCTTCTTCACTCACCTTGTCAGGGACAGTAACTTGAACAATGCCCCTTCCCCAGCACCCACCCTGCCCCATCCCATCACACAAATTTTGACCCCCCCCGCCTGCTCAACGCAACATCATTCTTACTGGAATTGGGTCGGATTCAGTGCCAGGGCATGTGAATTATATTTGGGAGTTAAAATCTCCTGGATTTCCATTCACTTCAATCCCTGCAGACCCAGTTACCACCCAGAGTTAAAGTTAGGGCCAATAATTTTGAAACATAGGGTGGAATTCTCCCATCCCGCCTGTGGCGGGGTTTGTGTCGGATGTGAGCAGGGAGCAGGCAAGTATAGCAAATCCATCATCGTAAAAATAGTTTGCAATTCACCCGATGGTGGGTCTATGGCGGGTCGGTTATCCTGCTGACTAGTGGCACGAATGTCATTTGCATTCATTAACATCTCGTGAATACTTGTTAAAACAGCTGCTCGCCAGAATCTTGTCACACCTTCCAATCTTGTGTTACGCCAGCAGGAAGTTACCTCGGCCTCAAGCCCACTTGTAAAGGGATGGGGTGCACAAGTTTGACCTCAGTTTACTGGTAACTCCGTGGTGAGTGGAACACACATAGCCTACCTGCTATAGCGCTGTGCTGGTCTTGTTGTGATGAGTGCCACACTGCTGGGGCTGCAGGGATGGTCTGCTCCTGCTCTAAGTCAATATTGTCCCAAAGAACGCTGTGCTACTCAAACAGGCCTCCACTTTCAGAAACTAACATTTCAACTGGGGGTGGGCTGTGAGGAGAAGGTGGGGTTAAAGAACATGAAGGGGTCAATGAGGAGGGAAGGCTGTGGAATGGCAGTGAGGAGGAAGGGTGAGCAAGAGGGGGTCCTTTCTGGGGTTGCCCTCTTGTTGCCACAGGAGTGAACAGGAGTCTGCTTAGAAAGAAAGGAGGAAGACATCCTTGTGATGAAAACCATTGAAAGACAATGGCTCCATTAACACTGTTAAAGGGCTACTCAGAGCTCAGTGGCTTCACATCACAGTCACTGCATCTCAAGAGTAACACATAGGAATGTAGAATTTGGGAATGCAGACAATAGTGAAGGAGGCACAATTGTATCATATTTGGCATACCACCAATGAAGGCCTGTCACATGTTCACCAGAATTCACACTCCTAAAAGGCCAATGGGCATCCACTCATCGACCACGAGCAACTGATTGTTTATTAATATACCACATCAGAGATTGGAGCACAGAGCTTGGTTGGGTCGCTCATCTCAAGTAAACTTTAGCATTCCACGCAGGGTTCAACATGTTACATATCTGCGATGCCATCTTGGTCACCTTGATGTGTGTGTTAGTGTCTCAGGGACAAGGTGGCATCAGACTCCATGCAAATATGGCAGGAAAAACTATGGACCCTTCAAGTCTACAAACATGTTATCTTGTCTCTTTAATCATTAATGTCTTTAATGTTTCCTTTCAGAGAGAAGGCAGAGCTCATATGGATCCAGGGCTCAATGCTGCCTTTGTCAGTGTCCTAATGCAATGGAGGAGGCAAAGGAGGGAAAGGTGACTCTGTGCCCCACTCGAGGAGGAGGGACGTGGTCAGGCGGAGCCAGAGAATGAACAGGAGGGTCAGGGGGAGAGGCCCAGACAACCGGGGTGACTCACCAGACCTGGGGTTTATCGTAGAAGAGTCTCCTATTTACAAATGAGTGAGAGGCAATGCTGCGCATGTCTGCGCTTGTCCCGAGCTCTGGTACATCACGTAAGCCACATTCTTCATGAAGACCTGACGCCACGTGGAGTTGGAGGGTATCCCTGCCAGTGGCTTTGAAGGCGACTGCAGCGCCCAATTTCTTTGCCTCTGGCTCTTCCCAAGGATCAACAGGCGACCTGTGTGGCATCTTTCAGTCCGCAACACATCGATGCATAAAGGAGGACACAGATGTCCTTTACTGGAAGGCTCATCATTATGTTAAGTTTGCTCTGGACAAAGATAGCCAGGCTACGAGATTCACTGGCTTTGCTGCCATCTCAGGCTTCCCAAGAGTGCAGGTTACAATAGACTGCACTCATGTGGCAATGTGGGCTCCATGGCAACAGGCCTGAATGTTTATAAACCACAAGGGCTATCATGCCATCAACATACAACTGGTGTGTGATCACTGAAAGCACATACTGCATGTTTGTGCACGGTATCCTGCGAGTTGCCATGACTCTTATATCCTGAACCACTCTCAGGTGCCTGAGATTTTCGAGGGGTCATTACATCTGCAGGAATGGCTGCTTGGGGATAAGGGATACCCACTGAAATGCTGGCTGATGATACCAGTTTGTTGCCCTCAGAGTCATTCCAAGGAGAGGTACAATGCTGCTCATAGCTCCACATGCTCCCTTATAGAGCAGACCATAGGTCTTCTGAAGATGGGATTCAGAAGCTTGGACCACCCAGGTGGCTCACTACAATACACTCCCGACAGGGTTTCCTGCATCATCGCAGTGTATTGCACCTTCACAATCTGGCAATGCAAAGAGGTGAACCCCTGCCAGAGGATGATCTGGAGGAGGATGAGAGCTCATTGGAGGATGAAGATCCGGAGGCCCAGGAACCTCAGGAGGCTGCTGAGGGTCAGTATGAGCACGATCACTACATGGATGAAGGAAGACGTGGGAGGCATGCCTGTGGTACATTAATTGCTGACAGGTTCCAGGAAGAGTAAAGTTAAGTGAGGGAATATGGCCACATCTCTCCGAGCCCTCAATGCCATTTTCTTTCAACCCAGGGGATGTCTACCCACTTGCAGTGAGAACGAGTTCTACATTCGAACTTGCACGTTCTAGCCTCATGAATTGCTAGGCCATGATCTTTGCTCTCATCCATGGGGCCCTGTAAGTGAGCTCACTCTGGGAACTGAGAGTCCACTTGGAACAAGAGTGATGTGAGAGAAGACTTGAAGCCTTCGCCGCCATCTAATGATGCAAATACTGCTGCGACTGAGATGTGGACATGCCTAAGGATCTGCTCCTCTCGTGCATGTCTTTTCTTCTGCCACTACCACTAAGGGGACACAAATGCCGCTAGAATATCAATGCTGATGAGCTGCCCTCACTTAATGGTGTTCCTTGAGGAAGAAAGGTTAGAAATGCTTACATCATGCATTTCCAATAAAGATTTAAACAAATCTTCCCGACACCACACAAGGGTGCAGAGACTAGTTCAACTGAGGTTGACATCACAGGAATGTGAATCTCACAGTGGGACGCTATCACTGAGTGGGAGGAAGGCTAAACTTCAAAATGAGATGATTCCAAAGTACAAAATCACAACGCCTTCAGTTGCCAGGAACACTCACATAACCATCAAATGTATTCACAAAAATGCAATTTCTTTACATGTCCAGCATATCCGTGACCCAAAAGTGACATCAATTTTTCTTAACTTCCCTAACTCTAACATTATGTCTAGATGCAGCCCTGACATCTGCAGCAGAGGTGGAGGCAGCCTGCTGACCGTTACGCCCTGATGTCTGTGATGACCTTGGCGGATGTCCTCTTGTGGCTTGAGACCTGGAGGGCACCGGCCTGGTATGGGTCACCTGCTCAAGGGCAGGAGTGCCTTCATTGGCCTGAGAAGCTGGAGTAGTGGGGTCACAGGCAGAGGGGGCTGTGAACGGCTACACACCCTTGGAGTGTCTGGCTGAAGCACATCCTCCCTGTGAGTGCCCAAGGGCCCCACCCTGATTTCTGCAGGAGATAGTGCACTTGGAGGGAGGTTATGATGCCTTGTCCTCATGTTGCCTGCATCTTGATGGTGCCCACCAAGCTGTGTGGCCATGGAGTGCAGGGCCATGTGCAAATCTGGCAAGACCTGCTGGACCAAGGTCTCCATGGTGGTCACCAGCCTTCCCATGGTGACTTCGAGGCACTCGCATGTCAGAGTCACGACATCAGTCAGAACACGGATGGAGTCCTCCATTGAGTGACTGTCGAATTTCTGCCTGATGTTCTGCTGCTTGTTGTTGCATCTCCAGCATTGAGTTGGTGGCCGCTTCTAGAGGCTCATCATCTGACTCGGACTGAGTGGGTGGCTGGTCTCTACCAGCCCTCCGAGTGCTGGAGACCTGGGTTGTCCCTGCCTCCGACTGCTGTGGGTGAGTGACGTGTTCCCCAGAAAGTGAGGCTGAGCCTAATCTACAGCTGTGCCCCACCAACATGTGTCTCTGAGCTGGTGGAGGGTGTGTGTGAGCTTCGTGACAGTTCTTCAGAGCTTCCTCATCGGATGTGGTCTGGGGGCTCACACTGGTGCTGGATTGGCTTGGGGACCTCGATCAGCTGATGCCTAGAAATTAGAAAATAGAGTTTCAGTTAATGAGCATGAGCTAGATAAAGACTGCATGTGACTAACTGTGATTGTCAGGATTTGGTGAAGTGATGGAGCTGTGACCTGTACTAGGTTGGTGGGACAGACCAATCTCCCCTTCCCCACAGGGTCAATCTGTGTCCTCCCCAGCCATCTCGGCTGCAGCCTCCTCAAACTCACTGAGGGCGATGATGTCAGCCGGGACTCCCCTGGTCTGCGATCTCTTGTGCCTGGTGTGCACCAGCTTGGCCTGTAAAGAAAGGCATGTGATGAGAAGGGATGGAGCAGAGGCTGGGTGAGGTGCATGTCCCCTGTGTGTGGTGACCTCTCCCCAGAAGGGCCAAAGGATGGAGTGTGAGCAACATGATGGATGGGATGGTGGTGATGTGAAAGTCTTGGTGAGAGAATGAGAGTTGACATCTGTTCCCTGCTAATGGTGGTGTAAGATCCTTGAAGAGAGTAGCCATTTGAGTGCATGATGTCATGATGAGAGTTTGAAATTGGAAGGACTTACAGGGTGACTTACCCTGGCGGAATGGGTATCCACTTCCTGCACTGGGTGGCATTTCGGGCGTGGGTGCCAGCCGTGCTGACCTGCTCCATGACGGCATCCCAGGCCTGAGAGGTGAGACTGCCGTGCTTCTTGTAGCCAGCTACCCCTCTATCCCTGGGATAGAGGACCTGCACCCCTCTTATCAAGGCTTGGGGGCCCGGTGGGTGAAGCAGGGTGCTCCCTTCTTCTTGAGGCTCTCAGCCTTCCTTTTCTGGCTGCCAGACATCGCTTGGTGGGCAGGAGAGACTGAGATTGTGTGTTGGGACTGGCCTTTAAAAATGGTGCCTGCACCTTTGAACCCACCAACTGACAATGGCCACATATGAATCAACTCCCGACCCACCAGGTGCTTTGGACTGATATGTGCCTTTGCATAATTAATGAGGCTCCAAGCACAGAATCAGGTGCGAGTTCTCGCCATTCCGGCCAACAGTGCGGGCACTGTCGAAATTGCCCGCCACCGCACTTAGTCTCATTAATGGACCCTGATGGGTGGAATTTTATGCCAGTGGGATTTTAGAATCCTGCCAAAGTTAATAGGAATTTGAACGGCTTGCTGCATTTTATGACCCCCCACCATGATGGGGCTGTAAAATTCTGCCCACAGAGCATATGCTCTGGATAGCATGGCCTAGGTTTTCAATTGCAACCTTAAATAGGCATACGGGGCCTGGGGAGCAACATGCATATACCTGTTTCAGTTGTATCAGACAGCAAATAATATTTTATAGTAATGAGTTTCATTGCTTCACCTCTGTTGCCAATGCTATTCATTGGCCGCACCCCTGTTTGTGGGGAGTGGGTTGGATATTGGGCCTCTTGGCACCACTTATAGGCAGCCAACACCTCTGACTGATGAATGAAGGAAAAAACTCAGAAGGAGACAACCAGCAGCAGCGAACACCGATAGCAAAGTTCTTTGCAGGTCCTGGCGCAGGTAGTGGTCAGGAGGAGGGAGATTCCCTTCCCCTCAGGGGGTGGAAAGCTCTCCCAGCAACAGCTCTGTTGCCAGTAGCAAGCAGTATCAAAGGAAAGGAATTCCAGGAGCTTAAGTGCTGGATGCACTGGGAAGCCTGCCAATGAGCTTGCACACAGTATTGCAGATCATGGAAGTGCCAGTTCCAATTTGTGTCAAGGCTTCACAGAGAGTGCGGACCTCCATGACATGCTGCCTGTAGTCGCAAGTCAGCTGCATGTTGAGGGAATGGGATCCCTTATGATTGGTAGATACCAGGCTGGTGATGGGGAACATGCAAGGCAAGGTGGGTGCAGTCTATGGCACCTCAAAACCTGGGGAAGACTGCCATGTGGAGGAAGCCTAATAGTTTCTCACCATGCTTTGGCCTGTTTAAATGGAAGGAAATGGATGTTCCTCTTTATATAGAGAGCCTTGGTGACCTCCCTGATACAGCAGTGGACTGAGAATTGGTCACCTGTTGCAGCCTGAGAGAAGTCTGTGGCATAAAAATTAAAATACACAGTGTTCATACCCTGGTATGAGGCATGAGTTGTGACAGCAGAAAGTGACCTACCTTGGTGACAGCCTCCTTTGTGAAGTGGAGATACTTCGTTCATTGCTCCTCAGTGAAGTTAATGTAGACAAGTTCCTGTCTACATCTGTTGTGGGCATAGCCTCCTGTAGAGTGTCCCTCGTCCTCCTCACTCTTGTTGCAGCTGTTCCTGCTCTCTGTTGACCCCTTTGCTGTTTCCCCTCTTTCTCCAGCCCTGAAGGTAGCACTAGGAGACCATTCACAACCGCAGTGAAAGTATTTCTAAGGCAGCCAACAGCTGTGCAACAACACCAAACTCTTCTTCCCAGCAGTCGAACCAAACACCAAAAAATGCACAGAAATTGACCAGCAATGTGAAATGACAAATTAGCATCTATACTGGAAGTATTACACAGTCCCTTTAAATAACGCTGGTGAAGGGGTCCAACAGCCAGTTAGCCTATGAGTTGCGAGGTGAAGTCCACACCTGACAAGTCAGGCGCTGGAGTGTACTCTGAAAATGGTCCTGTCAGAAGCGCAAGGGTCTAATTTATTAATTTATTCAGCACTTTCCATAGTTCCTCTGAAGTCCACATGGAAGTCCAGTTCAATGTGGTGGGCAATGCACATTCAGATGAAAATGTACACTTGCTTTCTGCCTATTTTGTTAGAGGCTTGGATGCCAGTTTAGCACCCAAAAGTGGATGCAACACCATCAGATGTTTAGGCCTTGATCTTTCAAATCTGTTTATATTTTTAGGAGAGTTTTGAAAAGGTTAAAGCTTTATAACATCTTAATCTGTCTACAACTAATGTCAAGAGCACTGATTAATCGTTTAATAATTCAAATTAGATGGATAATAATGAGGTTGTTGATCATATTAGCCTTCTGCTGTCCTAACTGGATCATGAATTAGTTTTTAAATGATGCTGTTGAGTTGTATCTCAGCGTTCTCTGACATGATGAGTTAGCAGAAGACATACAAATTATGCCGATTTTCTTTCACCCAGTTTTTGCACATCCTTCCTAAGAATTCTCTTCAGTCAAGCAGGATTTACCTGGTCATCATTTACATGTTTCTACATTATATTAATGCAGTGCTTGTTGAATTAGTAACTTATTTATTGTTGCTAACTGGCTTCCAGCTATTTGCCAAGAAGCAAAGGCCTTCAATATCTTTACCATGAGCTTCTGGGTTATATCTGGGTTATCCTTAAGCTCTTGTTGTAGGAGTTACTAAATTAACCTCAACCTTCTAGTTAAAGGTTCAATGAATTTCTTACAAGTTTCTTATACAAGATGGGCACCTTATGACCAGGACAGATTGAATTACCCTAACACTCCTAAATGAAAGATAGGTCAATTTATTTTTGGGCTTCTTTCCCTACATTTGCATCCATGGCAACACCTCAAAAGTCATTGGTTGTGAAGTACCCTAGGCTGTCATGAGGAAGTGAAGGGTGATATAAAAATGCAAGCTTTGTTTTCCTTTAGATCTCAATTTCAGCCGGGCTTATTGTCTGTTGTTCTTTCTGACATAGGACTGACCAAGTTACTTGAAACGTCAAGGAATGTTTGAGTTACCTTCAGGCTCCTGACCCAGTAGTGAATGAATGACTGTCAAACTTGGGCTAAAAACCTTTAGTCCACAGTAATGACCCAAGATTGCTAGTGTTCAATGCAATTCATGGTTTAAATTCCATTTATAAAGATGCTTTCATTTGTTTTTCTGATTTACTATTGTCCTTCGTTCCTTTGAACTCTTTACATTTAGGAAACGTTCTTACGCACATGGAAAGTTTCATTCAATAATTGTAACTTCCTTTCCTCTGCTGTATTCAAGGAACATAAGCAGGAAGTGAAGCAAATTTCTTTCAAAACAGGAATGACAAAGATCAACAGTTTCGCTGGTGAAAGTTATGCTGAAGCATGAAAATGTGAGCAAAACAGTTGAGTTTGCAAAGTAAAAATAGAAGGATCTGAACAAATATGTTACACGTTAAACCTGACATTACTGACATCCAATTTACTCTTCCAAAGATTACAGTGTCTGACTAACGGGGTGATAAGTTGCTTTTAGACTACTGGCTAAGGAGCGTTAAAGATGTCCTCAAGCTTCAGCCATACTTGGAGGGGTGTTGGAACTTAATACTGATATGGGTTTATATCACATTCTGGCATATTTAGGTTGACTTATTTTCACAAGGCTAGTAATTTTAAAGTTTGTAATACGATTGTCATGTTTGAAACTGGCTATGGTTTACATCATTGATGACGATGCCGTGTCAACTCTTTGAATATTGCAGTGTTCTTGTCATTTGTCAGCTGCTACAATAATTATCATGGCCCACATTCCTGAAACTAGTGTCAAAAGAAAGATTCCATTCACCTCATGATTTCAGAACTACATTTATTCACAGCTAAGGTAGGCCACGATTCTATGAAAGCATAAAGAATTGGAGGCAATCTATTGACTTGGGCAGGAAATTGGTTAAGAGGTAGGAGATAGACACAAGAGATAGTGGATGTGCCCTCCCATTGGCAGGATATAACAAGAGATGTCCACCAGGGATCTGTACTGGGACCTCAGTTTTTCACTGTATTTCTGTTCACATCATTGATCAAAATGTGAGAAGACATTCCACAATTGATATATAGAGGAGCAGACAGTGACACCAAAGGCATGCCTTTATTCACTGTTCCACCTATTCTAAGCTAATAAACTATAATAAAACTTGTATTGCAGCACAAATATACTGACAACAATTTTCTGCTTGTGCTTCAGAATAGCACGTTCACCAATGTCCTAATGGCTCTTTGTCCAGTAATAGCATCTCTTTAATGCCAAAGTTCATTACATTCTGGACGGTGTTTTGGTTTTTAAAAAATCTACATATATGCTCGAGTAAACTGAACACTGCCTTGCATGAGTAACCAGTTTCTATCAGCTCATGACTATGTTTAGGGAGGGGAACTTGTTAGAGTGAGATAACATGTCATGACAGTTATTATTCTTTCAAAACCTAGCATAAATAACCTGTTATATAATTAATGTGTTACTATTGCAAAACACCAGTAAATTTTCTTTCGTTTCTTCACCTATCCTCTTTTGATCTCTTGGTTTATCTCCCCTCCATACAGTACCCCCTGTTCCTGGGACCTTGCCAAAGTTAATTCCCTGAGGAATACTCAGCATTTTATTTTTGTTGCTCCTTTGGCAGTGAAGCAGCTAGTTTCCACTTAGCTGCCAATCTGCAATTGGAGTAGGGGAGAAAGGATGGGGTGGGATGGTGGGGAGTGAATCCAGGAAATGGTCGCTTACTGTAGCATTCTCAGTTTGTGCTCTGATGCACTCTGCATCACCAAAAATTAAGGCGGCTCAGAAAGAATAAAACTATTGCTTTAATGGATATCTCAATCCATCTTTTATGATTTTTGCCAATCAGAAATACTCTATTCCATTTGCCCCTTGGCTTTTGACAAAAAAGTGCAGCACAAAGGGATAATGCACTCTTGAATGACTTAGGTACCTTGCCAAAGTAACCTGATATAGAGTAGTTAAAAGACAATGCCACTGACTGTTTACTCTAGCAGAGGGCATAATTACCTCAGCTGATAATGTGCAATTGACACCAAAGTATTATTGAATTATACTATTAATTTACATATTAATTTACACTTAAAAACTGGAAGCAAGGTGTGAAATTGTAATCAATGTTTAAAATAACCAGTCATTGTAAATGATTAATGTAAACCCTATATACAAAGTTTTGGTTTTCATCAGTTCGGTACAGAATGCAAAGTAATTGGATATTATAAACTGTTACATCATGTCTGCCCACTTAAGTCCTGGAGGGTTAATGGAGCTACTTGGTATAGTATTATTTGGTTCTGAGTATTTCTCTTCTCTCCTGAAGGTTCTGCCTCGTGCTGGATGTGGTTCCATGAATACTGGTTGCCTTCTTGCAGCTGGTCCAGGTCAGTTCAAAGAGAATTATTGAGGAGTACATGAATAAACCAAATCAAATTTGCTTACTACTGTTTTTAACATTATTTCAGTTTAGTTGATCTCTTCTCAATTTAACCAGGGTGGGCTGATGTAGGGGAGTGGAGGAGGCTTGAAAGAATAATTTAGTGAGAAGTGAATTAATATCAGCAGAGACTTGGCCATTAACCTAAAATACTTTGCAATCATATCATTTGGACCTTGTGTTTTAATTCAGGTAGTATTTTTCCAAGAAAGTAATTAATATCCTGAAAACAAGCAAAGCAACTCCGTCTGAGGCACTAGTTTCCGTTCCCTACACAAAAATAAGATGAGGGAGGCCATTTGGTAAATCTCCCTGAATCCTCTATCACGAAATCCATTCATCTTTAAAATGATCCCAATGTTGGCATTTCCTGGACAACATGCTTCTTGAGTGTTTCTCTAGTGCTCCAGTGACCTGGTTTTTAAGTTGTGGCCTCACCAAAGCATAACGCAGCCTCAATGTAGCTGCCTTAGAGTTACCTGATCGCTGTCAATTTTTATCTAATACCACTAATGTGAGAAGCTTCGGAATCTATGCTAAAGGTGCACATGAATGCAAGCTATTGATTTGCTTTGTTCATAACGTAAATAATAAAAAAAACAAAAATAATGCCCTGCTGATTGTGATATGGATAGAGTTCAGATTCAGATTTCCAGATGTTTTGAACTTTTATTTGAAGCAAGCAGTCTACTTTACCTCTTATCTGACAAACAACCTGAAGGCAAAAAAATTATGATGAATCTGTGAAGTAAAACCTAATGTTACAGCCAGTATTGTATAGCCTAGAAATCAGTGATGATATTAATAAATTAATACTTAAATATATATGAATGTTTCTTTACTCATAACACCAACAATAATGACTAGGTTTATATTGCTTATATTCTGTTTTCTCTACGAGGCAACATTTACTCTTAAGCGACATGGAAGTACAAAGTGTAGCTGGGAACCCAGGAGTTTGACATTAGTGGCTAATGGAGCATATAAAGGCTTGACAAAATCTCTTAGGATGTGAATGGCCAAGTGACAGTTTAACTACAAGTCCAGTGTGTGCTGAAACAACCCTTATTTAACAAGAGATAATTTCATGTCTAAGTTTCATTGCGCACTATCTTTCCATATACTATATTATCTGCAAGAGAAAATTGCAGGCAGGAGCAAGCTATGTGTGCGGCTTTGCTGCTGGTATTCTGTATAGACTTTCTGGATTGAGACAGAATGTTGAGGTGCGGTTGCAACCACAGCTTGTGTTCCTGGCAGAAGCGTGGCAGTCTGGAATAGGTGCTAACTCCTTCTGGGCAGGCATCCATTGTAAACCACCTTTCAAGTTTAAATGGGCCTATCTGTATAAATATCTTGGTTGATTAATTCAGTTAAACAGACAAATAAATAAGTATGTACTGATTCCCATTGATTTTGATCAGTTCTGATGCCATGACAATTTGAGATGTTGACTACACCAAAACCCAAGGCAGCTTATCATATTCTGGTTCAAAGTGTGACATTTATTACCTAACCACTGTGTTAACCCAGTGGCGTCATCTAGAAACCAAATAAATTATTGAGTCCCCTTTTAAAAATGGCTCAACTAATAAGAGAACTTAAGCAAAAAACAAAAAGGAAACTTAGCAAGTTAAATGACAAAGACCCTACAGTGACCACCAGCCACAGGGAGCCTCAAATTTCAAGGCGGGCATCACATGCTCCATCTCCAGGACTACCTGGACACAGGCATGACCGTGGCAGAGAGACAGGCATCTAGATCGACAAGCCCCTCTCCCGGCCTAATTTGCCATGTCCAACCTAAATCTATAAATCTTGTCTAGACTCAGGAGCAGAAAGAGCCAGGTGACTTGTCGGCCCCTTCTTTGCACCAGGCCATCAAAGATCAGGAGTGTGGGACCTAAGTGGAGCTGGAAGTTTTGGAGCAGATATACTTTTGGTGTTGAAGGACTCTGAATGCTTCCCCTCTTTCTCTTCCCTCTCTCCTTACCCATTAGAAGTAACATCATTTATACTTCTGTTTTTCTCATTGGTGTTGTGTTGTTTCTTGTTAGGCTGTTACTACTATTGGCATCATCAGAGAGATGGAAGAGGCATGGAAGAGTTAATAAGCCGATGGAATGAGGAATGAACTAATGTTGGCAAAGACATGGCTGCTAATTCAAGGAGATCACAACGTTTGGATCTTGTGTGTTACTTTACCATTCTGCTGTCCAAGAGACTAATTCTTTAAGTTTTCAAATTATACATTATTCCCACACTCAGTCTAAGAGGGAGAGCTTCCAGTTATGTCAACAGGCAAACAGTAACTTGGAAATAGTGAAAAAATAACTCCCTGGTTTTGCAAAGTTTTCTACTTAAAGATCTGGATAGGAAATGTAGATATTAGATTTGAACATGAATTGAAGCAGCAACTTGAGTTTAGGGCCTTTAATTGAGCTACAGGAATAAGATTGCTTTATTTAAAACAAATAATTTTTGCCTTCATGGTGCTATATGACTCAATTAGCTATTCTGCAAAAGCCCGTACTCATATTTTCATAATATTGACCATTTGTGCTGTGAAGTGATAAATAAACCACTCCTGGGCCATTTCAGCAGGGTATAAAAAGACAGGAGGTTGCCTTCTTGCATCATTAGCTTAAGCTGTGGTACAATTAATTATCTGCTATGTTATTAGAACCATAACTTAAGCTGCATAAACAAAAGTCTCAGTTTTAGTCCATTTCTGACCGACATTTAACAATAATTTTTCCTGCGTATCAATGGAGACTTTGAAAATGTAACAGAAGTGTACAAAGTATTTGTACAGATGTGGATTTTGGCAGGGGGAAGGGGTGATAAGTACAGTCAGGTACGGAGCAGCCTGTATTGAATAACGATTACAAGTGAGATTACTGTGGTGCAGACACCTGTTGTTTAACTGAAGGAATGCCCTTACCAGGCCTCGAAACCCAGCTTCGTTTCTCTTTTGTTTTGGTTCTTTAGCTGGTGTACTGATTACACTGAGGGCACAGGGGAACAGCCGTTTATGTGCTTTGTGGTCAGTACTCTGGGGATTATCTCCAAGTCAGTGTTTACGGAGTGCCGCAGCTAACGCTGCCCAGATGCTCTATCTGTGGGAAACCCAGAAACCACACTGCACTAGGCTTGTGGTGTTGTCAGGGATAAATACTCTTTCCTATTCAGGCTGTTTGTATATACACAAGGTTTTCACACTGACTGAGTGCAGTGGCAGTTAAGGCAGATGCTGACATGGTCTTACTGGTGAAATGCCTTACAGATGTTTGAGGTTACCAGGTCTTCAGGTTATTAGAATTCAGAAAGGGGGATGGAAGCTGTGAAGGGAGGTGTATTTTTGCCCATGTTATTTGTTTTAATGTGGGTTAACAGAATGCAGTGGAGGTGTAGGGAATTATTTCAACCACAGAAGGCAAAGTTTCACACAGAAGCCTAGACCACAAGAAGATCTGGAAAAAGAGGCCAGTCAGTCTCATTCTTTGCACACAAAACAACATCTAACTGTTTACTTCCCTTTCAAGGAACTATAATTAAAATCACCAAAGCTTCAGTGATGGCATCCAGACCCTGCCTGCACATTGCTTTGCTTTAAATTTGCAGTAGCTTTAGCATTGTAGCAAAAGATCATGTGACCTTTCTCGAGATTTTAGAGTTAGCAACCCTCCAGGCGTCTCCAGGAATTAAAGACTAATCTCCAAGATTCTGTTGTGAGTAATCCTGGAGCAAAATCAGAGGGTCAGTAAAATATTAGCCTGCATCTTCCAATATGGGGAGGGGCAAATGACTCAACTTAAGTCACTGATGTGCTTTGGGACACTGAGGAATTTCTGACGTGTGCACATGTGCGGCACTTATGTAGGAAGTTTAAATTTCCAATTGCCTGTTTTGCCCTGCCCAGATTCCCTACTACAGAGGGATCAAATGGCCAGAACTAGGAAAACCTGGGCTCTTTGCCCTAAACTTACTCTGGTTTTTACACAGATTTACTTAGAACTTTTCCTAACAGGTGTAAAGCCCACGGCATGAAGTAAATCAGCTGGAGTGTCAAAGCTACAGCACCTACAGCAACCCCCTGACTAAGTTCACTTCTCTCCTATGCTCAGACTCATACCCTGACAATGCTCCCACCCTTCCAACAACGTTCACCTCCTACACGACAATTCTCATCCCCATCCCGACAATGCTCAAACCCCCTCCCGGCAATATTCACTCCCTCTCCCGAATCACCTTCTGGAATCCCTGGATGTTGTCTGGCCAATGTCAGAAGAGTCAGCATTGTCTCATTGCGGGGAGGGGGAATGAGCATTTGGGGGGAAGGGTGAGGTGGGAGGGCAGTTGTGGGTGTAAGCAATGACGGGGGTTGGGGAGGCAGTGATCATTGTCCGGGGTGAGGAGGGTGGGCAATGTGGGGAGGGAGGGTGAGCATTGTCGGAGGAGGGGGTATGAGCATCGTCAGGGGTGAGGGAGGGGGTGTGAGCATTGTCAGGGGTGAGGGAAGGAGAGTGAGCATTGTCGGGGCTGAGGGAGGGAAAGTGAACATTGTCGGGGGTGAGAGAGGGAGAGTGAGCATTGTCGGGGTGAGGGAGGGAGAATGAGCATTGTCAGGGGTGAGGGAAGGAGAGTGAGCATTGTCGGGGTGAGGGAGGGAGAGTGAGCATTGTCAGGGGTGAGGGAAGGAGAGTGAGCATTGTCAGGGGTGAGGGAGGGAGAGTGAGCATTGTTGGGGGTGAGGGAGGGAGAGTGAGCATTGTCGGGGGTGAGGGAAGGAGAGTGAGCATTATTGGGGGTGAGGGAGAGAGAGTGAGCATTGTCGGGGGTGAGGGAGGGAGAGTTAGCATTGTCAGGGGTGAGGGAAGGAGAGTGAGCATTGTCGGAGGAGGGGGTATGAGCATCATCGGGGGTGAGGGAGGGAGAGTGAGCATCGTCGGGTGTGAGGGAGGGAGAGTGAGCATTGTCGGGGTGAGGGAGGGAGAGTTAGCATTGTCGGGGGTGAGGGAGGGAGAGTGAGCATTGTCAGGGGTAAGAGAAGGAGAGAGAGCATTTTCAGGTTGAGGGAGGAAAGTGAGCATTGTCGGAGGAGGGGGTATGAGCATCATCGGGGGTGAGGGAGGGAGAGTGAGCATTGTCGGTGTGAGGGGGGGAGAGTTAGCATTGTTGGGGGTTAGGGAGGGAGAGTGAGCATTGTCGGGGGTGAGGGAAGGAGAGTGAGCATTGTTGGGGGTGAGGGAGAGAGAGTGAGCATTGTCGGGGGTGAAGGAGGGAGAGTTAGCATTGTCGGGGTGAGGGAGGGAGAGTTAGCATTGTCGGGGGTGAGGGAGGGAGAGTGAGCATTTTTGGGGGTGAGGGAGGGAGAGTGAGCATTGTCGGGGGTGAGGGAGGGAGAGTGAGCATTTTTGGGGGTGAGGGAGGGAGAGTGAGCATTGTCGAGGGTGAGGGAGGGAGAGTGAGTATTTTTGGGGGTGAGGGAGGGAGAGTTAGCATTGTCGGGGTGAGGGAGGGAGAATGAGCACTTTCAGGGGTGAGGGAGGGAGAGTTACATTGTCGGGGGTGAGGGAGGGAGAGTTACATTGTCGGGGGTGAGGGAGGGGGAGTGAGAATTGTCGGGGGTGAGGGAGGGAGAGTGAGCATTGTCGGGAGGTGAGGGGAGAGGTTGTTCATTGTTGGGGGAGGGAGAAGAGAGTATTTTTGGGGGGCAGAAGGGCGGTGAACATTGTTGGGGTGGGGGGATGGCGGGGTTATGCAATGTTGAGGGTGACAGCTCCATTTAAAAACAATGTAAGTCAATGAGCTGATGACAGACTTTAAGGGGCCTGTCTTCAGTTCATGATGAAAAAGAGGGCATGGCTTCACTGGAATGACACTCACCCCTTGGTGTCCTGACCCTGTTCATCGCTAGATTCAAACTGGAACCAGAACGGGGAAGTTCAAAAGCTCCATCGTAACATGGTGAGTGGGCAACTTACATCGCAGTCAGTGCACAACACATGTGCTGCTGACCGGAAGACCCAGGTAATTGTTGTTTATTTCTATTTCCCTTGAATTCTTTTATTAGTTATAAAAATATTGGACATGGGAATAAAGAAAAAAAAAGTCAATTCACTTTGCAGTGGGCACTGGGAGTTGGGGAAATAACAATAACATATCCCAGAAAGAAAAAATCTCTTCGGACCAGTACTCTTATTTCCCAATTTTTACTGGTGTTCCATTTTAAGGTATACAAGACCAGTTCAGACCAGTATTCTTATTTCCCAGTTTTAACTGTTTTTTTCCTTCTGGGGATAACTACTTTAACATAATATAACATCCCAAGGTGCTTCACAGGAGCATTATAAGCAAAATATCACCCCAAGGCATCTAAAGAGATATTAGGCCAAATGACCAAAAGCTTGGTCAAAGTGGTAGGTACAGCAGAGTGACCTGCTGTCCTGGATTTTCTGGGAGGGGCTGTTCCATAATTTGGGCTTTCATGCCATGCTCCTGGTCACACCTTCCTGGGATGTGTTTTGTCCCTGATTTCCTTTTTTGCAGGGAACTGTGTTTCTGTGCATGCATGGAGCCCGGCACATGTTCAATGGTTTAATGGATCTGTGTTTGATTATATTAATCTGTGACTGAGCAATATTCATTGTGCTTGATTGATTAAGCCTGAGTGGAGCCTCTGAGAGTGAAAGTAAACAGAAGGTTCCAGAAAGACCTAAGAAACCCAGGAGGTGAACATGTGTGTAGAAATCTTTGCAATTGCTGAGATACTTTAAAGCACTGTAAATAAACCTATTGTAGACTTAGAACTAATATTATCTCTGCATTTCTCTGAGGTAAATCAGACATATAAAATATACAACAAACCAGAGAATACACCACAATAGGTTTTGAGGAATGTCTTAAAGGAGGAAAGTGAGGTAGAGAGGCAGAGAAGTGTAGGGAGGGAATTCCAGAGCTTAAGGCCATGCAACTGATACCATAACCACCAATGGCAGAGTGATTAAAATTGGAGATGCCAGAATTGGATGGGTGCAGATGTCTTGGGGGGTGTGAGGCTGGAGATTACAGAGAATGAGGGTGGTGGTGGCGGTAGGTCATGGAGGGTTGTGAAACCAAGATGCTACTTAATCAGAAGCCAATATAGGTCATTGAACACAGGGTGATGCAGAACAATACTTGATGAGAGCTAGGACACGGGTTGCAGAGTTTTGGATAACCTCAAGTTTACGGAGAGGAGATTGTGGGACACCAGCCAGGAGTGTGTTGGAATAATTGGGTTTAGAGATAAAAAAAAAGCATGAATGAGGATTTCAGCAGCAGATGAGCTGAGTGAAGTCAGGTGCGAGGTGGAAATTGGTGACCTTAGTGAAGCCATGAATAGTTAGTCTGAAGCTCATCCCAGGGTCAAATATGACACCAAAGTTACAAAAAATCTGGTTTAGTGTCAGGCAGTTGTCAGCTAGAGGAATGGAGTCAGTAGCTAAGGAACGGATTTTGGAGCGAGGGACAGAAACAACAGTTTCAGTTTCCCAATATTTTATTAGAGGAATTTTCTGCTTATCCAGTTCTGATAATTTAGCAACAGTGGAGAAGTTGAGAGAGGTAGTGGTGGGGTTAGGTGTTGTCAACATACATGTGCTTTCAGAGCATGTCACTAAGGGGCAGCATGTAGAGAAGAAATAGGAGGAGGACAGGATAAAGCTTTGGGGGCTGTATTGGCGCAGGAGCAGGAATTCTTTGGTTATGATTAGGTAGATAGGATGGAGCTACAAGGATGAATGTGCCTGGTGACTAGTGGTGGAATTGTTGGGAGGTGGCTAGAATCAGGAGGTCATATGAATAAACCTCGAGGTTTAACCAGAGTTACAACTGTACTGGAGTGCCAGTGTTGCCAGGTAGCTGGGCTGTTCAACTATGCACTTAGTTTAGCGTTGCGATAATCTATGACCTAGATGTCTGCCAGTTGGCTGCACAGAGACAGGAGAATTCTCAGCATCGTGAGCCAACCTTTAATAATGGCTGCCCGAACATCCTATTTTTGGTCGGGGGTGGGGCTAGATTAGAAGTCGGGGCTGGTGACCCCCAGAAGTTGTGAGGGGTTGGAGGCAGGCCTGATGCAGGTTGGGTGATTTGGGTGCAAAAAGCGGGCCCACAGAAAGCCCATTTGAGAAGTTGGTCATCAATGGTAAACATCCTGAGCCAGGAGGAGCCAGCGTTGCTGTGTCAGCTGAGTGTCCAAGCTGTAAACATTGTACAACTATTAGCTGACCCTGGAATGGATGGCCCATTATGGGATTTCCCTATAGGAGAATTGTCACTGCTGCTGCCTAATCAAAACATACTCTACTGAAAACATGGAATGGATTCTCAAGACACAGCCATGGAGATAGCCTTGTCTTGCCAACACAACCTGGTACAGATATTATGCCGTCATGCAGTTAGCTGCCAAGTCTCAGTGGGTGGATAAATGGTGAACAGTGCCATGCTCATTATCCCATCCACTTACTCTCTTGCCACCCATCGATCAGGATGCGGTTGCTGGAATGGACAGCTGTGCTGCTGCTGACTGGGGCATACCAGACAGGTCCCCTGATGAACCTTGGAAAGATCCTGAGGCATAGAAGCTGACACCAACGATTACCTTTTCAGCCACTGGCAGTGCATGGATGTTGATGGATTGTGGCTCGAGTTGTTGCTGGGCCATGCAACATATCTTTGCCATCACCTCATGGTTTAGCCTCAGTTGCCTTTGACACTTGTTTTCTGTCATGTTTAAGTAGAATATCCTAGGTCTGTACACGCTTCCCACAGGGTAGTACCCGGTTACTCTAATTCTCCTCTTCCTTTTCTGGTGTGCAGGTAGCAGCCTCTCCCTCCCGATCTTCTGCCCTCTCTCTGGCATCTAGCTGCTCATGATGATTGGCTTCAATGGCCTGTATGTATGAGGGTGCCATGTCCATCTTCTATCTTCCTTCCATTGAAGCACTATGTGCCCTTCTCCAGCACAAAGTTCTTCCTGGCACCTGGATGCACTGGTCAGCAGAGGCAAAAAAAATTGCCCTGCAAGGTGAGGAGTCCCACCCTACTACTCCCTTAGGCTAAGGGAAGACAATTAGAATTGATTTTGTGCCACTTCTGGGTCAGTGAATAAAATTGTAAAGCAAATTCTACAGGGCTACCCTACCTCTCCAAAGAGGTACCCTGGCTGTCCAAATAAATACACCATGGCCAGGATTTTATAGCCCCTCCTGCCTGGCGGAATATTATGGACCCACCAAATGGAATAGAGGTTTAAATGGCTCGCAGCATCCGTCAAGTGGAGACACGTTGTGGCAGGGCAGTAAAATCCTGGCCCAGGTCTACTCTGCAAACTTTGGCTCCACACTCCTAGGCTACCAAAATCAGGCTTGAGTGGAGGCAGCTAATGATTTAATTGGCCAGCTGCATTCATAAAACATGCATGCGTGAGACACACCCCACCTCCATTCCTGCCCCCGTGAAAATCTGAAGTGCTATGTTTGGAGATGGCTCGCAATTTTTGGCACTTCCGCCATTTTCACCACAATGGAGAAGCTCTCCGTTATGGCAAAAATCCAGGCCTTATATGTTTATTTTAATAATAATTTAAAAGTTGATGAAAATCATTAAGGTAAACATTCTAGGGACTTAACCAGTTAAAATGTCTGTTCGTCACATTTATGGCTATAATGCTCCTCTAAAGGGGAATCACTGCTTGTAAAATATTTTGCAATGATTTTTTTTGTAAGCAACTTGAATGCTGTATCCTGCAGCTTTTAAAGTTTATGATATGCCAGATGTTCACATTTTTGCAGCAGGGGTCAATTTCTGGAAGGTTGAGTATATGTAACTCGGTTTACCACCATTCTTCACCCTTTTAGTTTGAGTCCAGAACAGAGGTCATTATGTACAAACAGGTCTTTCTACATTACTGCGAGCGAATCCTGCCTCCTGCATTCCTTTCTCTGACTGGTGGGCTGGCTCCAATCATCTGCCAATGATTTCCTTGGTACAACTTCCAGGTGTGCTCCAAAAAAACTTACCTCTGGTTTCGCTGTCTTCTTGTGGGGAATTAATTCCCTTTGTAAAGACACAATAGAGGGAGTTCATTGTGTGGAAACCAAATCATGATGGTTTTATGAACGTTTTTGCCAAAGATTAATCATGTTCATCCCTACAACAAATTATCTAGAACAATGATTGGAAAACTATTGTTCAGCTCCAGACAACTCACCATTGTCCTGACCACCAAGGACCTACTCAGGCATTTGATACAACAACTGGGATCTTCTACCCAAGCAAGACCATGAGCATCAGTCATCCTGGCTTTTTATAAAGTTGTATTCACTTTGTCAACTACAATCTCAGCACCGATGTCACAGTTTGTGCCCCAAGGACAGCTTCTCAGTACGACTTCTTGTAGAGCTAAATATTCTTGCAGCTCAATCACCATGTAAATATCAACAAAGTTTAAATGATCAAAATAGTAAAATAAGCAGAAGTTTCACCTTGAACATAAGTAGTTAATGTGAAAACTGGCTCAGTTATCATTGTGCAAATTTGCTGCAATCCATTTTTTTTTGCAACTTCTGTCTAATCAGCAGTAATTCTATAAATCTTACAAGCTGCAAATTATTCCTACTCAATTAAAATCTAGAATCTAACTACATGAAACAGAACAAGGGAATTTCTTGTCATTCTACAGCAGATAAGTTGGAACCTCTACCTAATGGAACTTCAACTCTTCTTAAACAATGCACTTTGTGATAGTTTCAATATTATCAAACACACGGCAGAATTTTTCGCTGAGCGGGCGGGCACACACCTGACCATCTCGAGCGCTTGATGATGTTGGGGTGAGTGTCCTGACGTCATCGCGCACTTGCGTGATATTTCGGTCACCAGGTGCGTGCGGGAGTCAGAGCCACACCCGCCATCACTTACGAGGCCAGTTAAGGCAATTAAAAAGGCAATTAAGCTGTATTTTACATTGCCTGTGCAATTTTACGCTCATCACACGGGCAAAACGGGCAGGCGGGAAGCCGACAATTTGACAAAGCGCATCCAAGGGCATGAGAAAAAGGTCAACAGCATTGCCAGTTTGAGTTGTGAGGAGTTTTGGAGATCATTTGCTGCTGGTTGTTTATTGGTACTTGACAGCTTCATCTCTGTTCAGGGCTTCATTGTTAGCATTTCCAGGCTTCATTTCAGGACTTATTGGTGTTTCCAAGGTCCCCGGAGAATTCAGACAGTGTGGACTCTTCCAGGTATCAGGCAGCCTTCTGTTACCCTGGTAATGAGGATTGTAGTCTTCACTGGTGGCACCTCCTCTGAGGAGGAAGAGAGGGACAGAAGGGAGAGGAGGTCAGGTATCCCAATGCAGTTTCCAAGGGAGGGACCTGTGGCCAGTGGCTCTGAAGATCACAGTGGCCCACAACATTTAAGCCTCCGGTTCTTTTCATGGGTCAGTGGGGGATTGTGCGGAGTCTCCCAATCAGCTGTTCATAGTTGCATCAAGCTTGTGAAAGAAGCTCTGTTCAGGTGGGTACTGACCTTTATTCTTTACCGTAGGATGAGGTCAGCCAGGCTCAGTGAGCCAGAGGCTTTGCAGCGATTGCTGGACTCTCCCGCGACAAGGTTGCCATTGACTGCACACATGTGGCCATCAAGGCGCCAGTGGGGCAGCCGAATGCCTTTGTCAACAGGAAGGGATTCCACTCCATGAATGTGCAGATAGTGTGTGCATAATCTGCAAGTCTATGCAAGGTACCCTGTCAGCTCCCATGAGCCTTTCATCCTGAGACACTCCTAGGTACTGTGCTCCAGCCCGACTGGATGGATGTCTGCTGGGTGACAAAGGCTATCCATTGAAAAGGTGGCTTATGACACATCTCCGTCATCCAAGAACAGAGGCAGAGCAGCGTTAAAATAGGAGTCATACGCTCACAAGGGCATGGTAGAGAGGACCGTAGGCCTTCTCAAGATGCACTTCTGATGCCTGGACCATTCAGGGAGAAGCACTACAATACCCCCCAGAGCAGGTGTCAGTGATAGTGGCTGCATGCTGCGCTCTCCACAATCTGGCACTGGCAATGGTGGACCAACTGGAGGAAGAGGATCTTGACGCAGCTACACAGGCCACAGATGATGAATCCTGTAGTGTGTCCGAAGAGGAGCATGGTGAGGAGAAAGCTGAAGGCATGGAAGAAGACCTCGGTAGCCTCCAGGGAGGCAGGGACACCAGGGATGCCTTGATCCAATGCTCCTTCAACTAGGCTCCCAAAAATCTGCTTCCGCCTCAGGGTTGTCGCCTCCATCCCGGATGTCTGAAATGATCCTTTCTTTTGCACCCAAAGTCCACTCAGTGCCTGTAGAATAATGTATCAAGCTACTCATGTCCAGCATTACATACTGGCGTACCCTACACTAGAAAGAAAAATGGTGAAGCATACTCAGGCGATCAGAACCAAAGCAAATTTAATGTTATTGTCACATTGAAAGTACAAAGACATTACCATTACCGGTGTTGATGTCCACACCATTAGACATATAAACCAAACATAAATGGACAGAAAATCACTGGTGAACAGCCCCTCTTGTTCTCATGGTACTTTCAACTTAGGTTTCCAAATGCTATGTCTTGGTGCCCCCCCCAACAGTGGCATCGGCATTGGAGACAGCCTGCTGACTCTGCTGTCTTGTTGGTCTTGATGACCTTGGTGGTCATCCTCTGGCCAGTGGACCCTGTGCTGGCCCACGTGGAAGGGAGCAGCCAGTGCCATGGCTGGCATCACCCCAGTTGCTGCAGCGCCATCAGATGCCATGGTCACTGGTGGAGGGGCGAAGGGGCTGCTGTCCTCATCCAGAGCGCCCTGAGAGGAGCCTGCAGAGATAACAAGCAGCTCGTGTGCCAACATGAGGTCGCTCTGGACCTCTCTGCTCACCCTTGATGGACAGGCACCTAGCTGGGATACTGGGCACCTCATCCATCTCCCACACTGGCACTGACCACCTGAGGTCATTGCCCGTGTGAGGGCTTGCAGGCCCGGGTGCAACGCCAGGAACCCCTCATGCCTCTCCATGATAGTTACCACTCTCCCAATGGAGGAGGCAGTGCACTCGGCCATGAGAGTCAACACAGTGCTCATGCTCTGCATGGAATCCTCCACAACGGAGACCATGGCACGCTGACCCTCATGGATCTCCGGCAGATCCTCCCGCTGGACATCCAGCACCTGCCACCACCTAATGGACGAATCCAGAGACTCATCATCTGCCTTCAACTCAGCATCGCCCTGGTGCCCAGCAGTCCTCTGACTGTCGGAACCCTGGGTGCTCCCTGCCTCTGCCTGCAGCTCAAGTGAGAGCGAAGTGCCCTCACCAATGTGCACCAACATTCTAGCCACTGATCCAATGCCCACTGAGGTGCTTGTACCTGCACTGGTGCCTGGTTCAGAGACCGAGTGTGATGCAGATGCAAATATAGCCTAGCGGTCCTCCAGCATCAGGGGTGGCCATTCAGGGTCCAGAGAGCATGTGCTTGCTGGTGAATCTAAAAGGGAGAACAAGGACATGTCATTAGTTAAAGTCATCACACTGTCACTGTGCATGCCAGGCATCCTGGTGAGACAATGGAGATCTGCATCACCGTGCCATTGTCTTTCCATGGTCAATGGGGTCTCCAGGTTTGAGGCTCCTATCAATGAAGAGACTACAGTAGAATGGTTGAATCCGAAACTCTCATCTCTGTGCCCTGCACTCTTACCTCGATCTGGCACCCCCGCCTCTCCATGCCTGGCTGCACATGGAGCATGTCGGCTCTCAAGCTCAAGGGTGTCCTGCTCAAACCTGCTGAGCAGAAGTGGGTTGGGCGGGTCTCCGTCTGTACATGACCTCTCTGATTGGTTATGACTTGTCTTCTCCTGAAAGGACAGAGGAGCATTGATTAGTCCACTCTGTACCTGCAGCGCTATTGCAGCCTGGCCAACCCCAGCTGAGGAGCACCACACAGGGCTTTTCCAAGTTGTGGCCCTCGAGCTGCAAGGCACTCAGTCCAAGCAGCCAGGGCTCACCCCCTTGATCAGCTCTGGCGTCATTGACAGTTGGCACTCAGACTTTAGCACCCCTGAGGTCCACAGGGGAACGGCCACACCTCATCACTTCTGCACACTGAGCCATGCCAACACAATACTCACCCTTTCTGAATGCAGCAGGTCATTGAACCTCTTCCGGCACTGCACCCATGTGCGCCACACCACATCATGGCTGCTAACCAGTGATGCCACCTCCTCCCATGCCCTTTTTTTTGAGGTGTGATGGCCTCCTCCTCCCATCTCTGGGGTCAAGGGTGTCCTGCCTGACAGCCACCTCCTCCAGGAGGACCTTGAGGCACTCATCCGAAAAGCGGGGGACCGAATGCCCACCTGACCTGCCCTCCCATCTGGTGTCTCGAGCCACAGTCGACTCCATCATTTTGCTAATGCAGATCAGACATTCTTCTGTTGCAGCCTTCCAGGGGCTACCTGGGCCATTTTTAAACTGGCTGTCGGGTCTCATAGGCTCAGACGTCCACAGCACAGAAGGAGGCCATTCGGCCCATTGTGTCTGTGCCAGTCAACAAAGATCTGACTGCACTAATCCCATTTACCACTGCTTGGCCCACAGCCCTGGAGGCTATGGCAATGCAAATGAATATCTAAATACTTCATAGATATTATGAGACTTTCTGACTCAACCACCCTTTCAGGCAGTGAATTCCAGACTCCTACCACCCTCTGGGTGAAAAAATTTCTCCTCAACTCCCCTCTTAACCTTCTACCTATTACCTTAAATCTATATCCCCTGGTTATTGACCCCTCTACTAATGGAAAAAGTGCCTTCCTATCCACCCTACATCCCTCATAATCTTATACACCTCTCTCAGATCCCCTCTCAACCTTTTCTGCTCCAAGGAAAACAATCCCAGCCTATCCAATCTTTCTTCATAGCTCAGACCCTCCAGCCCAGGCAGCATCCTGGTAAATCTCCTCTGCACCCTCTCCAGTCGCCATTGGACCCGGCGGCTGACAGCCCTTGCCCCAACTTGGCCCATGCTGTCCAATGGGGTGCTGCGTTTCATGCTGGGTGGGCCTTATTGGCCTGCCAATGTGAAATCGTGATCAGGGGCCGATTGCGGGTGGTGGCCCGTTTCCTGGTCACTCTTGGGCCCACCAACCACGCCCACCCACCGAACTCAAAATTCTGTCCATGGGACTGATGATTCTCTTCTGTTTTGTACTTGAGACAGAAGAGAAAGCAGCAACAACAGCAACTTGCACATTTAACGTGGGTGATTCACAGAGGCTTAGAGGGTAATTCCAGATCATAGGGCTTAGATGTCTGAAGGTATACCAAACTGGAGGCTGGTTTCTGAGTGTTTGGAGGATGGTGCCTGGGTGGTAGGTGTAGTGTTGGTGGAGGTTACAGACAGAAAAAGGGACAAGGCTATGAAGGATTTATACATGAGGATGATAACTTTAAATTAGAGATGCTGAGCGAAGAGGAGCCAATAAGGTCTGTGAAGGCACGAAATGGCTCAACTGGTTACCGATTTACCAAGATAGCAATGGGGTAAAAATCAGCCAGGACCCTGAGCATTATGTGGTGACCCCTGTTGGAAAATGCTTGTGTATGGATGTCAGATTAATACAGCATTTAGCTTAATCATGATATGGCCCACCACCATTCACAGTCTAGGATTACAGATAAATTGTGGCCAGTTGGATTAAGTACTAGAGAGCTTTTATCCTGTAGAGCCATAACCAGAATGAGTGAGTTCCACTAGGAGCGTAAGAGAGAAGGACGGGTTGAAAATTGGGAAAAGAAAAGTTACTCTTCCAGCAAATAAAATGAGACAGATGTACCAAAGTAACCCAAGTGGCTTTGAAGATTTAATAAACAACATGGTGCAATGTGACCTTCGCTGCTTTCCACCAGCAAAAAATTTAAAGTTGAAATTCTATTTGACCCAAAACAGCAGGTAAATCCTCAAAGAAAAACAGCAATGATTTTAAAAGCTGCAGCACAATAGCAATAAACTGGGCAAAGGCTGCACACAAAAAAGAGCTCCTGCTCACCAATAAATTCCTCACAATTTATTCAATGTGTGGGAGCAATTTATTGGCTTTCAAACTCGGGGCATGCTTGGTTATCACTTCAACTTTCTTGGTAAACATCCAAAATATGCATGTTAGCTGTGGCACCACTTCTCTAGAGAAGGATAATGATGAAGAATAGCACTTAGATTCTGGCGAGTGCAAGAAATTATGATTTTTAAATTATTATCAAATGGTTTCTCAATTACTTTTTAACTCAAATATTTTCATGCATGTTTTTAAAAAAAATCCAGCAACATTTTTTTTTACCTCAACCATGCTCTCAATCTGTGATGAATCATTCCAGTTCTTACAAATCACTTAGGTATGCAACTGTTGTCAGTAATAAATTGAATCATCTTTTATTAAATAAATCATCATTCTCTATCAATGCAATTATGCTGTTGTTAATTATATTGAACCACATTCTCTCTGTATCATTATGGAAATTTCACATGTTCACAGAATAATTCACAATATTCTTCAAATAATCTGATATTTAAGTTTGAAGGTAGGAATGTAATTGAAGGGTGGAATGTAACTGAAGGGTGTTTGGATATGGACTTGCCAGACCAAACAAAACCACGTCAAAAGATCTGTTTTTCAAATAAGAATTCCACAATAAGGCTCAAATATTTTTACTTGCATTAATCTAACAATTCAAATCAAGCCAATTGGAAAGGAAAAACACTCTTGCCGAGCAAAATCTCAAAAGCACAAAGTCTAGGTGCTGGCTGTGTGTTGCCAGACTACCAATAACTTGCCTACCGCTCAACGCAATGTTTAGGAGTGCAACCGCAACTAATCAGTTTTCACTGGTTGAATTGGAAGAACATCCATTGGTTCCCTGTTCTATCAAGGGATTTAAGCCAAGTTCCTTCGAAAAAAGAAGTGGCCTAATAAAAAAAACACTAAAAAATCCAGGGGAAGTTTGAACACTGAACTCTTCACTTCTACTGTAGTGCAGTGGGGAGGTTAGGCTAAATGAAATGGCCTCATTTTACCATGTCAGCATTGGCATTAGTTACTCTAAATACTATGTTAATCAATTGTGACTGCACCAGTGTACTGTACAATAAACAGTAAAACCTACATTAGTTACATATATTGCCTTAACTGATGTAATGAGTGAGAAGAGAGAGCTTGCATTATATTGCGCAATCATTATTATGTAGGCAAATTCAGCAGCCACATGTTTCACGTAGCAAGATCCCACAAACAACAATGAAATGAATGTAATTTTTTCTGTTTTTGGTGATGTTTGTGAGAGAATAGATAGCCAGGATAATGAGAGAGCTCCTTGCAGTTCTTCATATGCTTAAACATTGTCGGAAGGTTCATTGACCATCACAGTTCAGCCTGATCTTCCCTTCAGCCCTATGTTCAAAAATGCACCTTCCAGCAGGGATCACAGGATACTGATAAGGAACAGAAATCTTGGTTGGTCTCTGCTCTCTAGCCCAAGCGAACGGAGCATCTCAAATGCTGAGATGGCTAACTCAGTATAGACTGGGAATGGGACTTTCTGGTTTGTATGGCTTCTAACTTTACAATCTGAGCCATCAAGGGAATAACTTCTGAGTATCGTCAAAGAAATGCCATAGGCACATTATTGGAACATGAGAAAGCATGAAACAAAAAAAGCCATTTGACTCACCAAGCCAATTCTATACATAGCTCAGGTACAATCCACTCTATCAAAGACCCATTTAGAACTAGGAGAATGGATTAACAATTCAGGAACTTTATTAACCTTTTTTCAGGAACTTTATTGTTGGACATAGCACCTGGATATTAACTTTTAGTGCTGTGATTCAGCCCAGGTAATACTCATTAAAAAACATTGAGTCATGGATGGCTGCAGATTCTGCTGATTGATACTTTTGTGGACTCTGGCAGGCATATAAAGTGTTAATACGATTTGTTTTTTAGTCGCACCAAGTGCTATTCCTGCTGTCTCATAGCTCTGCACACATGTCACTGCTGATACTAAAACCACACACTGACACACCACGTCTCTCTGAGTAGGACTGTTATCGAGCGCCAGTGACTCATGGTCACATGAGCAGCTGTTGTCAATAGCAGCCTTGGGCTCTGTGACTGAGTGTCTCAGAAATGGCACTTCCTGCAGCAACACTACACAAATTATTTTGGTGGATATTTTATTCACAAAAATATCCCCCTTTGAGATGAACGGGTAACCTGAAAAAGTGACAAAGGAACTATTCCATTACACTGATGCATTGCAAAAATTGATTACCAGCAAGTAAAGTAACATAAAATAGCTGCAGGCTTTGATTTGTATCAGTCCTTTAATGACACGTGCCAATGTCACACTGCATATGTCTGATACTTCTCTCTCGCTTCTTTCATTTCGGTTATGAGGTAGAAAGGATGTGATTAGTGCTTGTTTCTTAGGATTGGATGTCAGTTCCAGCAATGAAAAATTGACTTTTTCACAACATGTCAGCATCAAACTGTGCTTGAGGAGAATAGCATGAATGCCTTTAAGGGGAAACTGGATAAGTATGAGGGGAAAAAGAACAGGTTATGCAGGCAGGGTTAGATGGGGTGGGGCAGGAGACTTGTTTGGAGCATAAACACAATATAGACAATTGGATTGAATGGTTTTTAAATTCTCTGTATACCTACCTTCCCTGAAAAAAGTTTTGATTTAGGCCAATTGGAGTAAATTTTTTATGACACCCCCTAACTACCAGTGTAATCTCCTCAAAGGCATTTAATTTACGTATGTTAGAGAGTGCAGGCTATCTAATGTCAGGAGAATGTCTGGGGATATTAATCTGATGGTTCAACTCAAACCTAGGTTCCAGAAATGAAGGAACAGTGCTCTAATCCACTGGAGTGCTCAGAACCATTGTCTTTTTTTAAAGGAAATAACCATTTTGTTCTCTATTTTTTATATTTCTTTGTTTTTCCCAATCCTTTCACTTTTAATTCTGATGATGGCGCAGACTTTCTTTTTATTCATTCATGGGATGTGGCCATCGCTGGCTAGGGCAGCATTTATTGCCCATCCTTAATTGCCCTTAAAAAGGTGGTGGTGAGCTGCCTTCTTGAACTGTTGCAGTCCATGTGATGTTGGTACACCCACAGTGCTGTTAGGAAGGGAGTTCCAGGATTTTGACTGAGTGACAGTGAAGGAACGATGATATATTCCCAAGTCAGGATGGTGAGTGACTTGGAGGGGAACTTGCAGGTAGTGGTGCTCTCGTGCACTTTCTGCCCTTGTCCTTCTAGATGGTTGTGGTCGTGGGTTTGGAAGGTGCTGTTTAAGGAGGCTTGATAAGTTCCTGCAGTGCATCTTGTAGATGGTACACACTGCTGCCACTGTGTGTGGATGAGTTGTCAATCAAGCTGGCTGCTTTGTCCTGGATGTTGTAAAACTTCTCAAGTGTTTTTAGAGCGGTTCTCATCTAGGCAAGTGGAGGGTTCTCCATCATGCTGCTAAGCTTGTGCCTTGTAGATGGTGGCCAGGCTTTGGGGAGTCAGCAGGTGAATTATTCGTCACACAATTCGTAGCCTCTGATCTGCTCTTGTAGCCACAGTATTTATATGGCTATTTCAGTTCTGTTTCTGGTCAAAAGTAACCTCCAGTATGTTGTTAGTGGAAGATTCAGTGATGGTAATGTCATTGAATGTCAAAGAGAGATGGTTAAATGGTCATTGCCTGGCACTTGTGTGGTGTGAATGTTACTTGCCAATTGTCAGCCCAAGCCTGAATATTGTCCAGGTCTTGCTGCATTTGGACATGGACTGCTTCAGTATTTAAGGAGTTGTGAATGGTGCTGAATATTGTGCAGTCATTAGTGAACATCCCCACTTCTGACCTTATGATGGAAGGAAGGTCATTGATGAAGCGGCTGAAAATGGTTGTTCTGAAGGCATTACCTCGAGGAACTCCTGCAGTGATGTCCTGGAACTGAGATGATTAACCTCCAATGACCACAACCATCTTCCTTTGTGCTAGGTATGATTCCAAACGCAGAGAGTTTTCCCCCTGATTCCCATTGACTCCAATTTTGCTAGGGCTCTTTGATGCCATACTTGGTCAAATGTTGCCTTGATGTCAAGGGCAGTCATTCTCCCTTCACCTCTGGAGTTCTGTTCTTTTGTCCATATTTGAACCAAGGCTGTAATGAGGCCAGGATCTGAGTGGCCCTGGCAGAACCCAAACTGAGCGTCAATGAGCAGGTTATTGCTAAACAAGTGCCGCTTGATAGCACTGTTGATGACCCTTTCCATTACTTTACTGATGATGGACGGTAGACTGATGGGGTGGTAATTGGCCAAGTTGGATTTGTCCAGCTTTTTGTGTGCAGGACTTACCTGGGCAATTTTCCACATAGCCAGTGTTGTAGCTATACTGAAACAGTTTGGCTAGGGGTGTGGCAAGTTCTGGAGCACAAATCTTTAGTAATATTGCCGGAATATTGTCAGGGCCCATAGCCTTGGCTGCACCCAGTGCCTTCAGCCATTTCTTGATAACACGTAGAGTGAATTGAATTGGATGAAGATTTGCATCTATGATGCTGGTGACCCCCGCCAATTTGAATCACCCACTCGGCACTTCTGGCTGAAGATTGTTGCAAATGCTTCAGCCTTATCTTTTTCACTGATGTGCTGGGCTCCCCCATCATTGGGGGTGGGGATATTTGTGAAATCTTTCTACTATATAAGTTCCACGATGTGAGAGGCCCCCTGTTATTTTGCCTGAGTGACAATTTCTCATGTGTGATTCTTGACAGTAAGTTTTTGTGGGCTATACATCCATGGAGGCATTACAACCTATCCCAGTGCTGTCTTTGAAGGAACTCTGCTCAACTGCATAGAAGCAAAAAACTGCGGATGCTGGAAATCCAAAACAAAATAAAAATACCTGGAAAAACTCAGCAGGTCTGGCAGCATCTGCGGAGAGGAACACAGTTAACATTTCGAGTCTGCATGACTCTTCAACTGTAGTTGAGGTTACTCAATAGTGAGTTGAATGATTTTCCCCCTCTAGAGGCACTGAGCTGTATTTAGTATTCCTACAACAGCCCAGAAAAAAATTAAAGACTGACTACCTATCTGGTCAGGGTGTGATTCAGTTCCATACTATAATATCCACTTAACTATTGAGTCATAACTAGGTCTAACAATTTGATTTCTGATTTTTCCAATTATTTTGTATTGAATAAGAAAATAAAAGAACACCAGTTTGCAGCACCGAAGGGCACCTTTTGGCATTTTGCTAGAGCAATTTAAAACTAATTTTACTGCTCCCCATTGGCTTTGTATCTTCTCCTGTTTCAAATATGAGTCCAATTTATCCATCACTTAACCAGATTATTTGGTTCTTCTTTGTGCTACCTGCTTTGTGCAAATTAACTGCCACAATTCTCTACAGCGGTGACTACACATCAAAAGTACTTAATTGTTTGTTAACAGTTTTTGGGCATCCTGAGGTTGTGGAAGGCGCTACATAGATGCAAGCCTTTCTTTCTTTCAACCTTTTCTTCAAAAAGCCTACAAAAGCTCTTCATCTTAATCCAGCTCTGTGGCAAAGTTTCCATGTTCTAATGGTCGCTTGCAAAAATAAATTTTCCTAAAAGATCCCTGGCGTCAGTCTGGTGAATCTGTGTTGCATTCTCTATGCTTTTCATGCTCTTTCCATAATGGGATGCCTAAAACTGCACTCAGTCCTCAAACTATGACCTATCCTATATTTGTACAAATTCAGCATTTCTAGCTCTTATACCTCAAACCCCTATTTATATAAAAAACAAGATTCTTGTACTCTGAACAGCACAGTGACATGTCCCAGAGAGAGTGGTTTCAGAGTTGCGTTGCTGTATGGATGGGGTGCAGGGTGGGATGGAAGGGCTAAAGTTCTTTTATGGGGCTCAGAGGCACTTTCAAAAAATATCTGTTTGCTCCTTTTCTAGCCCTAGCTCCTCTTCCGCTATTCTTACCTGGCAAGAAAGCCACAACAGCTTGTCACTCAGGCTGGCAGTTCAAATTGCCACCAAGCCCTGATGTTACCATTAGCTCACAATCTGTTTATTTTAAGATGGATCCCCTCTACTTCAGGCAGTTATCCTTGTTGCCTGCTCAGAAGATCTGTTTAAAATAGAAGGCAATGGGAATGGGGCTGGACGTTGTCGGATAATTCTTCAAGTCCAGTTTTATTCACCTATTTGTCTGCTTTCCACTGGTTTCTTAGGGTTAAATCACCATTTTTGTTTCCTGTCTATAAACCAATTTTCTATCCATGCTGCTACTCTTTATCTTATACCATAGCCCTGCTTTTTCAGGGAGGTGGGAAGGACGAGTCGCTGGGGGTGGGGGGCTGCAGGGAAGGCAAGACAAGTCCAATGACTCCAGAGGCACGAATCTTCTATCGAATTTGATGACAGGACCTCACTTTAATTTTTATTACCATTTCCCACCTGGCAGCCAGTCAAATTGATGAACTAGCCTGTTGCTGAGTGGGAAAACTAGCAGAGGAGGACCTTAATTGGGGATTCGTGGGGATGCTCCCTGGCAATTGTGATGTGGGGTGGGGGGTGGGCAGCTGCAGGTCAGGCCTCAGGGAGGGGGAGAACAATTGACACTCATGTCAGGGGAGACAGAGGTCACAGTCAGGAAAAGGTAGGTCAAAGACTCCCAGGGGTTTCATCTCCTTGGGCCACAAGGAGTGCTATAAAAAGCACTTACTTTTTGAAGCCAGTAGCTACCACCCCCATACACAACAAAAACAGAACTACCCAGAAAAGCTCAGCAGGTCTGGCAGCATCGGCGGAGAAGAGCAAAGCTGACGTCTCAAGACCTCATGACCCTTCAACAAAACCCCCATTTCACTGTGGGATTCTCTGAGGCCTGGGAAGCCCGGCTGGTAGCAGTTAAATTTAAATCAGGCCACCAACTGCACTGTGGGAGCCTAATTTAAATATGTTAATGCAGTGCCCACCGCTCCAGGATAGGACACTTGTACGCTTTGCTTAATACTGCATACTAATGACAACAGGCATGGTGGGATATGGATTTGTTCCTTCATTTTTATGGTTCAATCCTTTCCCTGTCCACCTCCTGCTCATGTGGAGAGGAGGGATAATACTGAGGCACATATTCCTGAATTTCTGAACAAGCCTCTTGTGAAACACCTTTTCAAATGTTTTCTGACAATTTACATACACTTTATGTACAGGATTCCCCAATCAGTCACCTCTTCAAAAAAACTCTTCTAAATTTATTGAACGCAACTTACCTTTAACAAATTGTAAATGACTGTTAAAAAAGTTACTGTTGCTTGTTATTGTTCCTTTTGTGCTGCTATTACTTTATATGTTTGGGTTTCTAGACTGCATGGTAACCTTGAAATAGATACATTTTTTTATCAATCCTATATTCTGTGGAACTCAAAGCTAAGGCAGACTTAAGTGCAGGTCCCTACTGCCCATGATACTACATGGAGCACTTCCTCTCTGAACTACCATGACAACATACTTCATCACATACAAAACAATGATTTGCTACACCACTAAAACATTGCAGAAGTTCTTCTGTTCTTGTCCAACATCACCCCAACAACGCGAACATAACCTGAACTTAAAATTATAGCCAAATATTTGCAGAAGAAAACCAATAAACCACAATATCCACAGAAAACAGGTCCGAAACCTATTGCACATGATGTTTACCGTGCTAACGTTATAGTGCACATGTGACCATACTGCTCTTGTGTTGTTCATTCAGGCTCCCACAGTGCATAATTACGACAGACCACACCAATGGTTCTGAGAACTATCCCTGCAGAAACTGTTAAGACTCAGCACAATTTGGGTGATTGTGGGTCAAATCTCTTTGAGTATTCAAATGGAAACTTCAAATGGATTCTGCTTTCTAAATAATGCAACCAGTTTGCAGGAAAGCTTCAGGATAGAATCTATTACTATACTAGCCACTCATTTTACATGGAACAAATGGATTTTTCATTGTATTGTTCATGGATGGTCTCTTGACTGAAGCATACTTAGGACACTTCATCGCTGCTTTGGTCTGTGCCTTTAAATCCACAATTCTAAGCAGACAAATCCAGTTAGCTATTTTTAATTGCTAATTCAATCTGAGAGTGGATGTGACCGATGGTAAATTTCACGTTCCAGGTCAATAACTGGCTTCCTTTCCGTTTTGTGTGATATCCGGGGCAGAATTTTCAGGCCCCACTAATGTTGAGAACAGAGGTGGACGTAGGCCAAAAATACAGGCATTGGCTGGCATTCCAATTTCCTGACCCTGTTCCCATGGTGGCCATTTTAGGGGAGGCAGGTTGGGGTCCCAGAGCACATGAGGCGGGCAGCCAGTTATTCTCATTAAGAGCCTTGAGGGCAGTTAAAGGAGGCCAACTGGGATTTTCTAGTCAGCCCTCCAATTTCCTGACATAATGGGGTGGGGGGGGGGGGTTAGTTTAACTGTCTGGAGGCAGGCACCAAGTGGCAGGTTGGTGTGCCAGTGCTCCAGGCAGCCCTAGAGGCCCTCAATACCTGCCTGGGTATGGACACAACCAAAGGCCACTTTGGAGAAGGATTCCCCCACTCTGGGTGATTTTTCTATTTTCTATTTGAATTTCTTTTTAAATTGCTGAATGGGTACCTCCATGTTGAAGTGTCCTCTCAGTTACAGACCCTTTACTGCAGTCTGCTGATCCTCTCAAGTTGGAAGATCTCTGGTTGACCTTCCAGCTTTGAGACCTTGGCACTTGCCATTAATTGAACAGGAAACCTGCTTCCATGCCAAATGGAGGCCACCTGGTCAGAATCCCAAAGGGTAACTGTTTCCCCCTGTCCCTCCCAGGGATGGGCTAGGGTCTTGGAAACAGTCCCGACTCCTGTTTCCCACCCTTGAAGTGAAAATTCAACCCCTGGTGTGTGATGTTTGGTGTGACAGATGTATGTTGGATGAGTGTCTTTTATCTGAACCATCTAAACTATCAGATCTGCATTGTGTAGCCTCATGTAAATCAAACGAGGACAAAAATATTGTATGATGTAATGCACAATGTATTATTCTGCTGCTAAAGTGGAGCTGTGCCTTTCGAGTCATGAAGTCTAATTGTTATTTAGTGGACAAAGGCTCAGGTAAATCAGAGTATCATTATCGATTGAGGAGAAAACATTTCAAATTGAAATTTTTTTGAAATATGCTTCTCAGTGTCAGGATTCAGCTCTGAAGCTCCCTGCTTGTTTTTGTATCTGTAACAATGAATGTTATCTTGAGAACCAGATCAGGAGTACAATATTGGGAGTCTTACATCAACATGATTTAGGCATACTGATACGCCATGTTGGAACAGATTCTGTGCTGCAGGCAATTTCAGCAAGAGTACATGTTGCTTTCAGTAAAACCATGTTACTGCTTTAGTCTTTGTCAATAAAAGCGGCAGAGGTGAGCAGCCTCCCCATCAGCCACACTAATGGCTGGTTATTTCAATCATTGGAGTTTATCCTTAAACTAACTCTCTTGATTAATAAAATGTTTTGTGGGGATGCAAACAAAGTGTAAGCAATGTCATCATACTACAGCAACTCTGTACGTTAAAAATTAGAACTCTTCTTTCCTGCACCTAGAAATAAATATTAAGAAAGTTGATACTTCAGTTTCTGCTGAAGCAGGACACTAAAGTATGGTCAGCCTGCAGGACTTTGGGCTAACAGTTCCAGTCAGCCTGTTTCAGGAACCTTGCCAAATGCTAGTTATCTGGCATCCCAGATTCATTTTGTTCATTCCAATTTTTTTACTGTCTCTTCCGTTATTGAAGGTGACTCCCTCGCTAGTTATTGTTTCCGCACTGGGATATGATCCTCTCAGTGGCATTTGGTTCTCTCACTGGGGTATGGTTCTGTCTCTGAGATATGGTTTTCTCACTGGGGTATGCTTGTCTCACTGGGGTATGGTTCTCTCACTGAGATATGATTCTCTCACTGGGATATGGTTCTCACTGGGGTATGGTTCTCTCTCTGAGATATGGTTCTCTCACTGGGGTATGGTTCTCTCTCTGAGATATGGTTCACTCACTGGAGGATGGTTCTCTCACTCGGAAATGGTTCTCTCACTGGGGTATGATTCTCTCACTGGGATATGGTTATCTCACTGAGATATGATTCTCTCACTAGGGTATGATTCTCTCACTGGGATATGATTCTCTCACTGGGGTAGGGCTCTCTCACTGGGGTATGATTCTCTCACTGAAGTATGGTTCTCTTACTGGGGTATGATTCTCTCACTGGCGTATAGTTCTCTCTCTGAGTTATGGTTCTCTCACTGGGGTGTGATTCTCTCACTGGGGTATGGTTCTCTCTCTGAGATATGGTTCTCTCACTGGGGTATAGTTCTCTCTCTGAGATATGGTTCTCTCACTGGGGTATGATTCTCTCACTGGGATATGATTCTCTCACTGGCGTATAGTTCTCTCTCTGAGTTATGGTTCTCTCACTGGGGTGTGATTCTCTCACTGGGGTATTGTTCTCTCTCTGAGATATGGTTCTCTCACTGGGGTATGATTCTCTCACTGGGATATGGTTATCTCACTGAGATATGATTCTCTCACTAGGGTATGATTCTCTCACTGGGATAGGGCTCTCGCGCTGGGGTATGATTCTCTCACTGGGATATGATTCTCTCACTGGGGTAGGGCTCTCTCACTGGGGTATGATTCTCTCACTGAGGTATGGTTCTCTTACTGGGGTATGATTCTCTCACTGGCATATAGTTCTCTCTCTGAGTTATGGTTCTCTCACTGGGGTGTGATTCTCTCACTGGGGTATGGTTCTCTCTCTGAGATATGGTTCTCTCACTGGGGTATAGTTCTCTCTCTGAGATATGGTTCTCTCACTGGGGTATGGTTCTCTTACTAGGATATGGTTCTTTCATTGGGGTATGGTTCTCTCATTGGGATGTGGTTCTCTTACTGTGATATGGTCCTCTCACTGGGGTATGATTCTTTCACTGGGTATGGTTCTCTCTCTGGGATATGGTTCTCTCACTGGGATATGGTTCTCTCTCCAAGATATGGTTCTCTCACTGGGTTATGGTTCTCCCACTGGGATATGATTCTCTCACTGGGGTAGGTCTCTCTCACTGGGGTATGTTTCTCTCTCTGAGATATGGTTCTCTCACTGGGGTATGTTTCTCTCTCTGAGATATGGTTCTCTCACTGGGGTATGTTTCTCTCTCTGAGATATGGTTCTCTCACTGGGGTATGATTCTCTCTGAGATATGGTTCTCTCTCTGGGATATGGTTCTCTCACTGGGGTATGGTTCTCTTACTAGGATATGGTTCTTTCACTGTGGTATGGTTCTCTCATTGGGATGTGGTTCTCTTACTGTGATATGGTCCTCTCACTGGGGTAGGGCTCTCTCACTGGGGTATGTTTCTCTCTCTGAGATATGGTTCTCTCACTGGAGTATAGTTCTCTCTCTGAGATATGGTTCTTTCACTGGGGTATGATTCTCTCTGAGATATGGTTCTCTCACTGGGATATGATTCTCTCACTGGTGTAGGGCTCTCTCACTGGGGTATGTTTCTCTCTCTGAGATATGGTTCTCTCACTGGGGTATAGTTCTCTCTCTGAGATATGGTTCTCTCACTGGGATATGTTTCTCTCTCTGAGATATGGTTCTCTCACTGGGGTATAGTTCTCTCTCTGAGAAATGGTTCTCTCACTGGGGTATAGTTCTCTCTCTGAGATATGGTTCTCTCACTGGGGTATGTTTCTCTCTCTGAGATATGGTTCTCTCACTGGGGTATGATTCTCTCTGAGATATGGTTCTCTCTTTGGGATATGGTTCTCTCACTGGGGTATGGTTCTCTTACTAGGATATGGTTCTTTCACTGGGGTATGGTTCTCTCACTGGGGTATGGTTCTCTTACTAGGATATGGTTCTTTCACTGGGGTATGGTTCTCTCATTGGGATGTGGTTCTCTTACTGTGATATGGTCCTCTCACTGGGGTAGGGCTCTCTCACTGGGGTATGTTTCTCTCTCTGAGATATGGTTCTCTCACTGGGGTATAGTTCTCTCTCTGAGATATGGTTCTTTCACTGGGGTATGATTCTCTCTGAGATATGGTTCTCTCACTGGGATATGATTCTCTCACTGGTGTAGGGCTCTCTCACTGGGGTATGTTTCTCTCTCTGAGATATGGTTCTCTCACTGGGGTATAGTTCTCTCTCTGAGATATGGTTCTCTCACTGGGGTATGTTTCTCTCTCTGAGATATGGTTCTCTCACTGGGGTATAGTTCTCTCTCTGAGATATGGTTCTCTCACTGGGGTATAGTTCTCTCTCTGAGATATGGTTCTCTCACTGGGGTATGTTTCTCTCTCTGAGATATGGTTCTCTCACTGGGGTATGATTCTCTCTGAGATATGGTTCTCTCTTTGGGATATGGTTCTCTCACTGGGGTATGGTTCTCTTACTAGGATATGGTTCTTTCACTGGGGTATGGTTCTCTCATTGGGATGTGGTTCTCTTACTGTGATATGGTCCTCTTACTGGGGTAGGGCTCTCTCACTGGGGTATGTTTCTCTCTCTGAGATATGGTTCTCTCACTGGGGTATAGTTCTCTCTCTGAGATATGGTTCTTTCACTGGGGTATGATTCTCTCTGAGATATGGTTCTCTCACTGGGATATGATTCTCTCACTGGTGTAGGGCTCTCTCACTGGGGTATGTTTCTCTCTCTGAGATATGGTTCTCTCACTGGGGTATAGTTCTCTCTCTGAGATATGGTTTTCTCACTGGGGTATGTTTCTCTCTCTGAGATATGGTTCTCTCACTGGGGTATGATTCTCTCTGAGATATGGTTCTCTCACTGGGGTATGGTTCTCTTACTAGGATATGGTTCTTTCACTGGGGTATGGTTCTCTCATTGGGATGTGGTTCTCTTACTGTGATATGGTCCTCTCACTGGGGTATGGTTCTTTCACTGGGTATGGTTCTCTCTCTGAGATATGGTTCTCTCACTGAGATATGGTTCTCTCATGAGGATATGGTTCTTTCACTGGGGTATGGTTCAGTCTCTGGGATATGGTTCTCCCACTGGGGTATGGTTCTCTCACTGAGTTACGGTTCCTCATTGGGTATGATCTCACTGGGGTGTGTTTTCCTTAATAGGTACATTTCCCTGATTTCCTACAATACAACAGTGACTAGACTTGAAAAGAACTTCAATGGCCATAAAGTTCATTGGGATGCCCTGTGTTTGTGAAAGGCCGGTATAAATTCTGTCCACAAATCCCAAGTAGTATACATGAAATCTTCTCTTCTAGAACCTTGAGGTTCTGGAGCCATTTATAATTTATTTGCCATAGATGTTGTTGAGATCAGGTGACTCAGCACGCACTGGGTTTTGGGCCTGGGATGTTGCCTGTTGGCTCTGAGATTACTTTACCTCATCAGGCTGAATTACTGTCAGGCTGAATCTTTGCAACTTTTAAAACAAATAGTTTCTATATGGGATACACATGGGCAAGTGATTGGCTAAATGCGGTTCTTAGAAAATCGCTGTTTTAATAAACAACAGTTAATGTAATTGATCCATTGAATGTTGTACTAAATTCATTTAAAACACTACTGCATTCATTCTAATTACTAAAAGTAGATTTAGAAAAACAATAGAAGTGCCTTTGTATCAAGTGAAATAATGTGGATTGCACTGGTCTCACTGGTGATGATCTGATATCTTCTACTGGGTAATTAGGGCCTTACCTACTATCAACAATTTTAAGCATATTAGATAGAGCCATGGGGAGAGTAATAGTAGTAAGTTACATTGCAGTGGGGGTAATTTCCACCTTCATTAAGACAGCAACCTGTGGAATAGCCTGCCCGATTTTTATTTCAATTAATGAGTGAGCTTCTTTTCTAGATTTCCATCCAGGTGCTGATGGTGAAAATTACCCCCATAGCTACACTTTCCAGCTGGGCTCAATGGGTAGCACTAACAGCAAGAAATCTGTCTGAATTTTCTTTCTGTATCACATGGATTCTGAAGCTAATTGTAGCATCACAAATGCCACCCTGGGTGGGATCAGCTAACTCAGCATTAACTGGGGTTCAAAGCTGTGACCTTCTGATCTGTATTGTTCAGTTACGAACTGCTTTTACCAAATCAGCCACGAAGGGAGCTCGAAACATAAAATCAGCTTGGCTGAAAAGATACAGGCCTTGATATTAACCCTCTCATCCCCCACAACAGGATGGAGTGGGTTGGGGGTTAAACTGTCAAATGTGCAAAGTGTAACTCTAACTCATTAAGCAGGTGCCCATTGCTGTTTTTACAGTGGCAGATATTGGGATGCCCTATATCCCACTGTGGGGAGGTGAGTTCTTCACCAACATGTTTAAATTGGGCTCCTATGGTACAATTGGAAGCCAGATTCCACTCCATGGGGCAGTGGGGATGAATACAGGTATCTAACTCCGAGGAAGAGAGATCCCCAACACAGGGCCTATAGGTTGAGGATCAGCTCATTTGACATGTAGCTCAGGAGGCTCAGGTTTTCACAGCAGGTCATTGTTGACATCAGCAACCTTGCGGAACAAGACCTGCTTCCCAGGGGCTGGGTTAGCATGCAATTCTTGTAACTGTCAAGGTGGCTGTCACTGGAGAGACTCTCCATCTCTCTGCCAGGTCTCTGCCTCTCTCCTAGGTTGTGTGCTCTGTTCTCCTCAGGAGAGGAAGCAGAGTTACCAGAGTTACTAATGGCTCATATGGACGGCTGTCAGGCATGGGTGCAAGAAGGCATTAGGATGAGCTTGAGTGTGAGTGCTGGCTATTCAGATGAGGATGTGAGATGCTTGGAGAAAGGGGAATGGTAAATGCATTTGTGTTTTTTCTCCTTTAGTGGGATTTATACTTCGTACATGAGGAGACAGTGCTCACCCTTTTCCTGCTGCCTTCTTTTCTCAAGGCACCATGCAAGGCTTGCATAAGTACAGTTTCAGAGGTGTACAGTAGCTTGTTGGTATCTTGTCCAGGTGATCATTCTTCATGTGTGAACTTAGAAAGTGACATTTTGCTGGCAATTCAAGTATGGTGATCATCTTAACTGAGCCAAACGTTATGCTCAGCCATTATTCACACGCATGCAGTTTCAAGGACAGGCTCTTTGGGTAGCAATCAAATGCAGAAAACCTGAGTCACTCTTCTTCTCCCCTAGTCGTGGGGGGAGGCCCCAGCTGAGATCACTTAACTCTATACAGGCTGGGAATTGAGCATCGATCTTTTAGCTGCGTTGCTTCATGCTACAACAGATAGTACCTTTATTCACTAGATGTCATGCTGGGCGGGCCTTAATTGGCCCACCCACGTAAAATGACAGCGCACCCCCATCTGGGGGCGCCGATTGGGGGCCCGCCTGCCTGCGCCTGCTCCTGCACTTCCCCTCCGATGGGAGGAAAATGTTGGCCCTAAAAACTGTGAATGCAATACCACTTGAATTGAGCTTGAAGATAGGGTTTCAAATGGTGATCATGCAAACTCTTGCTAAATTGAATTATTACTGTCAAGACATCTCAAATAGCGGTTGTCCCAGATTTGCACTAAGTGTTGTAGTTGACACGATAAAGGCTGTTTTACTCGTTGGCTGCAATGATGGTTTTTCATGCTGTATCATCCTAATCCCACCTCATTAATCATGCATTCCCGGGAAACACACTGTTTCGCTAGCGGGCGGCCCCCGAATTGCCCATCCGCCGTCATCTCACCAGGCGCCATATTTAAAATGCAGCCATTTTAATGCCTCCCTCAATGCCTCCAGCCCAGGACTGCTGCACAGAAGACATGGCCCTGAAAGGCAAGACGACTGCAGCCCAGATTCAGTGACACATCCTGTTGGAGCCTGCCTTGATGTCCTCTACCCCAGCCCTGGCCGCAGATGGGACAACTACTTCTCCAATCTGGCTTGGGAGGCATGACAGCGGTGGTCAGTGCCAATGCTGCACACAAGAGGTTGGCCATCCAGTGCAAGAAGAGAATGAACGATCTCATCCGTGCAGCCAGGGTAAGTGTCAACCATCACATCATTCTAAACTCACACACTCACAAACTCATCACACATTCACTGGCATCTCACTCGCTGCCAGCCCAAGGGACATCACCACTCACTCTCTCAAATACACCTTCCATTTGGTCTCATTCCCTCTGGAGGCTGCCTCCTCAGCCCTCATTATCTTGAGGCTACTTGCACAGATCAACATGTGCACCCACACATACCCTGATATACCCCCCCTTCCCCAGTACTGCCCTCGTCCTGCAGCCTCTTCCCTGCCCGAGGCCACTCCTCTCCCTTCTCTAAGCAAGCCCTAGCCCTGTAGCCATTGAAAAGCCAACCCCACCTTACGGCTAGTCTGGGGTAGGTGGAGACTTGCCCTTGAGCTCCCCTAAAAATGATGTGGTGCTGCCTGTGAAGCCTGGCGCTAATGACTGCGAGTGCTGCCTGAAGTCAGGTAAGCAAACAAACCTCGAAGTCCTGAGCGAAGTGCAGCTCGCCAGGCGCACGTCATTTATGTATGGTTGTGAAACATGTGGGTATGTGATACAGGGTGGGGGGGATGATTCCAGCAATCAGGGCTTACAATGAGATGCTAAAGCATTGAAGTTAGTTTCCCGATGTGTGGCTGTGGGAAATGCGGCCTGCCAATGACAGGCGATTGCAACAGAGTAAAACCAATTTTTGGCCTCTTTACCATATTGCTCCCTCACACCGCCAAACACGCCAGCCGCCAATGGCAACTGAAAATTCCGCCCTCTATGTTTCCAGTCTGTTAACCAGTTCTCCATCCATGCTAATATAGTAGCAATAACTCCATGAACCTTAACTTGCGAACTAACCTTTTGTGGGACAACTTAGCAAATGCCTTTTGAAAACCCAAGCATACTATATATACTGGCTACCCTTTATCTACCCTACTAGTTACATCCTCAAAATACTCTAATAAATTTGTCAAACACAATTTTCCTTTTCTAAAACCATATTGGCTCTGTCTGATAATGTTATGATTTTCGAAGTGTATTATTAAGGCTGCCTTACCCATGAAAGCCCTCATGATACTTTCCTTGCATTTTGTACATAGCCATACTTTATCAGAGTGCATATTCAAGCTGAAGTTTTCAATTGAAATCCTTGCCACCCCCGCATTTTCTGATTTTCCTCACCCATTTTAACCCAAGTGTTCAACTTGATCCCATATTTTGCCCCATGTATTATGTACCACCTTATTGTGCAAGCAGGGTAATTGTCTTGACATGCTGGGAACAAATATCCATGATTGTATGCTGCTGCCATAATGATGGCAGACTGGGATTCACAATCCACCGATGACTTGTCCTTTAAGTCGATGGAAAATAATATTGGGTGAGGTGTGCTTTCCATCCGATGCCATGGGATTCCTGTCTTGAGAGTTAGGTTAAAATCACCTCCATAATGCCTGTCTTAGCATTCTTCTGGGTAGGTAGCATTTTTTTTTTGCTGGTGCCCTTTGTATTGAACCACTAGCATTGGATACTTATTAACTCTTCACCTCCAGATACCAGAAACTGTTTTGTAGGTGTTCATTACTACGTTTGTGTGTCAAACCTTTTGTGGGAAATAAAATTGACTTCTCTGTGTGCCTTATCATGTCAACTATCAGTGTTTTGAAAATAAGCTCATATTTTGACTTTTAGATTGTTTGCCAATATCTGGTGGAAAAATCAGTTTTCATTCAAGAATAAATTCTGAACACGTCATGAGGCTATCTTGTACTTACCCAAGGGTTATTAGAGGGTTGTGATGAGTAATGCTGAAAATGTACTTTATTCAGAAACATTGACCGTAAATGTGTGGGTAAGTAGATGTGACTGGATGGGATATTTCACTGTAAAAGGCATGTTTGTTTTCTCATTCATTGCAGTGACGTCCACATTATTCTTATGTGGGAAACTTTCAGAGGGACTCATAGCATTAATGCAAAGAGGTTCTATGGAGCTCACCTCTTTGGTAGTTTTAATACACACAATGCTTATGATTTGCTTGGCCTTACCAGGTTCAGAACCCTCTCTCTTTTTAATCTATCTTTCAGAGCTTATTTCAGTGAAGCAAATATGATAGAAATATTTTAAAAAATATATTAATGACATTGCCTGTGTAACCTTGAACTTCTTTGGTTTCCTTCTTCAGCAAGCTAAATTGCTGATGGCCCAGTGACCATTTATGATGTTGTTTTGCAGGAAGTACCTCAGAGGGTCAAATATGTTCCTTGACTTAATTCACTCCCCTGCTCACGTGTCCACCCCCCACGCGCCCAATGCACACCCACCCCCCCACCCAACCTCTACAAGTAAGGCTTTCCTTCTGGGTATTCAGATTAAATTTGTCCCACAAAGATAAGTTAAGTTTAACATTGGATTCATAGCCAGCAACTTCTAAATAGCTTAGACTACACTGACTGAATTACTGAGGCAACCCTAGATCTGCCTACTAATGAAAGAGCTGTAAACAATTCAGATCATACTAGTAGTTTTGCTATAAATAACCCACATGGAAAAGGTGGATCATTGACTGAGACATGCGGTGATGTATAACCTCCAGTCAGATATACAAAAAGGTGGGGTTAGGTATTAATGTATACCAAAAACTACTATATTGCAATCTCCATGATCAGATGCCTCTTGTCACCTCACCAACATTTTTAGCCACAGGTTAATCTGACCTGAGGTCACTGCTGTCACTGTGATCAGTTGACAGTCGGTGCCCTTCTTAGACAGGGAACAGGAATTAGACTAATTACAGCTCAGAATAATTTGTCAACCATCAGTGGATTAATAAATTCATTACCCACATGACATACATTACATTGAATGTGTACATAATTCATATGTATTATGTGAAAATGTGCTAGGAGAACTCCAGGCTCTTTTTATATTTTAAAATGAAAGGCACGAAATTTAAAAAAAAGAAGTTCATCTAATGTCAAATCCTCTTGATAAGAAAGGAATTTGCTTGGCTACTGCATATCAACTATACCGAACAGCACGCCAAATATATATATAAACTCTACCACCAGCGCTGTACAAGTGATGCACATTTATGATCTAAAACAGACTGAGACAAATGAGTGTTAAGTAAACTCACTGACAGCCTTGCTAACATCAGCATTCCATGCAGCTGCACTCTTAAGTCTTTATGACAGTGTGCAGCTGGGAGACTTTAGCCTTATTATCCTAGCAGGGAATAGTGATGGCTAAATTTAAGAGGAGGCTTTTCATTAAAACTAACCAACAGTCTTCAGGTTCTCTTCTCTTATGGCCACATTCTGAAATACATAGGGCAGAATCTCCTGTCCACTCTAGTGGCCTCTCCTCTCCTGTCCTCTCTTTAATTGGGTGGGAGGGTGCGGATGGGCACCTCACCGTCTTCCTGCCTCCAACCCAATTAAGTCCGGGGTGGTAAGGCTAGTAGTTGGCCTTCCAGCCCTGCTACCAATTAATGACCACTTTAGGGCCTCATACTGTGTGTATTAACTCAGCTGTAGGCGGGCATTCCGCCTTGCAGGAAGCTCGTGATCTCCTGTGGGGGGTGGCTGGGGTAGGGACTGATTGCATCGTTCAAAGACACGCGATCAAGGTATGTGGCATCAGGAAGGGCGTTGCCCACTGAGAGTCACCCTTGCTGCCGACCTGCCTGCACCGCCCCCATACCCTCCTATCCTGTGACCCCCACTTCGCAAAACCCCTCCCACCATTACTTACCTGTGACCAAGGTTGTTCTGCGATCTCTGGTGGCTGACATTCTGGCAGCAGTTATCATCTACCCGGTGATACTGTTGAGCAAAAGAGCTGCGGGCTCTCAGCAGACGGGACCGCTACCCCTGGAATCCTGATCCCAGGGAAAGGCCTGCTGCAATGCGGGTCTCGTGCTGGCTGCCCAGCCGGCAGGTGAGACATCCATTGCCTCCATAAGATTCTGCCTGGAGTTCCTCATCCTTTCATTATTCTCTCATTTCTCTCTTCCCCCTCTGAAAGAATTGACTCCATCCTGAAGGAGGGTTCCAAGGACACCAGTTAACCTTCAATACCTCGTCCAAGTGACCATTCTTCATTTGTGAAACCAGATAGCAAGTGCCCTCTGATTTTCACCGCATCTATGAGGAGCAGTTGGCCTTTATTGGTGCTTTCACCCACTGGCACGGACATGATTGCAAACATTTCCTACCATGAAAGCACCAATGCATTGCTCCATTATACTGCCAATTGCTCAGATTCCTATTATGGAAGAGGCTGTTCAGCTCCTTGCTTTCAGAAAATACAATTTGAGGGTTAGTGTGGTTTCTGACCTCACACTGGTGGGGCCTGGGTTCAAATCTAGCCCAGATCGGTAGGAAGAAGGCTCTTCTCTTTGCCTGCCTTAAGGACACTGCATGAAATGACATTTGGACTGTCCAACAGTCATACAGTTAATGACATTTACTAGTATAATGTAAAATGGGGTTGTCATTTTGTGTCTCAAAAACAGAGCAACAAAATGAATACCAGTTGGTATCAGTTATGGCTCATAATGTTGGTCAGGACAACATGCTGTTAATGCCAAGGGATCGCCAACATCCACTTAAAGCGGATAGGTGGAGATTTACGTCTCATCCAAAGAATAGCATCTAACATCTCAGTGCAACATCTACATGTCAGCCCAAATTATCTATTTAAATCCCGGAAAGAGATTTAAACCTACATCATCCTATCAGCCAAGAGTGCTATCAACTGGGCTAAATCAACAAGGTGAAGGCAAGATTGAGTTTTACTGTGATGCCACCCAGTGCAGAATAACTTATTGACATTCACTGTCTAGGCTCACTGATGAAAAATGGTCACTAAAGTGGTTCCCAAGGGAATGTCATCCCCAGTAAAGATCAATGGCTAGGAGAACATTTAAAAAAAATAAAAAGTACAAAAATCCTTTTCCTTCTGGTAAATGAGTGCTGCAATTTTAGAACCTGTTTTTTTTAGGAAGTTCAATATGAAAATTATCTAACGGGATGGTGCTACACACCATCTTCAACAGATACAAATTTAGATATGGCTTGTAGAAATCAACTCTAGAAAGCCCACAGTGAAATCTTGTACAAATATCATCAGTGAAAAGGGAGAGCGGGATGCCTATTAACTTCTCCATAATGAGAAAATTCATGTATTTAAACCCAATCAGGTCAGATAATCCTTTTGCAATGATTTCTGGAATGTCAGACATTGCTAGATCAAGATTTATCTTGGTTCTGTGTTAAGTATACCCAAGGGAGGGATTCTACTAGACTTTAATAGACCATTATTAAAAGAAATTGCATTACACACTGCAATCATTTTAAAATAGCAATTTGCAGATGTTAAGATTATCAGAACCAAACCTGAGTCTTTCTTGATTATGCTTCATTGTGTCATTGATAAAGCTACCAGGAATAAAAGTTAGCAGCTGTAGGTTCAGTTAAGAAATCCAGAATAGAGAACTATATGATTGTGACTTTTATACCGTAAGCAAGTAGAAGCTGAACTTGGATTGTATGAACATGGGAACATTAGAACAGGAGTAGGATATTTAGCCCCTTGAGCTTGTTCTGCCATTCAGTGAGATCATGGCTGACCTGTGACCTAGCTCCATCAACTTACTTTTTTCTCATATCCCTTAAAACCTTTGGATAACAAAAATCTATCAATCCTTAATTTATAACGTATAACTGACTTTGCATCAATTTCTATTTGTGGAAGAGAGTTCCAAATTTGCTACCTGTGTGTTTATTAGTGTTTCTTAATTTTGATCCTGAAAGGTATGGCTTTAATTTTTTGACCATGCCCCCTCGTCCAAGGCTCCCCCATCACTGGAAATAGCTTATCTCTATCTACCCTATCTGTTCCCCTTAATATCTTGCAAACTTTGATCAAAGCGTTCCTTAATCTTCTAAATGTTATTTTGTTCTAATCTAAATTAATATGGACTTTTGTTTTTCTCTGTGATTTTTATTTTCATATGCCTACTCAAGAATGTTTGCAAAACAAGGGGAGGAGTAATAGAAAAATGACTGTAAGATGGAAATTTGCAAAAACTTGAAACCTGTCACCAAGTTCCACAACACCCATGTTATAAACTGAATAACAAGGAACAGAAAAGCTGCTTATTCCATTAATGTGAACTGGTCTCCCCAACTGAGGCAAAACAGGCCTGCCTGGCCTATATGACTCAGCTACTCCATCTTAACCACTTGAACCATAAGGGGATGGTTTCTATTTCTTTTCTGCTTCAACAATATCACGGCATTAAAAAAAATCTCATTCAGTCCCCATTTTCACAAGGGCTATGATGTTCTGAACTTGGTGTGTGTATAATTTGCATATACTCATAAGGTGGAAAGTATGTTGGTATCTTTATGTGAACTATTCAAGCAGAATACCATGTTACCCATATTATTGTTTGTACCCATGGCAGGGAAATTTGGGGACATTTTCTAAACTACTATCTTGCAACCACATATGCCCACTGCTAACAATACTGGCAACGTCTTGAAAGGAAATCCTAAGGGATTTCATTGTGAATAGTATGTTTGTATGAAGAACGAAACCAGCTTCTACATAGTTGGGAACTCTGATTTTAAATGCAAACAATTGGCCAACACTGTAATCCTTCTGAAGCTATTATGCTTGTCTATCATTGGCACAATATCAATTACAGTTCTTTAGTGAGAAATATTTGATGTAAAATCTGCTCTTGCAAAACACAGGGCAGTGAGGAACAACAGCCCTTTGAACACGCTTTAATTTGCAGTTCCTTGTGTTGGGTTTATAGTAGCAATAGTACCTGGGCTAATGTCTGAAGGCTTGAATTTTACAGCTAATTTGCTAGTGCAACTGCAGTAGCAATGATAAAATAAGAGCTTTTATTTTATTTTGCTTTTAATGATACTTAGAGAAGGGAGAACTAAAACTGCTAACTGCTTAAGACTTTGCTTAGCTCACTTAACACAACATTTCATTGGAATAATAAATGGAGAAGTTCCATTGCACACTGAGCAGTAATGGGATTGTGTGAACTGAATAAACAAGAAAGCACAACACAAGGTGTTCATTCATATACTGGAGAGGATTGATTTTTTTCCTTTTATTGGCTTGAACTTGTTTTTGTTTAATGTATCTTACTTTCTCCGCTCCTCTCTGGGTGATGGTGATAATGTTGGGGTGATGGCAACAGAAGGAGACTCACCCAAGACACTCTTTCCAAGAGTGAGTGATGATAGTTCAGCCAACTGGAGAACCTGATTCTGTCTTCATCTGATGTCCAAACTTGTGATTTTTCAATAAAGATCACTGGAAAGAAAATAAGAACAGGAACCATGTTGATTTTTCTCCCACTTCCCTAGCCCAGGAACACTGAGAGCAGGAGTGGGATACAGATAAATGTGAGGGAGTACATTTTGGAAGAAGGAGTAGGGAAGTCACTTATTACTTGGAAGGTGCAAGTCTAGGTGGGTTAGAGGAACAAAGGGATCTCAGAACACAAATACATCAATCATTAAAAGTTGCACCACAGTTTAGTAAGGCCAGTAAAAAGCAAAACCACTACTAGTCTTTAATTCTGGAGGGCTACAATTGAAAAGTAGGAAATTTATGCTCAACCTGTACTATACCTTGGTTAAGCCACACTTAGAGTACTGCGTGCAGTTCTGGTCACCATATTATCAAAAGGATATAGAGGCACTGGAGAGGGCGTGGAGAGGATTTACAAGGATGATACCAGAAATGCGTGAGCATACATAGCAGGAAAGGATAGACAGGCTGGGTCTCTTTTCTCTCGAAAAAAAGCTAAGGGATAGAGGTCTTTAAAATAATGAAAGGTTTTGATAGAGTGGATACAGAGAGGATGTTTCCTCTTGTGGGGAAAAGCATGACTAGAGGCATCAAAATAAGATAGTTACCAAGAAATCGAATAGGGAATTCAGAAGAAACTTTACCCAAAGAGTGTTGAGAATGTGAAACTCACTACCACAGTGGTAGGTGAAATGAATAGTATAGATGCATTTAAGAGGAAGTTAGACAAGTGCATAAGGGAGAAGGGAATAGAGAGTTACAATGATAAATTTAGATGAGCAAAGACGGGAGGAGGCTCAAGCGAAGCATAAACACCGACATGGACTGATTAGGCTGCATGACCTGTTTTGTGTCATTTATCCTATGTAATTCTATATAATTCTAGGTAAGAGCTGAAGCTGTTTGGATCAGCAAGAGGAAAGACAGTAGCTCTGCACGTCCTGATCTCAATAGATCATATACCAGAGTAGGGGGTGTATTTAGCTACTAAGCCCTTGCAGAAGCAAATGTATTTTTCATTAGTTGTTTTTTGGAGACTGTGTCATTGAAAAGTGCCCCATCTGCCTTCAATTCAGATTGGACAATTACATACAATACACCCACAACATGTCGACAAGTGCTGGTGATGGAAGAATATCTCGCCTGTGGGTATGGGCTCAGGCTGGAACTTAATGCCCGCCCCCATGGTGAGTTTGGTAGTGTACTCCCTCACATTTATCTGTATCCCACTCCTGCTCTTAGTGTTCCTGGGCTAGGGAAGTGGGAGAAAAATCAATATGGTTCCTGTTCTTATTTTCTTTCCAGTGATCTTTACTGAAAAATGCACAAGTATGGACATCAGATGAAGACAGAATCAGGTTGGCTTTTGGGCGGCCTTCCCACTCAACTGTCAATGAGGCTCTTAAGTGGGCAATTAATGTCCACTTAAGGGCTTCATCACAGCACCACTGGTATTCACCCAATGGCAGGTGGGGGACTCGCTATGCGGGAAGCCTGAAAAGTAAACACTGTTGGGTTGCTTGCAGGTTTCTGTCGAGGGATCTGGCATTGGGAAGTAGGGGGGTGGGGGGCACTGAGAGCCAATCTCCTGACCTTGCTGCGGACACCTCCTCTTCTCCTTCCCTACTGCTGTACTCTCACTCCCCCTGTGATCCCCCTCCCACCATTACTCACCTGTGGCCTGGGTCCTTTGGCAATCCTGGGCCTCGAGTTGGTGCATTACTGGCAGCAATTACCACTTCCATGGTAGCACTGCCAAACAATGAAGAACTGCTGGCTTCTGAATGGCTGGCAGCACTTGGTGCTACTTATGCTCCTGGGATCCTTGATCCTGGGGAAGACCCGCTACTGAACTGGAGGGAACAAGAGGTCCCCTTTAAAGTTTGAAGATTTTAAAAATTGTCTTTTGCCCACAAGGACAAAATGAAGCAGAGTGAAGAGGTTATTTGTTACCTTTCTGTTTAGCAATTCTGGGATGTTTATTAGGCTCACAGTGGGCCTTATGCAAGCTATCAACTGTTGTGTTTTCCATTACAGGCCTAAAGAAAGAGTAGTGCCATAGCCGAAGATACCACAGGAATGCCCAAAACAGCCTTTGGAGGGAAGAGTTCCCCCACTCATCACCCCCAATGGAATTTGGACCAGATTTGAGTTCCTCACAAATTCAGACACCCTTTGGAGGTGATCTGCCCCACTTTTGACATCACACTCCCCCAAAATTTCAGAACCACCTGTGTAAAGCCATATTAACCAATCAGCCAAGAAGGAATGCAATAATTGCCCTAAAGATTCCCTTGGCAAATGCTCCTGTGCTTGACTGACATGATTCATGTTCCTAATTGCTATCCAATAATTCCTGCTCTGGGTACATTTATATGGTGAGAACAGGCATGGACCAGGTTGCCATGCCCTGTGTGGTTAAATATCATGTTTCCAAAAGGCATTCGATAAGGTACCGCACATAAGGCTACTTAATAAGATAAGAGCCCATGGTGCTGGGGTAGTATATAAGCATGGATAGAGGATTGGCTAACTAATAGAAGACAGAGAATTGGGATAAGAGAAGCATTTTCAGGATGGAAACCTGTAACTAGTGGAGTTACACAGGGATCGGTGCCGTGGCCTCAAATTATTTACAATATATATTAATGACTTAGATGAGGGAAGTGAATGTACTATCACCAAGTTTGTGAATGACACAAAAATAGGTGGGAAGGCAAGTGGTGAGGATGACACAAAGAGTCTACAGATGGATATAGACAGGTTAAATGAGTGGGCAAAAACTTGGCAAATGGAATATAATGTGGGAAAATGTAAGGTTATGCACTTTGGCAAGAAGAATAGAAGAGCTGAATATTATTTAAATGGAGAAAGACTGAAGAAAGTTACAGCACAGAGGGATTTGGGAGTCCTTGTGCATGAATTCCAAAAAACCAACATACAAGTTCAGCAGGTAACAAGGAAGGCAAATGGAATGTTGGCCTTTATTTCAAAGGGAATGGAGTATAAAAATAGTGAAGTCTTTCTAAAACTATACAAGGCACAACTAAATCACACCTAGAATACGGTGAACAGTTTTGGTCCCCTTATCTAAGGAAAGATATACTGGCATTAGTGGCAGTCCAGAGAAGGTTCACTAGGTTGATCCTGAGTATGGAGGGGTTTTCTTTTAAGGAGAGGTTGAGTAGGAATTTAGAAGAATGAGAGGCAACCTTATTGAAACATATTCTTAGGAGACTTGTCAGGATAGATGCTGAGAGGTTGTTTCCTCTTGTGGGAGTGCCTAGGATCAGAGGGCATAATCTCAGAGTAATGGGGTGCACACTTAAAACAGAGATGAGGAGGAATTTCATCTCTCAGAGGGTGGTGAATCTGTGGAATTTTACCACAGAGGGCTGTAGAGGCTGGGTCGTTAAGTATATTCAAGGCTGAGGAAAAGGCAGGAAAGTGGAGTTGAGGATTAGCATGTCAGCCATGATCTTATTGAATGGTGGAGCAGACTCACTGGGCCGAATGGCCTACTTCTGCTCCTATGTCTGATGGTCTTATGGTAACACTCAAGATTTTGATGTACTTGAAGGCTGGCCCTCTGGGCAAAGTGCTGGAGGCCTCCTGCGCATCTGTAACTCAGTATGGGTCACTAATTTGAGAAGGGAAAGGTCAAGGAAGAAAATTAAAATATTTCTGCCATCATTAAATTCCTAGTAAATGGAAGAAGCTGGCATTTCTCTGCTTGCCCATTTGATACAGACGTGTTTCATTAGAACACAGGGGATTACAGCAATTAGTTTTGTCCTCGAATCCAATCTGAAGGTATGCTGTAATGGTAGGTCACACAGTTCCAGCTGTTTTATTGGCTTCATACAGTCATTTCTGTCAGAAAACAGGCTTAGCTGTTCAGAATGAGACACTTTCTCATTAAGCAAGTCCAAGACAGTTGCGATTTTGCAGGAAATGCAAGTCAGATGTGTTATGGTATTTCAGCGATTAAAGCTGGGAAAGCTTGAGGTCAGAACTGCTGGAAAACCTGGATAAAATGTTACGGAAACAGATGAAAGAAAAAGAGTGTGTGAAAACAGAACAAAGGGTGTGAGTAGCGACTCTGGATGAAGAGTTCAGAGGACATAAACCATAAGAAAAGAGTGTATGGATATATTTCATTAATTCAATTTTATTCATTTTTAATACATTGTTAGAAATAACATAACTAGGTGGAAAATCCAATTCTCCCCTTTGGCTCAACATACATTGTTGATGCTAAGAACCATACTATTCAGTGACCCACCTTCCTCCCCTTTTAGGCTATATATGTTGTATTAACTCCAAGAACCCCATTATTCAATGGTTTCCTGCCTCATTGCTAGTGGCCACTGGAATACAAGCAAAAACACAGGTATATAAAACAAACTGAATATAGAAAATTTTTAAAAAGCACAGCCCTCATCAGGCTGAAATACTCTCCAATGAAATCCTTTGCTAAATCAAAATGTTTCCTTTCCACAATCTCTCTCCAACTGAGTTGTCTATTTTCGTAATTTTCAAGATGCAATTAGTAAGATTTTGACTTTGTGTGTTAGTGTAGCAATTCAACAGCCCGTTTTACATCTTTTCCAATGTTCATTTTTATTGAAGTCAAATGGAAATATTTTAGTATATATATTATAATTCTCACAATAGTATTTTAAAATATTAACTTTATTAATGTTAATACTGTATCATTATCATGATATAATCTGCGATAGATTAATCTGAAGTTTTATAACCTATTTAATATGTATATATCTATATAAAATGATGAAGATTGTTAGCATTGGTTCTTCCGATGGTTCGGTCAGTCTGTTTGGAGATGCCAGTTTTGATTTAAAATCTGTGCACAGTTAATTAAGCTTTACCAGAGCAAAGGGAATCCAATTCATCTCGGTGCCCGAAGGCTAGGAAAGGTGGGAAGCGCATTAGCCATGTTTCCATGACCACTACCACCTAGAAGGACAAGGGCAGCAGACAGATGGAAACACCACCACCTGGAAGTTCCTCTCCAAGTTGCTCACCATGCTGACTTGGAAATATATTGCCCTTCCTTCAATGTCGCTGGGTCAAAATCTTGGAACTCCCTCCCTAACAGCACTGTGGGTGTACCTACACCACCTGGACTGCAGCAGTTCAAGAAGGCAGCTCACCGCCACCTTCTCAAGAGAAATTAGGGATGGACAATAAATGCTGGCCCAGCCAGCAAAGCCCACATCCTGTGAATGATGAAAAAAAGTCCCTTTCCTGATTACTTATGCAGGAAAGTTTTCATATGTGGAGGCCAACCAGGGGAAAATATGATCAGTTCAACTCTGTCGTCCCTTGTGTTTCAATGACAGCAACAACATATATGGCACCATCAATGTGGTCAAGCATCCCAAAGTGCTTCACGGGAGAGTTATCAAACAAAATTTGATGCCAGGTTATGAAAGGAGATATTAGAACAGATGACCAAAAGCTTACTGAAGGAGATAGGAAGGAAGTGGGAACACCTTGAAGAGAATTAGAGAGGCAACGTGTTGGAGAGGTTTAGAGTGGGGGTGGAGGTGGGGGGGGGGGGGGGGGGGGGGGGGGGGTGGTGGGGGGGGGGAGGTGGTGTGTGGTGGGGGTGGAAATTCCAGAACATAAGGCCTAGGCAGATGAAGGCACGGCCACCAATGGTACAGCGATTAAAGTTATGGATTCTCAACAGGCTAGAAATGGATTAACAGGAATATGGATAGGCCTTATGTTCTGGAATTGGAGGTTGTAGGGCTGGAGGAGATTAGATCCTTGGGGCACACCAATGATATAAACTGATAACACTCACTGAGCACTGAGCTTATTTGTGAAAAACTGATGAGATACCAAACGACTGCAGTAACCCTGGAATTTCACCCCAGCACGTGTTGGTTCCTTCAGTAGAAGAGCAGAGAGAATTGGAGGAGGGAGGAGTTTTGTACAGGCACAGGCATGAATAGGTAACACTTCATCCGTAGGCAGTGTGTAATGAAGCTGTAAACATGTTTATGAAGAACATTTTGCACAATTGTTGCACATCTGTCAAGAGTAAATTTTACAAGGCCCCATACCACTATCAGGATCTTCATTGAATCCAGAACGTACAGAAAAAGTAGAAGGCAAGTTGTCCGTCGCTTGATGGCAATTGATTCAATGGTTGGAAATTTGTTAATATTCTAATCTCTGGAATTATCTTCCTAATCTTCTCCACCTCTCTACCTTGCTTTCCTCATTTAAGATGCTCCTTAAAACCTACCTCTTTGACCGAACTTTTAGCCATTTTCCATAATAACGCCTTTTGTGGCTCAGTGTCTAATTTTGCAATATAAAACTCCTTTGAAATGCCTTAAGACATTTTATTTCATTAAAGGTGCTATATAAATATAACTTGTTATCTTGTTGTTGCTGCTGCATGTGAGACCTTGACTGGCAATGCTGGGCTCTCACAAAGTTTACCCAGTTGTACGTGGAGGAAACCTTCCCACTATGCTAAGCTTGGACTTGATATTAATTCGGATAGAACTGTTTAAATGCAAGTCCACTCCGGGCTATCACTTGGTGGATTGGCCAGGTGCAGTCTTGTGAAACACAAGAAATCAATGAACCAACAGCTGCTTGAAAGGCCTGCACAGGGTGCAATTGATATTACATGCGAATAATGACTAATTCTTCAGCAGGCAGAATTATCTTGCCTCAGTGACTTGTTTTGACTTGAAATGCCTGTCCATCGGAGTATCCATCTGGTTCATTTGTTGCTTTCAGCGGAGATTTTCCCTTGATTAGCAGTTATATTGGAATGTGACTATAAATATGCATCAGACGTCTGTCAAAGAAAGCAGAGGAAAAGGAAGCAGAGTGGAGTGGGAAAATGGTGGCGAGCAACTCTGTATGTGTCACTTTAGCATTATAAAGGAGGCTAACTGTAAATGTTAGTGGTGGTTTACTGTAAGCTGCCTTCATGATTGAGTACCTGCTTTAATTGATCAATTTATGTCAAGCTGTAGAACGGTGTGGTTTATGAGCCAGTGTAATGTAAGACTGTTCCAGATGGTACTTATTGTGTCATTGTGTATTTTTAAAAAAAAATGTTTGAATGTTCAATCCCGTTCATCTGGCAAAGAAGTTTTTTTTTGAAAGTACCACATGTTTAACTCTTTATGTGCTCAGGGCTTCTAGCCTCTCAGTTTGTGGCTTATAGATTGAGGGTTAATTGAAGGACCCCAACTTTTTCTTTTGCTCAATATCAAAATATTACCAAGAATGTAACATTAACTCTGCTATTCGTTTTCTGTGCTTCTGTTAATTAACAGTGAGTTTCAATATCTGGTTGGGCTGAAATACTAACCTCAAGAGCTTGAATGGTAAGAATTACATTACCTAATTGAATACACATGATTGATGAAGTCCCTTTTATTTAATGTCTTCGCTAGACTGATGTTAATTCATTTCTAGATTCCTTAGATGGTAAGCAAACTCCTGCTGGCCTGTTCCCTTAAATTTGTTAGTAGATTTTGAACTGGTTTTCACTGACCCCCAGCCCCCCATCCCTGCCACCCCCACCCTCCCGACCCCAACAAAACTCCCCAAGACTCTTAAAGTTAATAGAAAGTCTTTAGTTCTTGGTGGGAGGATCAAAAACCAGGGGGCACTGATTTAAGGTAATTGGTAAAAGAAGCAAAAGTGACATGAGAATGAACTGCGGATGCTGGAAATCCAAAACAAAAACAAAAATACCTGGAAAAACTCAGCAGGTTTGACAGCATCAGCGGAGAGGAACACAGCCAACGCCTCGGGTCCGTATGACTCTTGAACAGAATGAACTTCTTCATGCAGTGAGTGGCAAGGGTCTGGAATGTGATGCCTGAGAGTGTGGTGGAGGCAGGTTCAATCGAGGCAATCAAGGGGGAATTAGATGATTATTTTAAAAGAAGCAGTGTACAGGGTTACAGGGAGAAAGCAGGAGAATGGCACTCAGTGAACTGCTCATTTAGAGAGCCAGTGCAAACACAATGGGCTGAATGGCCTCCCTCTGTGCTGCAACAATCTGTGATTCTGTATTTACAGGAGAACGTTTAGAGGTCTCTTCAAGACACCCAAATACACCACTGGTATTTGAAGAACTGTAGCAACTATGTCACAAATAAAAGGAACAATAAACAAGGTTTTATTTAAGTAAGAATATTTTGAACAGAAACAGGGGATGGAAGTTTTTAATTCTATTTACCAGCAGTCTGCATGATGACAGAATAGTATCACTTTTGCTGATGTTATCTAATGGAGAACAGCAATTTCTTGATTGAAAACACTTCAAGACGTAATGGGTGTAAAATCTTGAAGGACTTGACATCATATGCAAAGCAGAGGACGGAGAAACAATATTAAACAAGGCAGCACGTAAAAGCAGAATATAACTTCTGCAGCCCAGCAGCCTACATTGAAATGAAATAAAAAGCAAAATAAAGAGCACAGGAAGGAAAGTACTCTTTGTACCTGTGTCTTACTTTGGCAATGACTAAATGGCACTTTCAAGTCAGAGTTAGATGTAAGATAAAAAGGTCAGGCCTATGCAATATTGTACACGGTGTTATGCAAAATGCTTTCCTTCAGGTTAGATTTGAAAATGTTATCTTTTTCCCCTTTTCTCACACTATTTGATATGACATGTGCACTGAAAAAAGTTGGCGATTAATCTCTGGTGATATTCACAAATAGCCACTCTGTTCATACCACGTCCCCCAGCCTGTTACTTTAGCAAAGGATGTAATCTGTTTGAAATGAACTCATTAAGATAATATTGCCAATAATATTGTCATTTAAAGTTTCCCTGCCAGTTGCTGAATTCTGATTAGCTTTATACTGTTGGCCAACAGTACTTTCTTTCAATTATGCTTTTGTCTGTTAACATTTTCTATTACTCATCACCTAAAGGCATTGACCCCTGAATGAGTGTGGTTTACACATGCCCTCAGATACTTTAACCAAATAGATATCCTCTATGTGTGACCCGAGATAGTGAGGTTGGCCAGCTATTCTGTAACAACAGGATCACAGCTGAAGTCAATCCTGTCCTTACCCACTGCCTACACACTGCATTTCTCAGTAGGGTTATTGCAGAGCAGTCAGCTGAGAGAATTCGGGCTAATTTTCTTCTGCTGATACCAGAACACTGAAAACAGTGGTGACATAGCTATTCCAGTCCCAAACATGATCAGATAATGGAGCTCATTATTGATCCTAGGGCTTTCTGGTTGACATAACACAATTACAAATCTTTTTTTAAAACTTAACTGAGCCATGAGGTAAGTTCCATAAATTGGATTTAAGAAAATAAGAATGGGAGTTAGCCATTCAGCCCCACAAGCCTGTTCAGGGCTGATCTGTACCTCAAATCCATTTCCCACATTTGACCCACATCCCTTGAGGCAGTTACTTAATAGAAATCTGTTGACCTCAGTCTTGAAAATGTTGAATTAGCCTAGCAAAAACAGCATGGTAAAATGAGGTGACCTCTCCCTTTAAGAGAATGCAAGTGTACTGATCATGTGACAGCACTGATGAATCATTGTACAGCGCAGGCAACTGGGAACTGAGAGCTTAGTTCTGGAGGTACCTGAGTGAGCACGTTTGATCTGCTGCTGTGCCCTATGTATCAATAAACCATCACTGATTATTCTTACACAGTCACTCCCCGTTATTGATTGCAAGCAACAATTGATGAGAACATAGGAAGGTATGCAGTTAGCGTTCGGTTGGCCAACAAACCCATTTACCCAAGACATAAGACACAGCCTTTTGAGGAAAGGAATTCCAGATTTGTGGGGAAAATGTTATTCCTGATTTCACTCTTAAATTGCCCAGCTCTAATTTTAAGATTATGCACTCTGGATTCTTCTTCCAGAGTAAATAGTTTTTCTGTACCTACCCTATTGAACATCTTATCAATATTATGATCAATGATTAAATCCTCTCTCAGTCTTCAAAACTCAAGCAAATACAAGGCAAGTTGATGGAAATGGTTCTCGTAATTAAACCCTTTAAGGCCAGGTGTCATGTTTGCTCATCTCTCACTTAAGATGCTAATCTGCTCCCTGGCAGTCGGTGTGACTGTGGATCAGAGCATTCAATATGGTGAATCAGTGTTGGAGCACGGAATGCTTTTCCACATTTGTTACTCCATGTACAGGTCAAGTATTCCCAGGCACGGGCAAGAGCTTTCTCTACTCTCTCCATCTTAAACCCAACCTCAAACTTAACATCACTTACTGCAAAGGTCCAAAATGTTCTACTTCCCAAGCTAGCCATTTTGAGATGTCTCTGCATGATGCTGAACTATAGGTAAATTTGAAGTGTGGGATGTGGACATTGCTGATTGTCCATCCCTAATTGCCTTTGAGATGATGGCACCAAGTTACCTTCTTAAACTGCTGCAATCTGTGTGGTGAAGATACATCCACAGTGCGATTAGGGAAAGAGTTCCAGAATTTTGATCCAATGACGATGAAGGAATGGTTATATACTTCCAAATCAGAATGGTGAGTGAGTTGGACGGAAACTTGCTGGTGATGGTGTTTCCATGTGCCTGCTGCCCTTGTCCTTCTATGATTTAGGAGATGCTCTTGAAGAAGCCTTGGTGAGTTACTAGAGTACATCTAGTTGATGGTTCACACTATTGCCACTGTGTGCCAGTGTTGGAAGAAGTGAATGTTTAAGATGGTTGGTGGGGTGTCAATCAAGCAAAGTGCTTTGTCTTTGATGGTATAAAACTTCTTGGAGCTGCACTCATCCAGGCAAGTGGACTTGTTCCTTGTGAATGGTGGACAGGCCTTGGGAAGACAGAAAGTGAGTCCTCATAGCAAAATACTCAGCCTCTTACCTGTTCTTGTGGCCACAGTATTTATATGGCTGGTACAGTTGAGTTTTTGGTCAATGTTAACCCCCCGGATGTTGATGGTGGGGAATTGGGTGATGTTGAATGTCAAAGGGAGATGGTTAGATTCTCTCTTGTTGGATATAGCTGTGGCCTGGCACTTGTGTGGCTTGAATATTACCTGCCACTTATCAGCCTAAGTCTGAATGTTGTCCAGGTCCTGCTGCATATTGGCATGGACAGCTTCAGTATTGAGGAGTTGCAAATGGAACAAAACACTGTGTAATCATCAGTGAACATCCCCATTTCTGATCTTATGGAGGGAAGGTCATTGATGAAGCAGCTGAAGATGGTTGAGCCAAGGACACTACTCTGAGGAACTACTGCAGCGATGTCCTGGGGCTGTAAAAATTGGTCCAACAGCCACAGCCATCTTCCTTTGTGCAGGTATGACTCAAATGAGTGGAGAGTTTTCCCGTGATTCCCACTGAATTCAATTTTACTAGTTGCAGTAATTATAGTTTGGGGAAATGTAGGACTGTAGCTTTAAGAATAATCCTGTGTTGTAAGATCACAAGATCTGTGTAAACCAATGTGTTAACAGTGCAGGGAACCTCTACAGGAGAGTACTTCTTTAGTTATCGAGTTTGATTCACACGTGTAGTTGTTGCTGCTGTCTAGTAAATAAAGTTAAACGTTTCCACTAAGAAAAGTTGTCTGGAAGATCAACTCTATAACATTAGTGCTCCTTAATGCTGCACTTATGTCAAATGCTGTATTGATGTCAAGGGAAGTCACTCTTACTTTGCCTATGTAATTTCGTTCTTCTGTTCATGTTTTGACCAAGGCTGTAATGAAGCTTGGAGCCCAGTAGCCCTGGTGGAATCCAAACTGAGCATTGGTGAGCAGGTTACTGGTGACTAAGTGCTGCTTATAGTGCTGTTGTGACATCTTCCACTTTACTGATGATTGAGAATAGAGTGATGGGGAGGTAATATGGCTGGTTTGGATTTGTTCTGCTTTTGGGAACTGGACAAATATGAACAATTTTTTACTTTGTTGGGTGGATGCCCAGTGGTGTAGCTACGCAGAAGCAGCTTGGCTGGTGTGGGGACATGGCTAGTTCTGGAAAACAAGTCTTCAGCACTAGAGGCTGGATCTTGTTGGGACGCATAGACTTTATTGTATTCAGTGCACTCAGCCATTTCTGTGGAGTAAATCAAATTGGATGAAAATTGGCAGCTGTGACTTTGTGGATCTTAGGACGAGGTTGAGATGAGTTATTCACTCAGCCCTTCTGGCTTTTGCACTCATGTGCTGGGGTCTGCTACCATTGAGGATGGTGATGTTCATGGAGACTCCTCTCATTAGTTGTTTAATTGTCCAACAGCATTCACAACTGGATATAACAAGACTGCAGAGCTTCGATTGGATCTTTCGGTTGTACGATTGATCAACTTAATCTATAGCATGCTGCCTCTTCTGTTTATCATTCTAATGACAGTTCTTTACGTGTGACCAGGGACCAGCTAATGGTATTGAAGGGCATCACAATCAAGTCAATCCTGTCCTCATTCAATACCAACAAAGGGGCAACTTTGAGCAGTGATTATTGGTCAGCAATCGGGAGACCCTTTCTTATCTTAGCTACTCACGATCACCATCGCATCTCGATCACTGCAACAGTTGAGGCCAATCATCTTAGTATAGAATGAGGATTGAATTAAGAACCTTCCTGGTCTGTGCCCCACACAACTAAAGTAACTGGAGAAACTTTGTTTACTATTTTATGAATTTTTCCAAACTTGTACTTCCTGCAGCTACTGTGTATGTGATAACAATGATGAGGAAAGCATTAGAATGAGCTATTTGAACAACTGTTTTTTACTCCAAATCAAGTTGTCTGTCATTCTATACCCATCTCATCTAAATATTTTAACCAGATTCAAAGAGCAGAAGTTTGTATTTTTAAATTTATTTTTTTATTTGGTTTCTTTTTGTTTTCTCAGTAATTTTATTCCTTTGGATTCAGAAATAACTGGTGTTAAAACATTTCATGATAAAATGGAGACAACTCCATCTGAGGAAACTAGACCTGTGCACGCTATTATACTTCCCACCAAATGTCATGCATATGCAAAGTTTACCCAGGGAAACATAAAGTTTTTACCAAAATTAATAACTCTTCTGAGAAGGTTTCAATGTACAGAAAGGTTTTTTGACACGTAATGGTGAGTGAACTGATCAATCATTGTATTTGCTTTACCACGCATGTGGTCTGATGAGCTGTGGTTTACATGCAGTGGGGTGTGACTCCTGTCAGTCATGTGGTTTTCAGGAACCTGATACATGTGAAATGGCCTCTGTGTTGATACGGTACTGAGATGCTCTTTGCAACACTGGTTCTCTGCACTCTGCAAGGCTGCATAATATGTGCAGGCCGAACAACTCTGTGGAAAGTATAGCAGCTAGCTAGCACAACATTGTGAGAATGCACTGAGAAAGCTGGTTTAAGAATTTTAAGCCTGTGCTCCAAAACTCATTAGATACAGTTAATGTGCAGTTAATACACAGATCTTGAATAGTTTTCTGTCGCTTTAAATTTAAACTCGATTTGAAATCCATAGTTGGAAGTTGAAATGGTTTTAAGTACAAGGGTGCTGGAATTCCTGTGGGTGTGGATGCAAAGTGGCTGGGTTGTTGAGGAGCTGGAAATTGGGGAAGAACCTGGAGCTATTGGGTTTTATGCGCCGCACAACACGCAACACAAATAGTTTGGGGGCAGGGGTTTGTGGGTGGGGGTGGGAGGGTGGAATTGGGACATTGACCGGATCCACATGTCTTTGAGAGACATTGAGGGCAAGCCTGGGAGTGTCCTTGGTCTATCCAGGAACTTTTCATGCTACATCCAAATTAGGCCTGGCAGAAGTCACACGCCTCCAGAAAGAATTGTGATAGATCCTTGAACGAATTGCTCATCTAATGTTACCAATGTTTTCTGTGAGGAAGAGACCATTCCTCAGGCTGCGAAGGGGCTGGTCTCCTGAAATCAGAGTGGCACCACTTCTTTGGGCAGAGACTCCTACAGTGTCTCCAGGGCAGATGTGGGCCACTAGCCCTGCTCATTCAAATAATTCTGTCCCAGGGATCTGCGACAGGGTCAACATCAACAACAACAACAACAGCAGCAGTAGCTTGCATTCGTCAAATACCTTTGAAATGGTGAAACATTCCAGGGTGATTCATAGGAGCACAATATCCTCTGTTGCAAATTTGCTGCATTGTCGGCGGTAGAGTCGGGACTTCAGAAATTCAGGGATAAATTGAATGAGGGAAGCAGGGCCGTACTGAGTGCAACAACTGTAAAATGCCGGACTGTAGCAATGCTGATTCAAATGTCACTCCACTGAATTCCTGATCTCCTTCACTGCCGCAGGATGGAAAATACTGATGATATGTGGAAAAAGGAAAAGGAGGATGTGATTGTCACCCTTCTGAGATGCACTGACTACTGCACATCTGGAAAATATCCCATTACCCTCATCTGTATCTTATTTATATCTGACTTCATAATGTCCCAGACTTTGCAGGAGCAGGTGACATGCCTAGTTAGTTGGCTTTCCCTCACCCTTTGGCTCTGAGTTCTTTTGTGCTGCAATTGTTCCCTTTTTTGGGATTGAGTAATATTGCAGGAACATAAATCTCACCATTAAGAAGATGATAATTCTGTTAAGTATGAGCCCTAACTTCCTGTGGTGAGTTTAATTGACAATTAATGCGCAAATGCAATCATTTCTTGAAACTCACTGGGATATTGAGTGTGAGCTGTCGTATCTGGAAGGTCACCGGCCGAGTGGTGCAAACCATCTAATAATTTGTGATGATTCACAATTCACAGGATATGTCTTCTTTGCCATGAGCTGCTGGACGATTTACACATTAACAATAGTATGTGAATTAAAATCACCTTAACTTTAGCATCAAAATCTGATCCATTGTTGTGTCGCAGTCCAAAGCAGAATTAAAATAGCATCTTGCAAATTGGGGATCATTGCGCATGACCTGATGTCTAGTTAATACTTATGTGAATTACAGTAAAAAATAAATTGCTTTATTTCATTTTTCAACCTTAATAATTTGATATCTGAAACTGCAAACACAAACCCTTTATGCGATTACGAATAGGAATATTGTGTGCACAGTTATCGGTCTCATCTTGCAGTTTCATTATTAGTTCTGTCACGCATAAGAGCCCATTGAGAATTTATGCAAACAAATTCTTCTGTAGCATGTGTACACTGTGAAGTAGTAAAAGTCATAGTTTAACAAGATTGAAATCCATGTGAATGTAGCCATCCCCTCCTCCAGCATTGTAATTAGTCATCTAGATCTTCCACCCGAACTAACCCTTAATCCTGCTACCAAGAAGCTGCTGAGCTTCATGCTTTTTCTGCATGCCAGTGTCTACCTCACTGTGGAGTGAAAGGAAGATTGCAGCAGGGAGCATATGGATGAAATATCCCAGGATGTAGTCGTCACTGAAAAGATATATAGATATAGACTCAACCTGGTCAAATTCTTTTATATTTGATATATGTTCACCACAAATTGAATCCTTAAATATCTGCACTCTTACTATGAATTTATTGATTTAAAAGTATGTCTTCCGATATTTAGACCATTTTTTCCCTTTTTTTAATTCTCAACCTCTCCTTTCTCCCTACCCGTTTCACTGGTATTCATTTCAACTCCTTATCTGACTCTTTGTTCTCCCCAGTTTTATCTCTCATATTTCATTCTGATTATGTTTCATTCTGTCTCTCTCTGTACTATTTTTTCATTCCCTGTTTTCTTTTCTCTCAGACTATCAGATTTTCACACTGCTTGTCCAACATCCAATACTAGGTGAGCTGAAATTTTCTCCAACTAAATATTGGAAAGAACAAAGGTAATAGCTGGAATCTTTGCTCTCGTTTGTGGTGGGTGTGTTTGACAGCGTAAGTGGAAAATATCGTGAGATGGCCCTAGTCGCGTTTCCCGGCGACGTATATCCAGGATGTGATTGCTCCCTCCCTCGACAATGGTGGGCTGCGTTTCCCGCCGTCCAACATTGGGAACTTAAATTTAATACATTTGCATCTCATTATTGTGCTCGCATGCTGGAATCAACCCCGCCACATGTCAAATTTTAAGTCCCACATTGGCATGGCTTCAAAAGGTGTGCACCTGGCGAGGGGAAATCAGAGGTGAGTGCATACAATCTTGCACAGTGCTCCTGAGGATTGCCCGTAGGACATTAAGGAAGAGGTGTCACACATTCGGGTGTGGGGGCACAGGCAAGTTGCTTTTTCCCTGGCTTTCAGTGTGGTGCTGAGGCAAGGACTCCAGTGTAGGTGGGGGCCAGTTGGGGGCAAGGCAGCACAGACTGATGGAAGTATACAAGCACATGCTGGGGGATGGGTGGTGAGGGGTGGGGGTGTGCAAAAAGGATGAGGGAAGCGGTCACGCACTTGGAGAAACTTGTCAAAAAAAGTAAACATTCTTCCATAGCCGAGACTGTTCAACTGCAGCTCCATTGACATGCTTGAAGTTGGGCCTTGAAAGCATTTCTGTCCACTCAAGCAGTGCAAAAGCATGAAAGTGCCACCAAATGCTCCAGAACTTTTCACCCCTTGGGTGCAGACTGCAAATTAATGTGCATTTTAGGGGGCAGCAGAACAATTGGCAAGTTATAGAATCCCCTTGTGAAAAGTGGCCATGGTGCAGTCACTGGTGGAGGTGCTCAGAGCCCCTTGCAAGGTCTTTGTTAAGATTTGGACCAGTATCCATCATGGTTCAAGCTAACAGCGCAGCCATGCAGTGCGGGTTAAAAGAATTCCTGGGCCTGAACTGAGAACAGAGCATGCAGTCTATTGCTTGAAGCTGTTGCCAATTGGTCAGGTGGAGTGGGGCGTAGGTGGGTGGGGTTTTGGACAGCCATTAAGTGCACTACACACTGGCTATCCAAGTAGTGGCCAACACTATCCGGCATGCATGAAGGGGCCTTGAAACACAGCTGGACCAGAGACTTAAACAAAAGAGGTCCTTAGGAGACATATGCTAACCCTTGTGTCTCTCTCTCTTTGATACTGCAAGAGGAGAATATCAGGCAGACAGCTAGATCCTGCATACGTGAAGGGCCTTTGAACCGAACCAAGAGAAGTTCTTAATGCATGTATGCTAACCCATGCATCTCTCTGTCTGAGGAGAACATCAGGATCATGGAGTATGGTGATCTAGCTCTGCCTCATGATTTACAGGGAGCAGAGGAGAGGAAGATTGTGATGGAGGCGCCTGGCTCAGCAAAGGGAGGAGCACCACCCTCAAGATGAAGGGGCAGCAGGTCCTCCTCTGGATGGAGCTGAAGATCCACAGTGAGCTGTCACTTGTAGGCACCTCACTAGTTCCAGGGTCTATAGATGGTTCTTGTCATTCCTGCAGATAAGCGTCAACCAGTGTCACCGATGACTGTGCATGTTGAGGGAACTGGTCACTCACATATGCCACCTTCTGCAAAATTTGATGCCACAGGTACTTACAGGGAATCCACTGCCAGTGGCAGTGAAAGTGACTGCAGCACTCAATTTTTACACCACTGGCTCCTTCCAGGGCTCCACAGGTGACCTGTGCAGGATCTCGCAAATCTCCACCCATAAGTGCATCCAGGAAGTCACAGACACCATCTTTGAGAAGGCACAGAACTTTGTACATTTTGACCAGGGGAAAAGCCAGGAAGCAAGAGCGCTGGGATTTTCGCAGCTCTCTGGTTTTCCACAGATGCGGGGTGCCATCGACTGCACTCATGAGGCGCTTAGATCTCCGTGCCAACAACCAGTCCAGTATGTGAACCGCAAGGGCTTCCACTCGCTGAATGTTCAGCTGGTGTGCCACCACCACAAATGCATCATGCAGGGCTGCGCACAATACTCTGGGAGTGTGCATGACTCCTAAATCCTCAGCAGGTCTCAGATCTCTGACATCTTCCAGAATCCGTAGAGGCTGCAGGGATGGCTCCTCGGGTCAAGGGCTACCCACAGAAGGCATGGCTGATGACATCCGTGCAGACGATTCTGCCCCTAAGCAAGATTACACATGTTGCTGTGTGTCTGTTGTTGGTTATGTTGCGGAATCAACTTGAAGCATAAACGGATCAGGATGCACAACACTGGGAGCTCCAGTAAACCATTGAGCTACTTCAAGGTGAAATGGAAGAGGAGGAAAATAAAATGGGCAATAATAAAAAACGTCAATCGATCACAGTGACATTTTATTGCAGGACTCCTGTCTTAACTTTTTTTGTTTCAATATGAACCTTCTTTCTATAATTTCTAGCATTTTGCGTAAGAAAGCTACAGCTGACTGGAAATAGTAAATTTTGACATATAATGAACTTTGAAACAGAAATATTAGTGACCTTTTTTATGCTCTTTTTCTGACTAAGATTCTGAGGAGGGAGTGTATTCCAGCCCATGAAAGAAAGCAGTGTGTGACTATAACAAACTGCAGCCAGGTTCTTGCTCACTCTTAGTTCAAGGTGGAAACAATGTGTGTGTTTTGTTTTGGTTCTACTGACACAATGATGTCATTTATTTAAGCCAACTATTAACCTTGTGCCAGGAAAGAAGTTAACTATGTATTCCATTCTTACCTCAGCTCTTTTTACAACACTTTACATAGTCATCCCTAGATCTGAAGTCATTTGAGGCTTTGATGTCAAATTACAAAGTCACATCTTTATGGGACGCCATTCAGCCTAAGTTAGCTCATGCAATCCAGCATAAAAAATAGTTACGGTCTCTCCATCAAGTCATCTAACTGTATCTTGAATGAACCTATTGTTATCACTTACAATACTCTTCTTTAATATCTATTTCCTCCTTGTCCTAGAATACTGACACACCTTAATGTAGTGTTCCAAGTTAACATAGCTTGTTGCAGCACAGAAACAAGCCAATATGACCCATCAAGTCTGTGCCTGCTTTTCTCCTCATAAACCATCTAATCTAATTCCACTCTTCCACTCACTTCCTACAAATGTTAATATTCCTCTTTTGCAAACAACTATCTAATTGGCTTTTGAAAGAATTTATGGACACTGCTTCAATGATTTCTGACAGAGAATTACACATTCTAACCAGTGGAAGGGTTTTTTTTTACATGCTCCTTTTAATTCATTTTGTATTTTAAATTTTTGTCACTGGATCACCAATCAGGGAAAACAGCCTGTTATTATTCACCTTATTATAACTCTTCAGAATCATAGAAATTTACATCACAGAAGGTGGCCATTCGGCCCACTGTGTCTATACCAGCTGACAAGCCTAATCTTGGCCAGCCTCATCTTGGAACCTCTGTCAGGTAACCCCTCAACCTTCTAACCTACGGTAAAAAAAAAAGGCTCAGCTTCTCAAGTATCTTTTGTAACAATGGGGGAGATTTTCATCTGGCTATTGCCATGTTCCTGGTGGAAAATGGGGTGTTACCCAGCCAAAAATCTACAACAAACATTACTGCTGATCAGCAACCTGAGGCCTGCAGGCCTAAAAAGGAATGGCTAGCCATTCTGCTGAAACAGGTGAGAGCCTTTATTTATATATTATAAATTGTAGGATCCCAATGCACTTTCAAATATCATTGAGCCGAATGTACTCTACATACACTCTCTGCCCAGTGGCTGTGACTGTAGGAGAAGTTTAAAGGAGAAGTTATTCAATGTGAGAATAGGTTCAACCAGGTGGAGGAGGATGGTAGTGGAAGGTGACTAATTGAGCCCCCATTCCAGGAAGCAATGGAGAGTCCTTCAACTGCCCTGGTGGAGTTGGAGTACTTGTAAAAGGATTGGACATCCATGGGGAAAAGAAGATAGCAAGGTCCAGGAAACTGCAAACTATTAAAGAGACGGAGGGCATCTGAAGAGTTGTGGATGTAGATTTGAAGAGACTGGACAAGGAGAAACAAAAAAAGTCAAGATAGGGAGAAATCAGTTCAGTGAGGCAACAAGAGGCTGAAACAATGGGTCTACCAGGGTGGTTCTGTTTGTGGAAGACAAGTTTGTGGCTGACCCATTGGGCAGAATTGTCCCAGAATTGCACTAAATGCGGTAGCAGGTGTGAAAAATTGCTTTCTACCCACTGGCCGCAATGGCAGGTTTTTGTGCCATATCGTCCCATTCCCGGCACGTCCCACCTCATTAATAATGCATTCATGGGCAACTCTCCGGATCGCTGGTGGGGCAGCCTCTGTTTTGCACATCCCTCTGTCACCTCAGGCCTTCAGCAGTCTGGGCACAATGTTTAAAGGGAACCCCTGCACAGAGCGAGCACTCTCAAAGGGATCAGAAACTGCTGCAAAGTCATGGCTGCCAAAGGGAGGAAATACGCTGCCCCCAGGTTAAGTGACGCCTCCCTTGGGCACCTACTGGATGCAGTGGAGGCCCGATGTCCTGCAGAAGAGGACAACCACCCAGTGGCCAAAAGAGGATGAATGATCTTCTCCATTCCGCTAGGGTAAGTCACAAGTCACTCTTCTCATCACTCTCAACTCAGACACTCACAAATCAATTGTGGCCGGTGGGTGGGGGGGGGGGGTGGTTGCGGGGTATAATGCCATTTTTCACGCCCGCTACCTTTAAATTTTGTCTTTGGTTTTTGAAGTTAAAGGACTGCCTTTTAATCTGTCCCCTGTTTTGTTAATTTAGTTTACTTGGTTTAGACTCGAAAGAGTTACACCCTCCACCAGCATGGAGACACAGACCTCGGTGGGACCTAGATTTGGAGTAACCTTGGGGTCACAATCTGTTAAGCACATTACACTTTCTGACCCACAATGGGCAGAGGCAGGGATTTCCCAGATTTCTGGCACTTGGACGACTGCTAGAGACCAGAAATCTGCTGAGTCCGAGTCAGATGAGGAGCCTTTGGACTCAGTCATACCTCAGTTACTGGAGCTGCAAAAGCAAGTTTGGGAATATCAGGAAGGAATGTCCGCTGCACTCCTCAAATTGCAAGGCACGATGGAGGAGTCCATCCACCTTCCGTCTGAGGTGATAGCACCGACATGCCAATGCACCGAGGTCAACGTTGGTAGGACAGCAGCTGCCATGGAGACCTTGGACCAGGACTTCAGTCTTGCACTGCTGCATGGCTGAACTTCATCATGGATGCCATAGATGGACTCCAACAGTGTCTAAGCGAGAGGGGTGCGGGGCAACTCGATCTCACTCCAGTTTCCCCTTCTCCTCAAGGAGTCAGCCTGGGGCCCTCGAGCACCCACAGAGAGGAGCATCAGCAAGTTCTCATTGGGGTCATCCACTCAAGTGTCTCTGGGAGTGTTCAGCCCATCCAAATCTGCTCTTCCTGTGTGACCCCAGCAGCTCCAACTCAACAGGCCAAGGAGAGTACCACTGCCGCACAGCAGGACCCCGAAAGCAGGCAGGGGCCCTCCAGGTCTTGGCCCTCCAGAGGACACCCATCAAGGTCATCATAGATAGGGCATAGCAGCCAGCAAGTTCCAAGATGCAGTGGCAGGGTTAGAAAAGTTAAGAAGATGTAGTTGCACAGCCTGGGCACGGGTGTTAGCCACTTGTACGTAATGTTCACTATTGCAAATAAACTCCCAAGAATGCCTCGTTGCCTGTGGCTCCTTGTTCTGATGAACACTGTTCATGTCATTCAGATGTGAAACCTTGGTTCCTGCACAAGACAAAGGCAGGTGTCTCAGTCCAGGGCCTCTTCCCTGTGTAGTGTGTAACCTCCAGAGTAAAGTGATGGTCCAGCTTCACACTCCCTGGACACATCAATGATTCCTGCACCTCGATGGTGCTTGTCATGGCTGCCAGAATGTTGTGGGCAGGCGTCACAGAGTTCCGTCATTCTCTCTGTGTGCTCTCAGCACCTTTGAGGTGGGGCTGACCCCCCATCTCTTCAGCATCTGCAACTGGTGAGGCTGTGCTCCTGAAGGTGCTGAAGTCTGACAAAGGATCAGGTGTATTTAAAATTTCACAGCTGTGTCTCTATGATATGACGCTGATCACAGAGTGCAAGTGAGCTGCCCTCAGCCCAACATTCTCAGAGGCTATGTGAAGATCTATGGAGTATCCTCACTGCATATAGTTATCATCCTCCACGAACCCTGCGGCTATGAGGGCCTCACCAGCGCTCTTGCCTCATCTGGCCAGCGCTATGGCCTCATCGCTGGCACCCTCACTTTCGAGGACCTCATCACCGTCCCCCCTTCGACGTCCTCCTCATTGGAGGATACGTGCAGTTCTTCCATCTCCTTCTCAGTCAGGTCCTCCTCCTATTGCACAGCCAGGTTGTGGAGCGAGCAGCAAGCTACGATGGTATGTGACACCCGCTGGGGATTGTATTGCAGTGTCCACCGGACCTATCCAGGCAGCGGAACCTCATTTTCAAAATGCCTATCATTTGCTCCACCGAAGTCCGGGTTGCAGCATGAGCCTCATTATCCCATTTCTCTGCTTCAGTCTGAGGCTGTCGCATGGGTGTCATCAGCCACGTCCTCTGTGGATAGCCCTTGTCCCGGAGGAGCCAACCCTGCGGCCTCTCTGGACCCTGGATTATGTCAAGGATTTGAGACCTGCTAAGAATGTAGGAGTCCCTGGGAATCATTTGCAGACCTATAAGATGTGTTTGTGGTGGTCGCACACCAGCTGAACATTCAGCAAGTGGAAGCCCTTGCAGTTACGTAGTTGATGGTTTGTTGCCATGGAGATCTAAGCATCTTGTGAATGCAGTCAATGGCACCCTGCACCTGTGGAAAACTAAAGATTGCCGCAAATTCCAGTGCTCTTGATTCCTGGCTTTCCTGATCCTGGGCGAAATACACAGAGCTCTGTGCCTTTGTGAAGATGGCGTCTGTGACCTCCTGGATACATTTGTGTGTGGAGGCTTGTGAGATCCCACACAGGTCACCTGTAGAACCATGGAAGGAGCCACTGGCGTAAAAATTGAGCGCCGCAGTCACTTTCATGGCCACTGGCACTAGATGCCCTCTATGTCCCTGTGGCACCAAATCATGCAGCAGCTGGCATATGTGACCAACCAGTTATCTAGATGTGTGCAATCTTTGGCCATACTGGTTCTCAGTCATTCGCAGGAATGACAAGTGCAGTCTATGGACCCTGGGTCCAGAGAGGCACCTACAAGCAGTGGCTCTCTGTGGATAGCTGCATATGCTTATGCAGCAGGCCCTGTCACTCCTTCATCTTAAGGGAGTTGCTCCTCCCTTTGCTGAGCCAGGTGCCTCTGCCTCCTCCTCTTCCTCTTCCTCTTCTTCTCTGCTCCTTGTAAGCCATGAGGCATAACATGAAATCATCAGGCTCCATGATCCTGATGTTCTCCTCCTGCAGGATCAAAGAGAGAGACACGTGGGTTAGCATGGGTGTACTAAGAACCTCTCTTGGTTCTGTCAGAAGGCCCCTTCACACGTGCAGAGAGTGCTGGCCACCACTTGGATGGCCAGTGTGTAGTGCTATTCATGGCTGTCCACAACTCCACTCACCTCCACTCCAATCCACCTGACTAATTGGTGACAGCTTCGGCCATTGGACTGGGTGCTGTGCTCTCAGCTCAGGCGCAAGCGCTCTCCTAACCCCCACTACAAGCCTGCGCTGTTAGCTTGAACCAAGAGGGTTACTTGTCCAAATCTTAGTAAAGACATTGCAACGGGCTGTGACCATCTCTACCAGTGACTGTGCCATGGCCTCCTTTCGCAAGGGGATTCTACAACTTGCCCAGTTGGCCAATTGTTCTGCTGCCCCCTGAAACACACATTAATTTGCAGTCTGCGCCCAAGGGTTGAAAAGTTTTGAAATATTTGGTGGCACTTTCATGCTTTTGCATTGCTTGCATGGGCAGCAAAGCTTCGGAGGACCAATTCCAAGCTTGTCAATGGAGCTGCAGCTGAACAGTCTCAGCTGTGGAAGAACGTTCACTTTTGACAAGTTTTCCAAGTGCCAGCCTGCTTCCCTCAGCACACCCCCCTCGCCTCCCCCCACAATCCCCCGGCATGTGCTTGTGGACACACTTCAGTCTGCGCTGCCTTGCCACCCTGCCCTGGCCTGACCCACACTGGAGCCCTTGCCACGGCACCACACTGAGCCAGCTGGGGAAAAGCAATTTGCCCGGGGGCACCCCCGAGAATGTGTGGCACCTCTCCCTTGATGTCCTGCGGGCAAAGCTCGTGAGCGCTGTGCAAGGTTGTGTGCACTCGCCTCCGAATTCCCCTGGAAGTTCAGGTCGCCACATGCATGTCGGCTTTGTACAGTTGTGAAACACCTCAGTGTGCAATCATGGCGACAGGTCTGGAAGACCCAGCTGGTGATTCTGGCCAACAGGGCGGGAAACGTGGCCCAATGTTGACGGGTGGAACGGACGATCACAAACTGGTTTCACGACGGCGTGAAGCTGATTTTTGGCCTTCCTGCCATATTGTTCCCCCACTCACCCCCCCACCGCCAATGGGACTGGACGCTTCCATCTGTCATTTCAGCTTGTCAAATTTTGTTTAATAATTGCTTCTGTGAAACATCCTTAGATGTTTTGCTATGTTAAAGGTGCTACATAAGTGCAAACGGTTGTTGTTTTGTTCAACAGCTTCCTCTGCGGCCTAAACATCTTTAACATGGTTGGCTCATAATGTTACAAAGTTTTCTTTAATGGCACAGATAACCTCACTGTAATCTTAACAACGTATCGACATAATCTGTAAGAGAGGCTGAGGTAAGGTTTCCACAAGATTATATTGTTTATTCTGTTGAAAGTGGGAAAGGGTTGATGCTACAAATAATTCTTAAATATCTTCTTTCAACCTGTCTTGTTGCCATTTTGAGACCAAGTATTTTTCAGGGTGTGATTTTTTTTTGGTTTCACATTTTTATATCTTTTTTGTGGTTCTATGGGGAAGTGGGGGTGGCATGGGGAATGTTAAGACTTCAGTATTCCATTATGCTATGTTTGTTTTTAAATCCAGTCTCTGGAAAGTCGGAGACTGGACATATGCCCCTAGATGGCCTTTTTAAGTCCTAATGCCATGACTCCAGGGGAATTGCCTGGGCAGTTTGAACTTCTGATGGTAAATTCCCCTGTTCTCTGGGACCCTCTGAAAAGGTCTCCGACTTCAGACAGTTCCAACTTTCTTACTTGGGCAGTTACCCAGGAAAAGTTAGACAGATTAAAACCTAGTCAAACACATGGGTAACTACAGAGCTGACACCCCAATCACTCACACTGACCGCACTCCCCCGATTTCTCACTCAACCTCTGACTCCTGCAGAGCCCCTAGCTCCTCCCAACCCTCTGACTACACCCCTGACTCACCCCCCCCAACCTGACCTGACTAGCTCCCACCACTCAACTAAACAACCAGCCCCCTGACTCTACTGACTCAACTCCTGACCACCCACAACCTGACCTGACCAGCTGCCACCACCAAACTCCCCCCACCACTCCCTGACTCCCCCTGATCTGACCTGAGTTGCTCCCACCGCAAGACTAGTCCCCGAGCATCCGACTTCCCCGATGCGCCTGACTACTTCCTCAAGTCCTCCATGGACCCCCTGACTCCCACTGACCCTCTGACTACCCCTCTGATCTGACCTGACTAGCCCCCACAACTCGACTACCCCAGACCCTCCAACTTGATCAGTCTGATCAGGGTTGGAATTAGAGGTTCTGATCCTGAATGGAAGATTCGGGCCATCGTATTATTCTTTTGTTCACAAAAACATCAAATTTGATCTTTCAAAGTAGCCATTGAAAGTGCAGGCAGGGCTCCATTGTACCTTGTACCTTGGGTATTGCTAAAGCAAGGCTGGAGCTTAACTAAATAAAAACTGAACCTGATTGAAAACTGGAAGCTTGGCAGATTTTGAGGCCTGGGTTTTCACTGAGTTGGGCCAACTACAGAGCCCTTTAAAAATGGCAGGTAGTACCCAAATCCTTGATTCCTGCTCCCACTCCCGTTTCTGGCAATCTTCCTCAGTGTGGGATGAGGGTATGGGTACCCCGCCTGCACACAGCTCTCCTACCCTTGACAGCTCCATTGCAGGGATGGGCAGATTCAATACTTGCCCCTGAAATTTTTCAGGGGTCGGGGCCCCTTCTGTAAGCATGCATGGTTCACAGCACCCCAGAGGAGCTGTGAATCATGAGGGACCTCTGTCCCAAGTGGGGAACCAAAAGAAAAGGGGTAGAGGGCCTAACAACTTTTTACACAACTGTGCTAAAGCCTCAAAGAACCAAGGCAGGCCTTCCAACCACTTCAGCATTCGCATGTTTCTGTGGCTGCCTTTGAACTGCCTCTGGAGACGGAGAGTCTGACATGATCACATCCAGACCCCATGAGCGAAAAGAGGACCCCACCTGCCATACTTTTGCCCTGGGGAGCCAGAGTGGGATGGAGTCAGGCCCAATTCCTCTGGAGGTAGGCCTGAGGTGGCAACAGAGGCTGGCAGATGCTGAGGTTGGACTAAAATAGATGTTTGTTTGCTTTTACAGCAGGTTGACCACTTGAAGGGATTGAAATTTTTTTGAATGACTTTTTTGAAGGAGAGCCTTTTTCAGTATGAAATTTGTTTCAATGACAGCTCTATTAGACTGTTAGAAATGTGATGTTTTTTAATGTTCATGACTCCTGCGGTCTGCCCATATTGGATACTGGGTGAGTGGTTATGGAGGGTACATGCGGATATGGAAGAGGCATGGAGGGGGCATAAAGGATATGAGGGGGCAGGGGGATATGAGGGGTCACAGGAGGAGGGTGTGTAATGAAGTGAGTGTTTGAGGACCTGAGGCTTATCATTAAAATTGAGCCGATGTCCCAGTGAATGGAGGCAATCATTCTAGCCTGCCAGCCTCAGCATCTGCCAGCCTCTGTTGCCACCTCAGGCCTGCCTCCAGAGGCGTCGGGCCTGACTCCATCCCATCCTGGCTCCCCGGAGCAAAAGTATGGCAGGTGGAGCCCTCTTAAAGGAGACAGGTCTGCTGGGTCGGGTAGTTTCCTGACTCAACCCTCCTGCCTCATCGAAGGAAATCCAGCCCTAAGTGTGCAGATTGTAGGATCTGTGGAATATGATGAGGTTGGAGGTAAGGTGGAAACAGAAAGTTGGTAAAGGTGTAAATAATGTCAGATTCACGTGTTTTCTTGTGTTGGAATGCCCTTGTGCTCACCTGCTATTTTTCCAAGGTCAAAGGTCAAGGTATGCACAGCTAAACAAGCTCTTCCATGTTTCACATCACAAGGGGCAGTGTTGAAGAAAATGTCAGGTTAATTGACGACCTCCTAGGACCTTTCAGAACCTCAGGTGCCGATACTTCTAGATCCACAATTCTCATCACTTCATCACCAACTGCATCATGGCACTTTGCCTATGCAAACACCAGTTTCGAGACACCCACTCTAGGATTGCCAAACTGTTTGGACCTATTCCTTGAGATTTCATCCCATGACCTCCTGCATTCAAATGCCTCATCCCACACTCTTGCTGCTGATTGTCTGACATGTACATTCTCACAGTGCACCAGCTTCCTCAGCCAATCAGAAAGTTAATTGACACTTAATTTCCAGATTGGATAATTCCTGATTCTCAGGCCAACAGCCTGTTTAAACCATGTCCAATATTTTTATGACTAATAAACAATAATATCCAGACATCTTTTTTAAACACAAATTTCATCGTTCCTGTGCTTCTTCTCCTGGAAGAAGCTCACGGCAGTATCCTAGAGATTAGGCATTAATTCCTGGAAAAAACTAGGACAATCCTGGAGCATTGGCAATCCAACATCCATTTAGGAGGCAGTCGTGAGTGAGTCAAAAGGGTACTCACTGGAGGAAGCACATAACCTTACTGAGAATGAGGAACTGGGTGTGAAAGAGGAAGGGTTCTATGCTTCTGCTGGAAGTTGCCTGCAGGTCTTCAGTCAGCAGTTGGCATATCTCCCCCGTCAGGAGACAGAAAGTATTCCCAGGTCCAGACGAGAACTGGGAATATGGTATCACAGAGATTCTGTTACGGGACTAGCAATCAGATAATTGGGCCAGAACTTTACCCAACCCGGGGTGCTATCGCAGGTGGGGCGTATAAAATTGGGCACTATGGCAGTGGTGCTGTGCCGGCTGCCTACACACCCTAGGTGTCAGTCAACCTGCTCACCTGTGGACCAACTGTGGTCCTTAATAGCGAGTTAAAGGCCTTCTCCCACTGCTGCTGGGATTTTACCTGCAGCAGGGGAGGCTAACGTCATGCCTGCACCCAGCAGAATGGCAGCTGAGCAAGGGTGCGGTGCTTCCTTTTCATGCACCCTCTGTCCTTTGGAGCTCCCCCACTCCCCACACCCCCTGCCCCCGCAGATAATAATTTCTCCCCACCCTCTCTCCCCAGTTTCCTCTCCCCCAGTGCCCTGATAATCCCGGCACCCTCTTCACGTCACTGGGGCCAGCCTGCCTGGCCCCAGCAAGATCCTGGACTTACCTATAAGTCCAGGCTCCATCAGCATCTTATCACCATCATCTGCTCTCGGTGATGCTGCTGGGGCAAGAGAGCAATGTGGTTGACTCTTAACTACCTTTTGAAATGGCCTAGCAAGAAAATAAGTTGTATCAAAATCGTTACAATAGACTGCAGCCGTCCAAGATGTTGGCTCACCACCACGTTCTCAAGGGCAGCTAAGGATGGGCAATAAATGTTGCCCTTGCCGGCAATGTCCATATCTTGTGAATGAATACATTTTGAAAAAAAAAGTCATTGAAAGTACACATCTCAGCCTTTCAGCAAAAAGGTGACATGGTACAGATTAGTCAATGGGTCCAACTTGCTCTGAATCAATCCATGCTTGCTCTCATGTCTGCACAAGCTGTGCATTTCCTTGCCAGTCCATATATCTTTGTTTTGTTGTAAACTCCTAATCTGAGCTGGTGACGTTAGAAATGAGTCACATTTCTACATTTCTCAAAGGGACCTCATTACCCACTGACGAAAAGCGACAGTGCTGAATGTAGATCAGGACAGCTGAAACGGAGGTGCCAGGAGACTTTCACATGAGTATTGATCTTCAGACTCTCATACAGGAGATAAAGAGAGGCGTAAATGGGGGTTATTTCCTTGAATTGTTTCAGGGGAAAATCTGAGCCATTATTATTAATTCCAGTGAAAGAAATTAATGTGATTGTATCGCTGAGTGGGTGTGAATTCACACTCAACTCATTTAGAGATTACTAATCTCATTCTTATTTCCTGACTGAATTGATAATTGCCCATTTTGATATAGAACTGAGTCAAACGTATCTTAAATGTCCCAACTTTATTCTCTGTCATCAACATGCCCCCAAATCGCTCCCTCCCAGCTGCAGCAGCCCAGTTAGTTAGCTTATCTCAGCTGCAGTGCCAATGAGCATGTAATAATTGCTATGACACCTTTGGGTCAATGGGCAGAAAAATCAACCAGCGTTCCCACTTTTGATTTGCTGTCTATGTTCTTTTGAAGTTCTATACTATCCTCCTCACCGTTCAAAATACTTCCAGGATTTGTACCATCTGCAGCTTTTGAATTTGTGCCGTGTTCAAGGTCTAGGTCATTAATACATATCAGGCTGAGCAGGGGTCCTAACACTGATCCCTGGAGAACCCAACTATACATATTCCTCTGGTCCATAAAGCAACCGTTAACCATTACTCTCTGGGAAAAATTGGCCCCCGTTTTGGGGGGAAGTGCGGGAGCGGGTGTGGGTAGGCGTGCCTCCAATTGGCGCCCCCAATCGGGGCATGCCGCCATTTTACGTGGGCGGGCAAATTAAGACGTCTGCCAGGAAGCACAATGCGTTCCCTGTGCGGGCGGTGGTTGGGGTGCGGGGGTGTTGGGGGGTTGGGAGGCGGGAGGATTCCCTCAGCCGGGAGTGTGCTCTTTTGCGCATGCGTGTGAAAGAGCGCACTGATCTCCCTGAGGCTAAGTGCTGCCTCAGGGAGATTGGCTCCAAATTTAAAAATGTTAAAGAGGCGAAATTCCCCTGGTGTGTCCTCACGTGACACTTTTAGTGAAACCTTCATTAAATATTTGAAAACCCTCATGAAACCTCATCCCGCCCGTGGATGAAGTTTCATGCTTTTTCTTAAGCCCACCGGGGCTCCTGGCCTGCCCGCCAACCCTAAGGCTGGACGGGCAGGTTCATTAATTATGTTAAGTACTTTTTAAATGGCCTCAATAGGCCGTTGACAGGTCGGCGGGTGCACAGCTGATTCAGCTGCGCCCCCGCTGACTTGAAAATCGAAATGACGCGGGGGGATGTTGGCAGTTCCGCCCAACGTCATCCTGCGTCATTTTACACGTCGGAGAGTGGGCCCTGCCCCCGCTTGCCGACCGGATGATCCTGCCCTCTGTTTCCTGTTGCTCAGCCAATTTTGTTACCATGTTGCTACTGTCCCTTTTATTCCTTGAGCTCTAACTTTGCTCAACAGTTTGTTGTACTGCACTTTATCAAATTACTTTTGGAAGTCCACGCACAGCATATCAACAGCATTACCCTTATCTGCCCTATCTGTCACCTCATTCAAAAACTCAAATCAAATTAGTTATCAAAATCATCTGGTTTAAATATTGCCCTTAACAAATCCATGCTGGCTTTCCTTGATTAACCCACTTTTTCCCAACTCACTATTAACTTTGTCCCGATTTATGGTTTCTAAAATCTTCCCCACCGCCGAGATTAAACTGACTGGCCTGTAGCCGCTGAGCTTACCTTTACACTCTTTTTTGGACAGGAGTGTAAAATTTGCAATTCTCTGGTCCTCTGGCACACCCCCTGAGTCTAAGGAGGATTGGAAAATTATGTCTCCGCAATTTACATTCTTGCTTCCCTTAGCATCCTTGGATGCAACTCATCCGGTCCTGGTGCCTTTTCAATTTTGAATGCAGACAGCCTATCCAATACTGCGCCCCCCCCTTATCAATTGTAAACACTTCAAAAGTCTGAATGACCTCTTCTATCACCGTGACCTGCGCAGCATCATCTTCCTTGGTAAAGACAGATGCAAAGTATTCATTTAATACCACAGCCATGCCCCCTGCCTCCAGGCTTTAATCCTCTTTTTGGTCCCTAAGTGACTCCACTCCTCCTTTTACCACTCTTTTACTATTTATATGCCTATTAAAAACTTTTGGATTCCCATTTATGTTAGCTGCCAGTCTCTTCTCATACTCTGCTTCTCTTATCTGCTTTTTGAATTCCCTTCTGAATCTTCTATATTCAGCCTGGTTCTCAGTTGTATCATCCACCTGACATCTGTCATAAGCATATGTTTTCTTCTTCACCTTAATCTCTATCTCATTTACCATCTAGAAGCTCTGGGTTTGTTTGTCCTGCCTTTCCCTTTGATTTCCTTTCCTGTTTTGTTTAGAATTTGTTCTTCCTCTTTATTTCTGTATTTTTGATGATGTGATCATTTGTGTAGAGTGCAGTTTACTTATTTCCAAGGGTGCAGCATTGTTGACACATTTTAATAGTTTATTGTAAATACCGTTGTGTATCAGCAGCATGCAGTGCCCTAGCTGGCTTCTGAGGTCTGAAATGTTGGACAACTCTGGCAGTTCCTAACAAACAAAAACAGAAGAAAGCCAGCTCACATAAAGCTGGAACATTGCTATGAGTAATAATTGATACCAAGTAGTGGTTGCAAAGCTGCAATCTAATCTCAGGATTCTGGTGACAGTTGCATACCAGTGAACTTTGCCCTTGTGAAAGTGACATCATCTGCACAAATAACTTAGCTTAAATTGTGGTAAATGCTCTCAACTTATTACAGTGTTTCACACAAACACATACTCCCTCTGCCTTGTTGCGATAAAAATCCCAAAGTACAACAGACATAGAACTGAGAAAGGAATTTCAGCAAAGGTGATGAAAAGCTTAGTGAAAGAGGTTGGGCTTAAGTACCAAACAAGGATAAAGGTGGGGAGGTGAAAGAGTTTGGGGAGGAAATCTGGAGCTTGGGGCTGAGGCAGCTGAAGGCAGTTGGGATGAAGGAAGTGGGGATACATAAAGGCCAGAGTCAGAGGAATAGAGAGTTCAGGCTGGGCTATTGGGCTGTGAGGAGGCCAAAGCTGGCCTAGGGAGGGGTGAGGCAATGAGGGATTTAAACACAAGGATGAGAGTTTTAAATTTTAGCCATTATGTGGATTGGGAGCCACATTAAGTCAGCAAGGATGGGGTCATTGGGAAAGCAGGACTTGGAGCGGTATAGGATCTGAGCAGCTGCATATTGGGTGAGCTGAAGTCTATAGAGGGTGGATGATGGAATGCTAGGCAGGAACATTAAATAGCTGCAAATTTCAGCTCATAGCATCTGTAGTTTTAGTACTATAGTTGCCATTTTGGTCCGAAGATGGCGTCCTCACCCTGCATGCACACTTTTGGCATGGCTCGTACCAAACAACATTTTGGAGAAGTTAGTAGCATGGGAATCAGGAGCGCGCACCAGAAAAATGCAGAGTAGATAGATTGTGACATTAGTTAGGGTGCATCGATGATTTTTTGCCAGCACTGCCATTTTTGACCACTCTGCTCCAGCTAATGCCCTCCCTTAAACATACACTGCTGGCCATGCATTCAGCAGCAGGAACCCACACCAGTGTTCTTTAATGTGATAATCGATCACTCTTAGGTTACATCAACAACAAAACAACTTGTATTAATATAGCTCCTTTAACATAAAGAAACCTCCCAAGGCACGGAACTATTATAAAACAAAATATGACACAAAGCCACTTAATGAGATGTTAGAGAAAAAGCTTGGTCAAAAAGGTAGGTATTAAGGAGTCCCTTGAAGGAGGAAAGCAAGTTAGAGAAGTGGAGAGATGCAGGGAGGGAATTCCAGAGCTTATAGCCTTGGCAGCTGAAGGCATGGCCACCAATAGTGGAGCAATCAAAATTGGGGATACTCAAAAGGCCAGAATTAGGGGCGCACAGATATCTCAGAGGGCTGTAGGGCTGCAGGAGATTACAGAGATAGTGAAGGATGAGACCATGGAGAGAATCGAAAAAAACAATATGAATTTAAAAATGAGATATTGTTTAACCTGGAGCCAGAGTAGGTCAATGGAAACAAGACTGATCAGTAAACAAGGTTTCGTGTCAGTCAGGACATGGGGAACAGAGTTTTGGACGACCTCAAGTTTATTGGAGATAGAATATGGAAGGCTAGCCAGGAGTGCATTAGAATAGTCAAGTCTTGAGGAAACAAAGGCATGGATGAGGGTTTCAGCAGCAGATGAGCTGAGACTGGGGTGGGGTTGGGCGATGTTACAGCAGTAGAAATTGACGGTCTCACTGATGGCACAAATATGTAGTTGAAGGCTCATCTTGGGGTCAAGTATGACACCAAGATTGCAAACAGTGTGGTTTAGTTGCAGACATTGCCCTGTTAGTTGCTGACTGATTTCTATATAGGACCGGATTTTAATGGTATGTAAATGAATAGGTTTTGACTGAATTAAAATTGGGCTCTTTTCTGAGTTTACAGAAGTGCTATTTAAAGAACAAAGAGCAAAGAACAAAGAAAAGTACAGCACAGGAACAGGCCCTTCGGCCCTCCAAGCCTGCGCCGATCATATTGCCCGTCAGCTAAAACATTTTGCAATTCCGGGGTCCATATCCTTCTATTCCCATCCTATTCATGTATTTGTTAAGCTGCCTCTTAAACACCACTATCATACCTGCTTCCACCGCCTCCTCGGGCAGCGAATTCCAGACACTCACTACCCTCTGCGTAAAAAACTTGCCTCGCACATCTCCTCTATAGTTTTCTCCTCTCACCTTAAATCTATGTCCCCTAGTAATTGACTCTTCCACCCTGGGAAAAACCTTCTGACTATCTACTCTGTCCATGCCATTCATAACTTTGTAAACTTCTATCAAGTCGCCCCTCAATCTTTGTCGCTCTTGTGAGAACAATCCGAGTGTCTCCAACCTCTCCTCATAGCTAATAACCTCCAGACCAGGCAGCATCCTGGTAAACCTCCTCTGCACCCTCTCCAACGCCTCCATATCCTTCTGGTAATGTGGCGACCAGAATTGCACGCAATATTCCAAGTGTGACCTAACCAAGGTTCTATACAGCTGCAGCATGACTTCCCAGCTTTATACTCAACACCCCTGCCAATGAAGGCAAGCATGCCATATGCCTTCCTGACTACCTTATCCATCTGCATTGCCACTTTCAGTGACCTGTGGACCTGTACACCCAGATCCCACTGCCCATCAATGCACTTAAGAGTTCTGCCATTTACTGTATAATTCCTGCCTGTATTAGACCTTCCAAAATGCATTACCTTGCATTTGTCCAGATTAAACTCCATCTGCCATTTCTCCGCCCAAGTCTCCAACTGATCTATGTCCCAATGTATCCTTTGATAATCCTCTTCACTATCTGCAACTCCTCCAACCTTAGTGTCGTCAGCAAACTTACTAATTAGCCCAGTTACATTTTCCTCCAGATCATTTATGTATACTACAAACAGCAAAGGTCCTAGGACTGATCCCTGTGGAACTCCACTAGTCACAGCTGTCCATTCACAAAAGCACCCTTCCACTGCTACCCTCTGTCTTCTATGACCAAGCCAATTCTGTATCCATCTTGCCAGTTTACCTCTGATTCCATGTGACTTTACCTTCTGTACCAGTTTGCCATTAGGGACCTTGTCAAAGGCCTTACTGAAATCCATGTATATAACATCCACTGCCCTTCCATCATCGATCATCTTTGTCACTTCCTCGAAAAACTCGATCAAGTTAGTGAGACACGACCTCCCCTTCACGAAACCATACTGCCTCTCACTAATACGCCCATTTGCTTCCATGGTAGTAAATCCTGTCACGAAGAATCTTCTCCAATAATTTCCCTACCACTGACGTAAGGCTCATCAGCCTGTAATTTCCTGGATATCTTTCCCTGCTTCCCTGCTATCCTTCTTAAACAATGGAACAACATTGGCCATTCTCCTTCCTCTGGTATCTTACCCGTAGCCAGTGAGGATACAAAGATTTCTGTCAAGGCCCCAGCAATCTCCTCGCTTGCCTCCTTCAGTACTCTGGGGTAGATTCCATCTGGCCCTGGGGACTTATCCACCTTAATATTCTTCAAGACACCTAACACCTCCTCTTTTTTAATCTCAACATGATCCAGGCTATCTACACACTCTTCCTTAGACAAATCAACCGCTAAGTCCTTCTCTTTGGTGAATACTGATGAGAAGTATTCATTTAGTATCTCTCCCATTTCTTCTGGCTCCACACACAGATTCCCACCTCTGTCCCTGAGTGGGCCTACCCTTTCCCTGGCTACCCTCCTGCTTTATACATATATATAAAACATCTTGGGATTTTCCTTAATCCTGGTTGCCAGTGACTTTTCATGACCCCTTTTAGCCCTCCTGACTCCTTGCTTAAGTTTCTTCCTACTTTCTTTATATTTTCCACGGGCTTCATCTATTCCCAGCCTTCTAGCCCTTACGAATGCTTCCCTTTTCTTTTTGACTAATCTCACAATATCCTTCATTATCCAAGGTTCCTGAAACTTGCCATGCTTATCCTTCATCCTAGCAGGAACATGCCAGTCCTGAATTCTTATCAACTGACGTTTGAAAGCCCCTCCACATGTCAGTTGTTGATTTTCCCTCAAACATCCGCCTCCAGTCTAGATTCCTCAGTTCCTGCCTAATATTGTTATAATTAGCCTTCCCCCAATTAAGCACCTTAACCTGAGGACTCCTGTTATCCTTATTTACCAGTACCTTGAAACTTACTGAATTATGGTCACTTTTCCCGAAATGCTCCCCTACTGAAACTTTGACTACCTGGCCGGGTTCATTCCCTAATACCAGGTCCAGTATTGCCCCTTCCCTAGTTGGACTATCTACATATTGTCTCAGGAAGCTCTCCTGGATGCACCTTACAAATTCTGCACCATCCAAACCCCTAGCACTAAGTAATTCCCAGTTAATATAGGGAAAGTTAAAATCACCCACCACAACAACCCTATTGCTTCTACATCTTTCCAAAATCTGCCTACATAACTGGTCCTCAATCTCCTGCCGGCAATTGGGAGGCCTATAGTAAACCCCCAACATTGTGACTGCACCCTTCCTATTCCAGAGCTCTACCCATAATGCCTCACTGCATGAGCCCACCGAGGTATCCTCCTGTCGTACAGCTGTGATATTCCCCTTAACCAGCCATGCAACTCTCCCACCTCTTCTACATCCCTCTCTATCCTGCCTGAAACATCTAAATCCTGGAATATTTATCTGCCAATCCTGTCCATCCTTCAACCAAGTCTCTGTAATAGCAATAACATCATAATCCCAAGTACTAATCCAAACTCTAAGCTCATCTGCCTTGTCTATTATGCTTCTTGCATTGAAACAAATGCATTTCAGACCCCCAGTCCCACTGTGTTCAGTAATTTCTCCCAGCCTGCCCTTCCTCTTTGTCCTACAGGCCATATTCACTGGTTCCCAGTCATTTATTTCACCTGCTGACCTATTGCTCTGGTTCCCACCCCCCTGCCATACTAGTTTAAGCCCTCCCGAGTGACACTAGCAAACCTCGCAGCCAGGATATTGGTTCCCATTCCAGTTTAGATGCAACCTGTCCTTCTTGTACAGGTTCCACCTGCCCCGGAAGAGATCCCACTGATCCAGATATCAGAAACCCTCCCTCCTACACCATCTGTTCGGCCACGTGTTCAGCTGCACTATCTTCCTATTTCTAGCCTCACTGGCACGTGGCACAGGGAGTAATCCTGAGATTACAACCTTAGAGGTCCTGTTTTTTAACTTTCTGCCTAACTCCCTGAACTCCCGCTGCAGGACCTCAACACTCTTCCTGCCTTTGTCGTTAGTACCAATGTGTACCACGACCTCTGGCTGTTCTCCCTCCCCCTTCAGAATGTCCCGTACCCAATCAGAGACATCCTGGACCTGGCACCAGGGAGGCAACATACTATCCTGGTGTCTCTTTCATGACCACAGATGCGCCTATCTGAGCCCCTGACTATAGAGTCCCTATGACAATTGGTCTTCTGTGCTTTGACCCCACCTACTGAACAACAGAGACAGCCGTGGTGCCACTGCTCTGGCTACCGCTGTTGTTTTCCCCTGATAGGCCATCCCCCCCAACAGTATCAAAAATGGTATACCTGTTAGAGAGGGGGACAGCCACAGGGGATTTCCGCACTGACAGCCTGCCCCTTCTAGCGGCCACCCATCAATCTGTCTGTACCTTGGGTGTGACCACGTCTCCAAAACTCCTGTCAATGACGCTTTCCGCCACCTGAATGCTCCTAAGTGCATCCAACTGCTGCTCCAACAGATCCATGCGGGTCTGAGGAGCTGCAATTGGGTACACCTCCTGCAGATGTAGTTGTCCAGGATGCTTGAATGTCACAGATTTCCCACATCCCACAGGTGAAGCACTACACCCCAGGAACTGCCATTCTAGAACTATATGATAAATGAATTTAAATCTAATAACTGCTTATTGACTCCTTATTAACTATATGTTCCCTAGGTCTAGATTTCTACTATAAATGCTAAATTCTAAGAACAGTAATCTCCTGATTCTGGTCTAGATACCCTCTACTTATTAATTAAGTGATTAATTTACTTGGTTTAATTAGTTTAACAATGTTCTAGTTTCAAATTCAGTGTAGATTCTCTACCAACCAATCAGGTCACAGATTTACCGTGACGCCACTTTTAATTTTTTTTTAAGACCCGAGGTCTATGAATCCCCGAAGTAAGGTTTTTATACTCACCTCTCTGGAACTCCGCCCTCCGACTCTGCTCCCTGGAGCTCTTTTATCCTGTGTCTCCACCACTCTCCTCGCACTCTTTTAGTTGGTGAAGTCGACAGGAAGTGGTGCTGCATGTGGGGAAGGCCTTGGCTTTGACTTCAAGGGTTCTAGTCTCTTGCTCTCAGTCATGGATGCTGTAGTTACCATCCCCCTTGGCCTGCAGCATGGCAGAGAGATGGAACAGAGGATGCACAGTAGGGGACAAGGTAATGGAGAGAGAGGAATAGGGCGAGGGGAAGGGGGAGGAGGCCTTATCTACTCAAGGTCTTCCAGGAGCATTTCTCTTACCTCAACCCAATCCTAGAATAGTGTGTAGGTACACTCTGTTTTATGAAGGAACTGCTCACTGAAATCTGCCACCTCCTGGGAGCAGACCTGCAGCCTCAGAGCAGGCAAGGATGGTACTGCCTGTGGCTGCAAAGGTGACCATGGCCTTGAATTTCTTTTTGTCGACATCCTTCCGGTAGGTGGCATCTCTAATATCCCCCAGTTTGCCACTCAATGTTGCATAAGTGGGGGTGACAGGTGCTCTTTATGCCAGGTCAGGGGAGTTCATTGTGTTCTCTCTAACCAAAGGGAAGCAGGAGCAGCATGCACAGAGCTTTGCTAGGATAGTGGGCACCCTTGTGTTACAGAGAGCTATCGAGCGCAACATGTGGGAGGCGTCACATCTAAAGGAGGAGATGAGCTGTAACCACAAAGTATTCCACTCGCTGAAGATGCAGTTGGAGTGTGACCATGTTCAGTACATCCTGCCGATAAATGCCTGGTATCCTGGCAACAGTCAGGGTGCATTTATTCTGCACCAGTCCGCTGTTCCCTCACTATTTGGGCCAGCATGTCAAACCAGAGAGTGGCTGATGGGTGACAAGGGCTATCAAATTAACTTCACTCCTCAAGCCAACCACATGTGCCCAGCAGACAATAGGTGCTCAAGCAACAGTTCCAATCCCTCAAGCACTCTGTTGGAGCTCTCTAGTATTTGGCTATGCATGTCTCCAGATTTATCATGGTCTGCTGTGTCCTGCAGAACCTCACCATCATAAGTGCACAGCCCTTACTGCCAGAGAGGTAGTGAGCAGCTGAGGAATAGGAGGACCAATTGGAGGAGGAGGAGGAGGAAGAGAAGAAACAGGAGGAAAGAAGAAGGCCTCCTTTTTCCAGTTGGACTGTCCATGAACATCGTGCCTGACTATGATTTCAGTGAGCACAACCTGAAATGCTCATGCTACAACATTCACACAATTTCCTTTCCCTCTGTCACTGATCATCACAACATCATCTTGACCACAATTCTGAAATAAAAGCCATCACAAATAAACCATTCCAAACCAACTTGATCCAACAAACCATTCAATATTCCATATATAAGTCAACAAATCACTGTTGGACATTCCCTTTCATCCTTTTGTGTGGGTGCCTTTGTCTGTTCTGCTGCTTCTCCGCTGTGCTACTCCAGTGGTTGCAGCATGGCTGGTGGAAGGCTGCTGCCTTTCAGTGGGGGAGACTGCAGGTTGTCTTGCAGGATACCACCAGCAGCTTTGGGCCTAGAACACTTGGCTTCGGAGTGTACACCTTGGCATGGTCTGGATGGCTGACAGGCAGCAGTATGGACACTGGTGGAATGGTTGGGGTGGGAGGATCCGGAGAGAGGACAGCACCTTCATGCATTGTGAAGCCAATGTCACTCCCCGCTAGGCAGCTCCTCAGCAATCTTAGTAATCTGAGGACAGATTGCTGGAGTGCTGTGAGGCCCTGCATGCCTCTTGGAGCACTAGTAGCCAAAGCCATGATGGCAGCAGCTTCAGCCTGTACTGGCAACAACTTAAGATTTCATGACCTCAATCTGAGTTTCCAGCTGCAACATTCAGACATTGGGTGGCTTCTGCTTGTGCTACAATGAAAGCTGAGACATCAGCCACCAAACTCTGCATCACAGTCGGCTCTACAAGTCGTGAGGTTGGCCACCACTGGACAGGAGGGACTTCCAGTGCTGCACAGTGTTTTGTGCCAAATTGGGCTAATGCACCAAACATTTCCTTGTGCATACCTTTATTTGTACACTTACCCACTGAAGTCCTTATCAGAACACATGTGTGACCTCACCCTCCGGGGAGCTGGCACCTGTACTATCCTATTCCCTGCCTTGACTTCAGACTAATCTTGCCTGGTGACTCACCATGTACATGTCCCGCCTCTATGCTGCCCTCTAACTTTGTGCAGTACCAGTATCTGAGCTCATGGCTGCGAGTGTGCATGCGAGAATTGATGGTGTCTCTTCATCATCAGTGTCCTGTTCCTCTTGGATTTCACGCTCCTGCACCAGTGCTTGGCAAGGTGGCTGTTCTTGAGTATGTGAAAAGAGAAAGGCACAAGGGTAGGTTTGGGTGATGGAAGGAGAGGAAAGCAGGAGGCGCAATAGTTACACTGTCTGAAACTTGTAAATCAGAAGGCATAGAGAGATGAGGGGGAAATAGGATGTGAAATAGTGGATTAGTTGGGAACATAACATCATCCTCTATGGTTTCAGCCCCTTTGCTGGCTATGGGCTCAGTCTGTCTGCACTAATGATTGTCAGCACCATCTCCTCCATGAGGGCGAGAGCATGCAGCAATGCCTGATCTCTGCCTGCCATGTGCTGCTGCCTGCCACCTTGTCCTGCAAGAGGGAGGAAAGTGCATCAGTGAGTGTATTTGATTGATATGCCAGTCATAGCTGAGTGACTGGCAGTGTGTCCAAGGTGAGAGATATGGTATGAGGTTTGCAACAGTGTTAAACGTGTGAGGGTGAGGTGGCGCTATGAAAAATAGTATGAGTCATGCTATACGAACATACGAACAAGGGGGACGAGTAGGCCACTCAGCTCCTCGAGCCTGCTCCACGATTTAATAAGATCATGGCGGATCTGATAGTAACCCTGAATTCTGCATCCTACCTATTGCTGATAACCTATCATCCCTTGCTTACCAAGAATGTACCCACCTCTGCCTTAAAAATATTCAGACTCTGCTTTCACCGTCTTCTCAGGAAGAGAGCTCCAAAGACTCACGGTCTTCTGAGTGAAAAAAAATTCAGCTCACCTCTGTTTTAAATGGCTGAGCTTTATTCTTAACAGTGACCCCTAGTTCTAGATTCTCCCACAAGAGGAAACATCCTCTCCACATACACCCCTGTCAATGGATAATTGTAGGTGCCTTAGTGAAGTTAGTGTGGTGAATGGAGCACTCTGGGAGACTAGTGGTTCACATGGAAGGATATGGAATTTGAATTCACTGATCTTGATTACTCGCTTGAGGTCATTGAGCTTCTTTCATCATTGCATCCGGGTCCTCAGACTTCTGGCATTGGCCGTGATGGCTATCTGCTCCCACCGCCTTCTCAGAGTTTGTCTGGAGCTCCTCCTAGCCCATTGTGGGTAAAGCACTTTTCTCCTCTTGTATATCTCCTGCATCGGAGAACCATGGAGCATTCTCTTTGCCCTGTTGCGCCATATGTACTCTTCTTGCAGGTCAGATACCCTTCCTGAACCCTCCAATACCTGCTGCAATCAGAAGGCACCTCCTCCCATTTAAGAAGTGCAGGCTAACTTCCTCGCATGAACTTGGGCTCCTTGCTGAGGAATGCAGCCATTTGGTAGCACATTTAGCTCTGGGTAGCATGATGCTATCATTTAAATTAGCAAGCAGCACAGAGTTTGCAGCAAAAACAAATGGGTGTATGTAAATTGTGTCTTGTGACCCCTGCTCCTATTATTGGGCCTTATCCAGCATTTCCCCTGTAGAGTTTACATTGTGCTATATGTCCACAGTCTTAAGTGTTGAAATGATGATCCCAAGCAGCACACTATGCACTCTACAACCAAGTAAATGGCAACAGAAACTGCCACTTTATGGAATGATATTGCATTGCACAGCATCGATACACTGGTTTTAATGCCATTTCTTTCTTGTCTCTAGGCAGCAAAAATGCAATGGAGAAATGGAACATTCTCTTTTCTCTGTTTTGTCATGATCATGAGAATCTTTTGCTTGCGCACAAGATGACCTAAGGGACTGTTACATATACGTGCATGTCAGCCTACCCACAGGACTAACCTCAGAAGTGCCTGCAGTTAATAACAGTTTCTAAGCTACATAAGCCTGCCTTCCATATGTTTCACAATCCCACCCGTGCAGGCCAAGCACGGATATTCCATGGAGTTGTGGCAGGGTGGCTGATCTATTTTGGTTTCCTACTCGGATGATTTGTCAAACATAAAACGTTTCAGCCTTTTTTAACCACAATTTCCTGGATGAGGTGTAACGGTTATTACAGATTCAAGAAGGAAACCGTTGCTACCTAAAAAGGGAGGAATTGTATGAAAGTTGCGATGGCAACAATAAATATCGAATATATCATAACATATATTGCATAATATCTTGTAAGATATAGTTATAATATGCACTGTATGGCATATATTAGAAAAAATAGCAATAGCGCAAAAACACAATGGGCAGCATATTGTGTATAATGCATTGTGTATTAGAGCTTAAAGGGATCAAAGAGTTGTCCCTTTGCACAAATTCTCTGACTTCTCTGGATAACAGAGATAAGACCACTTGGAAAATTTACTTGTACTATGGGTTATCCCTCTTGACATGCTTGGCAGCATCAAGATCCAGTTCAAATAAGCACTGTGTGGCTGAAGCATGCTGGATGTCACTTCACCTGCATTACTGGACAGCACCTAATGAATTGCATGCAGAATTATGTGCTGGCTTCCAGCTTGCTGCCTGCTGAAATCACTCCTTTGCAAGATTTCCTTTTGAAATTGGACATTCTTTCCATCTGGTCCACCATTGCCCGGGTCCCTGATGCCAATATCACCTTGTTTGGTGGCCCCATTCTTTGATTTCCTCCTCCCATCACTTGGAAATTACACTGGGGTGCACTCAATGAGCTGAATTTTCCCAGGCCCTTGGAAGCGGGTATGGAAGAGGGGGTGGAGGGGTAGCAGCAGGGGTGTGTTGGGGGAGCAAGCAAATTCTGGAAATAATGGCTTCAGGCCAGTCTGCTGATGAGTCCATGCCTCTGGCATATTTTCAAGGTTGGGAAAATTCAGCCCAACACCTGATGTACATTGTGGGCCTTAGGCTGTCAGACCGGTATTGCAATTTATACTCTGTACTGCATAGCATTTATAATGGATTGCAATTTAAAATATATAAACCTAGACATTCCAGGAGATCTTTTTTCTCATTCTTTCATGGGATGTGAACATTATTGACAGGTCTAGCATTTGTTGCTCATCCACAATTGCCCTTGAGAAGGTGGTGGAGAGCTGCCTTCTTGCATGACTGCCGCCCATGTGGTGCTGTTAGGGAGGGAGTTCCAGGATTTTGACCCAGCAACAGTGAATGAACGGTGATATAGTTCCAAGTCAGGAGGTATGTGGTTTGGAGGGGAACATACAGGTGGTGTTCCCATGCATCTGCTGCCCTAGTCCTATTTCCTATTTGATGAGGCAGAATTTTGCGGGCCCATCGTGGTGGGGGCAGGGCCGTAAAATGCGGTGAGCCACTCAAAAGCCCATTGACTTTGTTGGGGCTGTAAAATCCCATCCCATGTCTTATTTCCATAGTTATGGCAGGAGATGGGAAGACTCATAAGGCTGAATCTTCCAGTAGGCTTGCAGGGGCGGGCTGGACAGACTGAAGCATAAAATGACACGTGATGATGTAGGGCGTGCGTCCCAAAGTCATCGTGCGTCATCTCGATATTTCATTCGGCGGGCGTGCACTGGAGGCGACTGCGCGCCCGCCAAAATGTCAATGGCCTATTAAGGCCAGTAAGGTAGTAACTAAAGTAGTTAAGAGCGCTGCCCATCCAGCCTTAAGGTTGGCGGGCAGCCAAAATGTGCAAGCGGCCTTCGCTTTTTTCAGAAAACCTCATCCACGGGTGGGATGAGGTTTCTTGAACCTTTTATAAACGCAATAAATTATTTTTCCCACCTTTACAAACATGTCCCAACTCATGTGACACTGTCACATGAGGGGACGTGTTTAAATAATTTTTTAACATCATTTATTAAAGTATTTTACTGTCTATTCAATCTCCCTGAGGCAGCTCCGTGCCTCAGTGAGATTGCTGTACCCTTTAGTGCGCATGCGCGGAAGTGTGCAGTCCCGACTCTCCCTGCTCCCCTCGCCTGCACAGGTAGCACTGAATGCTATAGGCCTTGCGTCACACTGGATGGGCCTTAATTGGTGGGCGGCGATCAGAACTGAGCCCACCCCCGCCTGCTCCTGCCCACCATAGGAAAAATCCAGGCCATAGACTTGGAAATTAATGCCCCTGCCCACAATGACCAGAAGAGAATTGAGAATGGAGTAGGGGCATTTGCTTAAAAAGTGAAATACAGGGGCCTGACGTCAATCAACCAAACACGCATTCACTAAGCTATTTAAAGTGGTGATATCAGGAGGCTTATTAACTTATTTAAATTGGGCTCCTGTAAAGGAATTGGGAGGCCAGGTTGAAAGTAAGTGCTGCTGCATGGGTTTTCCAGGCGTCGGACCATGGCAATGAAACAGGTGGGAGCAGCCTGCCTTCCCAGTGTGGCTGTTTCAACACTCCTTGAGCCAAAAGGAACAGGGGAGATTTCCTCAGGTCCCTAATAGCCGTCTGGATCTGCCTATACTACACAGGCTGCTGTGATTCAAGAAGGTGGCTCCCCACCACCTTCTCAAGGGCAATTATGGATGAGCAACAAATGCTAGACCTGTCAATAATGCTCACATCTCATGAAAGAATGAGACAAAAGATCTCCTGGAATTTGTAGGTCCATATATTGCATATGGCTATCAATTATAAATGCGCAGGCCCCTCAAGGAAACCTTTGGCATCCCATACCCCCAAACACTAGCCTCCCACTTGGCTCCTTTGCACAGCATCAACAAGCAGCTTCTCGCTGCCATGCCTTGATCTCCAGACTCAGCCAGACTCCTCTCGATCACCAGTCCCTTCCCAATCGCTGACTTCCGTCTTTCCCAATTACTGCTCTCTCTGTAAATATCAGGCCCATAGTGTTGTATATTTTGTATGAGAGTTAATAATGCCCCATCAGCATGGGAGCTCTTTGCTCTCAGAAGTCGAAGACCTACTGAAGGTGAAAGTGGTCAATGCCTGGTGAGAAAAATGATAGTGAATTGACAGTCTTTTTTACCCCACATCAGCCTTTGTTTCCTTTGACATGGTGTAAAATGTATTGTATAAAATGGGCTACTGATTCGGTATTGGTTCATCTTGCATGACTGGGGCACCAGTAATCATTGATTACTGATCACTGGGGCATCTCCAATGTGATAAGTGCTTGAAAATGAAAGCATGAAACTCCTAGCATCTTTGGAGTCTATCTAAGGCCTGTCGAGGTTCACGTATCATGCAAATTAATTGCCGTACCTATTACTCTACTGGGGAGACTCAGCAGTACTTGGTTGTTCCATTGAGTGTTTCAGAAGTTATCCACTATGCCTAACTGGTTTTTCCTTTAATAAAGGCTTCTCTTCACTTCTCCTTCCAATTGTTAATTCTTCATAAGGAAATTTTGTACCCCTCAGCTTTGCAGCTGGATTTTACACTCCCTCCCTTGCCCCCCACTGCCTCCCCAACTGGTAGGTGTGTTTGGTGTGGGAAGGTATAGTGGAGAAAGCTCATTGTCTTCCCGCCAACCTGACCCAGTCCCCATAATACAGGGAGTGGGTAAGGCTTGCCCACCTGCCCTTAGGCCTATTGAGGCCCCTAAAATGGCCACTTAAGGACCTTAATCTGCCTCCACTGCCATAATACACTGCGCAGTGGATGGCTGATAAGAGTGTGAAGCCTGTTTTTCACCAAAGTTGGTGAAAGGGTGAGGATGAAGGGGGGGTACATCTTTTGGGGGGAGGATGACCTGTGCGCATGGTGGGTACCGCCCCCCCCCCACCCCCTAAAATCATGCCCCACCTTTATGCCTTCCTGCATGGCCTCCAAACCCACTCTCCTCCAAGCCCTCTCGCCCCTATCTCTAGGATGCCGAATCCCTCTCCTCCACCCCCTACTGAGTTCTGGCACTGCTGGGACTGCAAGAGCTGTGGGACTTCTTCCACTGAGGGGCTGAAGTCCCACTCTCAGCTTGTTAAGGCCACCAGCATTTTGGTGTGGGGCAGCCTTCTTTTAGTGTCAGTCGGTTTGCAACCGACTCTTCTAATTGCGGGCGAAAGCAATGTGCTCCCTTATAAAATTCAACCCTTTAAATAAAACAAAATTGGCAATACTTCAAAGTAGCCTGAAATCCTCCATGGCCCTCCACAAGTGTAACTTCAAACATGTGCTAAGTGCAACAGCTATATTTATATCAAATTAACTTGCATTATTGTGCAAGGTCAGCTCAGTGGGGTAGATAAGCTCAAATGGGTGCACATTACTTGATCCATTGTATGTTACATGTTATTCATAGTTATGCATAACCTATTATGTTTATAATGTGGATTAACCTGATATGCAAGGTTTCCTTGGGTAAATCTGGATTTTGGGCACAGACAAGTTTATGTCTGAGCTAAAACAAAAACAAAAAGTGCTGGTAAAAACTCAGCAGCTCTGACAGCATCTATGGAGAGAAAGACAGGGTTAACATTTTCAGTCCGTATGACTCTTCAGTTAACTCTGGGAAGAATTTTCTCCCCGTCGCGGGGGTTGGGCGGGAGTGGGTGCGGGCAGCCGATTGCTGCCCGCGATTGGCTGGGCGCTGCCATTTTACGTGGTGATTAAGGCCCGCCCAGCATGATGTGCGACCGGAAGTGCTGAGCGCTCCCTGTGCGGGCGGGGAGGGTTGCCTGAGTCGGGGCCTGTGCTCTTTCGTGCATGTGTGCAAAAGAGCGCAGAAATCTCCCTGAGGCACAGAGCTGCCTCAGGGAGATTAGTTTAAGTTTGGAAAAATTTAATAAAGGAAAACAAAGATTTTTTAAGACATGTCCCCTCATATAAAACTGTCATATGAGCTGGGACATGTCTATTAATTTTATTAAAAATCTTTACAAGATTTAAAAAACCTTCATGAAGTCTCATCTCGCCCATGGATGAAGTTCCATGAAAAATGTGAAGGCCGTCTGGGCTCTTCGCCTGCCTGCCAACCTTAAGTTTGGACGGGCAGCTCAGTTTATTGCTTTAATTGATAGTTAACTGGACTTAATAGGCCTTTAACATTTCGGTGAGCATGCAGCCGAATTGGGTGCGCACCCGCCAAATTGAAAATCTGAATGACGCGCGGTGACCTCGGGATGCATGCCTGACATCACCATGTGTCATTTTATGCCTCAGTGAGTGGGCCCCACCCCTGCTTGCCAAGACAAAGATTCTGGCCTCTGTCTTTCTCTCCACAGATGCTGTCAGGCCTGCTGAGATTTTCCAGCACTTTTTGTTTTTGTTTCAGATTTCCAGCATCCGCAGTATTTTGCCTTTATTTTATGCTTGTTCTACTTTGCCTGCGTTGTACTGGTCTGAACCTGGCAAGCTTAGTCAGGACATCTATTTGGCATGAGTTCTATTTAAATTGAGGCTGAGGTATTGAAGTGACCACAGCCTCTTTGCTCTGAGACAGAGTTCCACTGGTTGGTCACCTGAAATTTAAAATCGATACCTTTTGGCCTTTCCTGCTGTATTCAATGATTTGGATGAGGATGGCAAGTTCAGATGCAGTAACCTTTTGGATGTTAATGCTTGCCCTTGTCACTACACCAGCATCCACATTTACAGGCCCTGACAGACGCCTTACCAAGGTGATCTATTTTTGTTGTCCCTGATTCACAAGAGAGGTTGACATTGAGCTATGGCAACTGCTCCAAGTTAACCTGCAGATAACTTCTTGAAATAGAGATATACTTTATGAAGCTGCAGAAGTTGCAACTTACCTACTTACCTACTGAATCTGTCAAGTATGCAGACCAGAAATGTAAATGACAGATGCTACTTTTATTACGGTCAACACATTCATCATTTCCCTTTGGAATAGAAGCACAAAGCTGGGTAGGGCTGGATTTTTCTCTGGGTGACATGATTCCCTAGACTTCAAAATAGAAACACCCATGTGGGCAACGGAACTTCATGTCAACCCCATTGCCAACTTAAACAGAGAGATTTTAGTTTCACTGATATCTGGACGACGTCTATAGTTACCTAGGATGATTCATTGTCCATTATCTAGGAAACAACCATGATGCCTTTATTATATAGTGCATGGGGCTTACATTCAAATAGATTAGGTTGCTGGGAGACCAGTTTATCTTTAGCAGCCTTGGTTGACGTCATTACTGAGCTAGTAATTAACGTGAGCTGCCTATTGCACCACTTTATAAGCTGAGAAAAAGCCATGATGCAGCAGTATGAAGAGGGCAATGCTCGATGCAACAAGCAGTGCCACAGGGGAAGGAGGATGAGGGGAAAATGGTGGAAGCAGAATTGCAACCAGGAACTTTGGTGCGGCATTAATTTCTAGATCCAGGTTCTGCAAACAATGCAACATGACTGAGACTTCCTAAGGTCATGAAAGGCACAATATAAATGCAAGTTCTTTCATTCTTTGCATCCACAGTGTCTCCAGAATGAGCATGCTGTAGCTTTATATCTTTTGTAGTTAATTGACATTTGCATTCTCCAACTATCAGTTGGTCCATTTGAACCATGCAACTTGTAATTCACTTTTGGTGGAAGATGGCCTTTCTCTCCTTCTTTGCTGCATTAGTATCATCCATGGCTTGTCTTTAAGATAAGAATGTAAGAACATAACAAATAGGAGCAGGAGTAGGCCATTTGGACCCTCAAGCCTACTCAGCCATTCAATAAGATCATGGCTGATCTGATTGTGGCCTCAACTCCACTTTACTGTCTGTCCCCCATAAACCTTGAGTCTCTTGTAGATCAAAAATCTGCTTAACTTAGCCTTGACTATATTCAATGATTCAGCCTCCTTTGCTTTCTGGGCAGAGAATTCCAAAGGTTACTGACCCTCTGAGAAAAGAAATTCCTCCTCATCTCCATTTTAAATGGGAGGTCCCTTAGTCTGAAACCGTGCTGCCTAGTTTTAGACTCCCCCATGAGGCAAAACATCCTCTCGGCATCTATCCTGTCATTCCCCTCAGAATCTTATAAAAGGGTCAATTCTCCCCATATTTTCCTCAGCTCCATTGCGGCTTCCACCAAATATTCTTTTCTAAACATTGGAAGAGGAAATATCATGCTGGCAAATATCAGGCAGCTAATCGGGCCTTACATCCTTCTGCAACATACTGAATGCCAAAGAACTCATAAGCAGTGCAGAACTTTGAGCAGACAGGAAGGATACTCCTTCAGACCTTCTTACCTTACACATTGCTGATCTTATCTCTCACATGGAACCATATCACTGATGTTGCATCAGAACCTGCAACATGTATTTTGCAGTATAACTGATCCTAAAATAAAATGATTTATGAACAGAAATTATAAAGGTTACACTAAAATATTTGGTGTGTTTTAATTTTGGTGCTATCAAATGTTCTAATCCCAAATTGAAAAGTAACAGTTTTATACTTTGGTCACAGTCCATCCCTTGTATCATTACCTAGTTAATTGTAAACTGATTGACAGTCTCTATCCTATACTCTTGAACTAGATATGAACTCACACCTCCAGCGATTATAGAATACTGTCTTACAGTACCATGTGGAGCCTCCAAATGTAAATCAAATATCCCAAGGCTAGCTTGGTCGCATCATAATCTGGCTTCAATCAACTATAGACAGCAACCGCTGTACAAGAACCTGACATACATTTAATGGCAGCAGAAAGAGGCATAACAAACAGAGCAGGAAGG